>NW_022146440.1:226065-1426065 GCF_002938485.1 Sitophilus oryzae
TTGTGCTCGGATGTATGTAGTTTGTATATTAAATTTGGTTTATTGTGATTAATATTTGGAGTTTACTACTAGTTTAAAAACAAAGCTACTTAGTGAGATAGAGGACGGGTTTACTTGAAAGCGATAACAAACAACACTTGGTTTTTAACAATACAAAATTCTATTAGAAGAAGCCAAATCGTAAATTTTAATTGTATTGACCTGAAAATTCGCATACGTATACAGGGTGTCCAGTTTAAAATGAGGTATCTGCATGGGGAATAATGGGGATCTTGAAGACCGTTAAAATAACAAGATCGGTTAAATAGAAGAAAAGTTGCATTTTTGTGTGTCCAAAAATAATCTAGGTCAATTTTATTTAATATTCATATACCGTTACGTAAATACAGGGAGAAAAAGAAAAATGTGCATTTTCTAAACACCACCATATTTTCTTTATTATTGGAGCTAAGGTCATCAAAATTTTAACACAAAGGATTTTTTAAATGCCAAATTCAAATATGGCGCTCATAAGAAAAATAAAAGCTGACCTCGGCCGTGCGTAACATAGAAGGCCTAGGTTTTTTTTGATGTCATTTTTAAAATTGCCATGTTGCCTTGCCCGTATATTGAAATTTTGATTACCTTAGCTCCAATAATAAAGAAAATATGGTGGTTTTTCGAAAATGTTCATTTTTTCTTTTTCACCTTTTTCTACGTAACGGTATGGAATTAAAATAAAATAGATATAGATTATTTTTGAGGACACACAAATACGCAACTTTGCTTCCATTTAACCGACTTTGTATCTTCAACGGTTTCCAAGATCCCCATGTAACTCATTTTAAATTGGACACCTTATAGGACCCATATTAAGCGAAAAATTTACAAGTGAAAAAATTGATAAAAAACTTTTTAAAAACAAGCTTAAAATTAAATGCACTTAAAAGTAGAAAATAAAAGTTAAAAGCAAGGGGCGCAAAGTAACGATTTAAACTTCTGTGGATTATTTTTTGAAGTATTAATACACTCAGGGACAAAACACCACTTGATTATTGAATTGATTATTAAATTGATAATATTGATTATTTGAACTCATTTTACTTCTTCAAAACACCAAAACAATGAAAATAAACAATACACCTTCGCGAACGTCTGCAAAAACAATGCGGCAAGTGCACGATCGTACGGACGCCATCGATCGATCAAAGCAGTGACGTCAAAAATAGGTAGCTTCGGGCCGGGTACGTTTTCTATAGCCTTGCTGCATTTCTTAATTTTGTTTTGCGTTTATGTGAGAAAATTATAGTTTTTAAGAAAAATTTTGAGTGCCATGTTTTTTACTCATATGTAGGGGAGTGGGGGGCACATTGTTACACGGGTAAGAAGTTACACGCCGTTTTTACTGAGATTTTAAACTCTTTAGTGGACATAAGTGGACTCATTTGTTTTCTTATAACATCGTGCATTACATAAAAATAATCAGTGACCCGCAAAGCGCCAAGCTGCTAAGTTGTGTGCATGGGTCTCGATTTGAACCAAGTAAGTAAACAAATCCTTTACGAAATTTTTGATTTCTGATGACTGTATTCTTTATTTCCTCAAAAATTTTAACCTTGAACGTTCATAATACATCTACCTTTAATTTGCAATGTTGTTTTTTTCTACTATCGAGATCCATTAATGCTGACTTCAATTTATATTTAAAAACGTGCCATGGGGCAGGTAGTTACAATTTTTTGGGGTAAGTTGTTATATATAACAAAAAAATATCATGCCTTGTACCGTTCGTCTTCATATTTTAAAAATTAAAAATATCCTTTATTTTTTTTCAGAAAGAGAAACTATAAAAGAAAAACAGAAAGAGGTACAACTAATCTAGAAGTCTATGAATCTGCTGCAGCAGAAGTACTGCAAAATAAAACGGAGATTCGTAAATCAAGCGAAATCTTTAATTTGTATCCGATGCCCTTATCCAGGTATGTCAGAAAAAACAAAAACAACGAATCTTGTTCATTGGGTTGCGTTAAACCTAGATTGGTATTCTCACAAGAAACAGAACATCAATTAGCTTCTTATCTACTTAAAAGTTTAGAAATATATTTTGGACTACTACCAACAGAAGTCCGAAAACTAGCTTACTAATGTGCTGTAAAACTCGAATTAACAATTAATAATTAACTTCCCCCCGGCTTAAAAATAATATGGCTGGGCCGGACAGGTTTAAAAGTTTTATGGATAGAAATCCTCAACTATATCTATGAACACCAGAAGCTACATCTTTGAGTAGAGCAACGTCGTTCAACAGAACCAACGTTAAAGATTTTTTGACAATCTGCAAGGTTACTCCAAAAATATGAATTCACTGCTTCGCGCATATGGAACGTTGACGAAACAGGTGTCACAAAGGTACAGAAGCCTAAAAAATAGTTGCTGCCCGTGGTCAAAAATAGGTCTATGCGATCTCATCTGCCGAAAGAGGAATACTTATAATACTTGCATGACCCATAAATGCTACTGGAAATTCAGTTCCGCCTATATTCGTGTTTTCCAGAATGAAATACACGGATCTTTTCCTCGATGCCTGTAGATATTATAATTAATCATAAATGTTAAAGGCTGTTTTAAGTGATATCTTTTGTTTATAACGCTTTGAAATAATAAAAAAATGATTTATTATTGATGACTTTGTTTATGTATCTACCGTAACATCGTGCCCCGAAGCTGTAACAACTAGCCCCAAATCGGGGGTAAGTTGTTACAATCGACGCTTTTGGTTAAATTGTTCATTGTGAAAAAATTACATAAATTTTAATAACCTTTCCATCAAATTTTAATAGCTGAATAGACATATTAACGATAAAAGCAATCAAATGTATAAATTATTTAATAGCTTTTGTCATATTGACAATTATCTAAAAATTGTAACAACGTGCCCCCCGCTCCCCTAGCTGTCGAAATTCATTGAAATTAGAAACTAGTGAACGTGAACATGTCTATTGTAAATGTATAAGTCAGTTCCCATGAGTACATACCATTTTCGTTCCGAGAAAAGGACATTCCTACGTGGTACTCCCACATCCTGGATGTCGGAAATATTACTGTCGATGTAAGCTTTTTCGCATTTTAAGTAAGAAAATTAATGTGCCATATAAATTGTGAAACATCTCTGGAAATAGCTTTAGCTTGCTTAGTTATGCTTTCTTCGATATGTACATTAGTTAGCGTTATCTCAGAGCACAATTTAACATGCATTTTAACGCTTTCCTTTCTTCGCATTGATTGATTAGACACACTATGTCATTATCATAAAACATAAAAAAGGCATTTAGTTATCTTTTTTAACTTATTTTTTTGATTTTGTGATCATCGTTAAAGCTATATACGTATTCACAAGTTATCTAATAAATAAAATTTAGAAATTTAGTTTTTTCCCTTTAAAATTTCAATATATTCCTCCCTGAATACAAGTTTCTTAAAATCGCTCAGAGATGTAAGTGTTTTCTGCAATTCCTCTGTCCAACTCAAATAATCTTCATTACATCCAGCCGCAAAGTAATATTTTCTATACAAAAATTCGGTTTCGTCCTCATCGTATTTGTCTTCTGCGAATCCGTACAGTTGATTTTGTTGGTCGTCCCGTTTTTTAATTGGAAAGCCCGTTTTTTCGGACAGTGGGCTAAATTAGTCACTACCGATCCGAAGCAATACTCGAGATTTAATTGATCGCATGGGTTTCCCAAATATTCTTCTTGAGGATACCTGTAAATACATAAGTCGGTTCCCTTGAGTACACACCATTTTCGTTCCCAGAAAAGCACATCCCCGTGGTACTCCCACATCCAGGAAGCCGGAAATATTACTGTCGATGTAAGCTTTTCGCATTTTAAGTTGAAAACTAACGTGTCATCTAATTTGGAAAACACTTCTGGAAATACCTTGAGCTTAATGCTGGTTTCATCGATATGTGCACTAGTTAGCGTTGCTTCAGCGCACAATTTAAAAGCCGTTTTGAAAACCTTTTATCCTCGTATCGGTGGGTTAGAAGATCTTCGTAGATAATGCGTGAATTTGGACATAAAGTACACCATCTCAGTTTATCCTAATAAATAAGAAAATATCATTTAGTTGCTTGCTAGTTGTTTTCACAAACCTATTAACATACCCAAATATGTTCTTCGCTTGTTTTTAGTCTCAAACAGTACAGTTTAACATTAATTTCGAAGACTGGTGTAACGTCCTCGAAAATACAAGTTTTGTTAAACGTCAATGGTTCCTCTTCTCCGGTTATATATTCGGATATTTCCATTTGTGTGCCGTAAGATATTGTCACGACAAAAAAATCCGTGTAGTGTTTGTTGGCTTTAGTATTGATATGGAAATTTTCCATGAATGGAAAAGATATATTGGATAGTCGTAGCCTGGCTTTGTGAGGTGTGGAATTCGGAATACTTGAATACATCGCGTCCCGAATTTCTTTTGTAAATATCTGGACACGTTCACCTGAAACCATGGAAAATCTTATATTCATATAAATACTGTATGATCGAAAAAACCGGTGTCCAGTTTTCTTGGAAATGGTGATCAATGATATTTCCCATACCGTGCTGGCAATTGTTATTTTTGGGTCGACATTTACATGTGTGGAAGTAAATCGCATAGGGATCTTATTAAGTCGGAGTGAGAGAAATGCGACGATGTGCTGATGCGGCGTTGCCGGTACGTCTTTCCCTATGAAGTAAAATAAAATCACGATCGCAAACCGCTTATTTTTAAACGACTGTTTCTTCGAAAAGATAACTAGATAAAATCATTAGATATGTTTGTGAGCATCTGAAATGCAATTATAAGGATATCGTTAGAGTGTCCATTTTTTATAACGATAAAACGTCAGTATTCGCGATAATTTAAAAACTCAACTTTTTAACATAACACGCCATAACTTAAGAACCACTTTAAACATTCAGACTTTTTTTTATTTTGAAGATCGGATCTTTTACAATATGTTTAAATAAGAAAAATTCGATAAGGTTGGTTTTTTTCATTCCAAAATTTTAAACAACCAATCCATTTACTTTTAGTATATAGGAATTTTCAGCAATCGCGTAACTTTTTTGCAAAGATTTTCACATACTGTCTGCGAAGAAAATATAGCAGAAATGTAAAGAAAGAGTTCTAATAGCGCGACCACTGTCGAACACCAACTCAATTCCACTTATTTTACAAATGTTTTTAGAATGTAGAATGTAGAATGTTTAGGAGGGGAGTTAATCACCGCGACCTTATAGATCTATTGTGTGTTCCCCTTTCTTGAGTTATAACGAGTTATAACTCATCATACAGTCTCAGGGCTTTAAGAAAAGCCAGTATCTGAGACGGCTCCACAGAGGCCAGCTCTCCATCCTCGACATCAGACGTACCAAGGTTCATGGCACGAATGGTCGTCGTCTCGGCGCACTCAGTGATAAGGTGTTCTGGTGTTTCCTCATTTTCCCCACAAAATCTGCATTCGCCGTTGTTTCTCAGTTTCAGCCTACTGAGGTGTTCCTTGAGGAGACAGTGTCCTGTTAGAAACCCCGTGACAATCCGAAGATTGTTTTTACTTAAATCAAGGAAAACCTTTGATTTTTCTCGGTCATAAGTTCTAAGGAACTTTTTCGAGTGTCTTAGACCGTTGGAGGACACCCATTCCAAGTTACGGATGGAGTCTTCCAGATTCTTCAGTTCCGCTTTCAGTTGGTTCCCGTTTGGAAAACAGAACGGTTCTGGTCCAGTTAGTGGAGTGTTCTCTTCTTTTCTAGCTAGATCATTTGCTTTTTCATTGCCTTCCATCCCTTGGTGAGCAGGCACCCAGAGTAGGAGGACTTTATTTTCTTTGCCTAATTTGTTGAGCTTCTGGCATTCTTTGACCAACTTCGAATTGATGATTACTGAGTTGATCGCGTTAAGTGCTGCTTGACTATCGGATAGGATGGCAATTTCCTGTTTTCGATAGTTCCTCTCTAAGATAAATTGTACGCATCTTTCGATAGCGCAAATTTCTGCCTGAAGGATACTGGGGTAGGTGCCCATTGGTTCGGAGTATTCAGTTTTCGGCCCAAATACTCCTATCCCTGTCCCTGCTTTGGTTTTGGAAGCATCAGTATACCACGTGATGGTATGGTCTTTTATATGCTGAGTAAGCGTTTCTTTCTTCCAATCCTTTTTATTACTCAATACTAAAGTGAGGTGTTTCTCAAAGTTGTAAATTCTTGGTATGTCATCCTTTGAGGGTGTTCCAAGCCCCTGACCTGAAAATTCTCCCAGTACTGTTTCCGTCAGTAACCATTCTAATCATTGTCGCATTGGCATAACTACCGACGACAATGTGCAGTGGTGTTAGGTCTAGAATGACCTCCATTGCTGCTGTTGGACACCAACTCAATTCCACTTATTTTACAAATGTTTTTAACTTGCACTTAAATATTTTCAAGCTATAGGGAAAATTACAACGACTCGTTAATAAATACACAAATAAAGTATCGCGAGACGTAATTAAATCATGAAGCTGAAGGCCTTTCCCTAGAACTTTAAGTACTGACAGAGGTACTGATTTCTGCTATATCCCCTTCCACGTCTCTTAGCAATGTCTTTGGCAATGTGCACAGTTTCTTGGTTTATTTCATACGTTTGGCAACGTGTTTACTGTTCTCTCTTTGTTCAGTACATTATAAACGCATTGTACTCTTCTTACATACGGAAATCTCGACCCAAGACTAACCTTTGCCAGCCCTTAGTATAATTTTACATATAAAATGAGAGCGATCTTCATTTCATAGCAATCGCTGATGCGGTTTTTTTCCGATCATATTCTATATAAAAAGTTTGCAATGGACATTAAAAATAGTGTTGCTTAAAAGAGTGATGATCCTTGAACTCAATATTATGCTCAAAGACAATCATAATGGCACATAAAAATCTGATATCTAAATACATGCAGTAAACGTTCATTAATAAACCCAAATAAATAATACATGGCAAACAGAAACCCAAATCAGCAAAGTCATCAGGCGTTTTAATTTTATAATCAGAACACATTAAGTATAAGAGAAAGAAAAGCATTATATTTATAATTCAATTTTTAAAAATGTAACCTGTATGGATGTAAAATACGGCAGCTCACTAAAAATATGAACCGACAACTTAATTATTTGGTAGATTTGGTAAAATCTGACTGAAAATCAAATTGGTTTCCAATAAAAAATAATTAAATAAGTTCTGCATAAAACATTCCAATTGTGGTTGAAGAGATAGAGAGAATTTATATTTGATTAAATTTTACTCAGTATTTATTTCTTTTTATGTATAAGAATTATTTTAAGAAGAATATATTTTAGTGTCAAATATTTTCCATCTCTGTAATAAATTTATTTAATAATTTATCTAAATCAAATCGGTTATATTTTTTAAAACAAACATATAACAATACTAATACAAAAACGTACCAAGACGACAAATTGAAGTAATTCATAACACTTACTTGTTTCAAGTAGGAGTTTTTCCGCTACCAGCACTTCTATCCAATCCCTGGCGCCATTCCTGCTCCTAATTTGTATCAGCGCATTAGAAGCCTGAGACATTCTAGCGCATTCAATATCTCGAGCTTCCTTCAATATTCGATAGCGGTGATATTCTTCTGTCGCTTCCAGTCTTATCATATCGAGCTCTTCATCAATACGTCTCGTTTCGTGAAGTAGATAAACGGATTCTTCTGTGGTACCTACGCTTGTCGATACTTGACTTAACCTCCATTCAATTTTTTTCTTATCGATTTCTAGTTTATTGTAACGTCTTTCTAGTTCTTCGCGTTGGAGACGTACAAGTTCCTTCTCAATTTTCTAGAATAATGAAACAATTACACATAAATGAATAATGCTAAATTACAAAAAAATGAAGTAAAAAAATATAATCAACACTATCAAATTATAATAATTATTAATCAGTCAGCCTAACAGTGGAGTGCCCAGAGACTTCTACCTCGGAATTCAATTACTGTGAAACCTTCTGTATTGTGTTTTATAGATAAAATACTAAAAAATGTTTACCCATTTTGTTTTCGTTGCTTTCAATTTTTATTTTAGTAATTTTAGTAAATTCTTTGTTATTTCCTTCTTAATTTTCTGATTTTTTATTTATTTTTTCTAAGCAAATTTATTGAAATAAATGAATCTAATGCATAGGTTAGGGCTATTCTGCTTATATTCTAATCATTGAAATTTTGATTGAAATTGAATTACACAGGGTGGCGCGTCATATACGACGCGGTTTTTGCAAGGAGAACAAAAGTTTATATTGAAGTGAAATTTTGTGAGCTTATGTAAGTCAATTTAAACAATTTTCTAAATTATAGAGTTCTACAGGGTGTCCCCAAAAAAAGTTACACATCAAAGTTGTGCTTTTTTATAATGGAACACCCTATATATTCATTGATTTTCGGATTCTAGTAAAAAAATAAAGGTGAGTTTCATTAGAAAAGTGTACGAGTACCTATAGTTTTTGAAATACATTCACCGGCAAGAAAAATGGGCCCCTTAAAATTTTGATGTAATTTTAAGTTCAATATATTTTGTTCTAGTGGGTCGGTTTTGATGATTTTTTTAAGCAGTATGTAGCCAAGTTATTTGACTTTTTAGTGTATCTCTTTCTAAATTAAAAACATATAATACAGACGGAGTTTCATATCTGTTAATTATATGAGGGAAAACAAAATGTTGATATTTTGGTGAAAGTTTGAAATACCCTGTGGAATATGTTAAAACAGTAAGAAATTTAGAAATAATTTTATCATCTAGATACATCTTTTCTCGATAGTTTGTTTTTTAGTTTATCTCATTATCTTTATTTTTGTTGGAGATATCGCTTTTGAAGAAGACACTAACATTTTTTCGTAATTTTTACATTAAGACCATGCCTTTGTTTTTGGTCCTAGTCAACAGATCTACAGGTTCTGGTTCCGAAGCAGGCATTATTGACATAAGATTGCTTCATTTAGTCTTCTTATAGTCCGTTAGCTAATATGTACCTTCCTTAGGTGCAACTCATTATAAATTTGAAAAGCTGGCAAACGGCGGTTTCTTAGCGATAAACTTAAATAAGTCGATCGTCTCGATAAGAAGTTCTCATACGAAGGTTCCTGGACAACTAGATTGACGTCCTCATGAACGTGGTTATAATTCAAAAACCACTCAGTATACTCTATGATATTAAGGTATTTTTGGAACCGAAATTTTATAGCAATTTCACTGAACAAAACAAATATAAAGCATTTCATTTGAAAAACTAAAACTTAAGTTTAAACATATATTTGACTCACCCTGTAGGTATATATATAAAAATATTTTTGTTGGAGGAAAATCTCAAATAGGAATCCTGATACAGAGCTTTTTCAGAACACGGAGCCATCTTGTATGTATACAATTGTATATGTGTGTTTATTTAAATACTAAAGTGAAAGCAACGAATTTAAATGGGTAAACTTTGTAATATATCTTATTAACAATACAATGAAAAAAGTTTTATAAAAATTTGTTCACAATAAATGAATTCCGAGGTTTGTATCCCATAAGGGCTTAAAGCACTCCCCTATAAAGAGTTTAGGCGATTCATTTTATAGAATATTAATTTGGTAAAAAAACAATTTGTAATGTAAGGCAGAAGTGACACAATGTAATGTGATATTGCAAATTAGTATTATTTGCGACAGTTTTTGTAATTTGAGATAGAATGGTTCAGTTGGACGAAGTGCAGAACCAGAGTCAGGACTTACAGTTACTGTTACTTTCAAAGAATTATCATGTTTAAAAGTAAATTTTTGAAAACCGACAAAAAAGGCCTTTGAATTTGGACGACCAGTCGTTAGGGCCTTTAAAATTCAGTTAAATGACGAAAATAATAAAGAATAAATTTGTGGACTGTTCCTTCATTGAACGAACAAGCAACGACATTGAACGAACTTGAAACGACATCCAAAGACAATTAACAAGTGTCCAAATTTAATTACTTGAGCGTGAATATCCCTGGTAACAGAAATCTCTCAGACGAAAGGGTCAAAGGAAACAAGGCAGCACGAATATCTGGCTACTTAAGAGATATCATACTGTGGAGAAATAGATTTATGTCAAGTAAAGTTCGCAAACACGCGGCTTGTGTTATAATAGAGATACTTCAGCCGAAACATCAAAAACAAATACAGCACTCAGAACAACATAAATGGAAGTATTAAGAACAATACGAGGAGCCACTCTAAGAGATAGAATGCGAAACCACGGCATCAGAGACGAACTGGGAGTACAAAACATAGTGAGGTGGGGAAGATCAAGAAGGCGTTATTTAGAAGATTATGCTGAAAGAATGGACCACGATAGAATAGCAAAATGGACGCAAACAGAAATACCGAACACACCCAGACCACCTGTCAGGCCATCAAAAAGATGGTACGAAAGTTGGATATGCGGTTTACAAGAGGTTTAAATAATGGTTTTATATAGGGATAACCCTATTGTAAGAAGAAGAAGACATACAAAAGTTAATTAGGAAATCAAATAAAAAATTATATGTTTTTGAACTATAATGGACTATAACAAATGTGTGTATATTTCAGATACAAAACACCGAAAGCTGTAGGATTATTACGCTGATCATATTTTTAATTAAAACTTAATTTTTACGTATATCTGTGAATAGGGGAATACACTTTTAACAGGGTGCCAAGTGCCAATCAAAAAGTTGCCGCACATATGTTTAAGAATAATAATTACTTACTGAACTAATTTTGGAGACGACATTACGTTCATAAAATTTTTTGATCATTTATATGTCAAATTAAAAGTATTTTTATCTCTAAAGTATTAAAACTTAGGAATTTTGTATAAGTGCTAACCTAAAGTATGCGAAAAATATTTTAACTTCTACAGGCTGGATCAAAAAAGTGTAAATGGATCGGAATTATTTTTTTTTAAACGGAACACCCTGTATGTTATTGCATTTTTGGCTTCCTTTCTGATCACTTTACACAATATTAAGATATTATTAAATGTGTTTGGATAGTTTCAAAAATATTAATAAATAAATAAAAAAAAGAAGTGTTTTCAGGCTTTTTTAAAAGAAATATTAAAAATACACACAATAAATATTCTGAAACCAACACTATACTAAATATTTACTCTAGTTGGTCTATACTTGTGCTATAAATATCGTAATCTTAAACCATACAGGGTGTTCAAAATTCTATGCCAAACTTTCTAAAATATAAAATAATTTTTCTTCGTTTTTTTTTTTAAATAAACATCCTGTATATTATTCCTTTGTTAAATGAAGAATTAAAAAATGAACATTTTTTATTGAACATTTTATGAACATTTTATGAACATTTTATGAATCTGTATCTTGTATATCAGTCGGTATTTTATTGTTGAAAGAGCCAGATGTAATAAAAACGCGAATATTTGTTATTAACTGTAAAAGTTAAAATATTTTCCTGAAATATATCCTAACACATACTTTAGGTTGGCACTTATATAAAATTCCTAGGTTTTTTTTTGACGCACTGTTGACAGCCCGTATAAAGCATTAGGAACGACTTTGAACCTTGGCAATTCTTGTTTGCGGCAACTTTTTCATAGGGATTCATCATTCATCTATGGATTATACAGTAGCTGGTTTAGTAAAAATTACAACGGAAACTTATAAGTGCCCGATGAAGTAAATTTTTAAAGTAAAAATAATGTTATTTTGAAAATAATGACACAAAAAGTATTAACCTTACCTTAGATTCGTCTTGTAGATCACGCGATTCCTTTTCCAATCTGATAATATTTTCATCTATGTCTCCATTCTCCAGACTAAACTCTGTTGAACTTCCAACAGACATTTCGACATTTGTTTTATCCTTACTCCAATTTAGTGGTTCTGGCCCACACTCGGTATCGTTCTTTTTTTCCAAACATCTGGAAGTTAATTTTCTCATCCATCTCTTCGACGGCCGACTCTCAAAAGTATTAACGACGAATCTGTCTTCTTCGTAGGATTTTTCTGCTTCGTTTGTGACTTTTTGCAATTTCCAGCTTGTCTTGTGAATTAAATTTAATTGGTCTTTTGTCTCTTTCGATAATAATCTATTGTATTCCTCTAATAAAGCCGACGAGCTACTGTTTGATGGTATTGAACTTGTGTTTGAGTCCCTAAAACACTTAGGCGTGACTTTAGCGTATATAGGTTCATCCTCTTTAGTGTCAGACTTTTTGATTTCTCCATTAGGACTACTTGTAAATATATGATTTATTTCAGCATATACAGGTTCTTTTAGGCTGCTTGTGATATTCACTGGCACACACTCAGTTTTTTCTGGAATGTTATATCTTATTGGCGTTAGATTTGTTGCTGTTCTAGGTGGTTTTGGAGGTGGAGTAGAAAATTCCGAAGTACAAATTGTTTTTCTATAAGTGTGTGGTCTGGGAAGCAATTGTGAAGGATATTTTTCAACAAGCTGTACTCGTTCAGGCAGGGATAATGACATTAATTTTGTTTTCTCTTGCGCTAAAGTTTTGCGCGCACAAGATATACATTCATAGCGTCCCTGATTGTATTTATTATATTTGGGCACTGAACTAGGATTACAGGCGGCTTTTATTTTATTCTCTACTCTAGTACTCCCAGTATTGCTGCATAGACCACTATCAGTCGATTTACTGTAAACATTTCCAGAACTACCATTTAAATGAACTAATGGGTATTGTTCTGACGAACTGGATTCTGAGCAAGGATGCGGTTCATCGTAAATGTGTTCTGAACTGTTGAAATCTCCTTGATTTACATTCACCGACGTTTTGTCTTTAAAAGAAAAAATTTAGTTAATACAACAATTTTTTAGCTAATAAAATAATGTATGAAATATGCATTAATTTAGCAAAGATATACAGGGTGTCTCAGGCTGAGCGTGCATTAGAAGTTTCTAGAGAACTACAATATCTAGAGCGGAGATTTTTTGCACATCATAGTTTTAGATCTATCGATTAAAAATATTTTCAATATGACGGCACTTCCGGAAATACCGGAAGTTGACAACAACTTTCTTATTTTAAATGGGTACCCCCATTTTTATTACATACTTAAATTCTCTGTAAAATTTTATGAATTTTGATATTAAACACTATACCCAACATTAAACGTTCTTGAGAAAAAAAATATTTAAAATTTTTGGACGAAAAAAACTACCTGTCAAAAAAAAATGTATAGCCTAAAAGTCAAATTTAGTGATTACCGCAGCAACTGTGACACAAAGAGAAGACATGTGGCTATCTATTTCAAAAATTAAATTGTACAAATGTCATATAATAATGACGGTAGCTGTCATCAGTCTTTTATTTTTGCCATCATTTAAGTACTTATTTATATTTATTTCATTCACAAAACTTTGGGCGTATTACGTTGGTCTTGTTCAAGGTCTTGTTTGATTATAATAAACGATGTTTAAATATTTGACTTATAAATAAAATCTTTAAATAATAAATAATATTTCACATGTTTGGCTTTAATTTTATTTAATAATTGTATAAATTATACTGTTAAATCTTATTTTTTACACATCACAACGATACTTGTTATTAGTATTGTTGAATTTGTGTTAAAAATAAGATTTAATAATCAAATTTAATTATATATATTTTAGAGTAAAATTCAATAAATACGCTCATTTAAAAAGCCCGCGGTTCCATCCATTTAAAACGAGCCTTACTCAATAGATGGCGCCACTTCTGTAGGACCATTTTTCAGTATGGCAGAGTCCATTCTTTTTCTAGCTAGGTATATTCTTTGGCTGTCATGGAATTGAGCAATTAAAAAAATATCATAAATCACTTTTTTCGAATGAAAACCCACTTTTTTTTATTTGACTAGTACCAAGATTTTTCAATTCGTTACTTTTTAACTATACATGTTCCTATACCTAAAATAAATCGTTTTTAAGTTATTTAAGATTTAGTTTGAAAAGGTATATTTTTCTTGATTTTATCTAGCTTCCTTTGACATTAAGTGTAAAACAGTCAGACAATTTATTTCCATCTGTCGGAAAACTAAATATTTCGTATTTTTGCTCTTTAGTGATATCTAATAGTTGATTATTAATAATATACCGTATGATCGAATAAAACAGCGGAAAGTTGGCTTGGAAATGATCGATAACATACTGCTTTTTGAACAAAGTATCACAATATGACATGGCCAGATCTATTGTTTTACATCACTTGACATTATAGGCTACTGGTTAAAATCAAGAAAAATATACGCTTTAAAATTAAATCTTAAATAATCTAAAAACGATTAATTTTAGATATAGGAATGTGTATAGTCAAAAAGTAACGAATTGAAAAGCCTTTTCACTAGTGAAATAAAAAAGTGGGTTTCCATTTGAAAAAAAAATGATTTATGATAATTTTTTAATCGTTCAATTCTATGACAGCTGCGGCCATTATTGTATGTCATTCGAACAATTTATTTTTTGAAATAGATAGCCACATGTCTTCTGTTTATGGAACAGTGGCTGTGGTAAACACTAAATTTGACATTTAGGATGTACACATATTTTTGACAGGCAGTTTTTTTCGTCCAAAAATTTTAAATATTTTTTTTCTCAAAAACGGTTGATGTTAGTTATAGAGCGTTTAATATCAAAATTAATAAAATTTTACAGAGAATTTAAGTATGTAATAAAAAATGGGAACGCCCATTTAAAATAAGAAAGTTGCTGTCCACTTTTGGTATTTACGGAAGTGCCGCCATATTGAAAATATTTTTAATCGATAGATCTCGTTGCGTGAAACAATGATGTGCAAAAAATCTCCGATCTAAATATTGCAGTTCTGTAGAAACTTCTAATGCACGCTCAGCCTGGGACACCCTGTATATGATCGAAAAAATACGGCCTCAAAGAAGGCTGGGGAATCACAATCGATGATAGTTTTGGCGACGTCAATCTCTAGACGTCATTTATTAAAGATTGGCATTAAACTTTTCAAAAATTACCGCTAATTATAAAAAGTTGAAAAGCGGATAGGAAGTTTCCATACACACAAATCTATTTACAAAAAAAATTCTCGAATTTTAAACTACGCCATTTTAAAATCATTTTTATAAAAATAAATTACATTCTTAAGGCAAACTGGAAGTAAACGCCATTAAAAAGTAAAGTAGAATGCACTCCTAGTAAATGTCGTCTAGGGCTTAACCTTGCCAAAATGATCATCCATTGTCATTTCCCAGTCGTATTTGACGCCTTTTCTTTTTTTGATCGAATGGTATTTTTAGTTAGTTCAAGCAGAATAATATCAATATCAATAGTGATTTTCAACACAGGTATGGATCTGTAATGTTTTTTGTATCTAAAAATCAACCAGGGATAACTATAATAAACATAACTCTATTAATAATTAAAATAATTCTTTAATTGATTATCTACATGGTGGCGCACATGATTCGCCTCGGTTGATTAAACGAAAACGGAAATATGTAGAAATAAAATATTTTATGGGTATATTGGGGAGGCAATGTGCATAATTCAAAATAATTTTGAAATCTACAGGGTGTTTCAAAACTAAGATCCATACCAAAGCTATATTTTTTATTATGGAACACCCAATATTTTATTTAATTTTTGGATTTTTGGCCCAAAAAAGGTATTTATTATACGGGTTAAATATGTTTAAAATCTTTGGTTTTTGAGATATTTTAATATGCTTGCTACAATAGAATATATTATCAACACCCTGTACATTACTTTTCAGAATTAATTATTCTTGTGCTGAGTTTAAAGGTAGAGAAATAAACTTTACTAGCAATCAAATTTTTCAGTATAGTATATTTCTCTGGCTTAAAAGTCAACACAAGAATTAATTCTGAAAAGCAATGTACAGGGTGTTGACAATTTTTTTTATTATAGCATGCATATTTAATTATATTTAAATATCTCAAAAACCAAAGTTTGTTAACATATTTAACCCTTATTATAAATGCCTTATTTTGTGTCCAAGGATCCAAATATGAAATAAAATACCGTTTGTTCCATAAGAAAAAATATAACTTTGGCGTGGATCTTAGTTCTGACATACCCTGGTAGAACAAGACTTTTCAAAATAATTTTAAATTATGCACAATGCCTTCCCTCATATACCAAAAAAACATTTTGTTTCTCCATCTTTTCATTTTCGTATAATCAACCGAAGCGAATGAGGTGCGCCACCATGTATCAGGGTGGCGACCTGTATCTGGCCTCAGGTTTAACTGTTTGCATTAATAAAAAGAGTAGCTATTTGGGTATAAGACGCAAAAATGTGCGTTAGAACATGAGGAACTAATTCATCCAGCTCAATAATAAAAAATCGTTTTAGCACGTGATATGTATTTTTTTAAATATAAGACAGGGAATATACATTTGTAAAATATTACATCATTGCTGACCATCGTCAATTACCTATATACTGATATGCAAATTGAAAATATTTCAAAAATGGTTAAAGTTAGAACTCTCGTATGGATTTTGACCAAGACTTACAATTAGAACAAATTAAATCGATTGAAATATGAGTTATTCCTCTGCTTAGTATTGTCAAACAATGATTTTCGATAGTTTGGTGGAATGAAACGGATTATTTTGATATCTACATTGTTATTTCTGGGGTACTGGAGACAAGTTTTTTGAAAACATTTGTTTAAGCAAAATAAAACACTAATTCACCACAATTAATACACCAAAACACTTACTTTTGCACTGGACGCGCGTTTCTCTAACCATGTTAGCATCATCAGCAAATGATTAATAAATTAACTGATGACTAATAATTTAATAAATTTTTAGACATTCTGTAGATCCCATCATTCACAATTTCTAAAAATCTAATCATTTGGCTGCAGCACTCCATGTCGAATGAGGTGAATAACTCTGTATATATTTAAATATCAATTAACCTAATCATAATGTGCTAAATGTTTATATACTTTTTGTCATATTGATATGGGCATGTAAAATCTTAATTAGTTAAATAGCATTACATATACAGGGTATATGTCAAATTTGACGAATAATCATCCAAACTCTGAAACACTCTTAAATGCCAGCAGAAACGTCGCGCTAGTGTTGACTTTGTACATGATTTTAGATTATTTGTCGACAAAAAAATATTCTTATTTTATTTTAACTTAATTTATTTTATTTTAACGCTGTAACAACCAATTTATACCTATACAATAATTTATTAAAATATTTGAAAGTTAACATTTTCCTATTAGTAAGATGATCATGATCCTTATTAGATCAGCAAGTTTTTTTCTCTGTTGAAGTATCGTCAGGCTTTATAATGCCAGCTTAATTTTTATCACATAATCAAGATGTACTCCCACTAAATCATAAAAATTAAAATATCTATAAAATTATTTGTCCAGGGGGTTGACAACGTTAATAGTATTTTGAAGTGATATGAATTCTCTATTGAATATCGCAATAATATACTAGGTGTTACATTTAAAACAAAAGAGTAACTTTCTTTGAAAGATTACAAATGTCCAATATTTTTTCACCCTGTGTAACTTTTCGGTTCAAGTTTTAATTTGATTTAAAGTATAATGGTTATTTTAACTGCCTATATCAGGCTAACTATGAATTACAATTTAGGTACCCAGCTTTTTTGATTGACATCTAAAATTTCTTTTTAATGTTACATGTATCATTTTTTACAAAGATGTTAACAAAAATTTTGTACAAATTTACAAAATGTTACATGTATCAAAAACCTCACATATTTTTTTAAATAATTCTTATCTTAGAGATATAGGTCCATAAATACGTATATCGGATGCGTCTCAAAAGGTGGCTCACTATTTAAATGGCACCCACGATATTTTTTTTTTACTTTATTCGATAGAAAATAACACTCTGAATAGAATGACATATCAAATGTCAACTTTTGACATTTTCGCATATAGTTTATTTGAAATTATAACTTGTGGTTCGTAACGAAAATTTGACTCGAAATACCAAGTCTGTAGTATCAAAATTATTCGTAAAACAATGCTTTTTCCAAATATGCTAATGAGCCACCCTCGTTCCATTTGAAAAAATTGAGATATGATTAAAAGTACGATTTGGGCATTTTTTAACCGGCCAGGACAAGGCACTAAAAACATTAGACGATCAAATTTATTTTTCCAAGGCTTCTTTATTAAGAATTAGTATTTTTAACACAGCCAAGTTGTAGTCATTTCCGGTGAAGCAGAAAGTGACCAAAAACAATTGAATACGTCAATCAATCCTAATTTATGTCATCTACTAACATACCAAATCTCGTTTTTTTATCTGAAAAATAAAAAGTTATAGTGGTGTGCCACTTTGAGACGCACCGGTATATGTTATCAATTTACTAGATAAGTAAAAGTAAAAGTATTTTAAGTTAATGTCTCCTTTTTGCTGCTAAGGCTAATCTGGACGAGGCCTACTTTATTAACGCGGAATCCGATCCATGGTGCTCGGTCAGTGTCATTGGCAATAGCCTATCGAATTGGCAAGTGTCTAACTAAATCGGCTCTTACGAGATATCCAGTCTCATCCGGCCGCGAACCGGCACGGCGACATATTTTACCCTAGATCCGCCACTGGGTGAAAGACTAGTGACCAAAAACAATTGAATACGTCAATCAATCCTAATTTATGTCACACTGTAAAAAATCAGCCTGAGTGAACACATATTTCTCAGGGAGTGAATTTTTTGAGTGAAATAATTGAGTACATTTTTATCTAAAATAGAGTAAATTCATCATTTTACTCAAATATGATCTCTATTTAATCAATAGCTATTGAATAAGCTCATGTTCGAGTTATAACCCCTATCTTTGAGTAATGGAATAGAAAATTCACTTAAAAACTCATGTTATAGTTTTACACAATAAAATTTGAGTGAAATCACCCAGTTTAGAGTATTTTCGCTCATTACTAATCATACGTCAGACGCGCTTCTTCGATACCGAATAAGCTATTTCCCTGTTCCTCAGTTTTTAATTATCTGTTCGAGTCGTAGGTTGTCTTGTTCCTTCAGAAGGTGCCCAGGTTACAAGTCCATAGTGTATGTGTGTGTGATGTAAAAAAGTGTGACAGTGGCCGCGTGGCGTGGTGAAGCGAATACGAACTCATAACTCCTAAATATGTTTTATGTTAAGAACATTTTTTTCACATCGCAGAAATCCGCCTAACATATATTCAAATTCGACTGCGTCTACTGATTGCCGCAATGCTCCGGATGTTTCCTGGACTAATTAGCGTAGCGAAAATCTAGAGTACTTTCCCTCAATCTGGAACTGGGAACTGGAACATTTGGCAGAATAACATTTTTTTAATTTTCAGGAGGAAAAGTATCTGGATTTTCGGAGGATTTTTCGTTATTAAAAGTTGGTTTAGAAATTAGAAATATTCGAGAATGTTGGTAGCCGAGCTGACGAATGCTCTTAATAAAGCGGATTTTTGCGATGTGATGCAACTTTTCTAGACATCTAAGCCAAAAAGTTCCTGTATTTTTTCCAAAAGAGTTGAAAACTTTTTAAAATGTTTTTTTGATATTATAATAATAGTGTTATATTTGGTTTTTATTTGTTTTTTTGTCAAATAAAATGACAAATAAAAATATTTTTGAAGGTTCTACAGTTTTTTATTTGGTTTGTTAAAAAACAGAAATATTCTAAATGATTTTTTAAAAGCTATGTAAGCTAACTTGTTATTTTATTACAAGTGACCAGATGCCTCCCAAAGTGAATTTTAGGAAATGGACATGTTCGAGACCATGTCCTAAACTGAAAACTTACCTTTGAAGGCACCTGCCCACCTGTTATAAAATAACAAAGTTGGCTTATCTCTTTTAAAAAATAATTTAGAATATATTTCTCAATACTGAGTGAAATTAATACTCAGATATGAGTACTAATCGAGTTAAGTGTAACACAAATTTGAGTAAAAGTCACTCAATAAAGGTGTCTTGAACTCAACACTTAGTGAGTTCACTCATTTTAAAGTGAATAAATTATCAAAATCGATCAAAATCCTACTCAAGGTAAACAATAATGAGTAAAAGGAGTCTTTCGTCTAATCTCGATTGAGTGAAAACACTCAGTGCTTTTCACTCTGAGAATTGAAGATTCACTCGGTTCTGTAGAGTGGAAATTTCACTCAATCGGGTGTGGACAGAAATTGAGAAAGTATTGAGTGAAATCTGAGTGAAATTTCACTCATTTTTTTTTACAGTGCATAAATGCTATGTCATATGTTAATACCACTGTCACAAATTAACTACAACAGATGCGAAAGAAAGCGACTGCATCGGAAACCGCTTGGCAAACCCGACACGCCTATTGAGTGGTGTAAATACACCAGTCGTTTAGTCCGGAAACCTATGCTGTGTCGTATTCGCTTGCTGGAATGACATAGTGTGGTTATATGTTTCTTTTAAAACGCGTGTAGGATTTTGTTGAACTTTTGAACTGTTATTTCTAAGTTTTGGTAATTTGTATATCTTATTTAAAATGGGATGCAAATGTGTTTATTTATAAGGAAAAAAAGATATTTATAGTATAAAAAATTAATTTATTTAACAAAATTTAATTAATAATGTGACAAAATAGTTACCTTTCTATTGGTTCTATCAGACTTTTTTCGACTATATAAATTTTTATTTGTAAACTTTAATACATCAAATATTTTCAATCTAATAAATCATTTAATGATGTAAATAAGAGGAAATTTCTTACATGGGTGGTCAAATTTTATAGTTTTCATTATATCAAACAGCCTCTGAGAAATGTTTTCAGCTCAAAATGCCTTTAATTATGTTTGACCACATCATTAAAAAGGGTCTTCAAATACATCAATGATAATAATCCGAATCTCTGGATTACTCGAAATTATTTACCCATTTAAAAGCCTTTGATCATGAAAGTGGAAAAATTTGTTCATTTTATTTACAGGCTGGAAAAATTATTTATATTAAATTTTGATGAGTTTTGCACTGAAGAAAACATTCAGAGGCTGTTTGATATAACTAAAACTAAAGAATTTGACCACCCATGTGAGAAATTTCCTCTTATTTACATCATTAAATTATTTATTGGATTAAAAATATTTTATGCATTAAAGTTTACAAAAAATAAAGATTTATATACTCGAAAAAAGGCCGATAGAACCAATAGAAATGTAACTATTTTGTCACATCTTTAATTAAATTTTGTTAAATAAATTAATTTTTTTATACTATAAATATCTTCTTTTTTTTCCTAATCTCCTACGAGCTGATATAATATGACGAGCAATCTATTAAATTACTGTGAGATTATACAGAAAAGTCCACAGACTTCGAGACATAGGAAAATCAAGTCCATTTAGCGTGTCCAAATTTTGACAAGTTTTCAAAATGAAAGTTTTGTTTAGACTGACGTTTAATTTCACCTGACTTCTCGGTGAATGATTTCTTTTTATGGGGGTACATAAAATCTAAATTTTACGGCCATGAAGAAATTCAAAACTTGGAGCAGTTAAGGCAGAAAATATTTAATGCCTTTGACACTGTCACCCCTGATATGTTATCAATGTGAGGGGGGATTTTATGATCGTTTGGTTTAATGCAAGAGGGAGGCACTTTTGAACAATTTTTTGTAATTTTTAAATTTCATTATCCTGTTTTTTTACCGTTTACCCATTACCTACCTTGACGAACATGGGAAAACAAAGGTCCTTTTCAGGACCACAAATATTTTGATTGAGAAAATTGGTAACTTTTTTTTGGATTAAAAAACAAAAGTTGTTAATATAATACCAATTTAAAAGTAGTTTTAATACACACTATGAATTAAAATTTATTATTATTATTATAATGTACATTATTAATACTATTGTTCATTCGAAATGGCATTAAGGCCCAATTGCAACAATGATTTAAATTTTTCTTAAAGATAAGTAGAGCTTAGAATGAGCTGTATTTATATTTACTTTAATATTCACCTTAAATGAGGGAATTTGACTGATACAATTTTTGAATTTGAATTGTTTTTAATGATACTAACAATTTTAGTTCAATTTTTAATAAAATTTATTTAATATTAATAGAAATCCAAGAGATTTGAAACCTCTTTTAGCGATTTATAACATTCTCAAATTAATTACAGGTGCCCTTATTTTCTATGAAAATCACACAGCTTTTTTCATAGTCGCTGCAGTTGCTATAGCTATAAAAAACTAATTTTTTAAGATGTGAAAATTGCGACACACGCTAAATGGACTTGATTTTTCGTATGTCTCGAAGTATGTGGACCTTGGGTGGACACCCAAACAAATAATAACCCAAACTATACATTGATGCGGATTGTCTATGAACTCTTTCTGAAGGTCACAGAAACCTGAACGCGTAATTCGGTATTCTTTCGCATCTGTTATAGGCAATTTGTGCCACTGTTATCTGTGATTAATACACCAAATCTCGATTTTTTATCTGAAAAAATAAAAAAGTTATAGGGGGGTGAGTCACTTTTGAGACGCACCCGGTATACTCCTGTCTATAAAACCTGTCAGGAATTTCAGGACTATTAAGGGACTATTAAGTTCGTAGACACCAAGTAATAAAAACGAAATAAACTTAGTCAAAAAGGAGGGAACGTTTCTATGAAAATAATTTAAATATTCACCCCCAGGTAAGTTAATAATCCCGTGTTCTAATAGTTTATTTATGGCATAAACTTCCCCCAATAAAGTTAATGCTGGTTAACAATAGGTTTAATTTTGAATTTTATTGGGCATTTATAGATGGAATTACTGGCGACAAGCTTTTCCAAACCCGCAAGACGTGTCGGACGGTTTAGGTAAAACCTATCTATAAAATAATTCAAACTTTTATATAATTGAAAGAATTTTTTTCCTTGAAAAGTATAATAAAAAATTCATTAAAATTTAATAAAAAATTAAACTAAGCTAAGCGAACTTGTAAATATTAAAAAAAACTAAGTATTTAGGCATAAATCTGTTCTTACAAAGTTACCTTAATTTTTGACAGAAAATAATCTTAAAAGAAAATAGATTCCGTGTGATCGAATAACGGCGGCAGCGATGGCTATGAAATGAAGATCGCTGTCATTTTATATGTAAAATTATATGGAAAATGCCATCGATCGTCATTTCCAAGCCAACTGGGTGCCGTTTTTTTTCGATCATACGGTATTTTCTATTTTGGATCCTAAAAAAACTCTCAGTGAACCTGTTGCTTGAAAATCTCTGTATTAAATCTCTGTCTCCAGTTGGCTTTGAAATGAACATCGATGACATTCCTCATATAATTTTAGATATAAAATGACAGCGATCTTCATTTCATAGCCGTCGTTGAAAACGCAGACGCCGTTTTTTTTTTCAATAATGTTATACTTATGGTACATAAAAATATGCTTAAAAGATAATTGACAGTTCAAATTGCCGCAAGTTAAAAATATTGTCGGCATATCAGGGAAAAGATGCTGTGATTTTTTAAATAATACATTTGGTGCATAAGAAAGAAATGCAAATTAAGGAACTAAATATTTCCAATTTAAAACAAATACTATAGAGATATCGTTAAAAAAGTATCCTTGTCAATATCCAGTACCTACATTCTTATAAAAATATTTATTGTTTATAGATCTATAATCACAGTTAATAAATCTTTGCTTACCTTTTGAGGAGCAGAAGCGGTTTTATCATCAGTATCGTTACCATTGTTTCTCTTATATTTTATGTATTCATCATGTAACTGCACTATGTACGGTTTAACTTTCTGATTCAAGGTCCTAGCCACAAAATCCATTTTTTAATCGCTAATGAGTGTCTTATCACTAAACGATTTACAATATCAGTTTATACTGATGAAGTATGGACACAAACGTACAGAAGCACTAAACAAACCACTCTGTGAAAATTTTATAGAATTGTCTGGTAAGGAGCACAATATGCAAATAAGTAGAAAAATTTAAAAGGCAATCTATTTTATTGAGGTAGGACTTTAGGGGTAGCCAGGGTGTCATTGGAAGTTTTCCTTCCAGGTAGGTATAACAGTAAACTAATGCTGGATTCAGAGTTCCGTAGCCGTAAGACGTAAGCCGTATCGTTAGCCGTAAGACTTAAGACGCAAGGAAAGCCATTCATAGTTGCCGTAAGACGTAACGATAACTTCATCGTAAGCGTGCGCATTACCGTTTTTAATAGGTTATGTTGTTGTTTGGGCTGTGAATGTTGTGAATAAAACTATATTACTCCTTATTTATTTTGTTATTATTAATTTAATTGAACTAAAATGGGCACGGACAGTTATATTTTCGTTGCCGAAGTGAAATATCTGTGAAATATATTATAAAAGTTGTAGAAATGGCTACCAAGTACCACCGAACCTAGCCGACAACACCCGATTCGATAAGACGTAACGTAAGAATTAAAATTGGTTCATTTCTTACGTCTTACGGCATACGGCTTACGGCATACGGAGATCTATGAACGCAATCATATGATTGTGAAGGTCGATATCCCTTACGTCTTAACGATACGGCTTACGTCTTACGGCTACGGAACTCTGAATCCAGCATAAATTTATAAATGGCATTTATCTTGAGGCGTTTTTTTCAGGACTAATAGTTTTTCAGCAGGAGTTAGTTTTCGTCTCATTCAAATAAATAAAAAAATATTATCCTTTTTAAAGTTCTAATAGATTTGTCTACACTGAAAATAAACGACAGAAAAATGTAAATAAATGATGTGTTTGGCGTATTTTTATTTTTCGTAAATAAGTATTGTTTGTTCAAAATAAATTTTGTTTACTTTAAGTAAACTGACTTGATTGTTATTTTCCTCATATTTGTTTGATATTTTCTATAATTAATTAAATAACTATTTATTTATCAAACATCATTCTACATATTTCGTAATTTTTATTTTTTGTCAAAAATACCTTATTGACATTAAATAACTTTTTATTCATGTCCGGGTGTACGTGCGAAAATTGAGGGGTAGGGTTGACCTGCCCTCTCGAATTATTTCATCATCCGTATTCCTTTACCGGTTCGTGTCGGAGACTCTAGTGTCTAGTGCGTGATGTATGCGACTGTCCTTGTGATTTGAAACCACTAATTTTCCAGATAATATGAATTCAACCGCAGATTGTCTCTGTGTATTCTAAATTTTCCTGCTTTCGATTGTCTGTTTAGTGAGTGCCTTTGGACGATTGAAGGCGTTTTTTAAATCCATCAGGTTCCATCAAGAAGATTCGTTATTAGAAACAGTAGGATATAGTTTTAAGGCACAAGCGTTTGAGGTTTCTAACCCAAATAGTACAAAGTATGTACGTCTTTATCCTTTTGACAAAGAAGTTTGTCCAGTTCCGTTTAATATTCATTACACGGGGGATGGTAAAAGCGTTGTAAGTACCATTTCCTGATGTTTATCTGAATATTTATTATTAGGTATAGGTATTTATCATGTTATTTGATGTTAGGTGAAACACAATATTTTAAGAAAAAAACATGTTTTGTTTTATATGGACCCTTCAATAGTGCATCTGTGTGCACATGTCATAGTGATAATATCTTTCAATAAATATATACTTAGTAAATGTTATTGTTTTTTTTTTAATTAGTTAGGACCATAAAAATAGTGGTATATACGAGAATCTGAAGAAAAAACTGTCCAGGGTTTTCTTTTATATTTTACACTCTATCTAGATACCTTATTTTTAAAGCTATGAAAATCTTGAAATACAAAAGTGGAAGGATTTTTTCCATATCATTATTATTATGTTTTAAATATATCACAAAAAAACAACTCATCGGAAAACTGAAAAAAATAATCAAAGTTGTGTTTTGAATTAAACAGTCTGTCTATTATTATAGATAAAATAAAAGTCCTCTTCGCTATTATTATACAGGGTATTTTAATAAAAATACATAAAACTTTGATTTTTTTCCACTTTCCGATGTGCATTTATTTTTTTCTGATAGATTCAAAGATGCTATGGAAAAAATCATTCAACTTTTATATTTGAAGTTCTTTACTAGCTTCAAAAATAAGGTCTCTATAGAGGGTGTCAAATATAAAAGAAAACCCTGTACGCATTTTATTTTGAGTCAAACAAATCATTTTGGTTAATCCAAACAAATAGGTATTTTGGAATAAAAAACGTCAAAACAAGTCAAACAACTTGCGTATTCAGGTAAATTGAAAAAGTATTTGGTTTAAATTACTATTCCTTTGAAGCAAACGTAATTTATTTTGTAAAGACATAATCTTTTATTTACAGAGGAATAATTAGATGCTGCACGTTAAACAAATTTTTACATAATACAAAGACCTTGCTAGGGTCAAGAAACAAACTGATTTCTTTGGTGGAAATAAAAATATTGTTTATTAAATAATTATATTTTTGACTTAAACAAAAATTTTTAGCAAAGTTCAAATATTTTTTCAAATAATATAAAACAAATATTTATTCCGCTTATAGGAAACAAATATTTATTTTGCTGCACTCCATTTTTATTCAGGTTAAATAGCTTCTTTTTTCAGTGTATTAATTCTTATGATATCCACGGTGTACATTCAGTACTAACTTTCACATACACACATTCAGTACTAATTATTTTTATTGTTGTGGTATTAAAGTAGGGTTACCAGATGAAAACTTGTCCACCCCGGACATTGTCCCAAAAATCCGGACAAAATCCGGACGTCATAATTTTTTAGCGATATAAGAGCAAAAATAGTATTTTGTTTGGTTAGGAGTAAAAATTATACTTTTTGCAGCGAGGCTGTGGAGTGGACGTTTGACATACAGGCGAGGCACAAAATATCATTTTTACTCCAAATAGAACATGCTATTTTTTCAAACGCCACAAACAATTTCAAACGTTCTAAATAAAACGCTGGTTGAATTTGACACTATGTCAGATTTAATATATTTCGTTCTTTTGTTCTTAAAATCACGATAACAGTTGATTTATATATCACAGCCTAATGTGTCCAAGACTGTTTGCATTTGTTCATCACTAACTGTAAAGGTACGCGCACACTGACCAGAGCCGCATGCGTCGCATCGACCGAAGAAAAATATTGTTTGTGTTACTTTCAATGAAGGTCCGCACACTAGCCAGAGTCGCACGAATCGCATCGACGAAAATGCGGCTAGCATTGTTGGGCAAGAATAATTTTCGGTCAATGCGGCTAGTGCTGCTGACGCCACACGTAATTTCTTCCACAATACGCGGGTAGCCGAATCGAACTAGCCGATGAGGAGATTAGAAATTTAATATGCTAAGGAAGTTCGCAAATTTTTCAGGACTTTTTGAAAAATTGAAAATTTTTAGTTCGTCCTTAATTAAATATGGTAATAATGTGTGGAATTCCCCTCCTAACACGCTTATCACTGCAGACAGGATTACGGAAGCGACTGATGAGAAATTCGATTGGCAAATACGGGTGTAGTAGGAGCAAAAAGAAACAAAAGAGTGAATAATGCGGTGAGTGCGGCGCGTTCGGTACGGGTCAGTGTGCGCGATAAGAAAAAAATTCACAGATTTTGCGCAACCATCATAGGCGTATTGAAAATACCAGACACAAGTCGGCGGTTGTCGACAGTCACCTGTTTTTTACATTTTATATTAATTTGTGGCGTCATTTGGAAGAGCTCAATAGAAATATAAAAGAACTAAACCTTGTTCGTTGGAAAGCAATTTGACATTCGTGACGTCAGCACTCCGGCAGTCTAATGTAAACGTATCATTGATCACTATTCACAAATATATTCCAGATACGTATAGTGAACAAGTTTAACGTTCGCAACGTTAAATAATTTTGATATTTGATTTTTATCGTGATGGTTTTTGTAAAAGTGAAGAATTTAGTGAGGAAAATATTAATGATGGATATGAATGTGTGCGGATTCGTGATTGGTCACGATCACGGTCGACACTATGACGGGCTCCTATACCCACGTAGGAGCCCAAAATATGCAAAAAGGGGGTCAGTTTAGCTTAAGTTTAGATTAGGTCTATATTTTTTATTAATGTAACACCAACTAAAACCTAATTCTAATCTAACCTAAACTCACTTCTTCTTTTGCATATTTCGGGCTATTACCTGGGTATTCCTAGGTTTAACCAATATTCGAACTTAGGTGTAAATTTAAATTTATGGATGGCCCATAAATTTATATTCGCCAAATACAAAAAAATACTTTTCACCAATTTCACAATAAAAATTAAAAGTTATAAATCATAATATTTTTTATAGAAATGAGGGAATAAGTGTGAACGGAGGTGCCGCGCCGGTAGACCAAAGAAGATACTTGGAATGTAAATGTTAATTTATACTCGAATGGAGTTGCCTCACAGTATAGGCATATTTTGAACCCCTACCGTGCATGGTTACTGTAGAAAAATAAATTAAAATATAGTTGGCTCCAACGATAATTTAGTTTGCAGCTTCTTTTCATCATACCTAATAAAAAACCGTCACAACCACTACTCATACACTGTAAAAAAAAATGAGTGAAATTTCACTCAGATTTCACTCAATACTTTCTCAATTTCTGTCCACACCCGATTGAGTGAAATTTCCACTCTACAGAACCGAGTGAATCTTCAATTCTCAGAGTGAAAAGCACTGAGTGTTTTCACTCAATCGAGATAGACAGAAAGACTCCTTTTTACTCATTATTGTTTTTACCTTGAGGTAGGATTTTTGATCGATTTTGATAATTTATTCACTTTAAAATGAGTGAACTCACTAAGTGTTGAGTTCAAGACACCTTTATTGAGTGACTTTTACTCAAATTTGTGTTACACTTAACTCGATTAGTACTCATATCTGAGTATTAATTTCACTCAGTATTGAAAAATATATTCTAAATTATTTTTTTAAAGCTATATGTAAACTAACTTGTTATTTTATAACAGGTGGGCAGGTGCCTTTCAAAGGTAAGTTTCAGTTTAGGACATGGTCTCGAGACATGTCCATTTCCTAAAATTCACTTTTTGGGAGGCATCTGGTCACTTGTAATAAAATAACAAGTTGCTATACATAACTTTTAAAAAATCATTTAAATATTTCATTTTTAACAAACCAAATAAAAACTGTAGAACCTTCAAAAATTTTTTTATTTGTCATTTTTTATTTGACAAAAAAACAAATAAAACCAAATATAACACTATTATTATAATATCAAAAACATTTAAAAAGTTTTCAACTCTTTTTGGAAAAAATACAGGAACTTTTAAGCTAGATGTCTAGAAAAGTTGCATCACATCGCAAAAATCCGCTTTATTAAGGCATTCGTCAGCTCGGCTACCAACATTCTCGAATATTTCTAATTTCTAAACTAACTTTTAATAACGAAAATCCTCCGAAAATCCAGATACTTTTCCTCCTGAAAATTAAAAAAAAATGTTATTCTGCCAAATGTTCCAGTTCCCAGTTCCAGATTGAGGGAAAGTACCTAGATTTTCGCTACGCTAATTAGTCCAGGAAACATCCGAGCATTGCGGCAATCAGTAGACGCAGTCGAATTTGAATATATGTTAGGCGGATTTCTGCGATGTGAAAAAAAATGTTCTTAACATAAAACATATTTAGGAGTTATGAGTTCGTATTCGCTTCACCACGCCACGCGGCCACTGTCACACTTTACATCACACACACATACACTATGGACTTGTAACCTGGAGGCACCTTCGAAGGAACAAGACAACCTACGACTCGAACAGATAATTAAAAACTGAGGAACAGGGAAATAGCTTATTCGGTATCGAAGAAGCGCGTATGACAATATGATTAGTAATGAGCGAAAATACTCTAAACTGGGTGATTTCACTCAAATTTTTATTGTGTAAAACTATAACATGAGTTTTTAAGTGAATTTTTTTCTATTCCATTACTCAAAGATAGGGGTTATAACTCGAACATGAGCTTATTCAATAGCTATTGATTAAATAGAGATCATATTTGAGTAAAATGATGAATTTACTCTATTTTAGATAAAAATGTACTCAATTATTTCACTCAAAAAATTCACTCCCTGAGAAATATGTGTTCACTCAGGCTGATTTTTTACAGTGTAGTAAGTACCTATGTATTTTTAAGCATCATTATGAAATTAAAAATACATAGGTGCCCATAATATGAATAGTATTTTTTTTTCGTTTCATCATAACGGATTTTGTTGTGCTGAAAATAAGCAGCAAAATATATTATCTATTGCAACAACTATACCTAGTTTACATTCAGTATGTTCAATTAATAAAGAACATTATAATTATGCATACTTTTAAAAATTTGCTACCAATATATTTTGATAGTTGAGTTTTTGAAATTATTTGTTAGCTTCTTAAACAAAACAGACCCATAATAATTCAAATCTTTATCATTCAAGACTTCCAAGAATTATGAAGTAATCTTACGTCAAATTTTTTTAAAATTATTGCATGCCTTAAGTATTTGCAAAGTTAACAAAAATATTTCTTTGCATACCTTGCAATTAATATATTTATTCCAATTTATCAGTTCTGCATCATATCCGAAATTTAGATTGTGTGTGACACAATGAAGAGTTAAAGTGCAACGTGAACGACCAGAAAAATATCAAGTAAAAAAGATTGTTAAGTTTTAATTACTAGTTACGCAGTCCCCCCATATTGGCTTCCCTCTTGCCTAAAATCTATATTGTCTTTCCTAACATTTTAAATATAAATTATTGAAACTCATACAAGTTTACCATAATTTAAACTTAAGATAGTCCCTAATTACATTAAAATATAACACTTACGAAGAGTTAATAAATATTAACTATTTATACTTATTTTTAATCATTTAATAATTCTGATAAAAACACGCTTGATTTTTTTATTTTAGAAATCATACGGGCTATAATAATTAATATGACTATATTAACAATACTTAAATTAAAATTTATTTGAAGGAATGCTACTGTATTACAATAATTATTGCAAAACACGTATGTAATAATAACTCCGAATAATATAATATATATTTAAAACTGCTCATCGCGTTATCGATGTCGGCGTCTTGTCACTTTTATTTAGTCCGGTCACTATTATTTTATTAGCCGTTTAGGTATAGTTTGATTTCAGATAATGCAGATTTTAATGTGCCATTGTGTTTTTTATTGGATTTTTTGCATATTTGGTATATTCTATGAAGTGATTTTAAGTGCTCCTGACCATTTTCAATTATTAAAGTGCTTATTTAGATACATTTAAAATGAATTAATTAGTGTATAGTATTTGTATTATGAGTTTGTTTATTTTTTTATGGAATGTATTTTTCCCATTAAAATAAACATAGCTTACTAGATCACTAGCTAGCCATTTTTAAATACAGGGTGTTAATTAAGTATCCGGCCAAACTTCAGGAGGTGATTCTTTGAGTGTTTAAAGGTAAAAAGTTCATATAAACATGTGTCCGGAAATGTACAATTTTTTAAAAGAGACAGGGTGTCAAAGGTGTTTTCTAATAGACCTTTTTATCAATATCCCAAAGATCCGTTGACCGATTTTGGTGATATTTCGCCATGTTAATGAACTTTGATAAGTTAGTACTAATTAAATGATAATTATTATTTACAACAATATTCAAAGGATAAAATCTTATCCCAATAAATATTTGGTAACGCTTTGGATTCATGTGTTTTACGCCTGTTGGCGGTGGAAACCATGCAAGCTTTTTCTTTGGCCTAAGTTGTTAATTAAAAAAATAATAATCATAAAAAATATAGTTCCTAATAGCCTAAATTTTAGCAAAATGTATCAACAGATCCGATGAGATCCGAGTTATTATGTTTTGGAACTTAATGATTTAATTAATTATTCCCTTTAATGCATTTACCTATCCTATGCGCCAAGAAAAAATATTGCATTAGTCTAAATTTATTATTTATGTGATTCCACTCTCTCACGTATAATTTGTCCCTTGCTTCTCATACGGAAAGAGTTAGATTAAAATAGTACTGTACCTACTAAAATAGTACTGTACCTAACAACCCATATGCCTTGACGCATATTCTTTTTTATAATAATATGGGCTTTCTTTATCCGCCGGCCCAGACAAACATCCGTATCCATAAAATAGTTCGCCCACACACACACCCACACACACACTGATAAATTAATAAGACCTCATTTCGGCCCTCAAACGTCCTTCGATGATCAACGCCGGCTAAACTATCGACTTACGTGTTGACAAGTTGATTAGGCAGGTTATTGAACTCGTGTGGCATCGAGCATGTCGTTTTTTCAAAGATGGGTCCCATATAAACGCGGCCAGAAGTATTTTCAATACTAAAAAGTGCGATTATTGCGGCGCGTGCGGCGCTGGTCAGTGTGCGCGTACCTCTAGACTGCAAAAATAAGTAACTTATGCTAAAGAGTATCGAAAGTATTCTATAAATCTATAGAGATTGCGATTGTGTTCAGACCACAATCCATTGCTTTATAGTGTATTACAAGTCATAACATATACATGCGAAACGTGGACACCTAAAACGGACATTATAAGAAAACGCTCAATGGAACGAAATATGCTGGGAATAACCAAGAAAGACCGTAAAATAATAGAGTGGATACGACAAAAGACCCAGATAATAGATGTCATCCACAAAACCAAATCCCTTAAGTGGCAATTGGCAAGACTCCTGGCAAGAAGCACGGACAGAATTAAGAGACCTAGAAGAAGACCAAACCTGAGATGGAACCATGATATTAGGCAATTATCAGGGATAACTTGGTCCCGCATAGCCAACAATAGACAACAATGGGCCCAACTTCAAATAGAATATCTAAATATGTGGAGGAGGCTACACTATAATTGGAAATGGTTGAATATGCTCAGAATGATGATGATGATGATGATGATGATGATGATGATGTATCTCTTTCAGAAGATCTAATAATTATTATATTGTATAATGGTTCTGTAATACCAGGTGCTATAAATTTTATTACTTCAATAGTTATCTCATCATAACCAGGTCATTCAGTATTCTTGAAATTTCATTGTAGCCAAAGACTACCGAAAGGACTGTGAGACTGACTTTGAAAGAAACTTTCAATTTTTTCTCTCGTACCGATAATAATAATACGGTTGTCGATGATGCATCGAAAGTGAATTTTGAAAAAGCGAATGCGGTCCATTAAACCGGGTTTGGTTCCCTTCGATCACCGAGACGCACACATAACGGCCAATAACCGACCCGTTCGAAATTTATCGGTTTCGTCTGCAAATCGGACGGACAGGCATTCCGTCGAAAACGACGGTTCCGACGCAAAAAATACCGCTAAATTTTCGGGTACGTACCTACTCGATCGCTCGCATTATGAAATATTTATGTCACGCCGAACGGTTGCAATAACTTGCGAACAGAGAAATGGGGAGTATGGATCTGAGTGTCAAAAATGTTATGTTGTAAATTTAAATAAAATTATTTTTTAGGGTGCGTACCTCAAAAGAAAAAAACGAAACCTTCATAGGGTTACTTTGTTGTCCGTCCGTCCGACTATCTGTCGATTTGAAAAAAAACATATCTACAGTATGTCCATGGATTGTCTTTACAAGAGGAAAACCTTTTTTTATTATTGAGATTTTGAGAAAAATGCATTTTTCATAAAAATGTTTGCTTGTTCTGAAATGATTAATCCCGTTTATACTTTACCAAATTTCCATACCGATTTAGAGAAAACGTTTTCTTTGGAAATATCATTTAGATTTCATTGTTTGATAGATGGTTATAGATAGAGCAAAAAATACTGTATACGGTGGTATCTAATTTTTATTCATTGTTATGTAAATTCATTAAAAAAATAAGATTTTTTAAAAATTCGCTTAAAAGATCAAGTCTGCCTTGGAAATCCAGTTGACACTTTATATGACAGCAAGTTAATTTTTTTTTACTCTATTAAGTGTCAAATCTGGACACAAAAATTTATAGTACCTAAATAGTTTAAAATGTATTAACAGTCAACAATATGTTCACAAGTGAGGAAACACGAGATACGTATGATGTTTACTTAAAAATAATAGAAATTCCGACATGGTATCCTGAAAGGACGCAGCTTCATCGTATCGTTTTCGCAAGGATTTCAAGAAATTTGGCAGTTGCTGGTAGCTTTAAGAAACAAGAGAGCAATATTTTAAAAAGGCTTAATGATTTTAATGGGCCAGCTCAGATTCAAATAAATCCGGAAACTTCTAGTAGTAAAGTAAAATAACTCGAGTGTTGATTTTAAAGTTTTAGTAAAATAACTCGAGTGGGATTCTTATGTAGGGAAAATTATCAAAAAACATAAATATCACAACTTTATAAATTTAAATGTATACCAAATTTACATTATTTTACATGCTGGTGATCACGAGAGAAGATTACAAATTGTTCAAGAGCCTCCTTTTTTCTAGAAAAAATATTATGGACGGATGAATATTTATTTACAAATTCTAGTACATTCAACAGAAAAAAAATCACATTATTATGCAAAAGAAAATCCTCATTTAATTACACTGAACCAAAAGTCGACATAAATATAATGAAAAAGTTCATTAATATAATGAATTAAATCATTAATTTTGAGCCGATGAACGATTTCATTGGCACAATGAAAAGTAATTCATTAACTCTATGAAATTTAAGTTCATTAAATCAATGAACAGTGTTCATTAAATTGAAGAACACATTCATTGGTACAATGAACAGATTTCATTAATATAATGTACCTAAATCCTTATATTAATAGAGTTCATTAATATCATTAATACAATGAAATTTATTTCATAACCTATTTAGTTATACATTTAAAAGTCGACACTATTAGTAACTCTTGTTATACCGTATAATCGATGATAAAGATCGCTGTCATTGATATGAAATGTCATTGATAGTCATTTCCCAGTCAACTACCTAAAATAATTCTACTATAAATAGATTTCCATTTGAACAAGCCCTTAGCTACAAAGGTAACAAAATTACCAATTGTGCCGACTTACTTACGAGCACAGTAAATTTTTCCATTAGGGCAATAAAAAACAAGCGCAATAAACTAATAATAATTTATTAAACTCGATATAGCATATACAAATTAAAAATTAAAAAAATCGAATCGACGAAGAGAATAGTAATGTTATTATTAATTTTAGGGTAAATTATAATAAGAAAATTAATAGTATGAGGGATTTCTATAAAAAGACCATTTCTTCATTATATTAGCTGTATCCTTAGACTTGATAACGTCTAGACGAATTTTCAACAGGCTTTCCAAGTCGCATCAAGTGGGTCCGATGTTAAATTGTCGAATTTGAGGGCTTGAAGGTAGGTCTCAACATCTTCTTCCGGTTCTGAAAGACGTATATAAAAATAATTAAAATGCTAAATATTAAAAGAACATTCGAATTTACCATAATCAGTTCCATGCCTCGACTTGTTACTATGTTTTTCTTCTTTTTGTTTTTTATCTTCTGAAACATATTTGGTATGATATGTTTCTGATACATATAACAAACATTACCCACACCAGAGATCTCACACAGCGGAATTTGATTTGACAACACAACAAATTAACTACAATACGATAGGACTTTTATTTAAAATATTTAAAATATTGAAGAGAACACTAATTAAGATATTGAAGAGAACACTCTAATGAAACTAAGGCCTCACTGAATAACTCAACCACACAGGCATTATTAAAGTGCCAAAGTAACCGACCAAGATGGCCACCATTTAAGTCCTTTTATTCCTGATATTAATAACCGCGTACATTAATATAATGTATTTAGTACATTAATATAATGAATATGTGTTCATTAAAGTTCCAGCATTAAAACAAAGAACGCTTTCATTGGGACACAATGAACGCGTTCTCTATATTAATGAAAATCTTACATTAATTTAATAACCAGATTTTCATTATATTGATGAAATTATGATTAACAAATCATTAATATAATGAAAAAAATCATTGTCCCAATGAAAGAACAGTTAATAATCAATGTTCATTAATATTATGAACAATATTTTTTTCAGTGTAGAGAAACCAGACCACAGTAATATATTCTTTGAACGTCTTGGCGTTATTCTTGACAATAAAATTTTAGGTTCAGTATTGATCTGTATTGAACTTTACTATAAAATTTTTGTACGTCCAGATTGGACACTTAATAGAATAAACAAAAAATAACTTGCTGACATATAAAGTGCCAATTGGATTTCCAAGGCAGACTTGATCTTGATCTTAGGCGAATTTTGAAAAAATCTATTTTTTTTAGTGAATTTGTATAATAAAGAATAAAAATTAGATTCCACCGTATAGATTTTTCGCTCTATTTAACAGTATAAAAATTCAAAATGGCGGCCATAAGAAAACAAAAAATTGATTGTTGTGCGAAATCTAGAAGGCTTAAAAAATTTCTGAAAATGGCATCTAATTGGCCGATGTCAAAAATATAAAACAACCAACTTACGTTGCAATAGATACAATAATTCTGGAGATATTGTCATTTAAAATAAACGGATTATTTTAATTTTTTTTTACATAAATTCGAAATTAATCAAGATACCGGGGTTTTCTTCATAGGTGTTTGTCAAACTTCTAATTACGCAACTTTTTTCCAATTTAACCGAATTCGTATCTCTCGTAGTTTCTGAGATGCCAATGTTGAGCATCAAAATTGTCACCACCTTTGGCTGTATTCCTGCATACCTCATAATAATAAAAATAATCAATCTACAATCCCTAGAGGTTGAATGTTTTCCTTAGGTGATTTTTCTTTATCATTTTAAAGCAAGCGTCGCCGTTGTGTATATCTCTAACCACTAACGCTATCAATTTTCGATTTTTTCCACGTGTAGTATTTCAGTGACTATTACAAGATAGCGAAGCAAGAAGTATTACTATACGTTTAATTAAGTTGCTTACGATTAAACAGCGATTACCATCCAATAGTACTTTCAAGTCTAATTTATGTTTTTTCGTCATTAATTTATTTTGATCAATTAGTATGTAAATTGTAGAGGGGTTTCCATTACAGCCGATAATGTGTAATTCACTTTTTCCACCATAAAATGTGTTTTACGATTTCTCGTCCAATCAAGAAACGGAGTGACTGGAAGAGTCACAAAGGCGTTGGTTTACGACCAACCGGCAAACGCTTACATTTCTGTAGGTATAATTTTAACTACCGTCAGCGACTTACATTAAAGAGCTTATGATTTATATTAACAATATAATAGTAGAGACACAGTAGAGAGGTGTAGGAATATGAGTAGGTCATGTGTAATACTTTAGAAGGTTGTATAATGTGAAAAAAATATTTTATTAAAGCGCGCTTTACATGATGACCAATACACAATTCATTGGAAAATATATTAAAATTAAGACCACTTGGGTGTGGGTCTGAAAGTAAAAATATATCGTCGGGTCAGAATAATATACAGGGTGGTCCGAATTGTATTCCGGAAACTTCGGCGGCATATTCTGCAGATAAAAATAAGTAAAAAAGTTCGTAAGAATGTATGTGCTAAAATGCTTAGTTTTTGAGAACCCTGTATCTCCGAAACAGTAGAAGTTTCATTTTTATTTCGATTTTTTCCAACTAATTTCTGAAGTGATATCAATATTTGTAGTATGAAAATTGGTATCTGGCAGTATATTGACATGAAAAAATTTGTTTTTTCTATCAATATGACTTCTACTTGTAGAGGGCGTCACCTACATATTTTTAACTAGTTTGAAGACTAATAACTTTTCGTCCGTACCTGTATAAAACTACTGAGTTAAAAAAATATACATCTATAACGTTTTCTATGTAAAAACTATCTCTTGGTAAAAATCGCTACGAGCAACCGTTTTCAAGATATTTAGAATGAAAACACTCAATACATGTCATTATTGACAAAAACTAAACATGGTGAGTAGATAGTTATTTGGCTGAAATTATAAATATGGGAACTTTTAATTTTTTTAAATTAATCATAAATTTTTCTTCGAAAAAATGATGATAAAACAGTTTCTGTTGAACTTTTGTCACAAAAACATTTTAAATTTATGAATTCTCATCGAATCAAATTTCTTATGTCAGAAAACTCCCACATACCAATTTTCATCCAAATATTGACGTTACTTCAGAAATTATTTGGAAAAAATCGAAATAAAAGTCAAACTTCTACACCCTGTATTTCCGAAACTAAGCATTTTTGGACATACATTTATACGAGCTTTTATACTGATTTTTATCTGCAGAATATGTTGCCGAAGTTTCCGGAATTCAGTTTGGACCACCCTGTATATGCAGAATTAAGAAATAAGTTGATATTGCAGGTGTAGTAGGTAAAGAAATCAGGAAGAATAAATATTGATATTGTCCAGATACCAAATTTTTTACATTTAGCTTAGAAAGTTCGATAAAAATATGCGAGTTTTTCATATCAAGAAAAAATATACACGGTGAGTCTTATGTGCAAATATTTTTAGGGTATATATTTCGATCTGGGGTTGAAAAACCAAACGTCTATGAGGGTTTTTTTTTCGTTTGGGGATTTTATTGAAATCTACCAGCCCTGAAAATATTTGCACTTATTTAAGTCTCAAAAGCCGCCGTCTGTGATTTCGCTCTAAGTTACTGTGTTAGAAATTATTTTTATTAGATTTGTTTTGTCATATAACATACATACATACATATATATTTTTGTAGAATGTTCAATTCTCTACAAAAATAAGTAAAAGAATCTTTTTTATGACACACGACAGGCTAGCAATAAAATTCATAAGGAGCAGAACAAAATTTTTCCATGGTATTCTTATGAAAAATAGAGAAACGTGATATGGGCAGTCTTAATATTAAGGGCTCAAATTTTAAGTGATATCTTTTAACGTCAATTGAAACTTTTGCCTTTTTTTGAATTTTTTTTGAATCACCCTAGTATTTATGAAACTTAGTAGGTATAGAATACGTATTTTTAGGATGTCGTCTGACGAAATCTTTCACTTGCTTGTTTTTTAATCATTTTATTCAAAGGTCCTAAGCATTTAACCTTACCTTTGATCCTTGAAAACAAAGCAATACCGCCAAACATATCCTTCACAGGGTAATAGGACAGAGGGACAGAGGTGATATGTCGTAATACCCCGTGAAGGGAAATTTATTAAAATGGAAAATTAATATTCAAATGGGAATTATTAAAATGTGAACAGAAATGCGGGAATCTATATAAAAAGTAGAAAGAAATATCGACATAGCCCACTAGAAAATGATAACAGCAAACAACTGGTTCTGGCTTACCGCCTTCATCAGTACAGTGGCAGTGTATCCATATTATATTACTTGAAGATGGATAAAAAAGAAGAATATAAGGAGCAAACTGTGAGGGTAAAGCCCCAATTTACCTCAAGCGTCATTTGAGACCTCTGGAGATTCACAATTAATCCTGTGCGACTCTGGGCTTTCGCTGAAAATTTAGGCTTAAGCCTCGCATTTGTTAGTTATATTATTCTTTTTCCATCTCCAAGTTGTCATTTTATAATTCGAATGCACTGTACTGGTACTAATATTTATATTTTCATTATTAAAATGTCTTGTTATTGGATTCTACAAAAGCTTTTACAATATAAAATATTGTTATTATTACTATTATAAACACGTACATTGTACGAATATTTTTTTCTGGTTGCTCTGCATTAAGAACCGGCTACTCGTTTTTCTTATTTGGATTATATATATGTTCGTTTACCGGTATGTTAGCGCGTCCCGGGGCTTAAAAATATCGATACGGATTAAGAATGTCAGCGTATCAATTAAACTAATTAAGGAACGGGGACGAAAAATTCATAACAATCAGGCGAACGACTGCTACTTGCGGCTTTTTTCCCTTTTCCGCTCGTTTGCAGTCAAATTCATTAAAGTCCTCCTTTTCGAAACGACTACTGGCCGTCCCGAGCTTACCATTTACGTCATTTTGTCAAATGATTCTAATTATTGCACGGTGTGTTCGGATTTGATACGGAGAGTGTTCAGTAGCGTGCTTGAAAAGTTTTATATTTTTACTGGAGCCTACATACATACTGCCATTACTCGCTGACGAGTATTTGACACGCATCAGAAGATGGTTACGCAAGGCGTTTTCTTTCATGAGCATTTCTGTGACAGAAAAGCCCGATACGTTATCTTATATGTCTTCCGTACTCCTAGCATTCAAAGATCTCATTACTTTGTTGCCTCTTTTTGGTTGTTAGATACAATTCTTTTCTATTGCCCTCTATTGTGCGCTGCTTCCTCCCACTGATTCCGCGTGCTTATCCCCTTTAAGTTTTCATCGAAACTATCTTTGTACCTTTTGAGTTGTCCACCCGGTTTCCTCTTACTGTCTACAAGCTCACCGTAAAGAAGAGATTTTGGTAGGCGGTTTTTTGCATCCTGCGTACGTGACCAGCCAATCTTAAGCGGGATTTGTAATCATGACTTCAACACTCTCGCAGCTAACGTTTTGAAGCATCGATACGTTTGAGACATGCTGAAATTATTTGATTCTTAAGAGAAGAGTTGTCTAAGTTGCAACTTGTTCAATAAGTCTCTGTTGCAACTTGTTCAATGTGTATATGTGTCGCCACTCAGTCATCGTCAAACCCAGGTTTCGCTTCCATATAACATGGTGGGGATTATTATTGCTCGGTACACTGCAAGTTTCCTTTTTGTGATCAAGTCATGATCGTAGAAAACCCTGTCTTTTAATTTCCAGAATGCTCTTAAGGCGCTGCTAATCCTATGCTGAATTTCAGAGTCGATATTGGTCTTTTCCAAAATCAAACTGCCAAGGTAATTGAATTCCGCTACATATTTCAATAATTCTTCTCCGATTTTTATAGCACTGTTATGATCTTCCGGGGGAGTGCACATGAATTTAATTTTATCGATGTTCAGCTTAGGTATATGTGTTCAACATTTCTTGTAATTGCTCTAACGTTTTTGCAACTAAAGTGCGGTCATCAGCGTTTTGAAGTTCTGTGATGAATTTTGTACGTGTTTTTGCCCTGAGTCTTTTTATGTTGAACAGACCGCCACGTCGCGCCGTCTTATCTGTATCTAATGCCCAATCCTCATTCCTGCAGATTGCTGTCCACTAAAATTGAGAGTGCTGTCATGAATATGTTGAAAATGAGATGCACTAAGACATATCCCTGCCTAACTCCTGTATTTATTAGGAAGGGATCGCTCAGTGATCCATGATGGTTTGGTTTGGTGACACTCTTGACTTGTTATGGAGGTTTTTACACACTGTAAGAAATTTGTTGGATACTCCAAACCTTTTCATAATTCCCCAAAGTGCATCTCTGTTCACAGAGTTGAAGGCTTTTGTTAAGTCGATGAATGCAACATATAGTTTAGACTGCTGCTCTTTTACTTTTTCCTGTAGTTGGCGGACGGAAAATATGGAATCGACGGTGCCGCTGTTGGTGCGAAAACCCGTTCGCGATTCTGGATTTTCTCTATATGTGGGTGCAGGCGGTTTGACATAATTTTTGCAATAATTTTTCCTCCGATAGCCAGTAGTGAAATTCCCCGCAGTCTGATACACATTCTTTGTTCTTAACTAGAGACTAGAATTATAGGCAAATTAGTAGCAATTGGCGTGCATATCATCACTTGGTTCATGTTTCTATAAAAACAAATTTGTATCATCATCATTAGGAATGCTTACCTCGTTCACACTGCTGAACACAGTCTTGCCTTAACTCTAGCCATCTCTTTCTATTTTGTACCACTTGAATCCAGTTTCCAGCCACTCTTTTTATATCATCTATCTGTCGACTAGGAGGCCAGCCTCTACTTCTTAAGGTGTCTTGATCCCCATTCCACAAGTCCCTTTGTCCACCGGGCACCGTCTATCTATCATCCTAACCAGTAACCACATGTCCTGCTAAGTTCCATTTAATATGTAAAATAGATATCACCGCGTCCCTTACTCCTGCAAATTGCAAAGAAAATCAAGAAAAATATACGCTTTAAAACTAGAACTTAAATAACTTTTACGATTTATTTTGGGAATAGGAACATGTATTGTATAATCAAAAAGTAACAAAATGAAAAACCTTTTCACTAGTGGAATAAAAAAAGTGGGTTTCTAATTGGAAAAAATGATTTATGATAATTTTTTAGTCGGTCAATTTTATGGCAGCTTCGGCCAATAGTATATGAAAATTGGAACAATTCAATTTTAAAATAGATAACCACATGTCTTCTCTTTATGTCACAGTCGCTGTGGTAATCACTAAATTTGACGTTTATAATAGATATTATAGTTCTCTAGAAACTTCTAATGCTCTCTCAGCCTGGGACACCCTGTATAGACACGCAGAGAACTATTTCAAATTATATTTTTTTATATATGTAAAAGATCATAAATTTCTGATGTGATCATCTAATTTCTGATGTTGCTAAAATGGTTAGCGAAACGCTCGTCCAGTGTTTGAAAGTGAAGTGTTTTGGTGTATTGCTGTAAATTAGTGTTTTGGTGTATTGTGGTTTTATTTTCCAAATTATTACTTTTATGATATTTTGTTATATACCTACATTTATTTGATACTTGCGCCGCCGCTGTTTTTGAAATATGTCCGGTAATATATCTCGAAACAAGGAAAAATGAATCGATATATTCCTGCAGATGAGGAAAAAGTGGTAAGACACGGCGTACCACACACTAATTGCTTACTTTAAAGTAAACATTTAATTAAATATGTTTGTCTGGTTATTATAATAGCCATTGCATACTGATCGACATCGAAGAATGTGGAAAATTGCATATTTATGGAAAAATCGAATCAAGTTCGATATATGAGAGATAAATCCATAACAAGTTTTGCGTACGTGCTATAATAAATAAAGTGTAATTAAGTTATGATAGTATATTTAATATTTAAATAACAATTAGTCAACGTTAGACAAAATTGAAACTAAAATAATAATTTTAGGTTTAGTGATTAGTATTGTTGCTAAAACAAATTATCAAACGAAAAATTTTAGAAAATTATGCTACTTCATTAACCTAATTTTTTTATTTTCTTTTACTTCATTAACTTTAATTTTGTTTACCTTTTGTTTATCTTCGTGTAAATTTTTGCCTTTTAAATTTATAGCAAAGTATGTCCCTGGGTTGTCTTTACAAGAGCAAAAACGGGAATAACTTTTATTATTGATATTTTGAGAAAAATTCTTCATAAAAATTTTTGCATGTTCTAAAATGGTCAATTTCGTCTAGACTTTTCCAAATTTCCATACCGTTTTAGAGAAAATTGAAGAAAACATGAAAATGTAGTTGATTTTTTTCGTCCTAAAGTCCTAAAAACCAAAATGCGTTTCTATGATGGTAATATAATTTCGTTTTCATTCTTTGATAGATTGGTATTGATAGAATTTTAATTAAAGTTATATTTTTTGTTGTTTTAAAATGTTAAAGAAACGCGAACTGTATTTAGTTCAAGGCTACAGAAAGGGCAATAATAGTTATCGAAATATTTGATATTTTAACAGCAAAAACATGACGCTGATCAAAATTAATAAAAACCATCTATCAAAGAATGAAATGGAAATTATATTACCATTGAAACGCCCTTTGATTATTAGGACTTGGAAAAAATTCAACTATATTTTTTTATGTTTTTTTTTAATTTTCTCTAAAACAGTATGGAAATTTGGAAAAGTATAACCGGGATTAACCATTTTAGAAGAAGCAAAAATTTTTATGAAGAATGCATTTTTCTCAAAAAAAAATATTAAAAACTTTTTTCTATAGACTTTGATATTAGATCATTGGCGTAACTACAGGTGGGGCAGGGGGGGGGGAAACGTTTTGTAGTTTTGTTTAGTTAATATTATTTTGTTGTGTTCAAAAAATGAGTTTTTTTTATTTTTTTAGAAAATTTTTAGGTATTTTAGTAATCTACTGCAACACGGTTTGATAACCAAGTCTATAAAATTTATTGATAGAGAAATTCATGTAAACGTTTTATTCAAAAAAAGTGTTTTTTAAAATTATTTTTCATTTTTATAAAAACAAAACCCTTAAGCCTCCCCTGGTCTCAACCCCAGGAGATAAAAAAAATTGGAAAAATTCCTTTACTTTGAAACTAAAAGAAGGATAAATTGCTAGTTACGCTAATGTATTAGTTCCTCATCGCGCTCAACATAAGTTTTTTGATATGCTCCCTCCTTAATTTCTATATTCAAATGTCGCCTTATTTTCATCCTGTCGTTCAGTTCAAAACACGGTTAGAAATTGAACCTAATCGGCGAAGTGACTTTTAATCAATACAAAATCAGAAAATACTGTTAACCAGTAAGTAATAAACGAAGATGGAACTATATCAAAAATCCTATAACAAAATAATACTAAAAATGGGAACTACTAAAATTAATAGGGACATTCATCCTAATTCAGGCCATGGGGACTACTGCACTATCCCCCCTTGCTTCCCTCACGTAATTAATAAACGCCCCCTTAGTTTTCAATAAAAGAATAATAATTATAAGAATTTAGGTTTTGTGGAATATGGAGGGATTTTGTGGAATAATTGGAGGGGGCTAAAAATTTTAAAAAATCGTAACTCCAAAATTACAGTAGCTAGCGAAACGCGGTTTTCAATTTAAGATTAGGAATAATATTTGTAACAAAATTTGTAATAACATCAAAATCAGTGAAAGTCGCAGTTTTGGAGATAAAAAAAATTGGAAAAATTCCTTTACTTTGAAACTAAAAGAACTGCCTACCAACTTTTTATTAACATATGCATATTTTAGTATGGGCGGCTATACGTGCCTCCCGGCGCCAATTTTTTTACGAATAACTTGGTTTGGTAAATATTAAAATCGCAGTCGCAGGTTACAGTCGCTGCGATTTAAAAATCGCAGTTTCAATTGCGATTGGAGAATTGCAGTTTTGCTCATCGCTAGTCTCTACTGTAACTTTTTTAATGCGTTCTTGTACCGGCGCTGGCGGTACGGTACCCTTTGTCGAATGACGGTTATGGTGCAATATTGGCACTTAGTACAAAATCGCATAAACTTGTGATATATTTCTCGTTCTGTTTCTGGTCTTAAGTTAAACCGTAACGGATAAGTAACTCCGAAGCGTACAAAAAAAGCGTCCGTCAACCGGTCCATCTCATCCCATACATCACGGACAGATGGACGGACGGGCCCTTTTTCTTCTTTCCTCTCTCGCTCGAACAATGGGCCTGCAAAAGGAGTAGCAGCAGCCTCATCCCGACCTTGAAAGAGAACGGCGAGCGGTGGCGGATCCATAAAGATGCTGCCTCTACTGCCGCCGATCGAGCTATTTATGCGATTCGTCTGCGTGGAAGACGCGGCCCGGTCCGGTTTTTGACCGAAAAAGTGGACGCGATTTCGGGTGCGGGCGCGCACAAAGGAACGACCAGAAAGTCGATCGGACACTATGAAATATGCATGGTACGCGACGACACTGACGGCTGCCTAACTAACGGGATCACTTTTTTCTAATGGACCAAACCTCTATTCGGTTCTAGAGTCCAATATCCCAATTTTGTTTCGTCGAGTATAACTTACCATAAATCTTAAAAGTTTTTTTTTTTAATATATAACTATTAATTAACTAAAGTATATACAAGTGTGTAAAAATATTATACAATTTAATAATTCTATTTGGTAGGTTTTATCTTCGTGAAAGTTGCTGGGTTACGTACTTCTTCATCTGCAACAGTTTGAAGACTCTCCCTTTTTTATAAATTTGTCTATGTCGTCTACGTTTATGTTATCTCCCTAAATATCGTGTTTTTAATTTTCTTTATAAAATTTTTATAATTTAATTGGATTATTTCTTTTGGTGGCATATTATATTTTGTGGTAGTTTCTGTTTTTAGTTTTTTAGTTCTCTTGTACTTTAGTTCTTTACTGACAAAACGTTTCGATAAAATTAAATTTACCATATAGAAATTGTGTTTGAAACGGCACTTCTGTCTTTCGTAAAATACAGTTGAGAACTGGATCTCTATCCTCAATATTTTCTCATTTCTACGGACAACAACGACCATAAGAATGTGTTTTATCAGCAGGAAGAGTACCACGCAAAATTCCGGCAAACAACGGTCTGTATTTATTACTATATTATTTTTATTGCTGCCTCCTATTTTTTAGCTTGGGTGTTAGTCATACGTTTGGGTGGGCATTATTGGTAACGAAATGATAAGTTCAATATACATAAATCATATATTCATAATAAATTGATCATTTATGTAAATAAAAAAGAGATATTGTTAAATAAATGTTTCTCCTTTTTTATATAAAGCTGTGTATCCAAACTCCAAAACGGTTAAGAATAATTAAGCGGATTTCGGGGTAAACATGTAAAACATTAAACCCTCTTTAAAAACTGTCAAAAAGTTAAGTTAGGCCTTTAAAAAATATCAATGATGTCACACTTTGTTTTGAGTCGCCCTGTACAATATTTTTTACAGAAAAATTGACGCGGGATTTTGTTAACTTCTGTATTTGATATAATGAGTTTATTCCATCTTAGAAACAATACCAACATTCAAGACGCATAAAAAATGGCAAGAGAGGGAGCAAGAACCTCTCACCTCTGCTCCGGCAAAAAGAGAAATAAGCCAGGATGGAAAGCCGTCCAACACCGAGAGGCAAGCAGGAACGTATCGCCAGCTTTGCTGCGCTATTGCTGGACCAGTGAATGACCCACAATAACCCAGAGATTGCACTGACCACCAGCAAACGGAAGAGGGGATACTGGACGAAGTGGTAGCGAGCGGATTGCAACCCAATGATCCACAAAATGTGGGAGCTACGTTTTGCGGCGATAAACTTTCAGGAGGACATGTTCCTCATAGATTATGTATCTCAAGAATCGGCGGGTTGGTTGGTGGAAACGGCACCTAAGCTTAAGAATTGGCAGGGGCCAGGACTGGTTGCAGTGAAGGGAGAAAACATTCCAAAAGGGGCGACCATCACGGTCTTGCTGCCGAGAAGCAAGGGGAAATCATCACCTACCTGCTGAGTCTTATCCAGGCACAGAACTCCAATGTAAGGGTATCGAGTTGGCGAGTCATCAACTCGATGGAGGAGAGTCATGGTCAGATCCTCACAATATAAATTGACCTCAAATCCAAGGAGACAATAGAGAAAGAGGGATATATCCTCTATTATAAGTTCGGGACAATACCGGTATCAGGTCTAAGGAGAGACCAAGTTAAAGAGATGGAGAAAATGGAGACAGATCCTCATGGTTATCTCAAGAGGTGACAAGCTCCTCGACTGAGAAGAGCACGGAGGGTCTAACCCCAACCGTGGAAGGGTGTAGCACTAAGCGTGTCACCAAAAATGAGCTCGCGTGTCAGCACTGATACGCATGTTATAAGTTCCTAGTATAAGTACACTGGTAATAAATAAAAATCGTCAAATTCTAGTCTTTGTGTGTCTAAGCGATTAATAATCTAGATTATTTAGTGCCTTCTACATTTTATTTTGTGTGTTAGTCGACAATAAGTATGTAAACCATGTGCGATTTACTTTAATTCTTTACTGACAAAAGGTTTCGATAAAATTAAAATTACCATATAGAACTTGTGTTCGGAACGGCACTTCTATTCGATCCTTCGTAAAATACAGTTGAGAACTGGATCTCTATCCTCAATATTTTCTCATTTCTACGGACAACAACGACCATAAGAAGGTGTTTTATCAGCGATAGAGTGGAACAGTACCACGCGTAATCCCGCGAAACAACGGTCCGAGACAAAGCGAATAAAACCGTCGTAAAAAGCCGTGTTTATTCTTCGGTCGCGTTCATTGAGTAAAGTTCGGATCCTTTAATCGACCATCGCCGTTCAATTTACGGCGCATTTCTTCTCCAATTTACGGCAAATCTCGTCGAATAAAATCGCCATCGGATGGACTCGACACAAAACCCATCAAACGCCAGACTCCGTCGTCTTCCTACAGGGATGCGCTTCGACAGCGGACTTAAGACTACCAAACACATTTAATTCAGTTTTCTACACTAAGATGCATGAAAAAACCCAACGGAAAATTTTTTCAACAGAAAAGTTTAAAGTGTTTGTATCATCAAGTTTAAACATTTCATCAAGTTTAAACTGTATACCGGGTGCGTCTCAAAAGTGGCTCACCCCTATAACTTTTTATTTTTTCAGATAAGAAAAATGGGATTTAGTATTTACTTTACTCGATAGAAAATGACACTCTGAATACAATAATATATCATATGTCAACTTTTGACAATTTTGAATATTGTTTATTTGAAATTGCAACATGCATAACGACAATTTGACTCAAAATAGCAAGTGTGTGGTACCAAATTATTCGTAAAAAATGCTTTTTCCTCGGCTTTTTCCAAATATGCTAATGTCTACCCTCGTTCTATTTGAAAAAATTGAGATATGATTAAAAATACGATTTAGGCATCTTTTAATTAGCCAGGACAAGACACGAAAAACATTAGACGATCAAATCTATTTTTCCAAGGCTCCTTGATTAAGAATTAGTGTATTTAACACAGCCATGGCACTCTAGATTGAAATTTAAAATACAATTTTGTTTTAAGCGTAAATGTCAAAAGTTGACATATGATATGTATGTCATTATATTCAGAGTGTCATTTTCTATCGAATATAGTAAAGAAAGACCGAGGGTGCCATTTAAAAATCATAAGTTGTAGTCATTTCCGGTGAAACAGGAAGTGGCTGAAAATAACTGAATACGTCAGTCAATCCTAATTTTTGTCATATACTAACATACCAAATCTCGTTTTTTAACTGAAAAAATAGAAAAGTTATAGGGGTGAGCCACTTTTGAGACGCACCCGTTATAAATCTATCAAGTTTAATTAATAAACTCAGTTTTTTTTATAAACTTTAGTATTTGGCTTATTATACAGGGTTAATTTATACTAGTGGATTTTTACTATCAGATCTGCCAAGAATGAAATGTGTTAATCAGATTAAATGAAATACATATACCATTGACTTGGAAATGAACATCGATGACAATATTCCCTATATAATTTCAGATACGAAATGACACCGGTCTTCATTTCATAGACATCGCCGACGCCGTATTTTTTCGATCATGCACAAATCTGTTATAGGCTTGTCTGCGTATTCCCCTGCTTCAAATTTCCGAAGCTTTTATCGGTCCATTAGTTTCTGTATTTTCATCACCGATGGTACATTGCATTGGTGTAAACGTCGAAGACGTTTCTCAGGACTTACAACCGGGAAAGAAAGATTTTCCTTGATTTAAGTAAGAACAATCTTCGGATTGTCACGTGTTTTTAACAGACACTGTCTCCTCAGTAAACACATCAGTAGACTGAAGCTAAGAAACAACGGAAATGAAGATTATGTGGGGAAAACGGGGAAACATCAGAACATCTCATCACTGAGTGCGCCGAGACGACAACGATTCGTGCCATTAACTTTGGTACTGACTGATATCGGAGATAGAGAACCGTCTCAGATACTGGCTTTTGTCATAGTCCTGAGACTGTATGATGATTTATAACTCAAGAAATGGGAACACAATAGATCTATAAGGTCACGGTGATTAATATCCCCCCTCCAAAAAACGCAAGAGCCTGCTAGCATGCTAGGATGCTAAGTTTTATTCTTGGTCTTTTTGTGTAAGGCCAATACCAAGACCACAAGACTAAAAATTTCGCTTATATCTGGTATCGAATAAAAAACGTCAACATAATTTATTTCTTACTTTATTTTAAAATAATGCAGAAACTAGTATACCATTTTTTAGTATTATAGCTGTCAATGATACATACGATGGTTCTTTAATTTTGTACTTTTCAATTTCTTAATGAAATTGTTCCAAAAAACGCCACTTTAATAATTCTGAAATATCTTTTAAAAGAAAAATTTAAGGAATTTTTTTAATTTTCACTAATACTACTACTAGGACTTCTGTGCTAGGACTTCCAGGCACTCCAAGTCGCGGCAGTTAACAGAACCATCTGATGAGGAAGAAAAAGATGACCGCCTACGCAGGAATCTGCACGGCACCTTAAGAAGAACTAATACTACAAAGTTTCTTTCCACGTCTGAGATTTTTTTAAATTTATTTTATTTATATTTAAATTTAAACAATTATATTCTCCATATATAGCTTTTATTAAAAATAAAAATCAAATATTTAAATGATTGATATGGGTTCGGTTTATGTTTAATGTCACGCTACCGTTTGAGTAATTTAAACGTCACACTAATTCCTTCACATTTGCGTACAACAATCGCCGGATTTCTGAAAAACCTTTCAAATAAATCAATCTAAATTAAAAATTTACCATAGATAATAACAAGCGAGATCAAAATAACCGACATCAAGACGGAAAATTATTATTTTTTAACTATTCTACAGTTGACATTGACATATTGTTTTATTTTCTTTATATATTATGCACGGCTATGCGGCAATTAATTTGGAATATTAAAATGACGTATAAAATCTATCATAGTATTGAAAATCACAATATACCTACATTTCTTAAAGATAAAATTTGACTAAATTCTTTTATTAATGAATTAATGGTTCAAACCCTCAGATTTAAAGATCTTTTGTTCTTTACATAAACTCTCTACTTTATTTTTTTATCTTTTTTTATCTTTAGATAAACTCTCTCTATATTTATTTTATTATAGATTCTCTACTTTAGATAAACCAATAACCAATAATTAGTCGCTATACATGCATGATCATATCATGATCATTGATTTTTTTTAGGAATACCTATCAATTCACTAGGTTTAAGTTTATTACTTTTGAAACTACTTTACCAACTTTTGAATGCACTCTTACTAGAAATGTTTTACCACAAGAAAAAAAAACAATTAAGTATAGCCACTATTAATATTTACATTTTTGGTAAGAATCTTTGGTGTTTCTAAAATAGAAAATTACATCAATCTGCTATAAAACGCCAAAACCAAAAATCTTTTTAACTAAATTTTTGAAAAATAGATTTATTATTTCAGATATTTAAAATTATCATTGTAATCATTTTTGGGCAAAAACCAAGAAACTTTCTGCATTTGTTATTATAATTTTCAATACAACTTATATGCAATTAAAAAAAGTTTTAATATTGCACAGGAATAAATAAAACGCAACATAGATAAGTAAAATAAAATATTTTATTAATAATAATTTTAATAATTTACAAATAATTATTGAATTTTAAACCTTAAAGTAACAAAAAAAAAAACAAAAGGCAATACCGCAAATGTTTATCATTTTCCAAAAAGCTGGTTATAACTGGAACTTCAGGTTCATAAGGTTCCGTTACAAATAGGTTCCAGCTAGCTCAGTAAATAATTAAATAAAATATATGCACAGAACAAGAGATATCAAAAGGGAGGTGTATGGAAAAAGTGTATTGATTGAAAGGTCTAAAATGTACTGGATTCGTTTAATAAATACTAAATCTGAAGTTAAAAGAAATTGTCAAAATCTATCATAAAATGTAGCAAATATTTAAATAAGAATTAATGAAATATATATATATATATATATATATATATATATATATATATATATATATATATATATATATATATATATATATATATATATATATACCTAATAAAAATATTCTTGTAAAAGTGAACTATCCGTAAAATAAATTAAACCCTGAATAGTATCACAAAATATTGTTGTGACTAAACTGTGATGTGATACCCTGATGCAGTATTTGTGATTATGGTTAAATAACTATAGAGAATAAAATGAAATTTAAATGTAAAAAATCCCCTGGTATACCAAGTTCACATACGATCGTATATTAAATGCAATAAATTTTAACCAATCATAAACGCAATAAAATAAGAGATGATTAAAGTCTTATCTGTTATCCAGTGGTCGTTCCAGTCAGTCCATGAGGAAATCCAGGTGTCTGGTCTTCAGTGTCACAGTGGCATTCCTCGTCACAGTGGCATTCACGTCACAGTAGCATTGGTTGCAGTACGCAGTACCCCAAATCCAGTACAAAAAATGGTAAAATCTTAAGCTAAATCATCTTAAATTCTAAAGGAGTACAGCAAAGGAAAAGAAAGAACCCTAAAATTTGATCTATTTTAGTGACATGTTCTGATTTGGACATAATAAAATTCCTTTCCACCATGTGGACGTTCAAAATGGCGTCGCCACACGTTACTCCATGGAAAAGGGTTCTTTAAAAGTCCTCGTACTCATCTTGTACGACCATCACACACAGTCCGTGTTGAAAAAATCCTGTCCTCTAAAATAAATAGTTGTATACAAAAGAACATTACACAGCTGTACATGTCTCTTACCAACTGACGAATATATCCCTCTACAAGGCTTCTCTGGAATTCTGAACCACACACAGGCCAAAATTGCCCACAACTAGTGCCAAAACTGCACAACCAGTCTTCTATGCAGTCTTCTCGACCCACAAAAGAATTCCAGACAACTCCAAAGAATCAATCCCAATTCGGAACGGCAAGGCAAGGCCAAAAAACTTCAATGGAGTTTTTACCAGTCAGGATCAGAAATGCTGTTGCGTTTACCACGGCGGTTCGAAGCAGAAGAAAAGGATGCGTGTTTGCAAAATCCGCAAAAGACGCTGGACTCCAAGATACCAACCCAAAATCTAACACTGGCAACCAGTAAAACAAAAGACCCAAAATAAAATTTGACATAAAACTTTATTTAATGCATACGGATTGAGTGAAACATTTTATTACATCATAATAAAATTATAATAATCCATATATGAACATAGTATCTTCGGAAAATTATTAATACATTTTCCGATCATATAAAAACCGATTAAAAAGATCGAAAACCTAATTTTCGTCATACTATATTGTTATATTATTATAACATAAGCAAAATCAGAATGGAAAAGATGCATATAACGTCCGCCGGACGTTATCATAACGGCCGGCGGCCGTTAAGTTTCTAAGGTAATTGTAACGTCTGTCACCTGCAACAATGACTATTTATTGTCAGTTGGACTTTTCAAAAATTGGGAAAATAGACCATAGCGAGATGTCGCGAGAAATTCCGTTGGAAATACAGGAGGAAGCGGCTGCGGCTACTCAAAATTATACTTCCGACTATAACCAGAGAGAGATATCAGCAGGAATATGACAATTTTTTGAAGTGGCGGCAGGATAGAAGTATAAACAGCGTAAATGAAGCGGTATTGCTGGCTTATGCTAAAAGAATGTCTGAAATGTATTCTCCTACATCACTGTGGACAAAGATATCCATGCTGAAGCTTGCGTTGAGAGTATATGAAAACATCGACATATCAAGGTAAAAAGCCATTATATTCTTCGATATTTAATCATACTCATCTAAATTATATTTGTTCATAGATTTGGTAAACTGTTCATGTTTCTGAGGCGCAAAAACGAAGGTTATTCACCAAAAAAAGCCAAAGTTCTGTCGGAGAATGACATAAATAATTTTCTACTGGATGCCGATGATTACACCTGGTTACTCGAAAAAATTGTATTGGTGCTTGGTATACTTGGAGCTTGTAGGCGCAGCGAGCTTTGGTCACTCACAGTTGATGATTTCGAAGATTCGGAGAAAAATATTCTTGTCTCATTAAGAAATACTAAAAATAAAAAAGATAGGAAATTTCTTATTCCAAAAACGGGCCTTCCGTTTGATGCCTATGGTTTATACAAAAAATACATCAACCTGCGTCCTCGTAACTTTGACAATCCAAAATTTTTCATTGGTTACAAGAAAGGCAAGTGTGTTAAGCAAATCGTCGGTATACATACCATCGGGAGCGTACCGCAGAAAATTGCAAAATTTTTGAACTTGGAGAATCCAGAACGTTATACAGGGCATTCATTTCGTAGATCATCAGCAACCATGCTCGCCGAAAATGGTGGTGATTTACTATCGCTAAAGGAGCTAGGAGGATGGGAGTCTTCAACAGTGGCAGAAACTTACATAGAAAAATCAGTTTCCAAAAGAATGAAAATAACAAATCAACTTTTTCATGATAGCTCCAAAAATAATGTGTCTTTAGTGGATACAAATATTTGCCATTCTTCAGTAGCATCATCTTCTTCTATAAAATCTGTAAATCCCTGGGAAGGATTACAGATTTCTAAGAACAACAAGTGCACTTTTAATTTCCATGTTCATTATCATGAAAAATGAATTTTAGTATAAGACATTATATTTTTTATCCTTACTTGTGTTATTGTTCAATAAAATTTGTTATTAAATAGTAGTGTTTATTGCTCTAAAAATCTGCAGTATGACGAAAAATCTAGAACGCAACACGGCCGATAACAAATAACGGCCTTGGCTGCTTATGATCCTCGGCTATCGCCTCGGATCACAAACTTCAGCCCGGCCGTTATTTGTTGTTTATCGGCCTTATTACGTTAATAACTATTACAAAGATCGATCTGTCAACCTTCAACACCGGTGTCACACGATCAGCTGACAAACAACTGAAAGACAACTGAAAAACAAGATGAAATTTAGGGAAAAATCAACTATAATCAGGTAAAACCAATTGATTACACACAGGAAAAATACATAATAAAATCCTTAACCCATATGTATATTGTAGGCCCAACATTCCCACTTGTTGCGTTGAAAACAGACAAAAGATAATCACATCAAGTCTATGTTCAAGAATCCTCCGAAGAAATATGCCAAGAAAGCATAAGTCTAAATAAAGAATTAGTAACCACTGTAGAAAGAAAGGTAGGTTTTACACAGACCAATTGATATTATATTAATGAGGTTTTATATTACAGTTATCGGAGACAACTCCATCCAAAGAAATTGTTGTGATGATGAAACTTATAGAGAAGATATTATTAGAAATTATATGTACAGTTAAGAAGTAAGCTAATTAAACGTTATTATTCAAGTTATTCAAGTAAGTTTTAGTTTTATTCCTAAAAATAAGCAAAATAAGTAAAATAAGTTACGGTGAAATTTTGAACCGTAACATGGTTATTTGTCAAAATTTGACACAAATAAATACCTTTAATTTGACAAGAATTCGACAAGTCTCAAAAATCTTAAGTCGACTTCATACGCATGTGCATCCGTGCGTTCATCGTTTAGTCACTCCAATCGTATTGAAATCATCATCATTTTCAGCTTATTCAACCATTTCCAATTATGGTGTAGCCTCCCTCACATATTTAGATACTCTCCTTGTAGTTTGGTCCATTGTTGCCTATTGTTGACTATTCGGGCTCAAGTTATCCCTGCTAATTTTTTAATATCATGGTCCCATCTCAGGTTCGGTCTTCCTCTAGGTATCTTAGTTATTCCTTTGCTGTAATTTTTGTGATCTATCTGTTATCCGTCCTTCTTGCCAAGTGTCTTCTTCTTCTTCTTTCTTCTTAAACTCTCCTTTTCAGGAGAGGGTTGCGTTGCCTAGGCTGCCAGGACCATTCTGGCAAAGTACTTTTCTGCTTTTCTTTTTTCTATTTTCTTTTTTTCTTGCCCATTGTCACTTGAGGGATTTGACTCTGTGGATGACATTTATTACCTGGGTCTTTTGTTGTATCCACTCTATTCTTTTACGGTCTCTCTTGGTTATTCCAATCATATTTCGTTCCACTTAGCGTTGTGCGACCTGCAGTTTCCTTATGATGTCCGTTTTAAGTGTCCAGGTTTCGCATGTGTAGGTCATCACTGGTGATATACATTGGTCGAATGTTGTCTTCTTTAGATAAAGTGGCATTCTAGATTCGATGTACTTAAACAGCCGTTAAACAGTAGTCTACTAAAATGCCGTTAATAGATATTATGACGTCGTTGATGTCGGCGGAAAGTAATGCCTGGTGATAGGTATTTTGCAAGAGCACCTGTGGCTCCGAGACTGAGGCTATTGCTTCGTGAGCGAAAGGTCCGTGGTTCAAATCTCACGCCGGACCAAGACTTTTTATATTTTTTTTTGCTTATAGCGTGATCGTATTGCATTGGTTTCACTCTTTTTGGTTGGATTGTTTTCGTTATTTGGCGGGTTGGTTAGCGTGGTTATTTGGAGGGTGTTAATTCATTGGTTAGTTGGTTATTTGGTGGGGTTGGTTGGTTTTTACTAATTTATATTTGTTTTTTATATTTTTTTACAAGTGTCAAGGTTAGTTGCGTTGGTTAAGTTGGTTATTTGGTGGGGTGGATAGCGTTGGTTAGTCCTTATAAAATTCCTATATTTCATAAAACCGTCAAGTACGTTTCATCAACGACGTCATACCTATTAACGGCATTTTAGTAAGCTACCGTTTAACAGCAGTTTAAGTACAGCCTTCTAGATTTGAATATGATTGAGTTTCTTTCATAAGTACTCCATGCTAACTTAATTCTTCTGTTGATTTCTGGTAGGAGATCCCGAACTATGTATAGTTGTCCCAAATATATTTATTCTTCTTCTATTTTCAGTGTTGTGTTATTTATTAGGATGTTTTTTCTGTTCATAAGTTCGTTGTGCATTACGTTACTTTTTGCTGTGTTCTCTTTGAGACCCACTTTATTGCTGGGTCTATTATTTAGTTCTTTAATTTGTGCTTGTAGTTTTTCAGGGCTATTGGTAATTAGGAATATGTCATCAGCAAATCTTGATGGTTGAGATATTCTCCGTTCATTTTTAATCCTTTGGTCCAGTCCAGTTGACGGAAGATTTCTTCTAGTGTTGCTGTAAACAACTTTGGGGATATCGCGCCTCGCTCTCGTACTCCTTTGCCAGTTGGGAACTCTGGGGTTTTATATATCCAATGGGGTTGTTTTATATATTACTCTTGCTTTGGCTTCTTTGTATATATTGGCGAGAGTTTTTACATAACGCCTGGCAATACCTGTATTGAAATATGATCTGTCATTTTTGAAATAAACCAATAAACAAGAGGCGATGCATGGCGGATTTATATATAAACCCATCTATAGTTAATTTAAAAATATTAGAATTTTTTTTTTGTAAAATAAATGGATTGATATGGTTAACTGATTTTTTTCTGTCATCGTCTGTTGAAATTTTTCTTGAGTAGCAAAAGCATAATATTTTCAGGTCCGTTTCTGAAATAAAGGATAAATCCTGTCATTTATGTTGTTTAGAAATACTATAGATTTATCATTTCGAATATTTGAAGTTATCATCGTCACCATTTTTATGCAATATTTTAATAACATTATAAAGTCTATATTTACTTTCTATATCTGACTCGCTATTAAAAATAATTCAATTTGTTTATTCCCGAATCTCTGCCAACCGTGTTTGGAACTCTTAAGTCGACATGCACCCGTTTCGCTCGTATAATACCAGAAAATAATATTAATAAATGTAACAGAGACGATTTTCTCGGCATGCTAATCCCGACATTGGCAGTAAAAGTGACCTCTATGACTTAATAAACCCGCGATCTTTATTTTCAGCGCGATTTGATGGCCCTATCGAGCGGCAGACCTCTTCCGATTTAATAGCTCATATCGGCAACGTTCTTCGCTTGTAAATTGTTTAATATTAATTTTTATGGAAATTCCCCCGTGGCTTACCAAATTGCGGAGATTAAGGACCGGTCAATTTGCATGTTAAGCAGTCGTCTTGTTTACGTTTACATAAGGCGGTGCAGCGACGTTGTCACGGAGCACGGGCTTCATTTTGTGACAACGGTTTCAGAATGCCATAAAATCTTATTTGTATGTCAGTGGTCGCAAACTCTTCAATGTTTTGAGCCAGCAAGGTAAATCAACATACATACAAAATTTGACATACCTACATGTGTTGTGTTGAGCTCGATTTTCATGCATCCATTGTCCGACGATACGTTGATACGATCTTAATTTTATTGTTTGAAAATTACGCAGTTTTTAAATTTATTGGATTTTCATGCCTCCGTTCATCGGATATACGATTTGCTTGTGATTGGTGTCATTTTATATTTTCATTTTCATAACGATTTCGCTGTTTTACTTATAGTCTGAGAGTTAGCAACGTTTTCGAGGGATAATTTTAAGAAAGCTGGTTCTTTAATATATCTTTTGCTATGCTCTCCTGGACAGAGTGCGGACCGTCTGGCTGCCGGTTGAAGTTGCGTTTACCACTGCGCCTCATATCTGTATTCAACGTCTACTGCGCATCACAAATTCGCCCTGTATTTCAGGACCTAAGGAGGCTAGGACAAACCTATATGTAGCATATTTAGTTTCATAAAAAAGTAGCAAAGTAGTGTGAAAATTGCACCATTGTATCTCTACTCATAAACAAGAAATCCCATTAAACACACGAAAATGGGATACCCTGTACACATGTGATGCGCAGTAGTGAACCGCAATAGTCTACGGGCAGCCAGACGGCCCTCACTTTGATCGGGAGAGCACAGCAAAAGATACCGTATGATCGAAAAAAAAGGCGTCCAGTTGGCTTGGAAATGACAATCGATGATATTTCCCATATAATTTTACATATAAAATGACAGCGATCTTAATTTCATAGCCATCGCTGACGCCGTTTTTATTCGATCATACGGTATATTATAGAACCAGCTTTATTAAAATTCTCGTTTTCCCGACGGTCGGTGTTAGCTCTTGTTCTATTATATTTTTATTAAGGTTAGATTAAATTTGTCAAAATAGTGTCAAAACGTCCGTTATCGTACGATCTTTCTCCGTTGACGGGCTGGAGTAAAAAAATTACGGATGAAAAGTGGCGCGAAAATGCTATGACCAATCACAGAGCCGTCAGACCATCGTATCAACGGATAACGAACGCATGAAAATGAAGCTTTTTTGTCAAAGATTTTATTTAAAAGATATTTTATGAAGAATTTGAAAGTGTAATATGTGGTGATTTTATAAAATATTGTGTATTGACATACTGTAAAATGTTTATTGAAATATCTTTTATAAAATATTTTTGACAAAGAAATTTGATAGTGCCTCTTCGAAGTTATAGGTCAAAAATCTACAATTCACACAATATAATTTTTAACAATAAAATTAGGAATATTTAAAAAATCAGTTTAATGCAAAAATAACTTACGACCTGTACAGAATATCAAAAACTTTTATAGAGATAACTTATAGAGAATGAAAATCTCTACTTTGAAATATTCCGATAAAGTTGAAAATTAAAAGAAAAATTGAAAAAATGTTAAAATTTATCAAAAAATCTTATGGATATTTCGCCACTGTAAGAAAATCTACAAAATAAAATAGTTATTTTTTGTAAACACTGCTGGCAATGACTAAAGAATATAAGGACATGTAACACCCCTATACGGGCTGCAGAATTTGTGGCTTTTTTTTGTTTTGGTGGCAAACAATGAGTCATCATTTGGTCACCAGCGACAATTTTAGCGATTTTTAATAGTTTGTGTGTAGTAAACTTTGTATAAACTTTATTACAATGGTGATTAGTTGTTCAGCTTTCAAGTGTAAAAGCAGCAGCGATAAGAAAGAGCCAGGAGTTACGTTTCATAGGTAAATAAACAGTCCACTCCAACTTTTTAGCGTTTTCTTATTGAATTCGATAATTATTCTTCAATTTCAATTAACATCTATATGTACTTGATATGTGCTATACGTCGATACTAGTTTTGTACCTTTTGTTAACATTTTAATACGTTTTTTTCGTAATTAATTAGGATGACACACCATAGGCGTAGTCAAAACAATTATCAAAAAATATAAATATTGCTTCAAACAGCTAGGTTAAGAAAAATATGTGCCACGGCACTGATTGGTGTCATCGTCACAATTTGCTCTCGGGTGTTATTTGTCCTTAGATTCTTTAGTCATTGCACTGCTGCGTTATTCCAATGGAGACTAATGTCAGCAGTGGTTTACTAATAAACAAATTTGCTTAACGGACAAAAAATGTTTAACGTTTCGAGAAGTATATCTCTTACCGTCGTCGGAAGCAAAAAAACACAAAGAACGAAGAAAAAAACTATTTAAAATATCTAAATGGAACTATTCGAGAACACTTTAGTTTTTTTAAACAGATACATCTATAAAATCGTCGACGTTCTGTTAAAATGACATTATATCAAGAGTTAAACTTATTTAACAAAATTAACAATTACTACCTGATAACAATTATTTAATAAGGTAAAACCAAAAAGAAAACACTTATTTTTATTAGATTTTATCTCTCTTTTATTAAGCTACTGCTCCTTTCATTATAATTTTTGCGTTGTTAAAATCTACAGTCTCTTGTAGTCATATATTGATAATGAGATGTGATTCTGATAAATTATTTAAATTTACTTTGTACTTGTTGCATATTTCAAGAACAAAATACAGGAAACCCTCATTTTAGGCGAGGCTTAGTTTTTTTGAAAACACATAAATATGTATATAGTAAAAACAAAAATATGTAAACACTAATTTTTAGAAAACAAGATGATATTTTTACCCTCCTTAACTTCGCTTTGCTTTTTTTCTCAACCTCCTTGTATGGCGCAAATGATGCAAATACCTCTCGTATTAATTTTCAAACTTCTTTGCATCCCTAGTTAATAGCCAGTAAGTCATGTGCTGTCGTAAAAGATTTGTGGAAAATTTTCAATGCCAAGACTACATCTTCTTCATAATTTTTCATTCCGATTCTCTGTCATTACTTTGAGTTTTTTTCACAGGTTTTTCATATGCGCTAGCCGGGGTTTAACCAAGGCGACTATATTTCCACATTACCCGACTAGAAACCGTCTTACAATTGCTGTAGTGTCCGGAACTGCTGCTTTTTTGTAATAAGACAATGATGCTTGTAATAAGACTGATCTTTGGAATCCAAGACGTCTTGAAATATCAGGTAAGTTTTTATGCATTAAACCGTTGGCAGTAATAACTATTGGCAACATTTTTACGGTTTTTAGATTCCAACCTCTTTTCAGCTCAGCGGTTAGACCCTCATATTTATCTATCTTCTCCTTATATGGCCTGCCTATGTTGCAATCCAGAGGAATTGACACATCTATAATGGTAAGTTCTTTATTATCCTTTTCCAACAGCATGATCAGGCCTATTATTGGGTACTAGTTGATCTGTAATTATGCTCATATCCCAATGTAGCTTAGCAGAATCATTTTGAATTATTGCTTTAGGCTGGTATTTATAATATACCTCTTTATTTAGAACGATTTTGTGTTTCAGCTCCAGTTCTTGGTGGATGATCGTGGCTACCTTGTTGTGTCGGCTAAGGTATTCTGTAGGAGCCAAACGACTGCAGCTTGATACTATATACTGGATGGTTTTCTGCTGTTTGCACCCCATGCGGCATGATGTATCAGGTAAGTTTTCTTTTAATATGAACTTCCTATAGTTTTTAGTTGGAATTACTCGGTCCTGTATTGTTGCGAATGCTCCTTCAGCTTCAGTAAATAAATATCCCTGGGTTAGATAAAGAAATTATTATTCTTTTGCTACTTCTGGATTTAGAACCTACCATGCAGAGCCTTGATTCTTTAAAAGTTTGTGGAGTAGGTTGGTCTTCTTTAACATCTGAGAGTGATAGTAGTGATTACTGCTTATCTATTTGGATTATTGCTTTAATTAAAGGATGGTTTTGTCGATTGAAATATTTACATAGGCTGTTTTTTTTTTGTTTTGAAGTCTTGATAACTTATAATTGTTATATTTTTAATTAATAACATGATAATGCATTAATATACAATATAGGCGATATCACGCAAATTAAATTCAAGGTCATTTAAACAGTGTACTTTACATTCCACCAAGAAGAATCGACTTGTTTCGGTTGGAAGAGCTGTCGTGGCGATGAGTATCGGGTTGCGCCCCTTGATGAGACTACTATTCGATAGCGATCGGACCTGTGGACACTCTAAACTGCGGTCTAGATGACAAGTTGGATCGGTTTTCATAGCTGCGTAAAGAAACGCGATCCCGTTAACGATACCAATGTAATCTGCCAGCCTTGTGCATCTCCTCGGTTGGTTTTATGCAAAAAATCGGCGTGACCGCTGCTAGCAGGTTCTGCGGAACAAGTGGAAATAGAAGTCGGAGTAATATGGATACATTTAACCATTACAATATACATAGCGTATATCATATTAGAGGACGTATGCATTTTTGATACAGATGAATCAGTTGAAAATAATTCTTATATTAAAGAACCGAGAAAAATCAAGGACGATTTAAGTAAGAACAGTTTTCGGGTTATCGCGGAGTTTTTAACAGGACACTGTCTCCTCACTGAACATCTCAGTGTATTGAAGCTAAGAAATAAAGGCGATTGCAGATTCTGTGAAGAAAATGGGGAAATATCAGCAAACCTCATGACTGCGCAGGGACGACAACCATTCGTGCCATAAACTTTGGTACGATTGATATAGATGGAGAACTAACCTCTGTAAAACCCTCTCAGATACTGGCTTTTTTCAAAGCCCTGCGATTGTAAAATGAGTTATAACTCAAGAAAGGGTGACGCAATAGATCTGTAAGGTCGCGGTGATTTACCCCGGTGATCTACATTCTGTATTAAATAAAAATCGAAATCAGAACTAATATAACTGGAATAATTTATTAAAAACCATTTTTCATATAATTATCTAGTGCAATATTGAAAAATAGATATTTTTATGTAAACTTAGAGATGCAAAAATGAAATTAATGCGGCTGAAATAAATAATACTAGAATGACTTTCTAAACTGCATTCTCGTAGGCAAAAACTTTCTAAGAAAGTATTTTTACACACAATTCTTCATTTTTTTATCAAATATCTAAAATAAATATTTACTTTATTATAGGCATATTGCAAATCCTTGAACTGAAGATGAAAAGGGCATAAAATATGTTTTTGGTGCCATATTGAAACAATTTTAGGAATCTATTATTTTTGGAACGCAAACTAGGCGATACATGTTTTCAAATTGATTCCTTACTGATTTATGTTTATATGTTACGGTTAATGTCGACATTATCCGGTTAATCTCGAGAATAATACATAACAAAACAACCAAAAACATAACCAACCCAAACATTAACCTGTTAATGTCGACATTAACCGGACATCGGACTTTAACCGTAACATACGGGGTGGCCCATCGAAAACGTTCCGCAAGGCACAACGGCCAGGGTATTTTTTTTCCAAAAATCCAAAAACACGTCAATTTTGTTTGTGAGGGGGACAACTTTTGCCCCAAAAATGATTGCAAAATCTTCAACCCTTTGAGCGGGGGTGTCATCCCCCATTTTTTTTCAATAGGGAAGGGGGGTCAAGTGGTACCGCAATGAAAAGGGCTTTCTATTATCTATACTTTCCCGCTTCGATTTTGAAAATCGGTCGAGTCATTGAGAAAATATGAAGGATTGAAATTTGAAAAGTTTATTTAAAAATTTATCAGAGTAAATGATAAAGATAAATTCCTTCGACCAATTTGCTGTTTTTCTTATTATTTCTAGATGTTTCGCATTTTTCACTTGCCACAAGGTTGAACGATCAGGTACGGTAGTTGCGAGATAGCTGTTCTGTGACTTGTGCATTGAAGTTCTTCTCAATATCGTTAAATTTTTAACAATTATGGTGTACTCACTTGCAGAAAAAGTGGAAATAATCGAACTTTATTTTAAAAATAAACTTTATTTTACTTTATTTAAAACGTCTTCGTTGAGTTCTTGTACCAACTGAATTTTGTACGGGTGGAACTTTTTTTAATATCCTTTGGACGCTTGTACGATTCACGCCGGTCTCATTGGCTAATTTTCTTGTACTCAGCGTACTTGGCAACTTGGCCTAATACGAATACCTCCATAGCTTCATTTACTACAGGATTTTCCCTCTGCCTCTTTTTATTCATAACGGAACCAGTTTCGCGAAATTTTGCTACTAACTCGCGAACAATTTTGCCATAAAGGTGTTTGTTAGGATGGCGTTCATTGAATATCTGCGCAACCCGATTGCCATACTCATTATTTTTAAAATAAAGTTCGATTATTTCCACTTTTTCTGCAAGTGAGTACACCATAATTGTTAAAAAGTTTAACGGTATTGAGAAGAACTTCAATGCACAAGTCACAGAACAGCTATCTAGCAACTACCGCACCTGATTGTTCAACCTTGTGGCAAGTGAAAAAATGCGAAAACATCTAGAAATAATAACAAAAAACAGCAAATTGGTCGAAGGAATTTATCCTCATCATTTACTCTGATAAATGTTTAAATAAACTTTTCAAATTTCAATCCTTCATATTTTCCCAATAACTCGACCGATTTTCTAGAAGTATAGATAATAGAAAGCCCTTTTCATTGCGGTACCACTTGACCCCCCTTCACTTTTGAAAAAAATTGGGGGATGACATCCCCGCTCAGAGGGTTGAAGATTTTGCAATCATTTTTGGGGCAAAAGCTGTCCCCCTCACAAACAAAATTGACGTGTTTTTGAACTTTCTGAAAAAAAAATTACCCTGTCCGTTATGCCTTGCGGAACGTTTTCGATGGGCCACCCTGTATATACAACCAGAAGCTTTGGTACACAAAACGGTTTGAGCTGGCAAACATTTAGAAAAGGTTGCTTGTTTGACAAAGACATAATATTTAATTATTAACAGCTGTTAATAATTCTCTATTCGCCTTATACAGGGACATAATTTTAAGTTGATAATTTTATAATTTTTAATATTTATAATTGTTAATTACCAGAAAATTTGTAAATTAAGTGAGGCTTAATTTACAAATTTTCTGGTTCCTATTTTAAGACAATAAAAATACATTTTAATGTAGTTTTCGCGACAATGCCGATTTTCTACATGAAAACTTTTTGAAACGTCTATTTTGACAGATACGACGCCATCTTGATTTTTTAAAGGGAAACCGCCACATATTTTAGCATCATCCGGTAGACAATTTTTAGCTAATTTCAAAAATATATACTTTAGTATACTTTACCTTACCGTTTTCGATATAGCTTGGGTTGAACTTTTCCTGAATCAATTTAAGTCTCTCACCCAATTTACATATTTTTTGTTTCCTATTTTAAGATAGCAAAAATATATTTTAATGTAATTTCACTCATATTGGTCATATTTTGTACCAAACCTCATCTGCTTGTATATAACGACGGTTTTTTTAAACATTTTTAAAATATAATAATAAATATGTTTTAGGTTATTGCTTCTATAATAATACCTATATCGTTGATGCAAATGAACTAACAAGGAAAAGAATTAATACCCACCAGAAATAATTAACAGTAATTTCAGTCCTACTATTATCTTAGCGCCATACTAAACGAGAAACCATAACGAAACGTATTTGTTATAATACCGATTTAGTCGTGGGCAACTCAATATCTTTATTCATTCAATTTGAAATAATCTATTGAAAAACAATTAACTTTCCGGTCGACAGTTGTTAATGTCAAAGTATTGTAATTAATACATACATCATAAACACACCTTAAAATTTATTTCAATCATAGTTATTAAATTATAAAAGTTAGTTAGTGGGTTTCAATTACTTATAATGATAATAAATGTACTGAATTAATATTGGTATATGTAGATTTGTTCATATGTTTATCGTGAGCCCTTTATCTTGAGTTATAACTCATTATACAGTCTCAGAGCTGTCATTACGAAAAGACTGTTTTAGACGGTTTTACAGAGGTTAGTTCTCCATCTTCGATATCAGTAATACCATAGTTTATGGTCGTCGTCTCGGCGCACTTAGTGATGAAGTGTTCTGGTGTTTCCCCATTTTTTTCACAGAATCTGTATTCGCCGTTGTAGTTCAGTAAATGAAGGTTGAAACCACCGTTTAATTCATCTACTGCGACTTTTCAGGTTGATTGTGTACCTTTTGGGGAGTAGTTTTAAGAGAAAAAGTTGTAATACCGTGCTTGGCTAGCTTTGGCTCCAAATGGCCGAAAAATCAGTTTTTCCGCAAATATCTGCTAAAATAGGTAATTTACAAAATTTTTCGTGGAATAAAAAATGAAGCTTGGGACCTATAAAAATGGTTCTTATCATATCTTTATGTAGAATTAGTAGATTTCGAGATATTCCCTATTAAAAAGTCATGGTCAATGAATTACGCCGATACTTAGGTCTTTTCGTGTCCTTATTTATTGGACTATTGTTTCTTAGCTTCAATCTATTGAGGTGTTTATTGAGGAGATTGATAACAAGATTTTATGACCACATTTACTGTTTTTCTAAGTACCTTGAAAACAGTTTAAAAAAGGCCAAACATTATATATTTTTTATTGTATAATTATCCACTTTTTTCCTTACGTATAGTTATGATAATTGTTCAAACGTCATCCACAGACCCACCATCTACGACTTTTTTTTACAAATCATATTTTATGGAGCCATCTTGTATGTATGCATTTGTATTATGTGTGTTTCTTTAAATACTAAAGTGAAAGCAACGAATTTAAATGGGCAAACTTTGTAATATATCTTATTAACAATACGATACAAAAAGTTTTATAAAAATTCGTTCACAGTAAATGAATTCCGATTTCAGATGAATTTCCGAGGTTTGTATCCCATAAGGGCTTAAAGCACTCACTATATGAACAACTGATTTTAATATCCAAATCTTCGGAAGGTCTAACGAGTATTGTAATTTAATATTCAAGTTAATTAAACTTTTTAGATGAGTCATAACTAGCGAGCTTAGTTATGTTAGATGGGACATAACTGAGGCTATCAGGACTGTATCAAATTTTTTTAAAGGTACATAATTATAATTTTAGAAGAAATTCACAAAAATATAAGCACTTGTTGAGAACTATACGAGATACGAGTCATTAATAAATGCCTTTATTGTCAAAAAATTTTACAATTTGTAGACAAATGTAAAGTAAACAAACAAAAGAGAACACAAAACAAGTATACAAATTACATTGTCAGTCTTATTGTTTAAAATAAACATTTATAAATGTTTACAATGTCAAAGAATAAAAAAATAAAAATAATCAAAAATATTTAGTAAGTTTATAGTATATATAGTAATAGCAAACATTAGACCTGTGTTTACAAGATCAAATTCGATTATCAAAATATAAGTCATTTACGGCGTAGAAAGCCTTCTTTAGTAAATCAGATTTCAATGCTTTGTGAAATGAAGAAAATGTTGTTATGGATTTGATTTCAAATGGCAGGTGATTGTGCATTTTTTTCGAGTTGTATAATATTAAACTTTTAACTAACTCTGAGCGTGGGGTAGGTAGATAAAGATTTTGCTCCGCGTTCCTGGGTGGATAAGTGTGAGATGGCCTTTCTCTTGAGAAGCTGATACATGCCTACGTATTAGGCAAACGGATTCAAATATAAATAAAGAAGGAAGAGTTAATATTTTTCATTTTTTAAAAAAGTCCTGGAAATGAGTTCTGCTGTTTAGTCCCAGTGAATATCGAACATCTCTCTTCTGGAGCTTGAAAATGCGGTCAAATTAAGTCGCACAACAACAATATTGATCAAATTATTTCGTATACTCATAGTGTACATGCCTATATATTTAATTCTTTGATTATGTAATGTGCACTTTGTTTACTCACTTGTTTCGTCGAACTGCCTGACAGCGCTTTCAGATGGAGCGGACCGTCCGCGACTTCGAGTAAGTTTATATGAACAATTTCACATGGGTCGCGTATGTTCCGTCCGTCAATGATTTCGTCCGACGGCTATCTTGGAAAAACAGGCAAAGCGCACGCGCGGACGGTCCGCTCCATCTCAATCAAATGTTGGTTCTGGAGAGTTGAGTGTTGACTACAACCCAACAACTAGGCAATTATGCTTTTTTTGTGTCGACAATTTTTCGACAATTTTATTATCATTTGAAATTGTTAAAATAACGCGTCGCTCAGTTCGGGTTCTTTTTGATTTTTTCGTACCTGAGAATTTGAAACTACAAAAGTCTCAATAACTGGGCCCGAATTCTGTAACTTGATGCTCATCATATATGACGTTAATTTTCGTTGAGCGCGCACTTAACTACCGAGTTGGGTGTTCTCATCTGTCGCTTTATAGATCTGTCGCGTTTGGCGTCTTACTGGCTGCGCTAAGCGCTTTGAAAACGGTTGCCTTAAAGGATCGTTTTGCTTGTCGAACTGTCAGTGAAAATCTTTCTCTTTAATGAAAATTACTACTTCTATAAATTCCTCAATAAGCAATTGATAATTTACGACTTGGCAGCTATAAATATTGCTTAAAACATCGAAAATGCTGGGCAGCGTTTTCAACATTTCCATCGTATAATAAGAATAATAACATATCCATAGAAAAATACGTTGACATAACTCAACAAAATAGGTTATGAAATTCACGTAACATTGACATTTTTCATTGTTTTATTCACATTTGACTATTAGATACCTGCGAAATTGCGATGCTGTCAATATGTGCTCAGCGCGTATCCAGAAAACGATTTGCACGACAACGAGAATACCAAAAGCCACTGCTTGGCGTTCCGCTAATGGCATACTTTCGCTCACCGCTTTGAAAGCGTAACGTTTTTATGTCATAGTTACAGAATTCGGACCCCTGGACTAGTAAAAACTAAATTGTTTAAATATGTTATGACAAAGCCACGATTTTAATATTATTTCAATGCGATCAACATAAACTGTAATCGGGACTGCGTGAAATACAGAGCCGGGAAGTTCTGATTTCTTCCGTATCGAACGCAGCTGTCGGAATTTTAAAAATTGGTTGAAATGCCACTAGTAACCGCCACTGATTTTATAGATATCTAAGCCGGCAACACTGTTCGCCAATCGATTTTTTCGCCGATAATTACGGCCTTAAGCGGCCCTCGCAGCACCAGCAGTTTTCGATTTCGTCAAATGCGTAACGCTGGAACCTCGGGACCCGAATTAAGATAATTGTGCAGCCGAGACGATTTATGGGCGCATGGAAGCTGGTTCTGGATTAATAGCCCGTACCTGCTGGTACTTTACATGCATAGGCTACACCCGTCTGTCCGTCATCCGATGGTACGCTTCGGGATGGCTTAATGATAGAAAGAAGGGGAGCCCTATATTAAAAGTCTTTTGAATTAATGTCTTTTATGATTCGCATTAAAATGCAATGTTGTAGGATGAAGCCCGTTTTAAATTTAAGGGAATTTGATAATTTTGGAATTATAAATGAAGTATTTTAGAATAGAATATTAATGTTTTACAGTGGCGTAGCGAGGGCACTTGTATTGGGAGGGGTGCTGACCAGTTCAATTTCCCAACTCGGGCCTGTTCAGTTTCTCAACTATTTTATTTTATAAATTTTAAACAAATGAAGTCATTTTAGTATTAAATATAAAAATGATCTACCTTTGCGTCTCAAAAGTGGCTCATCCCTATAACTTTTTCATTTTCTTAGATAAAAACAAAACGAAATTTGGTATGTTAGTATACGACATAAATTAGGATTGATTGACTATTCAATTGTTTTTGGTCACTTCCTACAACTTTTGATTTTTAAATGACACTATCGGTATTTTTTACTTTATTCCATAGAAAATGACACTCTGAATAGAATGACATATCATATGTCAACTTTTGACATTTTTGAATATGGTGTATTTGAAATTGCAACAAACGTTTAATTACGACAATTTGACTCGAAATACCAAGTGTGTGGTACCAAACATGTTTGTGTCGTTTTGACATTTTCGCATATGGTTTATTTGAAATTATAACATGCGGTTCATAAAAACAAGTGTGGTATCAAATTATTCGTAAAATTGCTTTGTCCAAATAAATTTGAGATATGATTAAAAATACGACTTGGGCATCTTTTAACCGGCCAGGACAAGATACGAAAAACATAAAACGTTCAAATCTATTTTTCCAAGGCTCCTTGATTAAAAATTAGTGTTTTTAATATGGCCATTGCACTCTAGATTTTTTTTAAGCGAATATGTCAAAAGTTGAAATATGATATGTCATTCTATTAAGAGTGTCATTTTCTATCAAATAAAGTAAAAATATACCGAGTGTACCATTTAAATTATTAAGAATTAAGAATCAAAATTTGCAGTAATTTTCAATGAAACAGGAAGTTACCAAAAATAATAGAATATGTCAATCAATTCTAATTTATGTTATATACTAACATACTTAATCTCGTTTTTTATTTGAAAAAATAAAGTTTATAAGGGTGAACCACATTTGAGGCGCACCCGGTATATACTTTAAAGCATTCATTTCTTCTAGCCATGTGTAACACTGTGTTATATGGGACTTTTGTGCTGACACCTTTCAGTGTGTCATGGGTGTTGAAACAGCGTCAATGAATTTTTTGACACTAACACTTTTAATATAACGCTGCAAGCTTTCCGCACGGAGTATCGTATCGAGACGCGGGCGCGGTGCAGTTTCGTTGGGTTTGCTATGCCATGGCGTTGAATCAGCGGCAATCAAAGGCGGCAATGAATTTTTTGACACTGACACTGTTAATATAACGCCGCAAGATTTCCGCTCGGAGTATCGTATCGAGACGCGGTCGCGGTGCCATTTCGTTAGGTTGGCTATGCCAGCATGATACATGATACAATAAAACAGTTTTATTGTGTCATGCTGGGCCAATGTGATTCGATTTCTTTTTATATGCATACGAGCATCGATAATTGTTTGCAGTTTTACAGACTCAGTATTAGTGGAAATCTACGATAAATTTGTTATTGTTTATGAAATAAATATTACCGACGTCTCAAATATATGGTTCATGGTTCGTGGGAGGATGTAGAGCTAAATCTGACGTAGACTCGCGTTTATATCTTCTCGATTGTTATTGTAATAAAAAATTGATAGTAAATATTAATGAATTTTTTGTTTCTTATCGTGGAGAAAATATATATTTTATTGATAAAAAAGTGGTTTTCTTACAATATGGATTTGATTTAATGTCTTTCAGTTTCGGTTTTGTTTAGGCAACACATCGTCGCGGCGCATTGTTGCCAATGTTAATGTTAGTAGGGGGAGAATAATTATAGAAATAATTCAAGAGGCTAATCAGTTATGCATACGAATACTGTAAACTAAACAAAACTAAAACAAAACACGTGGTTTGCTTAGTGCTATGGGAATTACCGATCTTCGATTTTGCGTAACAACTACCTTTGCCGACCAATGTTGCCATCATCCTTTTATTGAGTATGTCTGCTCTAATTTTCGAATTTAAAAGACTACTTTAGCTTTTCAAGATGCTTAAGAACCTGTACTTCTATATTTGATAACATTGTATATGAAACTACCCTTAAATTATCAAAAAAGTGTGTTTAATTTTTCTTGTATTTCAAAGTAGGTACGCAATTTTCCATCATTTGGCAACATGAAGTACCGCGTCAACCGTCGGGCCTCTCGACTGTGAGCGCGAGAAACCGCAAACAGTGGCAAACACGAAACCCTGTGTGTGTTTAACTGAAATAACGCTGATTCACTACTGTGCCATATGACACAATCGTGCTGATACTCTGTGTTGATACCGGAAAAGGTGTCAGTGTTACTGTATCAACACACCAAAAATTAGAGTGTTACCCATGACTAATTTCTTCTTCCCCAAGTACCGTCTCCTAACGCAGGTTGGTTATCATCGTGGCTATTTTAATTTTATTTGTGGCTGCTCTAAATAATCTATTCGATTGCCCTTCTTCTGTCCCGATTACGTTCTCCTTAGATTTTTCTTTCCATAATATTTACAGACAGTAGGGTCAATCGGGATAAATGAAAACGATTTTTGCAAACTTTATTTTAAATTTCAAAAAAAATCTAAATAAAGTATAAAAAAAATAACAGTTTTTTCCACTGCTACCAACAGACTATATATATTATTTAAAAGCTATACATACTATTTAAAAGCCGGATATTTGAATAGATAATTTGGGGTGTTTTCATTTACCTCTAGTTTCCCCTTACCCCGATTGAACCTATATAATTGGTTTTAAAACCACTTATAACATGTGCAAAATACTTATTTTTTCTTAAATGGTGTAACTAAAATAACTATAAATGGTGGTAACTAACCCCACTTTGTTTTACTAATTACATATGAAGTAATAGCGTAATATTGAAAGTGACAGGAGGATGAAAAAGCAAAGTAACTCTTTTAGTAGACATTTAACAGTGAAGAAGAATTAATATAGAGATGTGTTTCCAATAAACACTTGTAGATGTAGATGAATAGAAGGGGGGTAGTTAATCTTCGCTACCATATAGATCTATTGTGTTCCTCTTTTTTCAGTTATAACTCACCACACAGTCACAGAACAAAAGCCAGTATCTGAGTTCTGAGATGGTTTTACAGATGTTAGTTTACCATCTCGAATATCAGTCGTTCTAAAGTTTGTGGCACGAATGGTTGTCGTCTCGGCGCACTCAGTGTAGCGGTGCTGGAGTTTTCTCCACAGAATCTGCATTCGCCTTTGTTCCTTACCTTCAATCTACTTAAGTGTTCATTGAGGACACAGTGTTCTGACAAATAAAAAACCTGAAAATCCGAAGGTTGTTCTTAGGAAAATCTTTGATTTTTCTCGGTCGTAAGTCCTGAGAAATTACTCCGAAAGTCTGAAACCTTCGGAGAATTCCCATTGGATGGATGGAGTATTCTAGGTTCGTGAGTTCTGCTTTAAGTTGGTTTCTACTTGGGAAGCAGAATGGTTCTGATTCAGTTAATGGAGTATTTGCTCCTTTTCTAGCTAGATCGTTTGCTTTTTCATTATCTTTATCTCTTGGTGGCCTGGAACCCAGAGTAGAAGGACTTTATTTTCTTTGTCTAACTTGTTCAGCTTCTCTAGGTATTCTTTCACCAATTTCGAATTGATGGTTACTGAGTTGATCGCTCTTAAGGCTGTTTGACTATCGGATAAGATAGCTATTTCTTGTTTCCGAGAGTACCTATCTAAGGTAAGTTGTATACATCTTCCCATAGCGTAGATTTCAGCAAGGAGGATACTGGGGTAGGTGCCCGTTAGTTTGCAATATTTATTTTTCGGCCCAAATACTTTTATCCTTGTATCTGCTTTGATTTTGGAAGCATCGGTATACTACGTTAAGGTATGTTGTTTTTTAACTGCTGGGCAAACGTTTCTCTCTCCCCGTTCTTTTCATTAAACACTTATTCCAGTTACTTTACACCAGTTAAACATAAAACAACTAAAAGAACAGTAGCAAATAATACCTTACAGTATTTTTTTAACTAAATCAATTGATCATAAATTCTTTAATAACAGTTTATCTCGCTCCACATATTCACAATCATTTTCAAACAATGAACCGTAACATACCATAATTTTACTACAGACCTTTCGTTATAATTATATGCATTGTTTGGCTAAAAAACAGTAGCACGTCCGGATAATGAAACAAGTCTCGGTAAGTGTGCTTTTTTCACTGGAAAAAGTATCACTGCCTGCAGCTCTAGAACAACATTACGTTGGCGAAATACACGGTTTATGGCCAATTTGTCATGCATTTATTTAAACAATAATCTTGTGACACAATTTGCCGACATCGGTCTATTATAACCAGGTTACGCTAGGATTAATCCTCAGAGTGATAAATCACAAATGTCATTTATACTGGACTGCTTATTTTTTAAGTACATTTCTAAACTAATATAATATGTTTATGTTTGAAAATACACGTATAGTATTACAATTACTATCATAAACAAATATGAGTACAATGAAAACATTAAATTATGACTCTTGTCTAATATCTTTTTTCAATAGAAGACACTAACATTTTTCTGGTTAAATGCTTCTTAAAATTCCTCTGAGATGAAACTTTTTGGGATGGAGTCTTGGAACTTTTGGCTGTCAATGCAATAAACATTACTAATTATTTTTTTTTTAGAAATTATGTACGGTAATTTTGTAATAAACAAATACATTTAAGAAAATATATCAATTCTAGGCCTACGGGAAGGTTTAGGGCCGTTTGGCGAGGTCAGATCTTCGTCGTCGTAATCTTCAAAAGATCCAAAAATGGTCTCGAAGTGCGCATCAACGACACTGCGTATTCTACGAACGATTTTCGGACCGTTATCAAAAATGCTCCCGAAGTAAGCTAATATTCACATCAATGTTAAATGGCAGTCTAGATTTGAATATGATTGAGTTTCTGTTGATTTCTGGTAGTAGATATCCCGAGCTGTGTATTAGTTGTCCCAAATATATATATATATATATATATATATATATATATATATATATATATATATATATATATATATATATATATATATATATATATATATATATATATATATATATATATATATATATATATATATATATATATATATATATATATATATATATATATATATATATATATATATATATATATATATATATATATATTTATATATATATATATATATATATATATATATATATATATATATATATATATATATATATATATATATATATATATATATATATATATATATATATATATATATATATATATTCTTCTACTATTTCCAGTATTGTGTTATTTATTTGAATTGATTATTAGTATATATGTATGTGCAAGTTAATATCAAGCAATATAATTTAAGTACATAATTTAGTAAAAGCAATAATACCTTTGTGGAGTGCATATTTTCGCAATATTCTAGAAATATTGTGGAAACAGTGAAATAAATAACAAATAGTTATTTTATAAAAAATAGTGTATTTAGATTTTATTGAGACAAATGGCTCTGACCTTACTTTGTACTGACATTTATGGAATCAACAAAATCCATTTAAGAAGAAAACATTCGACCAATATGTACGAGTACTACCGGTCATGACCTATGCATGCGAAACCTGGACACTTAAAACGGACATCATAAGGAAACTGCAGGTAGTACAACGCTCAATGGAACGAAATATGCTGACAATAACCAAGAGAGATTGTAAAAGAATAGAGTGGATACGACAAAAGACTCCAATAGATGTCATCCACAGAGTCAAATCCCTCAAATGACAATGGGCTAGACACCTGGCAAAAAGAACGGACAACAGATGGATCACAAAAATGACAGCATGGTATCCACGAGGAATTAAGAGACCTAGAAGAAGAAGATGGGACCATGATATTAGGAAATTAGCAGGGATAACTTGGGCCCGCATAGGCAACAACACATAACAATGAGCTCAAGTACAAAGAGAGTATCTAAATATGTGAGGGAGACTACACCATAATTGGAAATGGTTGAATAAGCTGAAATGATCAGGAAATTATAAGAACTTTCTAAATTAAAAATCGAATAATTTAATAGGTTATATTATAGATAGAGTGTGAAAAATAAAAATCTTGTGGTAAAAAAAATACGTGATTAAATCCTAGATCATATACAGGGTTGTTCACCACATACGACACGGAGTATTGTAGCTAAACGATGAGATTTTTACAAATTATAAGTTTTGGGTTCGATGAAGGACTATTAGAGGTACAATTTAAAAATAATTTTACAAGATACAGAGTGTCCCAAATAAGTAAAAAATATCAAAGTTGCATTTTTTTAAACGGAACACCCTGTATATTATTTCATTTTTAGTTTCTACGATTAAAATAAAGGTAAATTTGATTAAGGTTTATTATACTTAAACCTTACCGTTTTTGAAATATTTTCAATTTTGTGAAATTGCAGTAAAAATTTTAAGGCTTCATTTCTCCAAGGGTATCAAAGTTTTTAATACTAAATATTTACTGGTTTATTTATTGATCAGTTATTTTGTTGCAATAATAAAAATAATACTACCTTATACAGAGTGCCTAAAAATTTATTTTTAATAATTATTAGCTTCAAACTTAGCAATAACTTGTTTAATTTAAACGGAACACCTTGTATATTTTACGAGAATCAGATGCACAATTTAATTGTCTATCAAATTATATTATACCATTTTTTACCTATCTCTTTAAGTTTCCGTAGAAAATGCATTTTCTTGTAATTTAGAACTTATTTATCAATATACCCATGGAATATTGACATTTTAGATTATTTTTAAAAATGTACCAAATTTTTAAAGAGTACAGATACTAATATTGTCGATATAATTTGTTTATTTTATTAAAAAATAAAAAAACTGTTTAAATATTTGTTAAAGGGGACCAATTAATATGATTCCAGTATTCAAACTACATTAACTGACTGTTTGCGTTGATTAATAATAATTGCTCTAAATACTAAAAAACTGAATTTTGTATGGGTATTATACAGTGTGATAAAAAGAAACACCTTCAAAATGATATTTCATTTTTTAATAAATACTTATTTAAAACAACAGAGACTTTAATTTTGATAACTTATTATTATATTGATTTCTGACTCAAATCCACATTTATTTAGAATAATTTATTAACGAACACAATTAAGTATGTAATTAATTAGTATATGGGCGGAAATAATGGTGTTATATTTAATTAATGGTATACTCTTTTATAAAGATTTAAATAGTTTTCTTTTTGCATACAAATGGGCTAGTAATATTATCGTTTTGCTAAAAACGATAATATTACTAGCCTGTACATTTTGTACATTTGTTGCTTTAAAAACAATCTAAAATCCATAGGTATATTGATAAATAGGGTCTAAATTATAAGGAAATGCATTTTCTACGAAAACTTGAAGGGATAGGTATAAAATGGTATAATACAATTTGATAGACAATTAAATTGTGCATCTGATTCTCCTAAAATATACAGGGCATTCCATTTAAATTACAGGCAGTTGGATTACAGGAAGTTATTGGCGTTTAAAGCTAGAAATTATTTAAAATAAATTTTTAGACACTCTATATAAGGTAGTATTATTTTTATTATTGCAACACAATAACTGATCAATAAATAAACTTCAGTAAATATTTAGTATTAAAAACTTTGATACCCTTGGAGAAATGAAGCCTTGAAATTTTTACTGTAATTTCCCAAAATTGAAAATATTTCAAAAACGGCAAGGTTTAAGTATAATAAACCTTAATCAAATTTACCTTTATTTTAATCGTAGAAACTAAAAATGTAATAATATACAGGATATTCCATTTAAAAAAAATACAACTTTGATATTTTTTACTTATTTGGGACACTCTGTATCTTGTCAAATTATTTTTAAATTGTACCTCTAATAGTCCTTCATCGAACCCAAAACTTGAAATTTGTAAAAATATAATCGTTTAGCTACAATACTCCGTGTCGTATGTGGTGAACAACCCTGTATACTTACGTGGATAAATCAACGCCATAAGTTTAGCATTAAAAAATATGTCCTCAACATCACGACATGCCATTTTCAAACCTTTTTATTGCACTTATGAAACGTTCAATAGGTTTGTCTTTCTCGAGGACCTGACTTTACGCATGCGTATTAAAAGTGGCACGTATTTCCCAAATAATTACAATTTTATCCGGTTTAGAAAGTACAAATTATACATTGTTATGGAAACCAACTTTTCATTGTCATCATATTGTCATAATCTTGTCATAATCATATGTCATAATGTTATTTCCATTGTGCAACGACGCTTTTTTTTGCGTTTTTTATTTTAAACATAGTATTAATTACTCTTTTATCGATCGCTTTTATATAGCCAAGGATGCAAGTGTGTTCAGTGAGAAGTTAATTTTAAGTTTGTGCAATTATATTTCTATTTTTTATTCGTTGGGTTTTAATTTTTGGGTAAATACTCGTAAAAATGACAAGAAAGTGTTTGGAGTGTGGAAATTAAAATATAAATGTTTCCGAATTATCTTTTCACAGGCAAGTAAGGTATTCAGTTGTTCTTTTATGTAGGTATATTAAACCACATGCATACTTTCTGGTTAGATTTCCTAAGAATATTGATATTCGTACGGAGTGGCTAATTTATTTGTTATATAATTTAATTTTTGTGACAGTAACATTCAATTATTGTTCAAATATATACATTTTACAAATTAAATTTTTAAAATTAATGTCCAAATTTGGCGCGTGGGCGATGGGTCCTCGACAAGGATAGATAGAGTAGAAGCACCGCGTGTGCAACAAAAAAAGAAGATAAATGGAAGTCGTTGATATGTTTGGGACAGTTTCCATAGTGATTTACTTATCCACGTAAGTATATATCATCTAGGGATTAAATAGTGACAATGTCAATATACATCAGAAGATCTATTCACAGAAGTTATCTCGATTATGGAGTGGCAACTACTAGACATGGATGACACAATAATAATAACATTATATAGGCATGTTATACTTTTATTCTCCCTCTATCTGCTGCGTATAGTTTGGTTTGGTTTGACTCCTTTCGCTACTTGCCGTTATAGAAGGTTTATCGTCATTGTAGGTTTTTGTTACTCTGCAGTATAATTATCTGATTATGACTACTTTACTTGCGGAAACGCGAACGTATAAACAATTAACGATAAATCATGCCGAACAAAATAGTACCTACTTGAATTATCCGTGAAAATATATAAATATCAAATATTGTATCTTATACCAGATTAAGATATGAGAAGAAAGTCATATATGGACTAAATCCAGATAACTTTTGGATTATATTATTCTCATAAATATTTAGGACATGACATTAATATATTAAGAAGTATTTTTAATCGGATTTGCCATTATTTCCATTCAAAGATACCATACTGTCATTTTTGATATATGATTATTTTAACGCCATTATAAACTACTATTATACAGGGTGTCCTATAAAAAGTGCAAATATTTTAGGGGGTCGTAGATATGGCCAAAAGAAATATATTTTCTCTTTACCATTTTTAAAATAAATTAATAATAACCGAGTTATTTAACTTTGAAAATTAAAAAAAATATGCCACCAGAAATCGATAATCATCAGCAAATACCAAGCAATTACCTGGATCTCAGCTTGTCCGACGCCCAGTGTTGACACATCGACTGGAAATATTTAATATTTAGTTCTTTAACTAATTGGGTTGGTTTTATTGTAAACGTTAAGTGTTACTATGTTTTTAAGCGTAAGTAGTTTTTATATATAAAAAGTGTTAGAGGAATTATATCAATCACTAATCAGAATATTTGTATTTTTTAACAAATTTTTTCCAAATTACCCACGTATTTATAAAGCCACTGAGTGGAAATTCTGTTTTCAGTTTGCTGATAAAAATAACAGAGAATTGAACTAGAGAGTTGATATTTTTTTATTTATAATATGACGAAATAATTACTTTTTGTTGGTGATTGTTCATGTTAAACATTTTTTGTCCAAGTACAAGTATTTTTTTAGATATAGCAAATAAACTTAGGTATATCGCTACTGAGATAAATGGTATATCATTACTTTTTAGAAATTTACATAAAAATTCCAACTGAACACTGAAAATGAAACGAAAATGAACACTGAAAACTCTATGTCCGCCCTTGTTTGAGATGGAATTTTTTTTCTTCTCAATCATTTTGTTTAATCTGAGCCTAAGTTACCAAGTTTGTGGACTTTCAAATTTATAATAAAGGTTCTTATTGTGGTCAAATTCTTCTGGTGGCCCCTTTACACGTTGGCCAGTGCGTTGGCTACTAATGCTGGCGCAGGTATTGGCTAGAGAACTGGTTATCTGTCCAGGTTCGAAGGACGTTTAGTTTGCCTCGACGCAGGCCAACACCAACAATAGATATCCGGCTGTTACGATTTATTTATTTAGTGCTTATAGGTTCTACCCAAGTGATCACCGATACGCTTTATATCATCGCTACAGCACGTCGCGTCGCGTCAGTGGTCTTACTCTACGTTTGTCTTCTCGTAGCCGCCATTCCAATATTCTTTTAGTCTACCAGTAGACTGAGTAATAACGGCGAATGTAGATTTTGTAGGGAAAATGGGGGGCATCAGAATACCTCGTCACTGAATGCGCCGAGACGACAACCATTCGTGCCATCAACTTTGGTACGGCTGGTATCGAAGATGGAGAACTATCCTCTGCAAAACCGTCTCAAATAATGGCTTAGCAATAAAGCCCTAGGACTGTATGTTGAGTTATAACTCAAGAAAGGGGGACACAGTAGATCTGATGGAAAACATGGACACAAGGTCGCCGTGATTAACTTCCCCTCTCCCATGCCAGCTACATCTACATATAGTCTACCTGTCGTTTGATGTTTATTCGTTATATAACCTGCCCATCTCCGTTTCAATCTGGTTATAAAGCGAATCGCTAGAAATTGGCCCAAATGACTACCCAAAACCGCGAGACATGGACGAGCTTAGAGGAGGCATACGTCCAGCAGTGGACAGTGACGGCAATGTGATGAAATGTGTACCATCCCAGAGTTTAGTTTAAAATACCGACTATACATGGACATAGAAAAATAAAAAATGTATCTCAGTGAGTTGATATATTGATCGGTAGTGAGCAATAAGAGAAAAAGAGTATCCTTTTGTTTTTTTTTTGGTCGGAATTAGACGTCAGTATAAATACATACAGTGCAATATCATCAACCAATGCAGCCAACGTGTGGGCGCATTTGCCATCAGGGCCAAGACCAACTTCCTTTGATGTGTCTCGAAAAAACTGATAACAGACGGTTTATGGATCACCAATGTTTTGGAAGCCTCAACCAACACCGCAAACATGACAAATTGTCTCTTCTACACGTTCGCCATAAGCACTCGCCATCTATATAGGTACATGCATTTGCCAGCGTATGGCCATGAGATGTTTAGGTTATTTCGTCTAACCTAAACAGTACTTAGTGGCGCAAGATGAATTTACGATTCGCATATCGGACGGTGAGCCCAAGACCGACCGTCCGACGACCGCACATAAAATTTTTAACAAGATCTACTTAACTCTTAATCGCTTAATTTGGAAGAAGGGGATTAAGCGGCAATTTAAATCGTTAGTACCGATCGTATTCCTTCTTCGCATTGCCATTTATTTTTTATCGGTCGTACCGCGAGCCCTATCTCTCGGTTGCGTTTAACTGGCCGATTTTATGGCCTATAAAATCGGAAATTGCTGTGGGAGACATAAAGCCGGCCGAGGCGTGCGTAGTAAAGAAGCTCTAAAGTCCCCCTTTAAGGCGATAATTGGGATCGAAATTTTAATTATTTAGGAAACGTATATCTGCACGAAAATGCCGCCGCCCTCGTTACCATTTCGTTCAGGTTCGGCTGTAAAAAATCGTCGAATTTTTACGGGCCCATTTCAAGTTTTACTCGCAAATGGAAGGGTCGAAAAGCCGAAATAAAACGATGAGAAGAGCGGGTGTTATTTTTTTCTTCTTCGTCCAAATTAAACGTACCTGTATATTTCTTATCGATCCTCTATTGTGTTTTATTTCAATATTGCGAAATAAAGGAAAGAATTCAATCACTTTCAGTCATGTATAATGTTTAAATTTAATATCCCTTCAAATCCAAAAATCAGTTGTTGGAAAATTAGCTTTCAAAAAAAAAACTAGTTGATATGCGCGATTTTCTATATTTATTTGATGCTATGGTGTTGATATGACTAATTAATCTTTTAAAAAATCTTATTTATATACTTCTAAAATGTTTTAGATGTATATAACTCTAAGACGACATCTCAAGATATAAGCATCAGAAGGCTCGCTGAATTAAAGGAAAACATCAAAATAAAAAACAGGATTGTCAATTGTACTGAAAAGAGACATCAACTGTAGTATGGACAAGTAACCTTAGTATAATGCTACGCATGTATTCATGTATGGTATAGACCGCAAGGAGCCCTAGGGTGGGAATCCTTGACTGTTTTGTTTGACGATTTATTTGACAAATTTTGTGGATTTGTCAGTCTTTACTAAGCTTATTCTATGTTACTTATTATTTATTCTACTACTGATATTTGTTTAAAGGTAGTAAATCTAGAAGGATATTGTAGCAGAACTTAAATTAACAGTGAGACTATTGCGTTTAATCGAAAAAGACATAGTTGGTTGTGTAGCGTGCGGTATAAAAGAGCAGCAGTCTAACCTTTATGTTGCATTCATCGATCTAACAAAAGCTTTCGATTCTGTGAACAGTGATGCGCTGTGGGCAATTATGAAAAAGTTCGGAGTGCCCAACAAATTTCTTACAGTGTGTAAAAGCCTCCATAACAACAACAAGTCAAGAGTGTCACATGATGGCTCACTGAGCGATCCATTCGTGCGAGAGTATTGAAGTCATGATTACAAAGTTCCGCTTAAGATGGGCTGGTCACGTATGCAAAATGCAAGAAAACCGCCTACTAAAATCTATGCTTTACGGTGAGCTTGTAGACGGTAAGAGGAGGCCGGGTGGACAACTGAAAAGGTACAAGGACATTTTCCACGAAAACTTAAAGGGGATTAACATGCAGAATGAGTGGGAAACAGCAGCTAGCAATAGAACGCAATGGAGAAGGTTGTAAACTCAGTTAACAGCGAAAACCAAAAAGTAAAGAGGCAACAAAGCAATGAGATTTTTGAATGTCCGGAGTGAGGTAGGCAGATAACATCACTTATCGGGCTTTTCAGTCACAGAAAAGCTCATGAAAGAAAAAGCCTTGCGTGACCATTTTCTTTATGTGTGTCGAATACTCGTCAGCGAGTAACGGCTGTATGTATGTATGTGTAGCGTGCGGTAGATCTCGGTCAAAAATCGAGGGAAATAGTGGAATAACTTTTCGCTAGTAAGTGTAATATATATACGCGTGAATTAAACCGATCATTTATGAAATTTATTTAAAACTAACTAATTATATATTTTTTCTTGTATTTTTGCTTTTATTTACTACATGTCAAAGATTAAATGTCAAAGAATTTAGATACGTCAATTTGACTTACCTGCTTCAATAGCGTATCCGATGTTTCTGTTAATAAACAATTATTATAACTTATCTATTTTTATTAGAATTATATATTTTTATAACTTCTCTCCTACCCGTCTGAGTCTTCCCTACCTCATATTTTTACACGTAATAAAAAATTATATTCTAAATCTATAAGGTCGCCGTGATAACTTCCTCCTTCCCATACCAGTCTAAAATCTACAAATCTACAACTCCAAGGTGCAATCACAATCCTCCTTCCCATACCAGTCTAAAATCTACAAATCTACAACTCCAAGGTGCAATCACAATCCTCACTTTTTAAATCAAATTTCTCCCTTTTTCAACATTATGAATCTGGCGTTATAAAGTTGATTTTATTTGTTCATACACGGGAAATTACGCAGGACAAAAACCGAGCAATCTACATTCGAAATAACTCTGCCTCTACCTCTTTCTCTCTCTTTTCCTTCTGGCATACGCGCGTAGTTAAGAGCTAGAGGCCGTAGGGGCCTCCGCGGGCCCCGGCTGGCCGCGACCGGTCCGTCGGCTCAACGCGGCCCCTCGTCTTTAATGAAATAGATGCGTTATTTGTTGGTAGAATTTTAGATCGCTATCGAAATTAATTTTAAATCGGAATTGCATCGGTAGCGAGTTAATTTCCTGCGATCGATTTTTCGAAACAGGCCGAGAGCGGACAGGGACGGACTGGGTGCCTGTTGATTTAAAGCTTTCAGCTTTTGTGGTTTATAATTACTAGACGAAGAGATATAAAAATAATTTTATACTCGAATACGATTGTCGCGACCTAGCTGGAGGTTGCTTTTAGGATCACTATACCAAGTACCAGGTTCTCTCTTTTAATCAAAACAACCATTAGAAAGATATGCATTTATTAAATAAAAGTGTTGGTAACAATATTAACAAATAAGGGTAAATAACAATGTCAGGAAATGCCAAGGCTCAAAGAGGTACTTTTTTTTTACAATAAGGGGCCGTCCTCTGTCGGAAACACTGCGAGCTGTGAGGCCTATTGTGTTTGTCCCCTTTCTATATCTGCACCCATTCTCCTATTCCTGTGCCCTGCACTAACTTATGCAGGTCCTTGATAGGATGGAAGTATAATTTCTCCGGTTCTAGCCTAGCTTTCCCAAATAAAAAGTGTCGCTTGCGATCCAGAGCCTCGCAGTGACATATTATGTGCTCCGCTGTTTCAGGATCTTTATCGCAGAGTCTGCAGCAAAGACTTCCTTGATACAGGTTGAGCTTGTTCAGGTAACACTTGACAGCCATATGTCCTGTCAAGAGGCCTGTTGTAATCCGCAATTTATTCCTGCTAAGCATTAGCAGTTCTTTTGCGGTTTTAGAGCTAGGTCCTTGGATAAAAGCCTTGCTGTGTCTGTGCTCCTGTCTGTTTCTCCAGTGAACATTCTGCTTTTCCCTGATCCAGAGTTTTAGTGCACTACGGGCCATACATTTGGGTATTCCCAGTACCGGCTCTGGACCAAGATAAGATGCCGATGATCTTTGCCTAGATAGCTCATCGGCTTTTTCGTTGCCTTGGATGCCGCTGTGACCCGGCACCTAGAATAATTTAATTCTGTTCCTTCGAGCCAGAGCTTCCAGTTTACCTAGGCATTCCCAGACGAGTCTCGACGATACCTTTGGGCTCATAAGCGCCCCAAGTTCCGCCTGGCTGTCTGAGCATATATTGATGAGCTTATCTGAATAAGCTCTTCTATTGTTTTCTCTCGCACATTGTAGAATGGCGAAGATTTCTGTCTGGAATACGGTTGAGTGTTTACCCAAGGAAAAAGTGTCAAACCCAAATCCAGCTCCTGTTCCTTCAGCGGTCTTTGACCCGTCTGTATACCAGGTTAGTCCATTCTGAAGGAATGTTATATCTGTCCACATTCCGCGATCCATTTTGTTCACCTCGAATGGTTTGTGGTAGTGATAAAGGTCATTTGGTCCGATCTCATTTGGAGTAGAGGTCCCCGATAGGATTTCCCATCTTTGAGTGTCCCGTTTCTGTCCTATTTCCCAGAGACTTTGTTGTTTCCCACTTTGTTGTCGATAGAGTACCATTCTTGCCTCCGCCTGGATCACTATATGAAGAGGCGGAAGGTCCAGAAGCGCCTCCATTGATGCAGTGGGCATTGATTTCATTGCCTCTGTTATGCTCAGACAAGCAAGTCTTTGCACCTTGCTGAGGCTGTGCATTGTTGTTTGTTGCATTACCTTAGGCCACCATACCAAGGATGCATATGTTACTGAAGGCCTCACCACTCCAGTGTACAGTCAGTGCACTATCTGTGGTCTGAGGCCCCAGATTTTTCCATGAAGGCGTCTGACTACCGCTAGTGTAGTCACCGCCCTCCTTGTGACATTTTCCAAATGTCGGTTCCAGGTCAGTTTAAAGAGGTACTTACAGGAACATCTTCAACGTCTTCGCTGTCTTCTACCGATTCACTACCTACTGATTAACTGATTGTCAACTGTGACTGACCATTGGACTGACTAACTGATCTGATCGCAACTAACTTCAACTCTCTTCAGCATACTCTTTTTATATTTTCTATCCCTCGTGGTCATCGCTGGTTACGTCGTTCAATATGTTTTCATCTAATTACGTTCACCCGGCTATGACCATGAGGAAGTCGAACTTCGTTAACCTGCCTTTGATTATCGACCCGAGATTGTTGTATTTTAATTGTTTAATTTTTAATATTATTTAAAAACATATCTGGGTCGATGTCATGCAGGTAACCGATCTCTTGGGTCTATATCAAATTGGTTTACTATATAGAATTATATTTTACATGCTTTTTCCCAATTTGATCTAAACCCAAGTTGACATCTATTTCAGTCGAGATTTAAGTTTTGACAATATCTGAAAATTTTTGGTCTTCTTTAAAGTATAGATAAGGGAAGACCGATAAAGGTTTATCTGTCTAAATGTCTATGGACTTGCTTCTGGTCACTTTATGGAAAGATATTTGACATAATGTACAGATTTTCCGAGATATATAATCTAGGGTAGGTATCTGCATGCTTACCTATTGTACAGTACATCTGCTGGATCTGTGTCTATGAAAGGAATGCGGACAAAAACATTTAAATAAACAGCAATATATTTTATACGTCGATTTGACGAGTGCGTCACCGCCAAATCACTCCGCCCACTCATTTTATTGGCTACTTGCAAATTTGTTGAATTTTTATTGATGGGACGCGTCGTCTATTTTTTTACGAAAAACATCGAGAGAATATCGTTTCCCCTCTCACGGATACCCCGTAGCTACAGAACGGACAGACGTACTGTATATAGGGTCAGATATCTTCTACTCGGAGCAAAGGGCTTCAGTGAAAACTCTCCATCGGGTTATAGAACCAGAATAGCCCCGGCTATTGTTTATGCCTCGTTCCATGTTGACCCTATTTGTTGATAAGCATCCAATGTGGAACGTCTCCATATTTCCCATTTTCCATGGGGTTCAATTCTAACGCTGCTTTTGCTATGTTACCATCAGGTTTTTTCAAAGTGTGACCGATTCTTCTACTCGGAGCAGAGGGCTTCAGTGAAAACTCTCCATCGGATTATAGAACCAGAATAGCCCCGGCTATTGTTTATGCTTCGTTCCATGTTGACCCTATTTGTTAATAAGCATCCAATGTGGAACGTCTCCATATTTCCCATTTTCCATGGGGTTCCATTCTAACGCTGTTTTTGCTATGTTACCATCAGGTTTTTTCAAAGTGTGACCGATTCTTCTACTCGGAGCAGAGGGCTTCAGTGAAAACTTTCCATCGGGTTATAGAACCAGAATAACCCCGGCTATTGTTTATGCTTCGTTCCATGTTGACCCTATTTGTTAATAAGCATCCAATGTGGAACGTCTCCATATTTCCCATTTTCCATGGGGTTCCATTCTAACGCTGCTTTTGCTATGTTACCATCAGGTTTTTTCAAAGTATGACCTATTCTTCCCCATTTTTTTGGTAATCTCAATGCCTACTTCTTGTTGATTTGTAAGATGAAGCAGGTCGATATTTAAGCAGCGATTGATAAATACCTCTAAGCGGTTGGTAGATATTTGTGTTACTCACCATGCCTCACAGCCATATAGTAGTATTGGTTTAACGTTAGAATTGAATATTCTTAGTTTAGTTTGTGTGGAAAGTTGAAGTGAAAGTGGAAGTTGGAGTGAGTTCTAGATTGATTTTAGTTGGTAAAAGGCTTGCGCCTTCTTCTGCCAATATCAGCATCTGCGCCACCGTTTGCTGTGACAATGCTTCGCACCTAAGTAAACTCTGTTACATTCTCGATATTTTTGTTTTATACATTAAATGGAGTGTTATTTGTGTTCATGTGCATTAATTTTGTTTCGTCGATATTGATACTTAGTCCTACTGTGTGTGCTTATGTTTTTAGGAGTCCTAGCAAAACTTCCATGTCATTGAAGGATTGTTCTATGAGGCAGATATCCCTAGCATAATCAAGACCCTTTAGATGCCAATGTAAGAGTCCATATGTTCCCCTAATGTTTGCTGTGGCTATAGTTAAAATGCTGTCGAGATACGATAATAAGTAGAAGCAGCGATAATGTGCAACACTGCTTTACTCCTGTCCAAGTTAAAACTGTCGCTGGTTCTACCGTTGTGCAGAACATCGCATCTGCATTTCTGTATTTCTGTAGACTTCCTTAATGATGTTAATTAAACTTTCCGAAACACCTTTTCCTTTTAGATTTTTCATACCATCGATATAGACAACGGAAAACCGATAAACGTTTTTCTGTCTAAATTTTTGTACAGTTTTATGTGATCACTTTATGGGAAGATATTTGAGATATTGTACACACTTTTCTGAGATATTTAATGCGATGTCTGCAGGCTTACCTATTGAAGGTATGTGATAAAAGGCTTTAGACGTAGTAGTTTTAAAGTTTTACCTGTATTATCTGAAAGTGATATAAAAATAAATAAAAGACGATCAAAAAGTAAAGAAACATTTATTATAAACTTAACATTTTTAATGTTTTCTTTTCTTTCAATTTCAAACATACAGGGTGTATCAAAAACATGTGTCTATGTGCTCTCGTGGCGTGGGGATGTTTCTCACGCAAAACTTACATTTATTTTTATATCAACATAGGTCCGATTCACATTTTTTTGTATTATTATAATTTTCTTCCAAGCGCTTCGAATTAAATTTTGGGGGTAAAAGTTACTATAAGTGCGACATATTTTATATATAATGCTAAAAAAGAGTCTATAGATTCACCAGGTACGTGCATGTGCATTCCGCTTTCAATTGGTTCACGCTTGGAACGGTTTTGGTCCAGTTAGCGGAGTGTTCGCTTCTTTTCTAGCTATATCATTTGTTTTTTCATTGCCTTCTATCCCTTGGTGAGCAGGCACCCAGAGTAGGAGGACTTTATTTTCTTTGTCTAGTTTGTTGAGCTTCTCTAAGCATTCTTTGACCAACTTCGAATTGATCGTTACTGAATTGATCACGTTTAATGCTGCTTGACTATCGGATAAGATGGCTATTTACTGTTTTCGATAGTTCCTATCTAAGATAAATTGTACATCTATAACATTTCTACCTGAAGGATGCTGGGTTAGGGTTCATAGATTCGGAGTATTTAGTTTTCGGCCCAAATACTCCTATCTACGAAAGCGTAGAGCTGCCATCGCAACTTCGCCAGCAATTGAAAAATAATTTTAGCAAAATTTACACTTTTTCTGTAAATGTTAAATTTACATTTTTTTTCTGTAAATTTACACATTTTCTGTAAATTTACACTTTTTCTGTCCATTGCTGCGTTAGTGAAAACAATGGTGCGTTATTCTACGAGTAGTTCCCATCGAACTTCGTAGTATTTTTGAAGAGAGTGTGATTTTAGAACTAAATATATCTTTGAATATACTGGGATATTGTTTAATATTTTTATATAGACTGCATGTCCTCAATCCTTCAATTAATTGCCGCAGTGGTTCCCTAATTCTGTCAACAACAAAAAATCGTAACATTCCTAAATCATCAAGTGTTGGTACTGCAATCTGGTCGCATAATAGAGCAAATAGTGTTTCAGAGAAAAAAATTAGGCCTTGGCCCTCCATGAAACAGCGATAATGCGATTAATCGATCTGCTTCAAAATACGTACATGACGTACATGCAGAGCATTTCCACACAGATTTAATTTTTTTGTGAGTGTCCCAAAACATCCTGCTCTCTTTTGAACAGTTGAGAGATAATCCGAACATTTTTCTACAAGGGCCTCTTTCATCCACCGCACCCTCGCTTATCTCTCAGCATCATTAAACTTAACAGAAATTCTACTAAATGCATTAAATCCGGCTCGTCTCATTGCCCGAACACAACATCCAGAAGACTTTTGTGAATAAACTGGCGTAGAACGGAGTTCGATGGGAACTAATCGTAGAATAGCGCACCATTGTTGCCACTAACGCAAAAGTTCACAAAAAAGTGTAAATTTACAGAAAAAGTGTAAATTTTGCTAAAAAATGTTTCATTGTTGCGATGGGAGCTCTACGCTTTCGTACCTATCCCTGTCCTTGCTTTGTTTTTGGAAGCATCAGTATACCACGTTATGGTATGGTCTTTTACATGCTGGGCAAACATTTTTTCCGTTAGTATAGTATAATGAGTAGTATAATGTGATTCTAGAATAGTAAATTTCTATGTTCTATTGTTAGTTATAAATTATATTCTTTTATCAGAATTTTAAATGTAAATTTTGCTAAAAAAAATTTCAATGTTGCGAAGGCCTATCCTTGTCCCTGCTTTGTTTTTGGAAGCATCAGTATACCACGCTATGGTATGGTCTTTTACATCCTGAGCGAACGTTTCTTCCGTTAGTATAGTATAATGAGTAGTGTAATGAGGTACTAGAACAGTAAATTTCTATGTTCTATTTTTAATTATAAATGATATTGTTTTATCAGAATTTTCAGAATTTTCAATTTATTTAAGTACTTTTATGGAACGTATTTCAAACTATTAAATATGTAACAAAAAATAAATGTCTTTCCTTGTACAGTAATAAGGTTTATTATCTGGTCTATATCTTCAAATAAAGTGTTTCGCACTTCAACCTACGCAGAAGAAGATAACTCACCGGAAACTATAAATACTTAATTGGCGCATAGTCGTTTGGATATTTTCGTTTTAAATTAAAAGTAAAGTAGTTATCGTAAAATAACCTCTTGTTTAAGTGGCATAGTAATAAACGATGCATGGTAAAAAATATAATATTAGGTACTTCCACGGCAAAATGAAGGATTAGATAGAATCACTATATTTAGATGTCAAATTTATGTATTTCTTTCATAGTTAATGTAGTCCTTTATGACTATTTAATATTATAGCTTTGCGTGATAAATAGATTAAAATATTTTATAAATTATAACTTAAATTACTGTGAATAACTCCGAAAATTCTGAGATATTTGATCTTAAAACTAAGCCATAATAGACCCTTGTAAATTCCAAATGTTTTTTCCTACATTTAATTAAACATATATGAAAGTATTTAATTGTCTTTATTTTTATTATTTTACGCTGCACAACCGCGAGAACAAGCAGGTTTTAGAAGCGGCTTCAGCGCGATTGATCACGAATGTGGAATCACTTACAACTCCACTAGCCATAGCCTTTATAGACTTTGGGAAGGCTTTCGACTCAATATATCCTAAAGCAATAATAGAAGTCCTACAAGGTATTGACAGGCCTTATATAACTCTCGCCAATATATACAAAGAAGCCAAAGTAAGAGGAGTGATATATAAAACAACCACAGAGTTCCCCACTGAGAAAGCAGTACAACAGACAGACACGATATCCCCAAAGCTGTTTACAGTAACACTAGAAGAAATCTTCCGTCAACTGGACTGGACCAACAAAGGATTAAAAATAGATGGAGAATATCTTAACCATCTAAGATTCGCTGACGCCATAGTCCTAAATGCCAATATTCTTGAAGAACTACAAGTACAAATTAATGAACTAAATACAGCCAGCAATAAAGTGGGTCTTAAAATGAATTTAGCAAAAACTAAAGTAATGTATAACGAACTAGTGGCAAGAAAAGACATTCTAATAAATAACACAACACTGTAAATAGTAGAAGAATATACATATATATATATATATATATATATATATATATATATATATATATATATATATATATATATATATATATATATATATATATATATATATATATATATATATATATATATTATATATATATATATATTTGGGAAACTAATACACCACTCGGGATCTCTACGGCCTGAAATCAACAGAAGAATTAAGTTAGCATGGAGTACTTATGGAAGAAACTCATTCATAATTAAATCTACAATGCCACTCTATCTAAAGGAGAAAACATTTGACCAATGTGTACTACCAGTCATGATCGAACCTGAACACTTAAAACGGACATCATAAGGAAACTGCAGGTTGCACAACGCTCAATGGAACAAAATATGCTGGGAATAATCAAGAGAGACCGTAAAAGAATAGAGTGGATATGACAAAAGACCCAGGTAATAGATGCCATTCGCAAAGTCAAATCCTCAAATGGCAATGGGCAGGATATTTGGCAAGAAGAACGGACAACAGATGGACCACAAAAATTGCAACATGGTTCCCACGAGGAATTAAGGGACCTAGAATAAGACCGAACCTGAGATGAAACCATGATATTAGGAAATTAGCAGGAATAACTTTGCTCCACATAGCCAACAATATAAGACAACAATGGGCTCAACTACTAAGAGAGTATTTAAATATGTGAGGGAGGCTACACCATAATTTGAAATGGTTGAATAAGCTGAAAATGATGATGATGATTTTATTGTAGATTGAGTTATAACTGTTACAATTTTTTACTTGACGTGTGTAAAGAATACTAAATGAAATAATTAGCAAAATATATTTTGGATATTTATAAGAAAGAGAAGGCGACGAACTTTATTTTCTTCAAATATCACAATAAAAATAGCTAATATCAATAGGAATGGTGGAGAAATTCACAAAGACAGACACAGGGAAAAAGGTTGGGAGAGAGGAGACATGGAGGGTTCAATCTCCAAGTTTCTAGACTTTTTGAAAATGATAAGACTGGAGAATGCAACCTAATGATCAGAATTCGACCTCAATAGATCTGGAAAGGCCACAGGATCAGTGATAGCCACCTCGAAAACTCTAAATTTACTCATGTACATCGATCAGTTTTAACCAGTTAGATTTATTTTAAATTATCTAATAGTACATTACTGTAACGTTTGATATTTTCCTAAAATTGCTAATAAACATACTTTCAATATCACTGGATCAAGAGTTGAGAAACTAATTTCATAACGTATTTACCATTAATGATGTTTTTTAAAATAAATAGCCTATAACAGACATAAAGTAATTGTGAAACATATCAATAATTATAATAATCTCTGGGGGCTGTGCTTTCAACATACCTAAGTGTGCTATATTACGATTTATTCTGAACAATATACTGGACATTAAAACGGTTTGCGTATCCATGCCATTGAACACAGATATTTATATCAAGATATATACAGATTTGGGTTTTATAATATTATCTAAATGGCAAAGTAATAAATTAGATAGAATAACTTAAACAGACTGAATAACTGTAACAACTAAATTTTCATGGTTCAATGATTCCTATAATATAGATGTACATATGAATTGAAATAGAATAGTATTGATAATACATTGTCTTATTTAAGTATTACTATGATAATTAATTTATCTAGTAAATACTTCTGACAATTACGATTTATGTTACATCCCTCTGTATAAATAATTAAATCAATATGATTATATAGATAATAGAAGTATTTTGTGAATTAAAATATTGCTTTTTACAATGCACACATTTTCTAGTAGAATTTTTAGAATTTTAGAATGAGTGGGAGGAGTTAATCACTGCAACCTTACAGATCTATTGTGTCCCCCTTTCTTGAGTTATAACTCATCATACAGTCACAGGGCTTTGACAAAGCCAGTATCTGGGACGGTTTTATAGAGGTAGTTCTCCATCTCCAATATCAGTCGTACCAAAATTCATGGTACGAATGGTTGTCGTCTCTTTCGGCGCACTCAGTGATGAGGTGTAATGGTGTTTCCCCACTTTCCTCACAGAATCTGCATTCGCTTGACAATCCTTGAAGATTGTTCTTACTTAAACCCAGGAAGATCCTTTTGATTTTTCTTGATAGTAAGGCTGTAACTCTCGAGTGTCTTAGACCGTTGCAAGATTTCCATTCCAGGTTGCGGATGGAGTCTTCCAAGATCTTGAATTCCGCCTTGAGTTGGTTACCACTTGAAAAGCAGAACGGTTCTGGTCCAGTTAGTGGAGTGTTCGCTCCTTTCTAGCTAGATCATTTGCTTTTTATTGCCTTCCATCCCTTTGGTGAGCATGCACCCAGAGTAGGAGGACTTTGTTTTCTTTTGCCTAATTTATTCAGCTTCTCTATGCATTCTTTTTGACCAACTTCGAATTGATAGTTACTAAGATGATCGCTCTTAAATCTGCTTAACTATCAGATAAGATTGCCATATCTTGTATCCAATAGTTTCTATCTAAGATAAGTTGTACGCATCTTTCGATAGCTTAGATTTCTGCCTAGATTCTTCTCGGCCCAAACACTCCCCTGTTCCTGCATTGGTTTTGGAAGCATCAGTACACCAAGTTATGGTATGGTCTTTAACTGCTGGGCAGACGTTTTCTCTCTTCTAATCCTTTTATTGCTCAATGCTACATTGAGATGTTTCAAAGTTGTACGTTCTTGGCATATCGTCCACTGGGAGTTGCAGGAGTAGTATTTCCTTTTTGAGGGTGTTCCAAGCCCCTGATCTGACAATTCTCCCAGTAGTGATTCTGTTAGTGACCATTCTAATCATTGTCGCATTGGCATATCTACCAATGACAATGTGCAGTGGTGTTAGATCTAGAATGACCTCCATTGCTGCTGTTGGATAGGTTCTCATGACTCCTGTGATCATTTTGTAGTAAAAATAGAATAATGTATGTGTGTGAAATGTTTACAGTAGTTTCTTTTTGATTTTACGAATGTTACAAAGTAGCTTGAATTTTATATCAAGTAACTATAATAATACGATTAATTGTTATTAACGTTTAATTGAGATATTCTTTAATAGATTGAGGTGACCCGCCTATTTACAGCTATTTGCCACCGACTACAACATATTTCAGTTTTAAGACACTCAGTATACTTAAATAATTATTGATTTTTAAAATATTATTCGCCAACTAGGGATAGGGACGACTAATCGTACGACTAATAGAGAGATTGGTGTTAAGTAATAGCTTTAAGACTGCCGGTCGAGACGCACTGATGTTATTTTGGTTTGTAACTTTTGTCACAAAGCTTGATATTAAAGGTAAGGTAAAGGTTTCCTCAATATTTAACTCGTATTAACTAAAGCATATTATTTTGATTTCCTGTTCTAATATTCTGTGCTAAAGTTTTTTCTTATTTATTTGATCTGACAAAGGATATAACATGAGTATGTATTTAATAGAATTGATGTATGCTGTTAATAATTTCAGTTTAAAAGTAATCTAAATACAATCGTTTTCTGTTCACACATGCCGATGTTTTTTTGGTTCAGTGTGACAATAAGGACCTTGTTGAATTGTACTAATATTTTTTACCGCACCTGGACGAATATTTTAGCGAACAAATGAGCAGTCAAAACATAAAAAACGGAAGAAAATGAAAACCTGGTTATTATGCAAATTAACTAAAATAACTGATTAATATTATATCAATGGCATATATTCATGACATGAAGTAAAACGAATATATATTTTGCAAACTAACTAGCTAGTTACTAAAATAGGCGGATTTTTTTTAAATAATTGCTCTAATTTAGTTTGCAAACAGCTGCTTAGTTTTAAATTTATAGCCAAGTATCTATTCTATCCGCAACTTGGAAAATCACTTTAACTAAAATAGACTTACCCATGGTCACCACGCCTGGAGAGTGTGCAATAGAAAATGCACTAAAAGTTAGGTTAAGTTACGTTGCTTGAGTTTGGGAACCTGTGTGATCCCTCATTCTGAGGCATTGGGCCTATTGCAATACCCCTGTTTTATTGTAATACCAAACTTTCCTCTCATTCTTTCTTTGCGTTAAGGTACTTCCAGCTCTTTGCAAATTTCCCGATATCGCTGAGGCTGGCTTCTGCTTCTTCCTCTAATTCCTCCAAAAATCATGCCCTAAAGTTTTAAAGCGTCGGTTTTCCAGTGCCGGATTACAGCAGGGATTAGTACAGCTGGTGCTCTATGGTTTCTTCTTCCCCTCCGCATTCTTTGCAATACTCATCGTTGGAAATATTCCATCTAACGAGGTTTAACCCTGTGGGGCAGTTTCCAGTGACGATACCTACAATTATGCGTACTAGGCTCTTTTTGTGCTCTAGTAGTTGTTTTGTCTATTTGCTGTCTCGCGGTGTTGCACGGTGTTGCCACGTCTCTTGGTGCCTAGCCTTGATGGTAGTTCCTACAGCTTCCTTTAGTGTGTTGATCATCACAAGTGGTGGGTTATCTGCATCTCGTCAGTCCATTGCAGTTTTCGATCTTACTGATTGCATAAAAACACTAAAACTTACTAAATGTTATTTTTTTACATTACTCTCTGAAAAAATGCAAAAAATGTTTGTGGCCAAATTTGTTTATCACTCAATAAGTTAAGTGTTCTTCTTTATTCCATTTCTGTAAACTAAGAGTATTTTCAGACCAGAGACAAACATTTTGCAAAGTATTTTCTATTTTATCGTTTCCATTAAGTCCTATTTTGTCTGGGAAATGTATTTTCATCTATAAATTTAATTTTTGTTGATATTCGCAAAAAGTAGATTATGAATTTAATTAATCTCGTTATGATTCTAATTCACGTTTTTTAACTATGCCAACTAAACAAATTTGAGATATAAAAGCGACATCAAAGCTAAAAATAAATTTAGTCTGACCCTGCGCTCGATTCCGAGTATTAGTTCAGGCCGAACAGCCGCTTACTGCTCCTTAATCGGTAGCCTTTAAGAACAATTAATATTATCGCTCGATTAACATCTATCGCTGAATATATCTTACTCGCATTTAATAGTTTTAATACACGGCATAACTGTTATTTGAATAAGCAGTAGCGAGTTGCCGTAATTGGCGTTGCAAAGACTAACGACCACAACTATCGTTATCCACCAAGGATAACGAAATCCTTGAAAGGAGAATCGTACAGTATTAAGGATTTATAGTTCGAGATAAAGTGGAAACTTAAAAGTTCGCTCGTATCGGCGTGGCTGCGGGAAGGATGGTTTAATTGCATTTTAGAAGTGAATGATTTAAGACGACTTTGCGGAAAAGGAAAGTAAATTTAGATTATTTCTCGTTACAGTTTCTGTAATTTATACTTCGAAACAAGTACCTATAAGTTATCATTACAATATTGCAAGCGATATTATTTTTATATACTGTGGCAACTGCCTGTAGTATCTTCAGAAGTTATAGAGTGGTAACTGTTGCTTGGTTGATGGGGCGACTGTGACCACTTGTCGAACTCCAACTAGCAGAATTGCAAACAAAACACTCACTCTAAGACTTTTTTTGTGTTTACTAAGAGTGAGTCCCAGGTGGGACCCTCCACTGCGGTGGCGAGGATCTATTCAGTACTGAGACCTTATCCCTAGGGATGGTAAAGTTGGATTATATATTTATAACCATTCGCTGACATTGAGGCAACGAGGAGAGATGAGCAAAACTGCGATTCTCCAATCGCAATTGTAACTCCGATTGCGACTTTTAAATCGCTGCGACTGTAACCTGCGATTGCGATTTTAATATTTAAATATTGTACTAGGGATATAATTTTCTTTGTATGTATCTATTGCTTAACAGTTAAAAAAAGTTAATAAAAATCAGTTGTTGTTTTTTAAGTTTTTTTTAACATCTGACAATGTGACTTGAAATACCAAATGTGTGATACCAAATTATTCGTAAAAAAATGTTTTTTTCTAAATATGCTAATGAGCCACCTTTGTTCCATTTGAAAACATTGAAATATGATTAAAAATACGATTTGGGCATCTTTTAATCGGTCAGAACAACAAACGAAAAACAATAGACTTTAGTGTTTTTAACACAGCCATGGCACTCTAGGTTGATATTTAAAATACAATTTTGTGTCATCAAGTGTCAAAAGTTGACATATGATATGCCATTTTATTCAGAGTGTCATTTTTATCGAATAAAGTAAAAAAAAAAGAATGCCATTTAAAACTCAAAAGTTCTAGTCATTTCCGGTGAAACAGGAAGTGATCGAAACGAATTGAATACGTCAATCAATCCTAATTTATGTCATATGCTAACATACCAAAACTCATTTTTTTATCAGAAAAAATAAAATTTATAGGGGCGAACCATTTTTGAGAAACACCCGGTATATTATATTATGATCTTGGCCCTAGAAAAATAATACCTTCTTTATAAATAAATAAAATCGGAGAAAAAAATTAATCGCAGTTTACTATAAAATGCTCCAATAGACCACAAAATTACATTCGCAACAAAATCGTAAATCGCAACTCCGAAAAATTCAAACTCGCAGATAGAAGGTTATCACGGTCTTAGTTTACACAACCACAATCGCAGTAAAATCGCAAGAAAATTGCAACTCGAAACTGTAGTAATATTGATTGCCTAAATTGAAACTCGCAAATAGAAGAAATCGTAGTCGCCGCTTCCTGGTTCCGCGATTGCGATTTTAAAATCGCTGTGTTGAATCGATTCAACGATTCTCGGATTTGTTGCTCAACTCTAGTAATGAGTAACTTCCGTTATGGTCTTCCCGGCAACATCTTCAAGATCTACAAAGCTGTACGAATACTTTCCGAGAAACAATTACGGATCCGCCGGACAGTGACACAGGAAATACAGGACTGTTTTCGCGTGGTGATCATCAGTTTTGTGAATCAGAATTTTCATAGAAATGGAAAGATAACTGTGAAACTAAATCATCTAACGTTTGAACTTAAAAATGAAGTAATTTCAAAAACTATTTTTAAAATGGATTTATCCTGAAATGTAGCAGAGGTGTCTTCAAAGGTTTAAAAGTAATGTCTAAATCTTTGAGGTGAGTTCGTTTCTTAAGAAAATACCCATGATTTTTTCAGGAAAAGAATGCGCGTTCAATATTTGTCAGTTGATTGCCTTTGTGGAATGATTAAACATGGAAAATTAATATCAGCTGTTGATATTTGGGTGGGGGGCATAGTTTTGGCGACGCAGAATATTATTCGAAATCATCATATTATTTTACTAAACCAGCTTCGTGGGCAAGCTGTATTATAAAAAACATAAACACCAGAGAAATACCAAGTTCGTCAACAAAAGATCAGTCCCAATTATGGTGCAATTTTTTTCTGCACAAGGGGTAGATCTTTATTATTTTTACCAAATAAGATTTTATATTTGTAGAAAATATTTTTGCGTTTTTTTTTAATGTGTAGGCAAATAGTAAATGTCTGAATCTAATATGGGTGTTTGTCAAATGAATGATGATCGGATCGGATATCACCAAATAGGATATACCAAGGCAAATAGCAAAATATAAATGTTTTGTAATCATTTTCCTACTTGCCACGGCGCAGTACTCAGCAAATGCCTAGCCAATGACCATTTGCATAAAATTGCTTTATGCCTACGACATATACAAAAGGACAACTAGTATTGTTACAAAAACAAGAACAATAAAGTTTACATGTACTCTCGAAAAATTGAATTCGTCATGCTATTGGATTTTAATATTCGAAAATTATTTTACTTACCACCAATTTTTTTTTAAATTTATATACAATTTTACTGAACGTGCTCGTCCAAACAATAAACAACAGGCCGGCCATTAATGGCGGCAAATTATATTGGCGTAATTTACTAGAGCAATATAAAAAACTGGGCTTCGGTAGCGACTTATGGCCGCTAGCGATGGTCGGCTAGTGAGATGAGCGAGTTGCGTGATCTGTGGTTCTTTAGAAGAGGAAGAAAAAAACCGGCGGACCACGGGTGTCCGATGGTCAAAAACCCATTCGTCAGGAGATATTTCGGCGTTTACGCCGCAACTAGAACAGAGTGAAAAAAGAAGAAGGCGAAAACGCGACCTAATAATCACGAAAGTCTGCTGAGTGTTCTTTCGCGTTTAGTCTAAACTGAAATAAATCGCTATGAAACTAAATGCATTTTTTATCTTAATCTCAAGTTTGATTTGATTTTATTCCAAGATTACAGTGGGGCTGGAACATTTGGTGTTACAACAGCAAACTAAAACATTAATTCACCACAACACACCGAAAAACTTTTACTTTTACACTGGAAGCGCGTTTCGCCAACCATGTTAGCCAGCAGATGATTAAAATTGAGTTTTATATATAGTAATATAAACCTTTATGTACTCGTAATTCCTGGATAATTCTCATATCTTCAGAAGAATTAGTCGGATAATAAATATCTATACCGTCGATCTACCTTCTTTGAAATTTCATTGCTGGTCTCCAATATAGACCTCGACCAGTGGTGATAGGTTGACCAGAGCTGAATGTTGAATACTAGTTTATAGGCTGTGTTGATTATGCGATACTTTTAAGGTTGGATCATTTCATTTTATTATTTTTTATGAATTGCGATACTTTCTTTTCACTCATCAGGTATTTGTTCTTGTCTCCAGATAGACATAATGGGCTGATGGAGATTCTGATATAGTATCTTTCTTCCATATTTTAAGCATTCATATTGCACGTTGTAATTGTCGGAGGTTTTGCTGTTTTCAGCCGTTTTACTGTTATGTTTTACTGTTAATTCCATCCACGATAAAAAGTTATCGGTACATTGTTTTCATCACTATTAGTGTTTAAAATCCCGGTGAATAGTTTCTTTGATTTAAAGCCTTTTTTTCAGAACTATATTAGTCTTAAAAGAAATACAAAAAATTTCCAAACAGAGAAATATGACTTTGAAATCAATATGTAGATCCTGATAGAAGAGCATTTTAATAGGAAAAACAAAATATTGTTGATATAAGTTCTCTAGTAGTTACTATATCTCTAATATTGTTAATATAAGCGGGTCTAGAAGAGGCGATACTGAAGCAGTAGCAAGCGGATTGCAACGCAACGATCCACCAAATGTGGCTCAGCTGTGTTTTGCGGGGATACACTTTCAGGTGATAGGCATGCTCCTCATAAATTGTGCATTTCAAAAATCGGCGGATTGGTTGCTGGAAATGGCACCTAAGCTTAAGAATTGACAGGGGCCGGGACTGGATGCATTGAGGGGATAAAACATCCTTAAAGGGCTTTATGTCGAGGAGCAAGGGGAAAGACACTACCTACCTACTGAGCCTTATCCAGGGTCAGAACCGCAATGTATTGGACATCGAGTTGACGAGTCATCAACTCGAGGGAGGAGGGCCAACGTCAGGTCCTCACAATAGGAATTGACCTCCAATTCAAGGAGGCAATCATTCAAAGGCAGAGATTGAAGGATATATCCTCTGTTATATAGATTCGGGAAAACACCGGTATCAGGTCTAAGGAGAGGCCAAGTTAAAGAGGTGGAGAAAATGGCGATAGATCTTCCTGCTTCCACTCGCTAGTTCCTCAGCCGGAGACAATCTTGTCGACTGTGAAGAGCACGGAGGGTGTAATTTAACAAAAAAAATCCTTATCTGAAGCATTTAAAAATTTAGTTGAGGCGATTTTTGTTAACACGGCAGTAGAGGCTTCCGATGCATTCAACGCCATGAAAAAGTCAATGTTAAGATCTCGGAAATTGGGATATTCTTTTTTTGTACAGTCATACTAGTGACTTTGTCCTCATTACTGTATAGCGTTGTATTTATAGCCGACCATACCAACAGGTATGGTAGGCTATTAAGATCGGCAAAAAAAAAGATTTATTAATTTCACTCAAAATGGGTTATTTGGGTCATAAATGACCTAAATACAAAATATTTTCATCGTGTCTGTCTGTCTGTCTGTCCGTCTGTCCGTCTGTCACACGATAACTCAAAAACTGATTTTAACCAAATTTGGAACAAAAATACTGTGGCTCTCGAGAATCTGGCCATTAGTTTTTGGTGGGGGTGGGGGGTTGGTAAGGGGGTATGGGAGGGGGTTAAAAATTTAAAAAAATCGTAACTCCAAAATTACAGTAGCTAGCGAAACGCGGTTTTCAATTTAAGATTAGGAATAATATTTGCAACAAAATTTGTAATAACATCAAAATCAGTCAAAGTCGCTGTTTTGAGATAAAAAAATTGCTTTTTATTAACATATTTTAGTATGGGCGGCTATACGTGCCTCCCGGCCCCAATTTTTTTACTTAATTTTATCTTTACTTTTTCAAAACGATATTTTGTTTTATTGTTATTTTTTTGGTTTTGTTATGAAAAGAAGAAGTTTAACTAATCAGGTACAAATCAGTCTGTTGGCTTTTGCAATCAAAAGTACATAATCACGCCATGAAGAAACGACCGTCCCTAACTAAACTAACAAACCCTTAATTTTTTGACGCACGGAGTATATTTTTGCGTATTATTTTAGGCGCGATAGGTCCTTCGCAGGTGATGACAAATTTATTCGTCTATTTGCATTCTCGGGACCCCGAATACGTGGCAACCACAACGGTGATGACGACGAAAAGAAACAGAAAAAGACGTCGCTGAGTTATGCCGATGATTTTTCAAACGGTAACGAGAAAGAACGAGGCGCTCGACCACGGCTGAATCTTTAATTGTCACTTTGGGGGGCGGCGGCGAAGTATATGCGAGAGGGGAGAGAGTTTTCGACAAAGAAACGCTATTCAACTCTTGGCTCAGCCATTCTTCCTCCTCGCCAAGATTGCATGGGAGGGGGGAAGTTATGTAAAGGTAAACGTAATGTATATTTATGTATATGTACACGTAAATGTATTGTGTCCCCTTTTCTTGAGTTATATCTCATTATACAGTTTCAGAGATATGACAAAAGCCTGTATCTGAGACGGTTTTACAGAGGTTAGTTCTACCATCTCCGATACCAGTCGGACCAAAGTGGTCCTCGTTTTTTCCACAGAATCTGTATTCGTTGTTGTTTCTTATCTTTAATTTACTGAAGTGTTCATTGAGCATATAATCTCTTGTTAAAACTCCCGTGACAATCTTGATTGTTCTTAACGTTACTTTGAATGTGGTAGACAATGATTCAGTATTAAAACTAAAAGAGTTATCGAACTCATCAAGAGTTCACACTTGATAACGGTCAGTGATACTTCTGACCGAAACGTTGTGTAAGCAAAATAAATAAAGACAATGGAAGTCCGAAGCTCTTTTAGTTTTAATATTGGTTGGTCTTACTTAAATAAATCGGTTGTAAGTCCTGAGAAATTGCTTCCAGTGTCTTTGACCTTTGGATGATTGCCATTCCAGGTCACGAACTAAGTCTTTCAGGTTCTTAAGTTTTGCTTTAAGTTGGTTTCCACTTGGGAAACAGAACGGTTCTGGTCCAATTAATGGAGTGTTCGCTGCAATTCTAGCTAGATCGTTTGCTTTTTTATTACTTTCCCTTGGTGGGCTGGCACCGAGAGTAGGAAGACTTTATTTTCTTTACCTAATTTGTTCAGCTTCTCTGGGCATTCTTTGACCAACTTCGAATTGATGGTTACTGAGTTGATCGCTCTTAAGACTGCTTGACTATCGGATAATATGGCTATTTCTTCTTTCCGATAGTTCCTATCTAAGATGTACGCCTCTTTCAATAGCGTATATTTCTGCTTGTAGGATGCTTGGTTAGGTACCCATATTCATTACTCCATTCCATAAGTTTGGAGTATTTAGTTCGAGAGCGGAGAGAGTTGCCCACAAAGAAACGCTACTCTTCTCCTGGCTCAGTCCTTATTCTCTTGATTACCTTTCTGTTGTGAACATGTTTTACCCGACAGAAAATTTATTAACTCTGGACCCAGGATTAAAATTATCAACAAATGAAACTTTTGGATGGTTACTCGTCAAATCTCATTATGCCTATTTCTATATCTCGGTATTGTACGATGTCTGGATGCACCTTTAGGAGAATTCCATATATGTCTCATTTATAATTACATTATTAACTTCAAGATGACTCAATAAGCTACAAATCTTTTTACAGTTTTAAGTAGAGGAAGATGTCCCCAATTCACCATCCCCCTTCCGGCGCGGCGCAGGAAGTGACGTCATGTGATGTCATCAGCTAAAACATGTAAAATACGCTAATAATCAAGAATAAACAGGTTTGAACCGCTGTGAACCGCTTTTGAACATATTTGAACCGCTTTTTAGCTTAAAACAACAGACCTGTTCATTTTTTGTTCAAACCGGTTTATTTTTATTTTAAAGCGGTTGTTTCTTGTTTAAACTTGTTTATTCTTATTTATTAGCCTATTATACACGTTCTTAGCTGATGACGTGACATGACGTCACTTCCTGCGCCGGGAGGTGGATGGTGAGTCGACCAACTCCCTCTACTGTTATAAAATGTTGGTATTTTAAAGGATTAAAGCATGAAGTAAACGGAAAAAGAATATCGACTAAAAGGAACGACTTTCTCGAAAAAGAAGCGACTAACTGGACTATAGTATATTTAACAAAACTTTGGTTGCACATAGTAATATGACCCCCAGCAAACTCCATAAGACGACGCATGGTGTCATTGATGACGTGCAACCAAAGTTTTGTTAAATATACTATAGAACCGCGTTCTGCTTCCGAAGTCGAAACCAACTTAAAGGTTGATTCTCACTATACCTTCTGTTTCCATTCCATATCAATTCCGTATTTTTTATTGTATTGACGCTATACGTAAGCTTCCGTTCCGTATCAGTTTCATACTTTTTATTGTAAATTTATATCAAAACGAAAGTTTTATTTTAAAAATTTGTATCTTCTGAAAAAGGTAATAGATTTAATTAAGAGGTGAAGGAATAAATAAATGTTAACAGAGCTGGCACAAATGTAATAACTTGACAACACTATTTCCGATACGCTTCAGTCCGTCCGCCAAAAAAATGTATGGAGGGAAAGGATATGGAACGGAAGGGAAACGGAATGGATAGTGTGCATTGTCCTATTCATTTACATGTTATAATATTTTATGTAAACGGAAGGGAAACGGATGGGAGCTGATACGGAAAGTATAGTGAGAATCAACTTTAATAATCTTGAAGACTCCATCCGTGACCTGAAATAGAAATCATCTTACAACTCAAAGATCAAACATTTTTCTTGATTTAAGTAGGAACAATCTTCGAATTGTTACGGGGTTGTTGACAGTTAACATACTGTCACCTCTCGCCTCAATGAACACACTTTAGTAGATTAAAGCTAAGAAACAACGGTGAATGCAGATTATGTAGGGAAAATGGAGAACCACCAGAACATCTAATCACTGAGTGCGCCGAGACGACAACCAATCTTGCGATAACTTTAAACTGCTGTAGGTACGATTGATATCGGAGATGGAGAACTAACCTCTATAAAACCATCTCATATACTGGCTTTTGCCAATGCCCTGAGACTGTATGATGAGTTATAGCATGCTCGCGGTGATTAACATCCCCCGACCATACAATCTACAATCTAAAAGGTATCAAAATGAAGTGATCAAACAATATTCAGTTTATGAATGAATTATAATTCAACTATAGATAAAATCTTATTTATCTTGGTGCATGCAAAAACCGCTCTAATTAATATATTCAGACAATAATCGATGCTGCCTCGCTATAACTTCTTCGGAAGTCGTAAAAATAAATATGGCGTTGCTCGTTAGGTCGTCTTTTTTGCTCCTGTTCGACGGTGAGTTACTGCCCCGGTCCGTTCGCGGCGCTTGGCATAAACAACCGGCTACTTAATTTTTCAGGATTCCTTCACGGTCCAGAACTTAATCTGTTTTAATAACCCTTATGGCTCGGACACGTCATGAAATACCATTTACTTGCTGAGTTATTTTATCTAGAAGTTGAATTAGAACATTTTTTGGTTTTAGGCAAGAAAGAAACAGAGAAGACAAGAGAAGAAAAACATACCACGTATGCCGCTAATGTAACTATCAGAAATATAAAATTCTACCTCTTACTAACCAACTACTTATGAGGCATTATTGGAAGAAATAATTATAAGAATTATATGGAGGGCAATAAATATATTGGTTATGATAAGAACCCTTATAAAACCAATCAATGAATATATACCACTCAACAATAATAAGTTAAACCCAGAATCAGTAACGGGGTAAGGGAAATAGGATTGGTTAGAGAGAAGATATAATAACGTAACAGCAGTTAATATCATAAAAAACTGAAGCAATAGTACTCAATTAAAGAAAATCACCAAAATTTCAGAATATATACTAAAATAGAAGTACAACGAACCAGTGGAAAGAAAGGACATTCTAATAAATAACACAACGCTAGAAATATAAATAAAATAACTTAATTTGTAATAAAATAACACAACGCAGAAAAATATACGAGTATATATTTGGGACAGTTAATAAATATCTCGGGATCTCTACTACCTAACAGAAGAATTGGGTTAGCATGGATTACTTATGGAAGAAACTGATATTCAAATCTAAAATGCCACTTTATCTAAAGAAGAAAACATTCTACCAATGTGTACTACTGATCATGACCTATGCGTGCGAAACCTGGACACTTAAAACGGACATCTTAAGGAAACAGCAGATCGCACAACCAAGAGAAACCTTAAAAAATAGAGTAGATACTACAAAAGACTCAGGTAATAGATGTCATCTAGACTGATTTGTTGGGGATTTTATATTTGTGAATTAATTATTATAGCATATTTTTTTATAGCAATGAAAAAAACAATATGAATGGATGTGGTCTCCTTTGTGATCGTGCATTTTAACTAAATATTCTTCGAAAATTTAGTCTCACTCCATTATTTAATATTCTTTAATCAAACATTTTCTAAAGCATATTAAGGCCCTAGAGGCCATGGAAATGGCCCAAAGGCCCTAGAGGACATGGAAATGGGAGTCAAAGTTAATGGGGTGTGGATTAATATTATCCGCTCAGCCGACGATACGGTCTTAATTGCAGATAACATACACGACTTACAAGAACTGGACAAGAGTAGGTCAAGGTAGGACAACCGAGCCATGCAATGGGTTCATCAACATCAAGAAAACCAAATTTATGAGAATATCCAAAAATCCAGATGTGTTTAATAACTCCAACATAACATTAACACAAGGCTGATAGAAAAAGTAGAAGGAAGTCAAATCCCTCAAGTGGCAATGGGCAAGAGACCTTGCAAGAAAGACTGACAACAGATGGACCACAAAACAACAGCATGGTACCCACGAGGAATTAAGAGACCTAGAAGATGACCGAACCTGAGATGGGACCATGATATTAGGAAATTAGCAGGAATAACTTGGGCTCTCATAGTCAGCAATAAACAGCAATGGGCCCAACTACAAAGAGAGTATTATATGTGAGGGAGGCTACATCATAATTGGAAATGGATTAATAAGCTGAAAATGATGAGGATGATGATACTAAAATATGCAAAAGTTATCCGCTGAATACTTTAGCAATAATATAATTTTTCAATTTTATAGTAGTACTAACTGCTACACTAAAATGACTACTTATCGATTATTTAACTGCTAGCTTTATTCAGCGTTACTTTCCTCTGCTTTTTGTAGTTTCCTTCTTCTTGTTATTGTTCTTGTAGTTTAGGGAAGTACAAGAAGTGGCCGACCAAAAAAGAGATAGGTCGATCACGTCGAAACAGTGGCAGGGAGACAATGAATAAGATTGGATAGAGATCACGTAGCATGGAAAAACCTAAAAGAAACTTATATCCAATACTGGATGGAACCAGGAGGAAAGAAGAAGAGAAGAAGATCTTCTGCTAATGCTTCACAACTAAAATTTTTTAGTACACTAAAATCCCTTGCAACAACAATGGATCTAATCTAAAGTAGCTTCGAGATTCAAAACTTTTATGCCAAGCTGCGTTCTTAATATCAGTGTGATTCTAAGCAAATTAATATTTAACAGATCTAATAGAATTTCTTTGAAATTGTTACTCCATTGATGGTATTTCTTAGAACTTGTTCTATTATACTATATGGATGCTTTTTCGGATATTAAAATCATTGTAAATTATTCATTTCTTTTCTCCTGACCATCAAATTTGTTCGAAATTATCACAGCCGTTTGGGACGTGGCGTCCGTCCCCCGGCTTCATTATATTCAAATGTCGGACCACCGTACGGCTGACGTCACGCATTTATCAGTCAGGCCGGCGATAAATCATGGGTCCGGTCGCGGAACAATTACTACCACCGCTACCGTGCACCATCGACCGCCGCTTTCCACGCAGACGTCCCCCATGTAAATAATTACCCCGGCTCTCGAATCTGGCGACGACCACGTCTCGCTCTCATGTCCTATCGTTGTCTCTCAGATTGTCCCGTGTGTGAGAAAACGGCGCATCGGGAGAATTAATGTGTTCTGGCTTATTGCTTCCATTATTTCTTCTTCTGTCTCTTTCATTCTCGAAACGGTATGGTTTTAAGAAGCCGAAATATATTAACTTATTTCCTCGTGTTTTATAAAAAAAACTGGAATAAAAACCTAAGCTTTTCCTACGCTAAGTAAGAAGAAGATGTAGACGTTCTCAACTTATTGGCTTTATTATTTCCCTCCTTGTTCTCTTTATATTCATTTTTTCTCTCAAGAAAGTTAAGGACGTAAGCAGTACCAATTAACATGCATTTATTTAGTTTTAAAATTTAAAACGTTCTTGGATACTCTCCTATTTTCAGTAGCTATAATTAATGGCCTTATACAGATCCTCGTCTGGTCTTTGTTCTGTAATTTCTCCTATCATTTTCTTCTGACTTTTTTATGGTTTCTTTCATTTTATCTTCTAATTCTTTTCTAGTATTATTCTTCATTTTTTTGCTATATAGCTCCAATTAAGTATCATTTTTGAAGTATTTTTTGTTTCCAATCTCCAGCATTTTCGCTTACTCTTGGTACTTCTTTTTATATTGTCATTTAATCTCTTACTATATTTATTCACTTTCATAGCCATACCACGTTTTATGTTGAATTTTATTGAACTTTTCCACACAGATGTCCATATAAAAAGAAATGTCCCGGGTCTCGAATCTGGCGACAACCACGTCTCGCTCGCATGTCCTATCGTTGCTTCTCAGATTGTCCCGTGTGTGAGAAAACGGTGCATCGGGAGAATTAATGTGTTCTGGCTTATTGCTTCCATTATTTCTCCTTCTGTCTCTTTAATTCTCGAAACTTTATGGTTTTAAGAAGCCTTAAATATATTAACTTATTTCCTCGTGTTAAAAAAACTGGAATAAAAACCATAAGCTTTTCCTACGCTAAGTAAGAAGAAGATGTAGACGTTCTCAACTTATTGGTTTTATTATTTCCCTCCTTGTTCTCTTTGTATTCATTTTTTTTCTTAAGAAAGTTAAGGACGTAAGCAGTACCAATTAACATGCATTTATTTAGTTTTAAGGTTTGAAACGTTCTTGGATACTCTACTATTTCCAGTAGTTATAACTAATGGCGTTATACAGGTCCTCGTCCGGTCTTCGTTCTGTAACTTCTTACTTTCATTCTGCAATTCTCTGACTTTTTTATGGTTTCTTTCGTTTTATCTTCTAATTATTTTCTAGGATTATTCTTCCTTTTTTTGCTATATATATATATTGGTCCAATTAAGTATCATTTTTGAAGTAGGTTTGTTTCCAATCCCTAGCATTTGCTTACTCTTGGTACTTCTTTTTATATTGTCATTTAATCTCTTACTATATTTATTCACTTTCATAGCCACACCACGTTTTATGTTGAATTTTATTGCACTTTTACACACAGATGTCCATATAAAAAGAAATATTCCGGGTCTCGAATCTGGCACAACCACGTCTCGCTCTCATGTCCTATCGTTGACTCTCAGATTGTCGCGTGTGTGAGAAAACGGCGCATCGGGAGAATTAATGTGTTCTGGCTTATTGCTTCCAGTATTTCTCCTTCTGTCTCTTTCATTCTCGAAACTGTATGGTTTTAAGAAGCCGAAATATATTCACTTATTTTCTCGTATTTCATAAAAAAAAATAATTTGAATAAAATCATAAGACTTCAGATTCTTCAGAAAGACTCTATTAACTTATAAGAAGAAGATGTAGACGTTCTCAAATTATTGGCTTTATTATTTCCCTTTTTGTACCCTTTATATTCTTCATTTTTTCTTAAAAAAATTAAAGTCTTAAGCACTGCCGGAATAGGTAGGCACCTTCCTATTTCCAGGTATGTTCTGTAGTTTCTTCACCTATCGTTTTTCTCTAACTTTTTTCTGGTTTCTTTCTAAATAATTTCTTGTAAGCTTCCTCCTTTTTTTCTAGACAGATCTAATTAAGTATTTTTTGGAAGTTATTGTCTCCCGTCTATGGACAAATTCTCCAAAATCTTCAATACTTCATCTTTTCTGTAGTGTTCAGACTCGCCTTGGTCTTGGTCTTGCAGGAAATATGTAGTCTTGGTCTTAGTCTTGCAGGGTCCAGTTTTAGTCTTGGTCTTGGTCTTGCTGCAAGACTCTCGCAAGTCTCGATAAATAGTATTTAAAGTAATTTAAAGTAAATGAAATGAAATAAAGCAAAATAAAATAAAGCAAAAAAATTAAAACTTTTATTTTTCAATATATTATATTATCTTCCCTCTTCTCTCTTTGTTCTCTTTATATTCTTTTTTTTTCAAAAAAGTTGAAAAGAAAGTCGTAAGCAGAATCAAGTAAAATGCATTTATTTAATTTTAAAGTTTAAAACTTCTTGATTGTCCTTTTATTTTCGGTAATTATTGACTAATGACATTATACATGTCTTCATCCGGTTTTCATTATGTGTAGTTTCTTGAGGTTTCTTCATCTATCCCTTTTTTTACTTTTTCTCGTTTCTTTCTTTTTATGTTCTAAATCTTTTCTAGTATTTTTCCTTCTTTTTTTGCTATATGGGTCCAATTAAGTAACTTTTTGGTCGTTGAGTCTCCAATCTATGGACAAATTGTTAGGTTAGTTTAGCAAAATAAAACACTAAATCACCACAATACACCAAAACACTTTTACTTTTACACTGGACGCTCGTATCGCTAACCATGTTAGCATCATCAGCAGATGATTATCAACTGAGTTTATAATCATCTGCTGAACCAAAGGTTCCAACCCTCAACTGTAAGGTTAGTTTAGATTGCTGGGGTTTGGGATCCTGTTTGATCCTTCTTTCGGAGGCCTTAGGCCCATTGCGATACCCCTGTGTTATTGTACTAAACTTTCTATCATTCTTCCTTTGCGTTAAAGCACTTTCAGCTCTTTGCAAAGTTCCCGAAGTCGCTGATGTTGGCTTCTGCTGCTTTATCTAATTCTTCTAAAAAACCATTCCCTAAAGTTTCATAAAGCGTCGGTTTTCCAGTGCCGGACATTGACACAGTAGATGCTCTATGGTTTCTTCTTCTTCTCCGCATTCTCTGAAGTAGTCGTCGTTGGAAATCTTCCATCTCACGAGGGGACCCCTTGGGGCAGTTTCCAGTGACGGACACCTACAATTATGAGTACTAGGTTCTTTTTGTGCTTTAGAAATTGTTTTGTCTTTTTGCTATCTACCACCAGTCTTAGAGCTGTAGCGCAGTCCTCACGGTCTTGCCATGTCTCTTGCTGCTTCGCCTTAATGGTATTTCCTATAGCTCCCTTCATATCGTCATAAGTGATGGGTCATCTGCCACTGCCTCTCCCCTAGCCCCCACTTTGACCAGTCTGTCCGCTTCTTGGTTGCTCACATCATTGCTGTGGCCTGGCACCCGGCACAGAGTGGTCCCGCTTTGACGAAAGCCAGGGACAGTGCTTTTCGGCAGTCCATTATAGGAAAAATTGTTACTACTTCATTTTTTCTATGTTGTTCTTTATGGCTACTATTATATTTATTTATTAATTAAGATGGATTGGTATGACCGTCATTTGTCTTTTTGCTGTCGAAATCATCTGTCGAAATCTTTTATACTTCCTTGTTTATATGTTCAAACATTTTTTTACCGTCGTTGTTATAGTTTTATTAATAACTGCATATTACTCAGAATCCTATTTACAATAATTTTCCAAATGCTCTTATTTTTTTTCTTGTTCCCAGTTTTTTTCTGCTAGATAGGTATTCCTACTAACGTTGCTTCGGTGTTGTCCACACCTTAAATCCATGCGAAAAAGAGCGACTTGCGTATCACATCGGCGACGACGACAACGACGACGTCTTACTTTACTTTGATCGATGTCGTATCGATGCGAATAAAGCCGATACGGCGATATTGATTGTTGCGCGACATGCGATGCGTGCGTGTAAAAAGAGATGTCGCCCGGTGCGTGGTCGGAGTCCCAATTGAAGATTGAAAAAGAGAGAAACAGGCGGAGATGAGAGAGAAATCGAGATGATGCAGAAAGATTCTGAGTGGACGGGTGTAAGCTATGCAGCAATAAAAATATAGAAGTGTCATTTTTGAATGTATCTACATAATATGGAGTTCTTATTTACTAGAGTTTACTACCGACTTTCTTCGGTTATCATACCTATGAATTAGTGTTTACATAAGCACTGAATTTAGAAATATCGAAGACTAGAACTTAGAAATTGCTCTAGTTGAATATTATTGAAGGCATCAGAACACTTGCATATCTAGATTATACCATATACTTAATTCATTAATAATTAAAATATAACTTTTTTATTTTCTCTAATTTTTTTCAAAAAATAAATTATTTTTACTGTCCAAAGTGTTGCCATGACTACTGACATTTTCAATTGTTTTCGGTCACTTCCTGTTTCGCCGGAAATGACTACAACTTTTGATTTTTAAATAACACCCTCGGTATTTTTTACTTTATTCGATAGAAAATGACACTCTGAATAGAAGGATAGCCATATGTTAGCCTTGTTCCCAGTAGCAAATAAAACAAATAAGCAAAATAAAACAATGTGTTCTAATGCCATGTTAGTATCTCCATATTTTATTCTACCCCCAGTAACTTACACATCGTCTAGTAATAAAAGTAATTTGCTAATAGGTATTTTTCCACTGTTGCGTTTTGTTTACAAACTAAATTAATCTTTGTGTCTAACAATCTTGCAAAAAGTACTTATAATTTATGCATAGTTATGTATTTAATCCCTATAATCGCAAAGTAATGCAGAAATAACTTACCTTGTATGCCATTTAATATGCGCATATGTATATAGTATTAGGTATTTAATCATAGATAAAACACCTTTACCTTATTTTTTGAAAATGGTGATGTAAATTCTAGTTAAGTGTCTGATTATTATACCGTTTGATCGATAGGATCCAGAAAACATGCTAGTGTTGGTTTGACAACTAATTCTTAATTACTTTACTTAATCCATTTACTCTCTAGGCCTCTATACAGGGTTGTTCACCACATACGACACGGAGTATTGTAGCTAAACGATTTTAAGTTTTGGGTTCGATGAAGGACTATTAGAGGTACAATTTAAAAATAATTTTACAAGATACAGAGTGTCCCAAATAAGTAAAAAATATCAAAGTTGTATTTTTTTAAATGGAACACCCTGTATATTATTACGATTAAAATAAAGGTAAATTTGATTAAGGTTTATTATACTTAAACCTTACCGTTTTTGAAATATTTTCAATTTTGTGAAATTGCAGTAAAAATTTTAAGGCTTCATTTCTCCAAGGGTATCAAAGTTTTTAATACTAAATATTTACTGAAGTTTATTTACTGATCAGTTATTGTGTTACAATAATAAAAATAATACTACCTTATACAGAGTGTCTAAAAATTTAATTTAAATAATTATTAGCTTCAAACGGCAATAACTTGTTTAATTTAAATGGAACACCCTGTATATTTTACGAGAATCAGATGCACAATTTAATTGTTTTTACCTATCTCTTTAAGTTTCCGTAGAATGCATTTTCTTGTAATTTAGAACTTATTTATCAATATACCCATGGACTATTGACATTTTAGATTATTTTTAAAGATGTACCAAATTTTTAAAGAGTACAGATACTAATATTGTCGATATAATTCGTTTATTTCATTAAAAAATAAAAAAAAAAACTGTTTAAATATTTGTTAAAGAGGATCAATTAATATGATTCCAGTATTCAAACTACATTAACTGACTGTTTGCGTTGATTAATAATAATTGCTCCAAATACTAAAAAACTCAATTTTGTATGGGCATTAGACAGTGTGATAAAAAGTAACACCTTAAAAATGATATTTCATTTTTTAATAAATGCTTATTTATAAGAACAGAGACTTTAATTTCATAACTTATATTATATTGATTTCTGACTCAAATCCACATTTATTTATAATCATTTATTAACGAACACAATTAAGTATGTAATTAATTAGTATATGGGCGGAAATAATGGTGTTATATTTAATTAATGGTATACTCTTTTATAAAGATTTAAATAGTTTTCTTTTTGCATACTAATGGGCTAGTAATATTATCGTTTTGCTAAAAACGATAATATTACTTCTGTACATTTTGTACATTTGTTGCTTTAAAAACAATCTAAAATGTCAATATTCCATGGATATATTGATAAATGAGGTCTAAATTAATAAGTTTAAGCATAATAGTCACTTTTCGGTAATACGCAATGATAGGCCATTGACAGAGAGCTACATGGAGGGTTCAGTCTCCAAGTTGCTAGACTTTTTGAAAAGGATAGGATTTGAGAATGTTAGAGATCAGAAGAGGGCTACAATAGATTTGAATAAGGTCAATAGGTACCTTAAAAATCTAATTTAATAGTCTTTAGTAGGCCAATCTAATTTAATAGTACCTAATCTAGAATAGGCCAAATGCCACTGCATAAATTAAAATCGACAATAAGAAATACTAGAAGAATAGGATCATCATAGAGATATTTTGAAAATCGTATATACAGGATTGATATAAAAAATACCACAAGGAAGGGTACGAAAATTGGGATTTTTACTGTTATTTAGAGTTTACAGATTTTACTTTTTTTACATCGGCCGTCAAAGCTAGTTTTGATTTGTAAGTAATTCGTCTAGCATTTACCTTACCTTTACATGTGGCGTCTTGTGAATTTTGAATGCGGGTGGACAATATTCTCCACATATTACCACAAAATCAACATCAACACACCACAATCAACAATGTCCTCCACAAAATTATCATCGATTTTCATTTTGACGCCGATTTTTTTTCAATCGTATAGTCTAAGTAAAATAATTGTTAATGGATGCTATCAGCAGAATTAATTTACGATAAAATAATATTTAAAAATTATGTTATATGCCTTTTTAAAAATTATATCGTAAAGTGTAACTTTCCGTAAGAATTCTTTTTTTGCTTGCTTGTTTTACGGATAGGTGCGACCGCATAATTATTACTGATAATGTTTTATTTAATTTTAACATTACTACTTTTTCAGTGAATCTTTAAATCTGTTGTTTTTTGTTAAGTTCGTTATTTAAACATATGTATGTAATACACTCATATTAACACTAATCATATTTTTACGTTTTTATTCATCATTTTCAATGCCCCCCCGGTTGCATCTTTGTAAAGGACTGTGAATTTTTTTTGAATGCTCGGTTACAATAACAGCTCAGCTGAATTTTGCCGAGTTAAAAATAAAGGCGTTATAATTATGGGTGGGTCTTAAATAAGTGTGAATAATTTTAGGGGTATATATTTTTAGGGGTATATATTTCGACCAAACATTTATTTAGATTATGAGGATTCTGTTCGCCAAAAAAATTTTTTTGAAAATTTGGAATTTTTTGGAAAAATTTTTGGATTTTTTCTTAGTTTTTCAAAAAACATAATTTTTTGTTAATATAGCAACATAGGTTGTGTGGTTCTCAAAATTTAAGCAAAAAATCATTTTTGTTATAATTTTAGTTAAGTAAAATAACTCGGTTAATTTGGATTTATTTGAAAAACGGTAAAGAGAAAATATGTTTTTTTTATCGGGATCTACCAGCCCTGAAAATATTTGCACTTATTTAAGACTCATCCGGTATAAAGTCAAAGTTCACAACACAAAAAAAAGGAATCCAAAATATATTCTCATCTTTATATAGAAAGCTTCTATTACTTTATTTTTGCTTTATTTCTAAAACCCACATGTTGTCTAATAATACTTCTGTTATCATATTTTAGGCAAGAGATAAATGTGTTAAAATCGACATATACAACGTTGGGCTACACTATAAGAAAAGTATTATAATGCTACCGTATGATCGAGATAAAACGGCGTCAGCGATAGCTATGAAATGAAGATAGCTCTCAATTTATATGTAAATTTATATGGGAAATGTCATCGATAGTCATTTCCCAGCCAACTAGACGCCATTTTTTTTCGATTATACGGTATAATTCCCAGTAACCCAATAACCAAAATTCCTTTTCATAGTAAAAAATAATTAAAATAATGAAAAAGGATAGGTTTAATATAAAATTTACTGAAAAATACGACACTTTTAAATTGAAATTTTATGGTAACAATTATTTGCACATATACACTGTAATAAAAAAGTTTTATGTTCAAATGTGATTTTTATAATGACAGCTGAACAATTTTTGTGGAAAATTGAATTTCCATTTTTTAACTGAACCTAACCTAACCTAACGCAAAAACTCGCTAAGCCATAAAGTTTTTTAGTCATACAGTGTCTAATATTAACAATATATAAGTTTTAACGATAGATCTTTCTTATATGTGCGCTACTGCGTAGTACATAGCTGTCTTGTGAAAAATTTTATGGGCCTTTTAAACGTCAACGTAGTTAGTTTATGATGCCGTTTTTACCGCGATGATATCTTCATGTGCTGAAAGATGGACACAGACTTACGATATAGATGCGAATAAGATGTTTTGATTTTATACAATAATACTAGGTTCAAAGTAAGTTGAACATTTTTATTTTTTTTTACTTTCCACTTTAAGGTTGATTCTCACTATACCTTCCATATCAGTTCCCTTCCGTTTTCCTTCCGTTTACATAAAATATTATATCATGTAAATGAATAGGACAATGCACACTATCCGTTCCGTTTCCCTTCCGTTCCATATCCTTTCCTTCCATACATTTTTTTGGCGGACGGACTGAAGCGTATCGGAAACAGCTTGCCAAGTTCTTAGATTTATACCAGCTCTGTTAAAATTTTGGTGATATTTATTTATTCCCTCACTTCTTAATTAATATATTACCTTTTCCAAAAGATACAAATTTTTATATGTAAAAAAAGTATGGAACTGAAACGAAACGGAAGCTTACGTATAGCGTCAGTACAATAAAAAATACGGAACGGATATGGAATGGATGTGGAATGGAAACGGAAGGTATAGTGATAAACATCCTTAAGGTAAACATTAGGCAGACCCTTTGAATAAGAAGACTAAGGAAGGAGCATATCAAAAATCTTAGGTACACCGCGATGGGCCTCAAATATGGCCGATTTCAATTCCGGTTTATCAGTGTCGTTCTAATTTTATTTAAAAATGTAAAACTATGATGTAGGGTAGACGTGGGGTAGACTCAATAATTTGTTGTTTTATTTTACGTTGTGAATAAATGTTGGTAGTTATTAAAATTGTTATAAAAATATATAATTCTAATAAAAATAGATAAGTTATAATAAGTATTTATTAACACAAACATCCGATACGCTACTGAAGCAGGTAAGTCAAATTAACGTATCTAAATTCTTTGAGATCTAATCTTTGACAAGTAATAAATAAAAGCTAAAATGCAAGACAAATATATAATTTAGTTAATTTAAGTGAATTTCATAAATGATCGGTTTACTACACGTATGTATATTATATAGTCACTTACTAGCGAAAAGTTGTTCCATTATTTCACTCAATTTTTGCCGAGATCTACCGCACGCTACACAATCAACTATTTTAGAGGCTTTTTCGATAAATCGCGATAGTGTCACTGTTAATTTAAGTTCTGCCACAATTTCCATCTAGATTTTCTACCTTTATACAACTATCAGTAGTAGAATAAATAATAAATAACATAAAATAAGCTCCGTAAAGACTGACAAATCCACAAAATTTCAAATCAAATTCAAATGCGTCAAATGAATCGTCAAACAGAACTGTCAAGGATCCCCACCCTAGAGAGCTTTTATGGTGGCTTTTCCGCCCACCATGCATGAATACATGGATAGCATTATGCTCCTTCCTTAGTCTTCTTATTCAAAGGGCAGACCTTTAAAAACCCATTTATGACTTAGCTGTAAAATGACTAGGGGAGCCAATCCTGGGACAGTTCTAAATTTGCATGGGATTTCCTATGTTTCTAATGACGAGGTACCACCCGATATATCATTTCTTGAATAGTTCTATTTAGATATTTTAAATATGGTTCATATCAAATAAACTTTTATTTACGTGATTAAGCACAAATAATTCTAAAATTATAAAAAAAAATCTAAAATAAATTCAGTTCTCAAATAAATTCTAAGATATTTTATGAAACAAAAATAAATTAATTATAAATATATAAGCAGTTACTATTTACATCAACAAAACTAACCTTCTTAACATCACTTAAGGGACATAAAGGGCCATTACTATCGCTTTCCCATTCAAAATATTCTAATAAAGTTGCGATGATTTTTTACAGCTATTAAGCTATCTTGTATAGTCTGTGAAACGAATAACTTTGAATTTGACAGTTCCCACGGGCTTTTCTAGTGTTAATTTTATTAGGTTAGCAACTTGCGACCATGCTGACGCAATGCCGTCTCTAATAGAACAGCCTCGGAGCGAGATTTATGACGTCACGCTAACATAATTATTCCTTATATTTGACTATGGCTGAAATCGTACTCCATAGTCAATGTTTTTTGTTCATAGTCAATGTTAGTTTTAGTGTTAAGAATAATAATTTTAAAAAAATATGTGGTCATCTTTTGACAAGTTTATATTAGTTTATTAATTGCAGTAAACATTATGTGGTTTGTGGTGTGAATATTTTATATGCAATTTTTTGGATTATATTCGACACTATATTTTTATATGACACAACACTGATGAAGGCTATAATGTTAGCCAGAAACGTTTTTTTAAACCAAAAAATAATGAAAAACCTAATAAAAACTTAATCAGCGTTTTTCGCGCACCTAAATCCCAAGAAAATCAAAAATTTTAGAATAATTTTACATTATAAAATGACAGCGATCTTTATTTCATAGCCATCGCTGACGCATTTTTTTCTATGATATTGTATTATTTGCAAATATAATTTTTCGAACTTTGATACTTGCAAAATATATGTATATATATAAATTTTGTGAATGCAAATAATAATACATCACTATTATAGTACTATTCTTTTAAAAGTTCCTCAATATGGCCGACCTAGTTACGAAAATTGGTAATTTTTTTTTAATGAAAAATAAGTTGGCGTTAGCGAATTCCGAAATTGATTTACTCTTTGGTTAACAATAATATTTTTCAGGAATGTCAAGTTGACGTTAAAGTTAGGTTATTAGGTGGTTGTTATAAATAAAAACATAGATTATTGAAATTATTTAATAAGAATAAAGGTATTTTACCGCAGATCCGAAGAGATTTTACTTAAAGGTATTTTATAAACTTTCTCAGTGAGAATATTAACTCCCCTGTTTCTTATATTTCAGTTAAGGGGACGTAAGAACTATAGGAAGTAAATTTTTGTTTTCATGTTTTGACGATATCTGAGAGTTCCTAGAACTATCAAGATTATTGAATAATTATAGTTGTTTAATAAGTGAAATTAATAGAAGACTTGGAAATAGGATGATGCTTTTCATGTTGTAGTTGATAAATCACCCCATTTCTCTTAATTTTTTTTTTCAGTACAGTTAATCACAAATTAAATTGATGTGTGCAAAAACAGCTATATATTTTCAAACATCTTATTTAAATAGTTCTTTTATATACTATTAAACTGTATCAACTACAAAGTATTTAGCAAAAAATTATAAGGTAATAAATTTTGTATATATAATTTATGAAAATTTATAATATATAAAGATTAGAACACAATCCTCTGAAGGAAAAAGAAATACTCAAAAACTCATTAAATATACTTTATTAAAAATAACAACATACCAAAACATCCATGCAAACTGTAATAATCAGAACATTATCCACATTATACCTTTATTAAATTTGTGTCCACACTCCTGCCAGGAAATCCAGAAATGTTTGTTTAAATATTAACTTATTTTAAATTGCCAGAAACACATCAGAATATATCACAACCACAACTATAGGTTAATCTGTACTAAATTTTATACCGAGTAAGTGATGCGTTAACTAACAAGTATAGGATAAAAAACAATTATTAATATAGAGTGTACTATACAATGTCCTGCTTATTTATGAAATGACTTTCCCTTCAAATGTGAGGAATACCAGTAAAATAAAACATAATTTTTGGTTTAGTTTGGTGTTTGATATTCTAACTACATCTATTACAAACCTTAAGTGCTTTTAGTGAGTAATTGTATTTTTTATTATTCCTTGTGTATCCTGTAAAGTAAAAAAATATTTCAAGAAATATAAAAACAATGCAATAGATATCAAACAGATTCATAAAAACTACTTACAATTATTGTACATAATTATATATTTCAAGTGTTATTTGATGTTTGGTCCCATTACCAACATTACCTTATTTAGGTCTTCTCTACCAACTCAACTTTTAAACCTGTTTTAAACCTTCTTTATATTTTAAAACTGATTTACAACAATCTGTAATGCCCGCGCTGTTTCCTGAAATATAAGTTTTAATCTATTTATTATCATATAGTAGATATTACAAACCTGAAAATTACTGATACGAGGAAACTTCTCAAAATAATTATAATAATACCTTTTACAAACATCTGGACTAATTTATTTTCACGAATTTATGAACGAGCCAATGTTTTCTAATACGTTTTTAAGCGATTTACACATTTTGAATATCTTCCAGCCTATTCGTCAACTCTTGATCGGTGAAAAGATTATTTATAACTATATAATTAGTACTGCAGGTTGCAGGTTAAATAAAAGAACAAAATCAAGTAGAATTTGTGAATAAAAACTAAAAAAATAATGAAAATATTTAGAAAAAGGAACCGTAAACGTCAATGTCAGCCAAGTGTCAGAGTTCAATTGGATTTACCACAGATTATCAATTTGAACGATTTGAAGTACAGTCGATTCCAGTTTAGAGATTTTCGTTTTTTAAGCCTCCCATACTGAAGCCCGCCATATTGGGAAGTTTTAAATGAATACAAGTATAGTATATATTGAATATTTTTTGTTAAATTAGATCAATTTTCAAGCCCCAAAGTTTAAAATATATTTTACATTTTACCCATTATCTTATGTACCTATTCATTATATGTATATTGTCAAACATTTGCTGCATTTGTATGGTTCATAGTTTATTTGCCAAAGTATTTATATATTATATTTATTAACTGTATATTATGTATATTTCATGTAAACTATATCATTTTTAAAATACAAACCAAAAATACGAGGAATAATTATGTTTTCCATGTATTCTACAACATATTTATTAATCCGTATCTAATTAGCGTGACGTCATAAATCTCGCTCCAAGGCTGTTCTATTACAGACGGCATTGGTCTGATATTTAGAAATGTCAAAAGCTGATGACATTTTACTTTTGACAATTATGTCATTTCGTGTTGTTTTTTGCAAGAAGAGGAAGGACTGTCACCTGTTTTATTATTTTCCTTTTCTATTTCACGTAAGTAAAAAGAGTTACCTATCTGATTCGTTCAGGCACTCAATTTAAAGAATACTTAAAGAATATCAGTAACTTTTTTGACAGAGGGATTTTATATTTGCCATGTTGGTAAAAACTAACGGTCAAAATTCAAAGTTATTCATTTTACAGACTATACACTTCGCACTAAAAGAGGTTCTAAAAAGAACAATGTTCAACTGTAAGCTCTGCTAGTAAACATTTTCAGCTTAAAGTATCACAACACTATTTATTTAAACCAAAAACTTGTAATACAAAACTAAAGTGTCAAAACGAATGACAATGTCAGGAAATAAATAAATAAATGCGGCAACTTGACATTTTTTACAGCAGAGCTACCACTTGAATCTCCAGCGCGAAATTGAAATTCCATCAGTTATTCAGCACGGCCGAACATGTCCATGGTTGGCAACAATGAATTTAAAAATCACGGCTTCGATTACGTAACTAAAAGTTTAATTGATGTGAAACATGAAACATAGTTTTTCTTTGTTTTTAGTGTTTTTTTTTGCTTCCGACGCGATGACGGGAGAAGATACCTTCTGAAACGTTAAGCATTTTTTGTCCGTTAGTTGCCGTTAGGCAAATTTGTTTTATTAGTAAAGTACTGTAGTTGGGATTCCGTTGAATCAACGCAGCGGTGTTTACAAAAAATTACAACTATTTTATTTTATAGATTTTCTTACAGGTGCATAATACAACGGAAGACGTTTTTGAATAAAGAATAATATATATTATAATATAATATAGATCTGTAAGTAAACATTTACTAACATATTTTAAAATGAAACTCGTCATTTAAAGAAAAATAATTTTAAAAATTTGTTTATTTCCTACAGAGCAATAAGGTTTGGTTTTTAATTGGTTTCTAAATGATAATCTTTTTTTCTTAATTATTTTACAAATAATGTTAAGACTATTGTATATTTTAACATAATTTTATACACATTTTTATTTAGGTATAGACATTTTTTATAATGCTTTGCTAATGCAAATGTGTAATTAATAGCTTGGGCATATATTTCTCGAACCATAATTTCTGACGAGGAAAAATATCTGGCGAATTTTTCTTCTTCTTCTGTTACGGCCGTTCACAGTCGAACCTCGTTGATATTTATGGCTCGAGATGCGGCTCCTAAATAAAAAAATTAACAGCGCACAATCTTAAAAATGCATTGCTGAGGATAATATTAATAATATTAATTACATCAAAACTAAAAACCACAATAGAGGAAGAAAACTTTAGATACCTATCTAAAAAAAAACTTTAAATCTGTGGAAGATATATGTATTTGTGAAAACCCAGTGATACTTTGCCAACTCAATGAAGAAATCTGGTTTTGCACATCATAATAAAAAATACGATATCTAAAAAACTGTAAAAATAATCATCACAGTCTATTTTAACTTGAACATTTTTAACACCTTTCTACCTTTTGGTATCAGGATAGCAGTACAAAGAGAGAGTACTCAAAGCGAAGAAACTACATATCTGCGACTAAGCACCAATGAAAATGTTGAATATTGGATAAGGAAACTCTTATGACGGATTCAGACTAAGGTGACAATGAGGAATGTAGAATGTGGAATGTTTAGGAGAGGGGTTAATCACCGCTATCTTACAGATCTATTGTGTGTTTCCCTTTCTTGAGTTATAACGAGTTTATGAGCAAGACTGGTATTGGTCTTCATCGTTACCCAGATCAAGACCGAACAGTGCAAGACTTCTGTAAGACCAAGATCAAGACCAGGCATGCAATAGTCTTGTGGTTTTTGCTTTTTTTCGTGTTCCCGACTAGTGCATAACATTTGAGGGGCAGACTTTCTAGATGCATTTTGTCCTAACCAAATATTTTATTTTCAATATATCAGCATTCCATTCTTTAAAATGAGATCGTAAGAGTATTGCATGCCTGGTCTTGATCTTGGTCTGACGGAAGTCTTGTACTGGTAGGTCTTAATCTTGGTACAATCAATATAACTACCCTCAAGTCAGGAAAACCAGAATTCAATTAAAGTACCTTTTTTTAAATGTTACTAATAGGTAATTTTCTTGCATTACCAATTAGCGATTTTCTCTCTAAGTGAGACTAAAACTACATAAAATAAGACGGTTAATTTTCAGAACAACTAAAATCACAAAAATATGATTTTTTTATAAAATTTAACCGATTTTGTAGTACTTTATAGGCATGTATCCATTACAGATAGTCATTGAATTCATGTCTATTAAAAAGTGGTGATGTGTTTTGATCACTATGTAATATATCGATGGTGCTCTTCAATATATTCGAGATAAATTTCTTTCGCTCATCTTTTGGGCTACATAACGGAGTCGGGGATTCACTTGAAAGACAAACATCCTAACCTTCCTAACCTAACCTAACCAAAAAATTTCTATGTAGAAAGTGCACCTAGTAAAATCTATTAGAATTATTTTTAGTTTTGGGCAAAAGTCTTGCCCAAAACGAAGACCAAGACTGCACCCTGCAAGACCAAGAGAGTCTTGGTCTTGGTATTGCATTTGCTCACCCCTACATCCAACAAAGAAGATCAGAACAGCAGAACTCGGCCTGATATGTTTAAAAAGAAAGGTCTTTAACCAGTGTGTCTTGCCTGTCTTCACGTATGGAGCGAAACACTTACTTTCACAAAAAAGAACATACATAGAATACAGGTCATGCAACGGAAAATCGAAAGGTCCGTGTTGGGAGTTACACTTAGAGATAAAATACCCAATCATACCATACTAAATCGAACAGGAGTAAGAGATGCGGTGATATATGTCTTACATTCAGGGCATGTGGCTAGGATTATATGTGGACGGTGGACAAAGAGACTTGTGGAATGGAGACCAAGACACGAGGCCTAGAGAAGCAGAGGACGACCTCCTAGTCGATGGACAGATGATATTAAGAAAGTGGCGAAAACTGGATTCAAGTGGCACAAAATAGAAAGAAATTGCTAGAGTTAAGGGAGGCCTTTGTTCAGCAGTGGACGGAATAAGCTAAATGATGATGATGATGATGACATCCAACAAAGCAATTGCCTCAACAACTATCTTTATTAAATTTGATTGTTGCAATTATGATCTATAAATTTTTTTAAATATTTTGCAAATTGTGAGCTACTAAATCAAAAAGATGATTGTAACACAGTAAGTAATACATCTCGAAAACGAATTGCCAATGTAAATGTGTTATTAATAGCTCAGCCATATGTTTCTCGGCCCATAATTTCCGACGACGAGCAAAAATACCTGGCGACTTTTTCTTCTTCCTCTGTTGCGGCCGTTCACAGCCGAACCTCGTTGAAATTTACGGCTCGAGATGCCGCTCGGGCTCCCGATGCTGCCGCTGCTGCTGCCAGCGAAAATCTCCAGCTTAATAAAAGCTAGTCACGCGAGCCTCAATTAAGAGCTTAATGTTTGTCCTATGCAAATGAAACCTCGGCCTCCGTTTTTGCCAGATTTATTCTCCCTTGTACGATACGTTTTGTTGCTTTTCTGCATGGCTATCGCGGAGAAATATGTCGCACAACTTAATCATGTACCGAGGACAGTAGTGAGTGGGGTGCGGTGAGACGAGGAGGGGTGACGTCCTGGTTCCGAGTTTGTTAATGGGTTTCTGGTGTGAATATACTGCGAACGTATACTGTGAAATCATTATAGGTTGAATGCTAAAACTGATGTTGACAAAAATAGTGTAGTGGTTTATACGTGTAAATACATTTGAAATACTTACTAATTTATACCTATTTGTACCTTTTGATATAGTTTCTAAATAATTTTTTGCATGTATTATTTGAATATAATTTTATATTATTAAAATTGTTTTTTAAGTAGACCGACAACTCATATTAAATGAAACAATACAGAGTAAAGAAAGGCTGATTAATTAAGTTTCTTATCTGCTTTTACTGTATTTATGTTACTATTTTTACCATTACTGTTCTCATATCTTGCTTTTTATATACTGACATTATAGTCTAGTCCCATTGTATTTTTAGTGGGAAAGTTTTGTCCGGTTCTCCCTCTCTCTCTTTTGCCCTCGGTGGAGATGCGCCATGCTGTTTCTTGGTTCCACTACTCTCCTCTTTTTTGAGGAGTGTTTTTGCTTTTGCTTTCCCAGGAGCAATTTTTTTGTGAAGCAGTCAGATGTATTTCCGTAAAAGTGTTCAATTCAGCCCACCCCGGCCCACCCTGTACATTGAAAAAAAAAAATTGCGTATACGCACAATAATAAAGGTAAGGATTTAAATATAGTCTGTCCAACCAGTCAGAGATGGTCTCGACAGACGACATCTAAAAATATGAGATAATTTACTTGAGAATTAAAATTACGGACATCAACTATCACTGTCTTGATCTTGATTCACCCGTCGTTGATTTTATGGAATTTATTGGTTTATTTCAAAAATGACAGATAATACCTCAACACGATTGGTGTGACGGAACGACGACGAACGACGAATGACGGATGCATCCATCTTACGACCCATCCTTACTCTGAACGGACAATAACAATTAATCAAATTAGTAGAGTAAATTCCGATAGTAGAGTATGATTCTATATGTCAAAAAGAAAAAATGGAATCTGTTAAGACAGTATTATCTTCTCCCTAGAGGATTTTCTTTCTTCGCACAGGAATTCTTTGTTGAAGCTTTTTTTTTGGTCATCGCCGCTGGGTTTTGTATTCTCTTCTCAATATTTCGCATTTCTCATAATTAACCCGTCAGCTCGTCGGCATTTTCCATAACTCACGGTGTGTATTAATAACGATACGTCGCATTTTTCTCCAGCAGATGCCTTTCTGACATTCTTTGACTCACTGGTCGACTATGTAAATACTTACTGCTCGACGAGTTCGTAGATTAGACGTCGCGTCGTACAGTTTATATTATGTCTGCCAAAATGTTGCCAATAATTAGAAAGACAAAAAATTGCATAATATATGGTAATCTAAACTTGGCGCATTTCTAATACGATACGACAAAATATGGAAACCTAGATTTTGGTCTAAAATATAGATCTAAAATTATACTTTAAACAGTTTTGTTTGAGTAAGATCCAAATAATATAATAAAAATATACGAGTATAAGAAACTGGTTAAAGTGTATTGTATTCTTCAATTTAAAAAAAATATAAATTATATTTCATCAAAAGTTTCCACAGTTGGGGTTGGTTAGACCCTTTGCTGTTTCACAACATTAAAATAAAACACTAATTTAGTACAATATACCAAAACACTTTACTTTTAATCATCTTCTGATAATGCTAACATGGTTAGCGAAACCCGCGTTTAATATTAAAAATAAAGGGTACCATTGGGGCCACATAATATATGCCAGTCATATTTGGGGAAAAGGGAATTTTAAAAAAAATTGTACATATACAAAACTCTTCGGGTTTAGTAATTGCTCTCTCTCTTCAGTCCTGACCCCCATTAGGGAGTGTAGTGGTCAGCGTAACATCATGGATGATTTTTCTCCGTGCGCCTCTGTCTTTTGTCATCTCGATAACATCGTGCATTGGCTTGCTACAGCTAGTCGTGATCTGGTCTATCCATCGAGTTGGAGAGCGGCCACGTGGTCTACGTCCCTCCACCTTGCCTTGAATTATGAGTCTTTCCATATTGTCCGGACTTTTCCTCATTATATGTCCAAAATATTTTAGTTGTTTTAGTCGGATTTTACAGGAAAGCCTGTTAGTAATATTAAGTTCATTTATAATGGAAACGTTTGTACGGCGTTCAGTCCATGGGATACGGAGCATACGTCTATAACAATACATATCGGTAGCATTGATCTTCTTACGTTCCGCCTGCCTGAGAGTCCACGATTCGCAGCCATACGTCAATATTGGGAGTACCAAACAGTTGGCTAGCCGGTTTTTGACGACTCTTGATATCTGGCGGTCTTTCCAGATCTTGGTCAGTCTCCCAACAGCTACCTTTGCCATGTTGCACCTACGCTTCACCTCTTCTTCCGATGTGCCTGTATTTGTCAATATGTTGATCCCAGGTATACGTATGACTTAACGACTTCAAAGCGGTCGATATGACTTATATTTGGATGGTTGCTATGTTGCCTATCAACTATCATGATTTTGGTTTTTTGTGTATTTAGTTCCAGACCGAGCCGATTGCTTTCGTTTTCTACCCTATTTACTAAATTGATTAGCTCTTCTTGACTGCTAGCGAGTAGTGCTGTATCATCTGCAAAGCGTAGATTATTTATTTTTGGCCATTTATTGAAATGCCTCCTTCCCATGTTTCTAGTGACCTTCTCATTATGTATTCTCCGTATATGTTAAATAGTTGAGGAGACAATATACACCCCTGTCTGACTCCTTGATTGAGGGAAAATTCCTTTGAAGCTGAATCCAGTATTCTAACTGATCCTGAAGTGGGTGATACAACTGGATGATAAGTGAAATAAGGTATTGCGGTACCCCCACTTCCTTTAAGATTTTCCACAAGTGCCATCTGACTTTATCGAAAGCTTTTTTATAGCCTACGAAACAAATATAAAGAGAGATGTTGAATTCACTTGCTTTCTCTATGATTTGGCGCATATTCAGAAGATGTTTCCGAGTGCCTCTGCCCTTGGTGAAACCTGTTTGTTCTGCTGGAATTTCTCTTTCTAGAAAAGCTTTCCGTCTTTCATTTATAATTTGCAACATTACTTTACTGGCATGTGAGATGAGGGAAATTGTACGATAGTTGTTTGCACTTTATGTAAGCTCCCTTTCTTATGTAGGGAGAGTGATGAATGGTGGAGTGTCCAGTCGTTAGGCCATTCCTCCTGTGTGCCATATTTTATTACAGATCAGATGTGAAGCATTTCCTAATCCAGGTTCTTTAACGGCTATTATTTCTGCTGTCATTAGGTCTGAACCTGGTGCTTTATGGTATCTTTTAATTTCTTTATGGCCAATTCAACTTCTCACTTTAAGGATGTCCGGTTCTTTCTCTGAATTTTCGTGGTGGTCGACATAGTTATATTCTTCACTGTCTTAGTATAAATCTCGCAATATGATCTACACACACCTCAATAATGTCTTTTGTCTTTTGGTTCTAAAGTTCCATTTTGACCTTCGATTGCCCAATTTCTGGCTTTAAAGTCCCTGAGTAATATATTTTATTTTTTGAAGAGGTCTCTTGTTTGGTTATTTAGACTGTGTCCCCTCGATTTCTTTGCATATATCAGAGTAAAATTGTTGTTTGTCTCTTCTTGCTCCTTACTTTATTGCCTTATTCAGGTATTTTAGTTCTTTTTTTCTTCTTCTGTATGTATGCCTTTCCGGTGGAGAAGTCTTCTCTGTCTCTCGATGATCTGGAATGTCTCGTCTGATAACCAGTGTTTTCTGCCTTTATCGGTTGATCTTCTTTTTCTTGACCCTGTTGCAGTTAAAAGCCAGCATTTTGGAAAGCTTCCCATATTTCTTTGGCTGTTGTATTTTCTGTTGAGGGTAGTCAGGAAAGCCTGCCCTCCTTGGAGAATTTCTTTCTGCCTGTTTTTTTATTAATCTTGTTGGTGTTATGTGGTTGAAGGGTGTTTTTGAGTTTTGAGTTTCATTTTGGCAAATAGGAGCTGATGGTCTGATCCACATATTGCCCCTGGTAATGTACGTGCTGTTTGAATGGAGGATTTCCAGCGGGTGTTGGTCAATATGTAGTCTATTTGATTCCGTGTTCTGTCTCCAGGGCTTCTCCAAGTATAGAGTCTGGGAATGTGGTGTTTAAATCTAGTGTTCATTATAGAATAGCTGTTATTGAAGGCAAATTCGATTAAACGGTCTCCTTTCATTCCTCTCTCCCAAGCTGTATTTTCCAAGGATATTTTTTAGATCATCATTCATTTTATTGTTCCCAACTTTTGCGTTAAAGTCGCCGCAAATTAATGTCAGTTCTTTGTTTGGTATATTCCTGATGGTAAGTTCTAATTTATTGTAGAATTCTTCGATTTCATTGTTCTCTGCCGTTGCTGTCGGTGCATATATTTGAATGATGTTGAATTTATGAGGTTTGCCGTCTAGTCTGAGAACTATTCTGTCGTTTACAGCTCTAAATTCTATGACGGATTTATGGATTCTGGCTGATATCAAAATGGCTACGCCTGTGAATGTTTGTTTGTCATTGCCAGAGAAATAGACATAATTTCCATTAGAGGTTTTGAAGTAGCCCTCCCCTAGCCAGTGTGTTTCCGCCAGTCCCGCAATTTCGATTCTGTACCTTGACAACTCGCTTTTGATGATTGCTAGTTTACCCGTTATTGTCTTCAAGCCCCGCACATTCCACGTACCAATGTTTCTCATCTGGAGTTTCTGATGACCAGTAGCTAATTTTCCACACCATGCCTGATCATTCACAATTTCACAATCATGAGGCCGGTAGCTGACTTTTCACTTTGCGACCCGGAATCGCAGAAGCGCCAGTCGTCACCCGGACTGCGTGACAGCATCCGAGGCTCTATGTTAAATGACATCACGCATGACTTTCTTGGGAGATTAATGCAGTGGATTCCCCTGCCCTTCTGCATCGCAGTGTCGTAACCATTCTGCTGCTACAGCTCCGCTTACGATTTTCTGGCATCGAACCTTGATTGAAGTTTCTTCGATAGCTTCGACCCAGTAATGACACAGCTGCTTCTCTATGGCATGCTAGTTTTGGTCCGCCCCGGATATTTCATTTCTCCGGTACCACCCATATCTGGGGCGCTATTCTGTACAATCGTCGGTATCGGTAAGTTACCGACAGCTATCGGTACGTATTTGTATATAGTAAACATGTGTTGATTGTTGTTGTCATAGTTACCGATGGGTCCTATTGCAGATATCGCAAATTTTTACCGACGAAAATCGGTAGCTCTACCGTGCCCTTGTCAACCTCACGGTAGAGATACCGAGAGTCGTCGGTACAAATTTGTGATATCTGTCATAGGGCCGATCGGTAACTATGACAACAACAATCAACACGACGCTCATTGGCCGTACGTACCGATAGCTGTCGGTAACTTGCCGATACCGACGATTGTACAGAATAGCGCCCCTGGGAGGCGTTCCCCTATCTGCCACCTGGGGAGGCGCTCGATGGAGGACTAGCAACCCCACAATTAGTAATTGCATTGTAAAGAAATTTGGTATATCTGTTGGTATCGAAACTTTTTTTTGCTACGAAAATTTTTTTCGTAGCAATACCATTTTTTCTTATAATCGGAAATAAGATATATTTTTAATCAGTGTTTGTATAGTCCATTTAACTATGTGATTTTTAAAATTAGTACGTACCAACTGGTTATTAGTAAAGTTAAAATGACAATAGAAATAAATGTGTACTACCAGTCATGATCTATGCAAACCTGGACACTTAAAACGGACATCACGAGAAAGCTGCAAGTCGCACAACGCTTGATGGAACAAAATATGCTGGGAATAACCAAGAGAGACCGTAAAAGAATAGAGTGGATACGACAAAAGACTCAGGTAATAGATGTCATCCACAGTCACATTCTTAAAGTGGCAATGGGCCCGAGACCTAGAACGACGGATAACAGATGGATCACAAAAATTACAGCATGGTACCTACCAGGAGTTAGGAGACCTAGAAGAAGACCGAACTTGTGATGGGACCATGATATTAGGAAATTAGCAGCGATAACTTGGACCCACATAGCCAACAATAGACAACAATAGGCCCAACTATACAAGGAGGGTATATAAATATGTGAGGGAGGCTACACCATATTTAGAAATGGTTAAATAAACTGAAAATGATAATGATGATGACTTAAGAAACCTGAAAGTTTAGGTACAGGAACATTATACAGGGTGGCGCACCTCATTCGCCTCGGTTGATTACACGAAAACGGAAAGATGTAGAAACAAAATATTTTATGGGTACGTGTGGGAAGGCAATGTGCATAATTTAAAATTATTTTGAAATGTACAGGGTGTGTCAGAACTAAGATCCATACCAAAGTTATGTTTTTTTCTTATGGAACACCCGGTATTTTATTTCATTTTTGGATTCTTGGGCATAAAATAAGGCATTTATTATAAGGGTTTAATATTTTTAAAAGCTTTGTGTTACGGGCGAGAATTAAGGGGCTCAGTTCATTAGGGTGAGTTGATGTATCAGGACTGTGGGCACTCACCTTTATTCCCGTTCTGGACTCGTACCTGTTGATTTTTGCTTGAACAAAACACTTGAGGATAGCGCGCGCTTGGAGGTGTACACTGTGTACTCGGCCGATCTTGTCACTCTCCGTACTCGACTACGGCTACGTACCCACTAAGGTTTTTCGGGTAAAGGATGGGAGGAAGGGATAGAATCCAACACTTTGGGTTTTGAGATATTTAAAGATATTTAAATATGCATGCTGTAATAAAAAAGTTTGCCAACATCTCGTACATTACTTTTCAGAATTAATTCTTGTGCTGACTTTCAAGCCAGAGAAATAAAATTTACTAAAAAACTTGATTGCTTTCTTAAATGTATACAGGGGTATCAAAAATTGCTGATCCATTTTAAATATTTATTTTACATAAAAACTTTGTTAATACAAATACTCTTTCAAACTGTATTAGGTTTTTCCATACCTATGTGGCTCAGATTTTGAATAAAAAGCGATTTTTCAATAAAATTGTAATCAAGATGGCTGGTGTCGCCATGGCAATTTTCTAGTGACACTTTTTCGAAATCGACATTAGTTCATGGACTTTTTTGTAACAGTTTATTTTCATTTAATTTATCTACAATAAGGTTAATAAGTAAGTATTTGTTATTTTATGAAAAGAAAAATGAAGCAGTATCTGCTGGCCGAAGGAATGGATGTTTTACTAGTGATTTTATTTTTTGAGGACAGTTGCTTAGAAGGGGGGGGGGTAGGCTGAAGGGATTATGCTTAAAGATATCCAAACAGGAATTTTCTTGACAAGCGTACTTTTGAAAAACAACTTTTCCTATTTCGCAGAGCTGATAGTGTGGCATATGAATGACCTATTAGGCAGAAACCTGTCGTTGGAAGTGAAGAAAATGAATTTGCCTTAATTGGTTCTTTTATAGAAAATCCAATATTTCTACAAGTCGTAATATAAATCAAAAAGAACTACTTCTTTATTTTTCTTGATAAAATAATGAATACTTACTTATTAAACTATTGTAAAAAAAATTAAATAAAAGTAAACTGTTATAAATTTAAATAAAGTCCATAAACTAATGTCAATTTTGAAAATTGCTAGTAAGGGTCACTAGAAAATTGCCATGGCGACATCTTGATTACAATTTTATTGAAAAATTGCTTTTTATTCAAAATCTGAGCCGAGTAGGTATAGGAAACCTTAATATAGTTTGAAAGAGCGTTTAAATCTGCTTCGATATATTTAAAAAAATACAGGGTGTTGTATTTGAAATAACGAAGTTTTTATGTAAAATAAATAATTAAAATAGACCAGCAATTTTTGATACCCCTGTGTACATTTAAGGAAGCAATAATTTTTTTAGTAAAGTTTATTTCCTTGGTTTCAAAGGCAGCACGAGAATTAACTCTGAAAAGTCATGTACAGGGTGTTGACAAACTTTTTTATTATAGCATGCATATTCAAATATCTTTAAATATCTCAAAACCAAACCATTTAAACATAGTAAACCCTTATAATAAATGCCTTATTTTATGCCCAAGAATCCAAAAATGAAATAAAATACCGGGTGTTCCATAAGAAAAAATATAACTTTGGTATAGATCTTAGTTCTGACACACCCTGTACATTTGAAAATAATTTTAAATTATGCACATTGCCTGTCTACATATACCCATAAAAAAATATGTTTCTACATCTTTCCGTTTTCGTATAATCAACCGAGGCGAATGAGGTGCGCCACCCTGTACATCATTGAAAAGCTATTTTATTAGTTTTAATTATAATAATTATTTTTTTAAATAATATACACAGGGGTTAAATTTCAAAAGATTTAAGCAATTATATAACAAACGGATATAAGTAATTGTTCAATTCATGATTTTACCAATACTTATTAAGATCTTGTTTTTGTCAGTTTTACACATGTTTTATATTTTTATATACCGGCTGCGTCTCAAAAGTGGCTCACCCCCTATAACTTTTTTATTTTTTCAGATAAAAAAAACGAGGTTTCGTATGTTAGTATATGACAGAAATTAGGATTGATTGACGTATTCAATTGTTTTAGGTCACTTCCTGTTTCACCGGAAATGGCTACAACTTTTGATTTTTAAATGGCACCCTTGCCTTGGTAAATTTTTACTTTATTCGATAGAAAATAACATTCTGAAGAGAATGACATATCATAAGTGAACTTTTGGCATTTTCGCATATGGTTTATTTGAAATTATAACTTGAGGTACGTAACGAAAATTTGACTCGAAATGCCAAGTTTGTGGTATCAAATTATTCGTAAAAAAATGATTTTTCCAAATATGCTAATGAGCCGCCCTCGTTCCATTTGAAAAAATTGAACTATGATTAAAAATACGATAATCTTTTAACCGGCCAGGACAAGACACTAAAAACATTAGACGATCGAATATATTTTTCCAACGCTCCGTGACTATAAATTAGTGTTTTTAATGCAGCCATGACACTCTAGATTGAATTTTAAAATACGATTTTTTATTAAGCGAGAATGTTAAAAGTTCACATATGATATGTCATTCTATTCAGAATGTCATTTTCTATCGAATAAAGTAAAACAATACCGAGGGTGCTATTTAAAAATTAAAAGTTGTAGTCATTTCCGGTGAAACAGGAAGTGACCAAAAACAATTGAATACGTCAATCAATCCTAATTTATGTCATATACTAACATACCAAATCTGGTTTTTTTTTCTGAAAAAATAAAAAAGTTATAGGGGGTGAGCCACTTTTGGGACGCAACCGGTATTTATATAGGTTAGTATAATAGAAAAATGATAAAATATGAAAGTAGTTTCTAAAAAGGTATTGGGTGTTCCATTTAAAATAAGAGGTATGCTTCTACTTTTCAAATGATGCGGGGACATTGTAACGGCTGAAAATATTTTAGATGGAACAGATGCCTTTATCTAAAAATCCGTATTTAAAAAAATAATAATTACCTTTATCTAAAATCTTTACCTAAGTATTCCAAGAAAATCCATAACACGCGACAGTCAGGCAAGTTTACGAAATTGGAAGAACTGGATGCACTGTATTGAGAGGTTCGGCAAAGGCAAAATGGGAAACAGCAGTAGCTATATTCTGGATTTTATGAATTTTTAATCATCTGCTGATGCTACTAACATGGTTAGTGAAACGCGCGTCCGGTGTTAAAGTAAAAGTAAAAGTGTTTTGGTGTATTGTGGTGATTGAGTGTTTTATTTTGTTTGATTTTATAGCCTAATCAATTCCCATATTGTATTGTATGTATGCAGTCTTCTTCTTTCTCTGCTTATCCATTAATGGATGTTTGCGACCACACTTTCCATGGCTTCCCTATCTCTGGCTGTGTGGATCGACGTCTGTATGTTACTAATGCCTGTCCACTGTCTTATGTTCCGCAGCCACGGCATTTTTTTCCGTCCCAAAGCTCTTCTGCCCTCGTATGCAGTAGAACTTTTCAATTAGGTGTAATATTTACTATTGGTATCAAGTACAAAACTAACATTTTAACTATACTATTATAGTAAGCTTAATGTTTAGTAGAACGCCGTAGTATCCTTTGTAGTTCATTTTTTTTGTATTTCTCTATTCCATCATATTCCGATACGCTCATAAACACGGTCGTTCGTACGGCTACCGCTAGTTACGTTACTCTTGTTGTATTTAGTAGTAGCGTGTTACAGTAAGTGCGACCCACATGTAACATATTATTTCTCTAATCCGTTTTTCGGTAAAAAGGCGCAGAATGGTACAGCATACTAATGCCTCGGGGTGGCGGCTTGGTACTGTGTCTCGTGGACCGTGTTCTGGTACCGCTAAATTCTCTCAGGCGATTGTTTTACGTCTCTTCAACGTATGTGAGTGTATGCATGTACAGATGACCGAATAAGAAAAACAAAAATAGTATAGGTATATAATGTGTTAAATAAGTGTATTGTAATGTTTTTAATTCGTTACATGTTTTGTTATATATGATATAAGGTATTTGGTATATTATTGCAAGCGTTGGTCATTTTTGATCCAACTCTGATAGTTTCGAACTACTTTGCCTAGTTTTAACTTTCTCTAGTTGGCAATATTGATACTATTGTCTCGCTGTTGTCTGTTGTTGTTACTTGTCGGATTTTGTTGAGATCCGTCGCCATTACAAGTTTGAGTTATATTTTTAGTTTGAGGTCATCTTCCTGTAAAAATCTAAAAATCTAGAGTTTGAGGTCATCTTTCTTTAAAAGTCTGTTAAATCCATTGGTGTTCAACGCAATATGTAGAGATGTGAGATTATCTTGAATATTTTTACTGCATATTTTTAGGATACATGGCTGAACCCAACTTAACCGAAAATATCTGGCACGCTTGTGGCGCATTTTGTTCGATTTGACTCCAGAATGTTTGAGGATGGAGGACTTGAATTTGTTTTTTAAGGGAACCCTCGAAATATTTTGAGGTGAATTTATGGATAGTTTTTAAACTTACATTCTAATTTTCATGATGTTTCATAGGGTCCTACTCCTAGGATAGAATGACAAATGTTCTTTAGGAACGTAAAGCCTACTGGTTCCACAGAGGCATGCTTATGATAAGGATTAGTCTGTACTCTATGGCTGTATTAGTTCGGGATGTCCTTTTTCTCCTTACCCCAGTCTCTGTGTATTGGCCTATGATGAACGCCGGAAGGGTGTAGAGATATTGGCCCCATCTCACGCTGTCACTGCCTGGAACAAGATTGCATGAATAAAGTAAAGTGAGCAGCTAAGTCTAACTTTATTTTCTACATTAGCAACGACATATCTTTACAGTTTTAGTTTTAAATCAATCTCGTACTGATTTTACGTATAGTGGTTAACTTTATTATGTCGGTACACAATAGATCTCTTCAAAATTAGATACAATAAACTTTAAACTTTCGAAGTATTAAAAATTTTAAGGTGGCTTTCAGCAACAAATTGCGCCACTTTACCTCCATTTAACCGGCTTCGTATATCTTTTGGTTTTCGTGATTCTAATGATGAGATTGTATCTATGTTATTAATATAATAGTTCAAATTTCATAATAATAGCATTCATATATCCAAGATGCTAACAAGCACTTTCGATATTATACCGTACCATCATGTTAATTTACAAAACCAACTTAGATATTCAAACGCAGTAGTAACTAGAGGCATTAACTAAAAGGTACTGCTAGCGATGAACCGACAGATAAATGAGTGGATCTTAGGCGGACCTGATTGATCTCGTGGACGGGCTTGGCATATACCCTGCTACTGCTGCTGCAGGACGGCAAATCTCGTTAATAGAACGCTATCTGGTACTATCTCTTAAATCGGTTTCAAGGTGGTCCCATCTTTCCGTCTCCCGGGAGAGGGAGCTATGTACCCGGTGCGTACACGTTTGCTATGTACGGATTCGTTTGGAAATCATATGTACCTATGAATATATGTTTACCATGCGTAGAACAACGCAATATATTTTGGGTTTAGAGAGAAAAATCCAAGAGAATTTTTCTTGAGTTTCATAGTTACTCATAGAAGTATTTAGGCATTTGGTGGCATATGTATAGCTAATAAATCTATATACGTAAGGAAAAATTGTTGGTATAAACCACTTCGTTTTTTCAAATGGATCACCCTGTATATTTATAAATTATATGATCCGGCTAGCTCAAAAATATATATAGGATATTATAAACAAAAGATGTTATCGTGGAGACTATAATAAAAAGAAGAAAGAAATTATTGGGCAAGTCTACAGTAAGATTAGTCATGAGACATGACTACCCGTAGACATTCAGTGTTTTTGCCTTCCAGCTTCGTTAATACGGGAGGAATCAGCAACGATGAACTAGCGATTGTAATCTACTGCCTAACCAGGCTGCAAATGGCGCCTCGTTTGCTTCCCTTCCTTTTTTTTCAGGATTGCTAGTTCATCGTTGCTGATTCCTCCCGTATTGACGAAGCCGGAAGGCAGAACCACTGAGTGTCTACGGGTAGTCATGTTTTAGTCATGTCTCATGACTAATCTTACTGTAGACTTGCCCAATAAATTCTTTCTTCTAAGATATTATATATACTAAAGTGAGAAGAAGTAATAGTAAGTAAAGAAGATATACTAAAGTGTAATGTCCAAAAACAATTAAAATAATAGTTTTAATATGTGTTATTGTGTTTTGTCCAGTTTTAACAATTTTTAATTCTGTAGGAATCTACGTTCAAGAGGCTTGAAAAAGACAATATACTGTAGAAACGTCGTCATAAAATAAAATAATGAACAAAATCTAATAACATCTTTGCAACCCCAACGACTTAAAGCCAAGAATAAAAAGAAAAAATATAAGATATTATATTTATATTCACTATTTACTCCATTATTTATTGTTAGTAGGCCGTGATAGATCATAAAAAAATTAGAATGGTATTTACTAAAATAGTCATACATATTCAACTTTTATTTGGTATTGATATTATTTTACTTTTGAACTGTTACTACGGGATCTCTGAATATATCTATTTTTCTTTTTTTTATAACGGGATGGGTTTGCAAATATCTAAAAGCTTGCCTGATCGCGTTTTCCAGGACCTTGTTGTAGTTGCCACGATATATTTCATATTTCAAAAATCCCTAAATACAGAAATCGAGAACGGACAAATCCGTGAATCAGGGAGGCCATCATATGGGTCCGTTGTTTCCAACTCATTGATTTAGGAAATAGTCATTTAACAAAATTCTAATATTTTCAAAGTTGTGACTTATCTTGCTGAAAGTATATTACACGTAAACTAGCTAAAGGAATATCTAAAAGTTCCGGTACAATAGCTTCCAAGATTTACAAATAGCGGTAAAGAGTTGAGTTTCTCTGATATATAAAGAATTTATTAGTGGCTCCCAAAATAAAACCAGAGTAATTATTTTAATTATTAACCGGAAAAATTCTTGCAAAAATAATGTCAAACCGCCTGCACCCATATATAGAAAAAATCCTTCCAGAATCGCAAACGGGTTTTCGTACCTACCGCGGCACCGTCGATTCCATATTTTCCATCTGTCAACTTGACAGGAAAAAGTAAGAGAGCAGCAGTCTAAACTTTTTGCTGCTTTCATCGATCTAACAAAAGCCTTCGACTCTGTGAACAGAGATGCGCTGTGGGCAATTATGGAAAAGTTCGGAGTACCCAACAAATTTCTTACAGTGTGTAAAAGCCTCCATAACAATAACAAGTCAAGAGTGTCACATCATGGATCACTGAGCGACCCATTCTTAACAAATACAGGAGTTAGGCAGGGATGTGTCTTAGCGCCTCTCCTATTCAACATATTCATGGCAGCGCTCTCCATTATAGTGGACAGCAATCCAGAAACAATGCCATTACTGACAATTTTTTATTACACTGCAATCTAACATTTGTTTAAACAAATGTAAATATTACAAAAACTATTAATTTTAGGTATATAACAATTTATATAAAAAAGTTATAGAATTTTACGCAGAATCTAAAAATAAAATAAAAAATAGGGTGTTCCCTTTAAAAAAACATATGTTATATTCGCCACACTTTTTGAAGCACCTTGTATACTCTATAATAATTTTAAAATGTGTATCTTAATCGTCCCTATAACTTTTAAATTTAATATTTTTTGTAAACCTCGAAACAGATGCGATCTACTCTATCGTTGACTCACCCTGTACTGTGGGCATAAACGGCCTTCACATTATCAAAATTTATCGTAAAATAAATTGTACAATTTAAGTTCATCCTGTGCTTGTTTATATACTATAGTTGGAAAGCATGACCAAACAACAGCATTGTGATCAACCTGGATTTTGATGTCGACCATTAAGAAATTCTAATGTAATTAGAACTTCTGTTCAAAATTTAAGTAGTAGACTATTCATTAATGATTATTGTTATCTAATTAAAGTTTTAATGCGTGCCATTAATGCTGATTTTATAATGTTTCAAATAAATAATCGACTCTGAGATAAGATTATAAGGCATTTAACGATAATCACTATTAGCGGTAGTTGAGATATAAAGATGTCACGAAAACTCTTATTATAAGAAATGTCAGTAAAATATGGCAAAACTATTTTATCTAGTAAGTTTTACGAGTAGTAGGCTATAAAATGGTTTTCTATTAAAATCGATTGCTGGGTTTGTGTAAATCAGACGTTGACTTTAGGAGGACTTAAGAAGGTGCTCACTTATCAATGGTATTTCACTTGTCGATTTTATAACCGTTTAGTGCTCTCAATAAATAATTCGCAATAACTTTGGTCTTTTACGGTCAGGGTTTATAAAAATAATTCATAAGTTCGGAACATGTCATGTTTTCTGATGTGCTTAGATACTATATGAAAAAATAACTGATAATTGATTTGCAGCCCTGTTATATATACAAGCTGTCCCAGAAATAAGTGTAAAGTATTTTAACTGGTAATATAGTTCATCCCCAGAAACACGCCTATGAGTTTTTTTGGCAAAAAAAAATTGAAAATTCGGAATTTTTTGAAAGTTTTTTTTCGAAATGTTTTTAGTTTTCAGTTAAAAAACATAATTTCTTGATAATATGGCAACATAGGCAGTAGATTAAATTTACAAGAAAGAAAATCCATAAAAGATCCAGTGGTGAATTTGAACAAAAAGTATCTTTTTTTGGAAATTTTCAAAGTAAAATAACTCCGTTATTTTGGACTTACTTGAAAACGGTAAAGAAGAAAATATGTTTCTTTTATCGAGATCTACCACTTATTTATACTGGCACTTATTTCTGGGACACCTTTATATTGGGCTAGTAGGCCGTGATAGATCATAAAAAAAATTAGAATGGTATTTACTAAAATAGTCATACATATTCAACTTTTATTTGGTATTGATATTATTTTACTTTTGAACTGTTACTACTGGATCTCTGAATATATCTATTTTTCTTTTTTTTATAACGGGATGGGTTTGCAAATATCTAAGAGCTTGCCTGATCGCGTTTTCCAGGACCTTGTTGTAGTTGCCACGATATATTTCATATTTCAAAAATCCCTAAATACAGAAATCGAGAACGGACAAATCCGTGAATCAGGGAGGCCATCATATGGGTCCGTTGTTTCCAACTCATTGATTTAGGAAATAATCATTTAACAAAACTCTAATATTTTCAAAGTTGTGACTTATCTTGCTGAAAGTATATTACACGTAAACTAGCTAAAGGAATATCTAAAAGTTCCGGTACAATAGCTTCCAAGATTTACAAATAGCGGTAAAGAGTTGAGTTTCTCTGATATATAAAGAATTTATTAGTGGCTCCCAAAATAAAACCAGAGTAATTATTTTAATTATTAACCGGAAAAATTCTTTTGATTATAAAAATAATTCATAAGTTCGGAACATGTCATGTTTTCTGATGTGCTTAGATACTATATGAAAAAATAACTGATAATTGATTTGCAGCCCTGTTATATATACAAGCTGTCCCAGAAATAAGTGTAAAGTATTTTAACTGGTAATATAGTTCATCCCCAGAAACACGCCTATGAGTTTTTTTCGGAATTTTTTGAAAGTTTTTTTTGGAAATGTTTTTAGTTTTCAGTTAAAAAACATAATTTCTTGATAATATGGCAACATAGGCAGTAGATTAAATTTACAAGAAAGAAAATCCATAAAAGATCCAGTGGTGAATTTGAACAAAAAGTATCTTTTTTTGGAAATTTTCAAAGTAAAATAACTCCGTTATTTTGGACTTACTTGAAAAACGGTAAAGAGAAAATATGTGTCTTTTATCGAGATCTACCACTTCTTAAAATACTGGCACTTATTTCTGGGACACCTTGTATATTGGGCTACTGTGCTTTACTACTTTTATAATTTTGAAGAATTTTGGTATTTTAAACGTTATTGCAGTATTATCAAGAAGGGTATATTTGTGGATAGAAAGTCACAATTTTTAAACACTATTTATTTAACACTAATTAATAAAAACAATAACGATAAAAGACTTAAAGAACTATTTACAAACGATTTATAACTAAGAATTTATTTTGAATTTCAGCGCGTCAACTACACTCGTCTATTTATAACTGCCCTCTCTAGGCCACAGCCGCCGGCTTTTATACCTACAGTTAAGAAATCTAGAATAGTCCATAGATCGTTAGGTGCATAGAGAAGGTTTCGAATGTTCTCGTATGTACTACTCCATTCCAGTGGGACTCGATTCTTCTCGAACGAATGAATCATTACGGTGTCTATTCTTTAATGCGATGTTAAGGTCATCTGAGGGCGGGACATATAGTTAGGTTAGGTCGAGTCCACACGGGTCCGCAACAGTATGATGGGTTGGAACCGATTTTGGATTGATAAAAAAGCTTGCATTTAATTCTCTAATGCGGTATGATCGAAAAGCTTAGAGAAGCTGAACCATTTAGCCAAAGAAAATAAAGCATTCCTACTCTCTGTGTCGGCTCACCAAGAGATTAAAAGGCAAATAAAAAGCAAACGACCTAGCTAGAAAAGAAGCGAACACTCCATTAACTGGACCAGAATCGTTGTGCTGTCGCAGTGGAAACCAACTTAAAGCGATACTCAAGAACTTGGAAGACCATCCGTAACCCAGAATGGGAAACCTCCTCCAACGGTCTAAGACACTCGGAAAAATTTCTCAGAACTTGCGACCGAGAAAAATCAAACATTTTCCTTGATTTATGTAAGAGCAATCTTACGATTGACACGGGGTTTCTAACAGGACACTACCTCCTCAACAAACACCTCAGTAGATTGAAGCTGAGAAACAACGGCGATTATAGATTCTGTTGGGAAAATGGGGAAACACCTAGTTACTGAGTGCGCCGAGACGACAACCGTTCGTGCCATAAACTTTGGTACGGCTGATGTCGGAGATGGAGAGCTGGCTTCTGTGGAGCCGTATCAGATACTGGCTTTTGTCAAAGACCTGAGACAGTATGATAACTCGTTATAACTTAAGGAAAGGGAACACACAATAGCTCTGTAAGGTCGCGATGATTAACCCCCTCCTAAACATTCTACATTCTAGCTCCGGCGTAAAGTTGTATATCATGGAATAAAATGTTTGGGTATTGCTACAATTGATAAATTAAGTGCAGCCACTGAAAAAACAACTATTAAAAGTTACATTTCATTATGTCACCTGCCAAAAAGCAATAGTTTTGTTAAAATTATCGTCGACATTTAAAAGTTTTTAAAAGTTATATAAGCGTTTAGAGAACACAGCAGCTAACTTCCAGCTAATATTTTGATGACTTTGCTTTATGACGACTCACAGTATTTCCTAAACGGCGAAAAGAAACTTTCCCAGGAGCTCCTGGTATTTCTGTACTATTAAAATTTGATTATAAGAAAAATTATTACAATGGCTGATTATTTATTTAATGGAAAATGATAAAAGTACTGAGAAAAAATGGTGTTATTTTACATACAGTTCACTACAGATAAGGATATAGACATCTCTGACTTTATCCATTTGAAATATGTACTGTTGAGAATGTTACTCAGCGGCTGGCAAGCTTTTAGATACACCATTCAGGAAATCGCTTTCTCAGCTACTCAGCCACTAATCATCTCTTGACCTGCCCATTTTATTTTAATTAATTAAAAACAGAATCCTTTGCTATTTCCACTGGTCTTTCAACAATCAAATTAAATAGATACATTTGATTTGATCTACCGAATGGTTATACTCAAAAAGATGTTTACTATCATTATTGACTTTTTACCTGTCTTGTTAAAAAAAACTTCACAAAATCTTTCTTTTCATAGTATATTACCTAATTAAGGTATTCACTATAATTCAAATTAAGTCTTTTTATCTGACCAATATTTTACGTCGGCAGTGTTTGGGTTATGGTCCCGAACAAACACCCAATAAATTAACCAAAAACATCTTGAAAGATTGATAACGGCCCTTCCGAATCTAATCCAAACTCATATATTTTTTTCAATTAACTAAACTAAACAGAATCATTCGCTACCCCTACCGGCGAGCCAACGGTTTTACGGGTGGATCTCCGGTCTCCCGAGGGTGAGCTGCAGGTGCTGGGGCACCTGTTTGTAAGGCACATGTCGTAACGGACGACGCGAACAGGTAGAAGTATGGAAAGGAACCCGCCAAAGGCTCGGTGAAAAGAAAGACGCGTCAGCGTTGCCATTTTTTGATTTCGACTAAAAAAGCAGTACAGAAAAGTATAGTGTATAGCAACGAAGTATGACCAATAAAACAGAGCACACAAAAAATTATATTAACGATGGAAAAGAATATCCAATGTTCCTTTATCAAGTTTAAATTTGATAAATACAGCCTAACTGACTCTATGTATGGGCAAGTTACGCCATTACTTAAAGAAAAGGGTTCTTGGATAGATATTCCCAGTAAGCATATTCAAGGATCCTATAATTTTTCAGGCAGTAATAACGAACATATACAATTGTGTCAAAAATTAATTAGGTAAGAGATAACACACCGTTCATTTAATATCTTCTTAGCAAAGATACGTTATTGTGGCTACCGGGGCATCAGTGCCATAAGAACAACGAAATGACAGATAAAATGGCTCATTTTAAAAAGGTTCATCAAGCTATTATTCATCAGAATTGAATCCCTCTGGGTCGCTAAAAAGCAATAAAGACCGTCAAATACATGATGGACCACAAATTCTTAGATGAATGGTAGAAAAATTCACTAGTACAGAGGGACTCAAACGAGGTATGGCGTACGGAGACAAGCTCCTCGGCTGAGAAGGGCACGAAGGCACAATAAATCTGAGGGGTCGCGGTGATTAACCCCCCTCTTACTTATTCTACATTATTCATTCTCTACAAGGTATGGTGCAAATTTTGGCGATTTTAACTCTCTTAGTATTGGTCTTGCTGCAAGATTCTTTGCAAGTTTTGCACTTTTTTAATAGATTTTTTTCTAGAGGCACTTTCTACGTAGAAAATATTTAAATACATAATACCGTATGCTCGAAAAAAGAACGGCGTCCAGTTGGCTGAGAAATGAACATCGATGACATTTCCCATATAAATTTACATATAAAATGACGGCAATCTTCATTCCATAGCCATCGCTGACGCCGTTTTTTCTCGATCATACGGTAGTATTTTAAGTAATTTAAAGTAACTTTAACTTTAAGTAATAACTTTTAAAGGAAGAACAATACCTTTTGTTTGATGAAAATTTTTATTTTTCAATATATATCAGCATTGCTTCCTTTAAAATTTTATGCAAAATTCGGGAAAACATTGTTTGCAATAAATTAAAACACGATTTTGAACCAAAAAGTAACTTCGCATATTCCCTGGCAATAGTTTCAAGGAAACCCCTTTTTTATTCTTTTTTATTTAATATATCATAGGGGTGAGAAATTCTAGAAAGAAGCTGCTGAAAAATGAGAGTCCATGATAAAAAATACATAATGAGAGAAAAATCTTCGAATTTCGAACCGAACAATTCTATTACGGAGATATAGAAATGATGCAAAGCGACAGGCATTTAAAGAAACAAAGTACTGAAATGGATGCTTCAAGGTAGAAGAAGAAGGTAAAGATGAAGCACAAGTGGAAGAGAAGAAATAAAAAGGAAACGGAAGACTGACAGCTTGCAAATAACCTGTAGCATAATAGGGAACAGTGGCGGTTAGGAATCAAAAAATTATGTCAAACGTAAATATAAAGTTTTATTTAATATAATACTTCTAAATATCAATTAGATTATTACTGGTTGATTTGTATAGTTAAAATGGCGAATACAACCGATTGTCCAACTCCTATTAGTAGAATTGCCGTTTTGATACCACTCATTCTGAGACGATATCCCTAGGGATGGTAGAGTGGGAGTGTAAAGTGTTGTAGTTTATAAGAATTTTGTAGCATTATGCGGAAACGGATGACACCCGTTTCGCTCTTCCTAGCAACATCTTCCAGATCTAAGAATCTGTAGACTCGGAGGAAGCGATTCCGGATCCCATAGAAATCCAGACAGCGGCATAGCAGACAGCCAGACAGCACATATTGCAATTTCGGCACAAGGAATGCCCGTTCCGACAGCATGCCCACCAGTAATTGACCAGTGTCCCATATATACCGCATTAGCCTGGCAATATCGTTTCTCGACTTAATTATGTAGCAGATATAGGTATAACCTTTACCCAAGTGATTTCTTCATGCACCAGCAATTTAGACAAGGTCCACTAACTTGAAATTCTATGTATGGTATATTTTTTACCCTTACGGTACTTGTGCATTTTTAAATTGTTTTGTATAAACATGAAAGAATATGATAACAATAATTATCTTGATTATGTTTCCGTTCCGACGGCATGTTTACCAATTTTCCAGTGTCCCATATATACCGCGTTAGCCTGGCGATATTCTTTCTCGACTTAATTATGAGCTTTTCCGATTTCCTAATATCGTATTTAGGCCAAGTTTTTCTGGCTGTTTTGCAGGTGCTTAAAGATTTACATCTTCTGTTCGCTATATAGACAGAAAGTGGAATTAAATTATAAATGATGAATATTTTTTATCTTTGTTGAGTTTCAATTATCTTACATTAGGGGTTGGAGCTTTTGGTGTTATAATAACAAAATAATACACTAATTCACTACAATACACCAAAATACTTTATCGGCCGATGAATAAAATTCTTGTGTATAATAGTTTTGTTCATCTGCTGATAGTGCTGATGATGCTAAAATGGTTAGCGAAACGCGCGCCCAGTGCAAAAGTAAAATGTTTTGATATGTTGTTGTGGTGAATTAGTGTTTTATTTTGCTTCAATTGTCTTGCTATTTAATGTTTACGTAATTTAGATTCGTCATTGTATAAACTAAATAAAAGTTATTGGTACTAAAGATGTCAATTAATAAATCATCAGAAGAACACTTGTTTTAATCACGCATTTATTCTAATCCGTCTAGGATCGTGCATCAATACAATTTAGAGAAAAAAATCAAGAATTATAGACCGAGAAGTGCTGTCCTACAGGCCAATGGGACCAAAAACCCAAATAACAGTATATATACGAAAATACCCAATGGCATTCAGTCAATTTAGCATTAATATCAGATATACGTATAACCCCCTTATCAACGCTTTATAGAACTTTTAGCACCTTTACCCCAGTGATTTCTTCATGCACCAGCAAGTTGGACAAGGTCCACTAACTTGAAATTCTATATAGGGTATATTTACCCTTATGGCACGTGTTTATTTTTTAAATTGTTCTGTATAAACATGAAAGAATATCATAACTATTATCTTGATGATGCCCTTTTGAGTTAGGATGATTTTGATGCAATTTTATTCATTCGCACACATTTTATGCTTGTGAACGAGAAAATTACTTTTACTTTAGAAATACATAGTGTTATACGGATATTTCCTTGTAGATAATCTTCAATAAGGTAAAATAGCTTCAATAGTCTTAAGATCTTTCCATACCCAAAGTTTTTAGTGTACGCCATTTTTACACAACAAAAATTTGATCCTGATGCGATTCATTGTGCGCCAGGTTTTGCGAGCAGGTAGGTTGAAACCGAAGAGCCTTTCTTTTTCTTTCTTCTGAAGTTATATATTTTAATTTAATGAAATATATGAAGCATTGGCAACCTGGCATCGAAAAACAACTAATAGCACCGGACATTGTGAACTGATTATTGCGACTTATTGTGTTCCTTGAAAAAGGACGTTATGGCATGACATGGTATCAGGTGTTTGGTAGGGTGTTTTAACGTTCGTTAGTTTTTTTATGGTTCTTTAGGGCATATTTCAAGAACAAGCCGCGCAAAACGAAATTCCTACGCGTATACACTTTTTAATCCGATTAAATGTCATTATTTTTTCATAAGACAAAATAAAAAATGTACCATAAGGAGTGTTTAGCTACCAGTGCGGCTATGCTGTAATTACTAAATTATCTTAATACGCTGACGAATAAAGGATAGTTGGAAATAGCCGCACATAAACAATTACGTCGATTCTGAAATGGTAAAGCACCTGTAGCTCGTTTAGTACCACACGCTGTTAATAATTAATTGTTTCGAAATAATAATGTAAATAGATACCTGCCGCATAACAACCTTAATAATGACTTGTTATGAATACATTACGTTATTTTAAACAGTTTTGCAGTATTGTTAAAACGTTGTAAGTGTTTCTCATCTAAAGAAAATTATCGGATTACAGTTGGGGGTTGGAAACTTTGGTGTGTCACACTAATTCACCACAATACACCGAAATACATTTGTTATAACACTGGACGCTCATTTCCCTAACTATGTTAGCATCACCAGCAGATTTAGAGGGCTTAATAAGACTGATAAAATTAGATGGTTTTATAAGACTGACTTTCTATACAGTATGTCCCCAGATTGTCTACGTTTTTATTATTGATATTTTGAGTAAAATGCATTCTTCATGAATTTTTTTGCTTTTTCTAAAATGGTTAATCCCTTTTATACTTGTTCAAATTTCCATACCGTTTTAGACAAAATTAAAAAAAAACATGAAAACATAATTTATTGCAAAAACATTAATAAAATAGTGTTTTTCCTACTGCTGCATAAAATTTTAAAGGAAACAATCTTCTTCTTCGGCTTCCATCTCCTAATGGAGGTTGGAAATTATCATGGCAATTCTAACTTTGTTAACGGCTGCTCTGAATAACTGGTTTGAAGTCATTCCAAACCATTCTCTCAAATTCTTAAGCCATGATGTTCTTCTTCTTCCTTGGCTCCTTCTGCCCTTTATCTTTCCTTCTATTATGTTCTGCAGCAGGGCATATTTAGGTCCTCTTATTATGTGTCCAAAGTACTCAAGTTTTCTCTTTTTAAGGGTGTTAATCACCTCTTCGTCCTTCTGAATTCTGCGTCGCAGTTCTACATTTGTAACCTTGTCAGTCCATGCAATCCTCAGCTTACGCCGATAACACCATCTTTCGAATGCGTCAAGCTTCTCCATTTCGGCCTTTTTAAGTGTCCAAGCGTCTGAACCATAGAGCTGCAAATATGTAACCTCTTAGCATTCTTAATCTAAGCTTTAAGTTGATGTCTCCACTGCAGAGATATTTTTTGAGTTTTACAAAGGCTGCTCTGGCTATTTCTATTCGAGCTTTTATTTCTGCTGATTGATCCAAGTTTTCGGTCAACCAACTGCCTAGATATTTGTATTTTTGTACTCTCTCCATAGGTGTATCATCTATTAGAACATTGGTGATGACATTCTCTCTTAGTGATTATCATAATTTAGTTTTCTTAGGGTTCATTTTCAGGCCATAGACTCTACACGTGTTGTTTAGTCTTTGTAGAAGTGTTTGCAGACCCTCCACGTTGTCTGCTATAGTATAAGTGTTTTGGTGTATTGTGGTGATTTAGTGTTTTATTTTGCTGTGTAACACCAAAGGTTCCAACCCCCAACTGTAATCAATGTATTATATTGAAAAATAAAATATTTCATCAGAAATTATTGTTTCTTTCTTTAAAATTTTATTTGCATTAAATTACTTAAAATACTGTCAAGGTGTATTACTGGTTGCATAACTGCATACTGCTAAACAATCGCAACGTGCATTGAGGAATCTGGCGCATTCGCCAGAAAGTAAAGAAAATTATAGAATTCTTTAGAAAAATCTAGAAACAACCGCCAGGGGGTATATAAGGCCCGCGCTTTGACAGTTGGACAAGTTTGAAGTTTGAAGTCTGAAGTCTGAAGATAGTCTGAAGTTTGATAATACCGCGAAATACCGTTAGAGTAATAGTAGTTGCATAAGTTGTGTCGTAAATAGTATAAGTTGTGTGTACAGAGTGAAACAAATAAATTCGTTAAGTATTTTATCGTGAGTTTAAATAGTGGACCCACGGAATCCGTAACAATACTATTATTTATTTAAAAATTTTCTATGTATAAAATGCCTCTAATAAGAATATATTAAAAACATTGTCAGTAACAACCATGTTAACACCATGTCAAAATGCGTGTCTAGTAAAGTTTTCCGCTTTTCATCTAGGAAGTGTAATCCATCCGATGTTTGCTGGTGTTTATTGCTTTTACAGTAACCCAGAGAGATTCAAGTCCGATGAATAATGAGTTGATGAGCCTTGTTGAACGTTGCCTGGTGCTCCGGTAGCTAGACTAACCGTATCTTTACTACTAACTTATCTTCACTGAATGGTTGTTCTCTTTTGGCCTAATTCATTTTTGATGCAATAGTAGATTTTCGTTATTTCCGTTTGAAAAAGTATAGGATTCCTGAATATGCTTACTAGAAATGTCTATACGAGGATCTTTTTTCTTAATTAGTTTGGCTGTGTTTCACAAACTATTTCAATCTGATTTTTAGACTTGTTAGTGACATAGTGGGATGGCGTGCATGGCGTGGCGTGATATATATTTGAAATCACTAAATTTTTTATTAGAGCTCGAATTGAAATGTGCGATACTTTGCGATAGTTACCTATATACCGTTTACTTATTCAATCGCACTGTTTATAATAATTATTAATGCATTTAGTAATTATCAACTACAATTAATTTTCATTCAAGGGAATGAATGAGTCACAACTCATTGCGCAACTTGTTCGACTTGAAGGTGTTAGAAAATCCATGTTCAGTCACTGTATCCGTAAATTAAGAAAAAATATTGTTAAATTAAGCGAATTAAGTAAACAGAGAAACCAGTTTGACCGTAAGAAGAAAGATATATGAAAATATTATAACACTGAACTGAGTTCTATAATTGTTTTTGACTTTATAACTAAGATCTAAGATTGTTTATGTTGGTTATTTTTTTTATTTGGTATATTATTTTTTCGCATTTGCGTATGAAAAGTTCTAGATACATAAATACTTCGGCACAATACTTGAAGGATGTTCTTGTCAACAAATTTCAATTGGTATGTCCAAATCTGTTATTTTCAATCTACCTCTAATTAATATTTAAGAATTTGCAACTTGAATAACTTCCAAACAGTGTATACTGCGTTCTTTGTATCAACAAATAGTTTAAAACAAATAAATACATATGCAGTAGAGCCATTTTGTTTATTTATGTGTTCGTCATTTTATTCTGAAGGTCATTATAAACCCTTAAGCTTTTATTGCTCAGAGTATTAAGAAAAACATATGTGAGATATAACAATGGCTTAATAAACAAGGATATTATAACCTATTATTTTGAAGTGATATTCCTCTAAATGCTATTTTTTATATATTTTATAATTTTTGAGATCGGTAACGTTATATGTATGTAGCTCAAAGGGCTATATAGGAAGAGAAAATGATCAGAATTCATTCTTCGAATCTGATAATTTTCTTGATATTAGATTTGGATTTTAATAAAATTAGTAGATATTGAGTCAAATATCGGAAAAAGGGAATTTATTTTCTATAACAATATTGCATTATAAGTTGCTCATAGTAATCGTACAAAATAAATTGTGTTGGTATATATAGTCATCATCATCATCATCATTATTTTAAGCTGATTCAACAATTTCCAATTATGGTGTAGCCTCCCTCACATTTAAGTACTCTCTTTGTAGTTGGGCCCATTGCTGTTTATTGTTGACTATGCTGGCCCAAGTTATTCCTACTAATTATCTAATATCATGGTCCTATCTCAGGTTCGTTTTTTTCTAGGCCTCTTAGTTCCTCGTGGGTACCATGCTGAAATTTTTGGGGTTTATCTGTTGTCCGTCCTTCTTGCCGGTGTCCTACCCATTACCACTTGAGGTATTTGACTCTGTGGATGACATCCATTACCTGGGTCTTTTGTCGTATCCACTCTATTCGTTTACGGTCTCTCTTGGCTATTCCCAGCATATTTCATTCCATTCAGCGTTGTGCGACTTGCAGTTTCCTTATGATGTCCGTTTTAAGTGTCCAGGTTTCGCATGCATAGGTCATCACTGGTAGTACACATTGGTCGAATGTTTTTTCTTTGGGTAAAGTGGCATTCTTGATTTGAATATGATTGAGTTTCTTCCATGAGTACTACCTGCTAAATTAATTCTTCTGTTGATTTCTGGTAGTAGAGATTCCGATTTATATGTAAATTCTCCATCCATTTTATTTATTGATAATAGAAATATATTTTGAAGAGTACCAAAGTTTCGAAGTTTTTTTTACTGTTTATGAAAAAAAAATGAACTGAAACATTCCTGTACTTAGATATCTGCAAAGAGTTATTAAAGCAATGAAAATTGAATTAATAAATGGTTTCCAGAAAGTGCGAAATCTGCTGATTAACACACAATTAACTAATAACGCAAAAAATGATCCATTATAAATATTTAACATTGATATGATTTAGCCCTGGCATAGTTATTTTTTTGTGTAGGGTTAAACTTTGGAATTACCATTACAGTTAGTTAATATAATATTAACTGATATAATCTGATCGACAAAGAGGCTTCCCTCCCTCTCCGGGAGGTGACTACAGTAAACACGTCCCACACAATTAAGCCCCTTGTTCATCGTGGCCTAGAAGACATCTCCGGAAGTACATTACCCAAAGCCCAATATAGAAAAGTAGGTGACAATGGTGGTAAATTGGCCATAGTAGGATGTAGAGGTGTCTAGTTCCTGAACGAACTAGTTCCAATGAACTATTCCGACCCCGGAATGAAAGGAACTAGTTCCTGGTTTCTCAAAGAACTAGTTCCTCAGGACCTGTTCCGGGATCGAGACTGTGATCGATATAGAATAGTATGCGACGGATCGGCTAGCGCGCGTAGCCCGATGGTAGGCAGGAGTGGGGAGTGCCAGCCGTACGTTATCGAATCCGGACCTAGAGGAACTAAACTAAATAAAAGACTAGTTTATGTACGAACGGAGCGGGCCAGCGCGATCGATGCTAGGCAGGAGTGGGGAGTTCCAGCCGTATTCCGTATGTTATCGGATCCGGACCTAAAGGAACTAGAGGAACTAAATAAAAGACTAGTTTACGTATGGATCAGCCAGCGCGATTGATGCTAGGCAGGCGTGGGGAGTGCCAGCCGTATGTTATCGGATCCGGACATAAAGGAACTATTAAAAGACTAGTTCACGGGAATCTATTCAGTTGGCAGATCCGAGATATAATACAAGGCGACGACGATGGATTCGGCCTTGTCTATTGCCACAGCCGGCGCGGCGTAATTACCACAGAAAATTGCCGTGGATACTGTTTTAGATTTTTAGTTTGTTTTTTAAATATTTTATGGGAATGTTTCACTTTAGGTCTCTAAAATTAAGAAATATCTTATAAAACGAAGTAGATATTCTGAATTTAGACAAAAACAAAAAGCTTGAAGTGAGGAAAAATGCAATTTTTTGTAAAATTTTTGTAATATTTGCTCCGATTGATTTGTGATATCGTTTTTTAAATTCTGATTTGAGTTTTTTTTTTATTATTTTTATCTGCAATAAAACTTACCTATATGTTTTTAACATACACAATTACACGTCTCGTTATATCTCCGTACATTATAAAAATTATACAGATCGTACTGTGAATAGTTCTGACTGACAACGAAACGCATTAGCAAGCAAGGGGGATGTCAGTGTTAGTCGGGAACTATTGTGAACTAAAGACCTAGTTCAAGGAACTATTCCTCTGGAGGAATTAGAACTAAGGAACTAGTTCCTCCCAAGGAACTAGAATTCCCACCTCTAGTAGGATGTACTATGTTTATGACATCCAAATTAGTTGTCAGCTAATTCTTGTCAGCTATATTCTTAATTTAGAGGTAAACATACGACAGTGTGTCGTATGTTTACCTCTACGTTTTTATGACGTTAGAAATTGGAAGGGATAATGGTATCTTATCCTTGTTTTCTTTAAGGTATTAGATACTAAAATGAGGATACGGGTGGCATCCTCGGTGGGAGTGGCGATACATTATTCACTATTCACAAATTCTAACCCAAAAACGGACACTGGATAACTTGAGGGTCTTCCACAATTGGCAGAAATGCATGTAAATGGACTACGACCCTCTGAATATTGAGGCTTATAAAGTCGTAGTGGCACATAGTTGTTTAGAAAGCCTTATGCAATGGTTTGTTAATTTTAAACCTTATTGAAACGTTCCATCCTTCCCGGAGGAATACTTTTTTTCTATTATTTCTAACCAGATGTTAGTTGTTATATAAGAAAATAAAACTAAAATATAGTTGTGTTTTGTCGTCTATTATAATACAGCAGTCGATTGCCATACATTTTTATAACTTGCTGATCGACTATTAATTCTTTATATCAATGATCAGGGTTTATAAAATAGTGGCATTCGTTATTAATAATTAAAATGTTAGAAACTGTGACTTTGAGACTATAATCAAGACTCACTGTAGACTGACAGAATTATGTCAATCTACTCAATTTTATTACTCTGAACTCCATGTACTGTCTTCTTACGGATCGAATTCGTATACGTATGCACGAATCTAGAAGATTAATTCACTCGCGGGACAGCTGATGAGATCCAGATCGGAGCTGCGATAACGCGACTCTGGGAAAAACAATCTCATTAATGCAAACGGAGAGAGAAGCATCATGGCGACTAGGGATCCGCGGTTGCTGGACATGACGGTCTTTTGTACCAGACTAGACGTTTAGCATTTAGCGACATAGTTAATCGCTGTTTAAACAAATTATATACAGCTAGAAATAGTAAGTAATTTGCTTCTGTATCGATAATGCAGATAACTTCTACTTAACTTAAAAGGCGTAGGACTGTATAATGAGAAAAGTGATATTTTATTATTCGGTCGAAATGTCAAAGCTATAAAATAACATTTATATGTAAACTATATTGATAAAATTTAGCGATTTAATATTAGTTCTATCTTAATACATAATACCAGATTAAATTAACTTTGGTGAAAGCTACTGCTACCTTATTTAATAAATCCTAGAGACAAGGAAAAACTTTATCTTTACTTAACAACTCCAGACCTTACTACCATTTCATATGTGGAGAAGTCACTCTAGCCTTTGACAGTAGTGGTCAAATTTAAAATTTTTAAATCCTATAAAATAAACTTAATTACATCAAGTTTATTATAAGATTATCTAGAAAAGCTGAACAAATTAGGTAAAGAAAATAAAGTGCTTCTACTCTGGTTGCCATGCCAGCCCACCAAGGGATGTAGAATGTAGGATGAGTAGGAGAGAGGTTAATCACCGCAACCTTAAAGATCTGTTGTGTCTCTCTTTCATGAGTTATAACTCATCATCATACTGTCTATAACTCATCATACATGGGGATTTCCCTGTTGTAGGGGGGACAGGGCAGTTCCCATCTTCCTCTGATAGCTGATGTTCTTCCTCCGAGGAGCAGACATTTACCACCTACGGGGTCTGCACCCTTCCACGGTTGGGGTTTGGCCCTCCGTGCCCTTCACAGTCGCGGAGCTTGTCTTCGGCTTGAATATAGTAAAGAATGTGACAATGTGCCGTGAGGTGGAAGTTGGAGGATCTGTCTCCATTTTCTCCATCTATTTAAGTTGGCCTCTCCTTATTGACTTGATACCTGTGTTTACTGGTCTCTCTTTCTCTATTGCCTCCTTGGATTTGAGATCAATTCCTATTGTGAGGACCTGACCATGGCCTTTCTCCCTCGAGTTAGTTCTGGAAAAGCTGGTAATACGTCCCTGCTTGCCTCCCGGTATAACACGGTTTTCCATCCGGATTTTTGTTCTCCTTGTCGGAGCAGAGGTGAGAGGTTCTCGCTCGCCCTTTCCCTTGGGTTGAGATCCACCAGGCTGTTTCTTGGTTTCTTTACTTTACCCTTTTTCGAGGAGTGTTTTCGCTTTTAGCAAATCCTTCGTGGAGCTGTCGGAGGTATCTCCGTATTCCTCCGCTGAGATCTACTCGAGTCCATTAAGGAAGGTAATAAGTAAAAAAACTATCTAGCTAGAAAACGAACAGACTGGACCAACTCCACTAACTGGACCAGAACCGTTCTGCTTCCCAAGTAGTGACCGACTTAAAGGAGAACTCAAAAACCTGGAAAGCTCTGGAAGACTATCCGTATATAATCTGATTATAATCACGTATTTCAATTAGTTTTGTACCCTTCCTGTTTCATCGGAAATGATTTTAAGCTTTTGCTTTTTAAATGGTACCGTGGATATTTTTTTACTTTATTTGGTAGAAAATGGCATTCTGAATAGAATGACACATCATATAGTCCGTCTAGAAAGTATCTGGAATTTTATACATGTTTTCTAATTTTAATGTATTTTTTTTCTGTACCACTCTAAGACAACAGTAATCCATCACGTAGGTTGTGCCAATAGTAGGCTATGACCAAAATCGCATGGCAACACCATCTGTCAAATATTGTTGATTGTAAACCGGCTTAAGATTTGAGAAATACTGTCGCAAGTAAAAAAAAGATAAATGGTGGAATATTTGTATAGAAAAGGTGTTTGAGACGTTAAAAAATTAGTTCAATTGACTGAACTCGGAAAAAGTGCAGTATATGAGACAATAAAGAGGACAAAAAATGGCACAGATATGAAGCAGGGACCAGATTCAGGAAGACCGCGTAAGATTCGCGAAAACAATTTAAGCGCTTTAGTGGCATGAGGACGACAGAATTCGCACCTAGGGTTTCGAAAATTGGCTAACAGATTTGAAAGTCAGCGGAAATTAAAAGTGTGTCCAGAAACCGTCCGCACGTCACTGAAAAGACTAGGCTACATATATCAAGGAAACCAAAAAAAATCCCTGTAATAACACCTCTTCAAAGGCAGCGAAGAATGGAGTTTTGTCAACGTTTTCAAGAAGATAATTTTAATAATGTTTTTATTTCTGACGAAAGTTGTTTCCAGCTTAGTGGAAACCACCTAAAAATCCTATCAAAAGAAAATGTTACCGTTCAAGTTTTAAAATTTCCCACTGAAATAATGATTTGGGGAGCAATATCTCAGCGTGGTGCTACACCTCTGTGTATAGTTGATGGAACTGTTAATAGTACAAAATATTGTGATATTTTAAATGGTTTTCTTCTTGAAACGGCTTATGTTTTATATCCAGAGGAGTGGCGTTTTCAGCATGATAATGCAAGATGCCATACGTCTGCCTATGCTCAAGTTTGGATGCAAGAACACCATTTAGCAATAATTCCATGGCCAGCAGCTTCACCAGACCTTAGTCCCATTGAAAACATATGGGGACTAATGAAGATTGAAATGGAACGAGCACCTCTACGAAATAAACAAGATTTGATTCGCTCAGTTTTACAGACGTGGACTACCGCCACTGAACATTATGGTGTAGACCAGTTTCGGGTGTACCTGGACGTTTAGTTAAGTGTTTGCAGTTAAAAGGAGGTTGTATAAGTAAATAAAATTAATAATTTGTTATAATTTTTTTAACTCAAGTCCTAAAAATATATATTGATAATTGTAATTTTGCTTTATTGTTTCCGGATACTTTCTAGACGGACTATATATAAACTTTTGACATTTTCGCTTAAGAAATAGCAATTTAAATTTCAATTTAGAGTGCAATGGCTGTGTTTATTTGACATTCAAGTCAATGACATTTTGACTCGAAATACTAGTGGTACGAAATTATTCTTAAAAAAATGTTTTTTCTAAATAGGCTAATAAGCAACCCTCGCCTCGTTTCCCGCTAGGAAAAGTCACTAAAAATTTTCCAAAGCTTTTTGATCAACAATTAATTTTTTTTCTGATCTCTAGATTGAAATTTATAATATTATTTTTTTTAAATGAAAATGTCAAAAGTTGATATATAATATATCGTTCGTTTTAAAATGTCATTTTCTATCAAATAAAGGAAAACATCCCGAAGGTAATATTTAGTAATAAATCAAAAGTTGTAGTCATTATTTCCAGCGAAATAGAACAATTTCTACTGACCAATTTTAAGCCATTCATAAATTTGGTATAGAGAAAAAAACAGTTTTTACAGTATATACAGAATTATTTTTGGTATTGTGGAATTGCTACACAAATTTATTCCTTTTTTATATTTATAAGTAAATTTCATCTTTTCAATGTTCTTTAAAGGTATTAATACATTATCACAACCTAAATTATTACTATATGATTTAAAGTTAAGTATGTGCAACATAAAAGAAGAAATAATAAAATTATGTCGTGGTTTTGTTGAAATGAAATAAACTGTTACGACTACGTCCATTTCAACAGCGTTACAATATAGAGCCATTATGGCGGTCGATTCAGGTACGAGCCGAGTATGATTTTACAACCGAACATAAAGTCGTCGCTGGGAAATTATGAAGCCATCATAATCGAAAGCGCAACTATAAACTGAAAGAAAGTGTTTCAATTTGCCAAATCGGTGGTAATATACGACGATTTTTTGCCGACACAATCGATTTAATATTATTTTATTGCACCATAAAAATATCCGAGCTAAAAGATCGTTATTTCTTCAATATTAACTCGCCGACATTTATAGCAGATAGAAAATTGCAGGATAAGCTGTATTTTACATTCTTTATTATTTACGTTAATTACTATTACAACCAAATACAAAATAGCTCATAATGAGTTTATATTTAGTGGAAAATATAAAAGCTTATCTAAGCGAAAGATGCGTTATTGTAGAGGATGCAGAAGTTAAAGTATCTAAAGGTGTACCTCAGGGATCTATACTGGGTCCTTTACTATGGAACGTACTGTATGATGGACTCCTTCGTATGGAATACCCAGCAGAAGTAGAATTCATAGCATCTGCAGATGATGTTGCGCTGATGGTAATGCTAAATGTACCGAAGACCTCGTTAGAACTGCGGAAAGAGCATCGGAGCAGGTGTGCTCATGGATGGATGAGGTGGGACTAGAAATAGCGCCGCACAAAACGGAGGCAGTTATTTTGGTTTTAAACCGAAAATCACGCAGTATACGTTTTCATGTGAAACAAAATATTACCAAAGAAAACAATAAAATATTTGGAAATTGTTTTCCAAGCGGGAGGAGGCTTTTCTGAGCATATCCGCCATACAGTTTTGAAAGCAGAAGAACAGGGGACCATGTTATCCAGAATTATGCCAAACTGGTCTACCTTGGGTCAAACGAAACGCCGAGTGCTAGCTGCTGTACCAGCATCTAGAATTCTGTATGGATCCGAAATTTGGGGAGAAATAGAGAGAAACTTCTTGCAGTGCAACGAAGATTGGTCATAAGAGTATCTCATGGATACAGGACGATATCTGCGGAGGCTGCACAATTCTGAGCTCATTGGCCTCGATAGACATAGTAATTGAAGAAAGAATGGAAAGGCAAGAACATTCAGGAAGAACAGCGGAAGAAAGTAGAAATAGAGTTCTGGAAATATGGTGTAAAAGATAGAGTGAAAACAGAAATGGGAAAGGTAAATGGACTAGAACACTTATAAAGAACCTAGAGTGTTGGATAAATAGAGAATATGGAGATATGAGCTATGCCATGAGTCAGTTCCTTTCTGGCCACGGTTGTTTCAGGTATTACATACATAAAATAAAGTTAGCTGATAGCCCGAGATGTCTCTATGGCGACTCCGATGCTGATACGGTGGAGCATACCCTTTTGGAATGTAACCGATGGACAGCTGAACGAAGAGTTCTATACAAAAAACTAAGAGTCCTGAAAATTAAGCTTTCATGGATACAGGGCATACCGGTCTCTGATTTGCAGATTTTTCCCCACAAAAAAAACTCATAATGAGGCACGCAAATATGTATAACATTAGACGTTCTTAATAAAAATACATAAAATTACAGGAATAATACCTACGTAACAAAACTATCGCGCTTTTTGGATGTATTATAAACTTCTAAGGAAATTTACTGGCAAATGGAGACATTCTGGCGTGAAGTCTACCTGTCTCTATACCCTAGCTTTATTGAGCTTTCATAGCCACTGCACTAAGCTAATACCAAATGAAAAATTAAACCTATAAATCAATTTGGTGGAGGTTAAGAAGGTTCTCTCTTAAGTTTGTTCACACTTCAATTCGCAGACGATCAAATAATAGTCGCCAATGACAAAGATGATATGCACTATATGCTAAGAAAACTTATTGAAGAATACGGAGAATAGGGCTTGACAGTTAACATAGCCAAAACAAAATATCTATGTATAGGCGCACAAGAAGGAAATTTGGACTTGGACAACGGTCACGAAATTATTCAGTGTCAAGAGTATGAATACCTGGGAATTACATTTGATAACACTGGAACTGACGGCAGAGAAATAGAGAAAAGGATTATCAACGCGAAAAAAATAATCGCATGTCTAAATGGAATCTTATGGAGTAAATCAATAACAAAGCGAAGAAAATTCAATATATATGAAACCATGATAAAGAGCAACCTCCTGTATGGAGCAGAAACATAGAGAATAACTGAGATATACAAGAAGAGGATAGAGGCCGTAGAAATGGGTGTTATTTGAAGATCAATGGGAATTTCAAGACAACAACGAATAAGAAATAATACCATAAAACAACAAATGGGTATAGAAGGTACGATAACACAGGATATAGAGAAAAAGCAGCTGATCTCGTACGGACATGCAGAGCGAATGAAGGATACTAGATAGCCCAAGAAAATAATCAATTGGCAACAAAAGGGCAGAAGAAACCCAGTAAGGGAAGACCGAAATTGGAATGGCAAAAAAGCGTACACAAAGCGATGGGTGAAACAAACCTGTCAATGAGGATTGTACGAATAGAACAGGCTGGAAATTGGATATCGCACAACGTAGAAAAACATTCTAAACCGACTAATATATAAGAAGGTTCTCGAAATATCTGGAAACTTTCGAGCTTTTTATACATACAGCCTTTTAGCCCGTCTGCTAAAAGACATTCTCCAGCTGCAGGGAACACCTTCAGCAAAATAAAACACTAATTCGCCGCAATACACCAAAACACTTTACTTTTAACATTGGACAAGCGTTTTGCTAACCATATTAGTTAAAACACAAAACAAAGGGTTTTAATTATCTGCCGATGATGCTATATCAAGTGTTTAAAAGTAAAGTGTATTGTGATAAGTTAGTGTTTTATTTTGTTGCTGTTACACCAAAGGTTCCAACACAAACTTTAAGAAACATCTTGTCAAATAAATTTATTTTTAGCTGAATGAGAAAACCAGTCAATTAATGAGTAGTTTTTTGATGGAGGTACAAAATTGCTTAGATTAACAATACAAAATTGGTACCTCAAAAAATCTTGACTTCAAAATCATCTTGACTTGTTTTTCCAATCTATCGCTATACTACTATCGATTTCCAAGATATCACCCACAAGGTATAATATTTCCAAACAAAATATTTCCACGATCTGTATTGGTTCATTGGTTGTCACAAGGCCTTTGACGCAATAGTTATTAATTATAAATGCAATAGGAAAATGAGGGAGTTTTTATTTATGAGTATACAGAAGATACTTACAGGGACGTAATCATGGTCTTCACTCCGAATAACTGATTAACTAACTGTCGATTAAAAGACTCTACTTTCCGACTAACTAGTTGCGATATCTTCTTTATACTCTCTTGATTGATGTCTTGTCATCGCTGGTCATCGGCGATTACGTGCGATTACGTAATTAAACAGTTTACAACATAATTCCACTAAATTGGCGATGACCGCGATGAACTTAACCTTCAGTTACTTGCATCTGATAGTTATTTTAATTGATATAATTTATATTGTTTATTGTATGACAAATTTATATCGACGGGAGGCAAGAAATTGTTGGCTGACCATCCTCCGTCAGGTTTATACCAACTTGTAACCAATTTGATTTTATTATCAACGGGCTAGCTTTCCAATGGACTTTATAACATGAAGCATCCGCTTTCTTCACAGAACATTTTACTATCTGGAAAGCCTTATTCTATATCATCGCGGAATACTATCAAACTAGAGCTATAATTGTCTATGACTCTTTAGAGATCGTGTCTAAAATTATGACATAATTGTCCAAGATCCACTGAAACGAAAAATTCAGACTTTTATTCGAAAGTGCAGTGAAATGAGAAATAAACTCACGTTTATGTGGTTCCCAAGCTGCACTAATATTCTTGGCAACATTATGTCAGATGATGCTGCTCAGCAAGCTGCTAGATGAGATACCATTGACTCTTGTTATATTGGTTATATACTGCCACTTACCTTATTACGTCAACATCCGTCAGCATTACATCAACAACAAGAACCTGTCTAAGACTTCATTGATCCCCTTGTAGATCTACCGGTTCGGTCTTGGACTCATTCTTGGGATTAAACCACTCGACCGGTTATTACAGTGTTCTTTTAAATAGCTTAATATTTTAGTGAAAAGGATCTTAAAGTACTATTACATAAACAAGCAGAAAGGGAATGGCATGATGAGTAGACAAGTAAGCCTTTAAAACTTCGCGCAGTAAAATAAGATCCGTCAAACCCATCCTTACGTTTTACACTAGAACGAGCGGATGAACCCAGAGTACATATTCTTCGTATTGGACATTCTGCAGTGACATATGCATATCTGCTTGTGTCTAATTTCCAGACGTTATCCGAATATGTCAGTGGGATTCGGATACATTGAAAAATGAAAATGATAACGATGGCAGTTTTTTTGGTAACATTTTGTGCAGTATATTTATCGCTATTTTTTAGGCACAGACTTCTTAGGAGGACAAAAGAAAATAATTGGGGAACACGTGGATTTAAACCAGCCTTGGGCACAAATAGATTCATTATAGAGCTTATTAAAAGTAAAATTAGTAGAAAAAAAACGAAATAATCCTCCTATCTCTTGGAAACCTTTCATTAAGCACCATTCCAAAACAGTAACTCAACTTTAAATGAAACAGTTTCCGTCTTAACACATTTTTTTTAATTTATTTTTCTCATTATTCTATTCCAAGCAAGCAGGCATCTGCGAGTTACTGGACCGCAAAGTCAGACCAGTAAAGAAGAACGAGTCGCCGTTGAAGCCGCAGCAGCAAAATAGCCCAATAACTTTAGAATTTTCCAACAATAAAATTAGCGATTTGAAAAGTTTAGCGCATTGTCTTTCTATGATTGATTACTTGGTGGAAATTGTTGAACAATTTCAAGAGATAGAATCCAGGATTGAGGTTTTTTTTTTGATTGAAGAGAGCCAGAATTTTTTTTAACCAAACAAATTTCTTTGTAGTAGAAACATAAACTTAGATTTAAGAACAAGAATGCTTCGATGCTATTTGTTTTTAACCTTATTGTATGACGCCAAAGCGTGGACTCTTAAAACAACCGAAATCAACAACCTGGTGGCTTTCGAAAGTTGGTGTTATCGTTGCATGTTACAATTTTTTGGGTCGACGAGTTAGAATAAGAAATATATAAAACTTTTAAGAAAAAAAAATAGAATATTTTGCATATGTTATGAGAGGTCTTAAATACCAATTACTGCAGAATATTATGGAGGGAAAAATACAAGGAGGACCTAGTCGTGGCAGAAGAAATACATCCTAGCTGAAGAACCTTAGAGAATGGTATGGAATGACATCGAATGGATTATTTAGAACAGCCGCAAATAAATCAATAAATAAAAATTATGTGTGCACTATGTTCGCATATTTGAAGTGAAACTTCTTACTAACAGCTATTAAATTGATGGATTTGAAGGATATACATATATTTTTTTATGAATGCTTTTTATAAGCTTCAAAAAATTAGAGTTAATGTAAAACTGTACACTATTCTAGCTTTATAATTTTATAATGTTTTTCTATTATTTTTTTTAAACGATAAAAAACGATCACCTGGTCGGATAGCCCTGGCAGGTGTGGCCATTAAACCAAAATACTACTAGGTACATCTATATCCCTGACTATTACTACAAACTGCTACTAACCAATAATTTGTTTTGTGTGGTTTGTGGTCTGTTTTTGTTAAAATGTTTTTTTCACTATTCTTGTTGGGGATTTATTTTTAAATTGTTATGTTAATCGTTAGGCAACCACTAAACTGTTAGTATATGTATTTCTTTTGCATAATCAAAATTGTCACTCTAAATTTTATATAACCAAATTGTCACTCTAAATAGCTGTCTTTTTTAGATTCGAATTCTCAGAATGTTGTTTACAAAAGTTTCATCTTATAACAAAATTTTAATCAATCACAATTTTTGTGATTGGTTAAAATTTTGTTTCTTTCCCTCCATCATTTACCGGATTAATAATACAGAAATTACAGCTCAATTACAAACAGTTCATTATTTATAGTGATTTACAGTAATTTTATTAAATTATACGCATATTCTCGTTGATTATTGGTTTAAAATAAATATGACAGTGTCCTCCAATGAAAATGCGGGTTACTAATTCTAGATTCTAATCCTGAGCTAGCAAATGAGCTAGATGCTTTACCTAGACAAAGACCTAGACCCAGAGAATAGGTACATTAAAGAAATGCTAACTTCATGTTAAAAAATGGAAACAGACACCACCTGGTGTAGTCTGCCAGTACTAGCTAAATTGGTGGAAATTGGAGGGGCGGGGCTTAAAAGAGGGGAAATTTAAAAAAAATATTTTTATAAGTATTACTGATTTACTGTTTAAAGTTAATAAACATATTTTTTATTACTTTAATATAATTTAAAGTATTAAAAAATATGTCTATTAACTTTACACAGCAAATCAATGAGATTATTAAAGACTTATTATTTTCAGAGAAAATTCATAGTAAATAAATTACACATTTAGTAAACAATATCATTTATTTTTTAGAGCTGCGATTTATATTACAATAATATTGAAATATATATATAAATATATATATATATATATATATATATATATATATTATATATATATATATATATATATATATATATATATATATATATATATATATATATATATATATATATATATATATATATATATACTATATATATATATATATATATATATATATATATATATATATATATATATATATATATATATATATATATATATATATATATATATATATTTTTTAACAATGAAAAAGAATATCCCGGAACCTGAAAAAGAAAGATGATCAATTAATGACTTAAATTAGTTGAAAATACATTTTAATAGTATGTTATCATCTATTTACTGATAATACATAAGTATATAATAGGTAAATAACATGCATAAGGCACTATGATACGACTCCCTAGTAGTTGTATCATAATAACACTAATATCACAAAAATATGTGCTAATTTAAATTCCTTTAATGATCTAATGAAACAGTATCTAGCCTCAATGCATGCCATTCCAAAGGCAAAAAAAAACTATTATACCAACTAAATATAAACTGAATAAAACATAAACCAAGCCGACGTGCATAAACAACCAAAAAATGCATCAAAAAATACTTTTATTAGATCATACCCTTGGATATATTATATGTATTTTATATATCGCACATCCCGTTCAAAAGTTTACTAACTCAAAATAGAGAATATAGAGAACATTGTCAAGAGAAGTAAAAGAAAATTTAAGTTAAGGCAATATGCTCCTTTTTGCATATTAATGGCCAAATAATATAATGTTGATTTAATAAAATTTTACTGGTATCCTTCTGAGGTATAAATCAGATTAAAAGGACATTGTTTTTGTAATAATTGTTTGTTTTGTAAACATTTTTTGAAGACAATACAGTTTTGAACGGGCTGTGCGATATAAACAAGGATCTTACTATTATTTGAGGTTAGAAAGTATTTAAATAACATAAAACATAATCAAAATCATTTTTCATCATAAATTATAGAGGTACTTACGTGTTTTGATATTATTATCAGGAAATAATACGTTTAGTTAAATAGGTACGCTGCCATGCAAGTTCTATCGGCGGGGCTTTGCAAAAGTTAGTTAGTTTGCATACAAGTGACACCCCCGTGCCTAGACCGTTATTCAGAAGCTACAAACCTATCGATGAAAATATGCATGAGAATTTACTTCCTAGGACACAATCAGAACATTGGTATACGTCAAGGTTGGCACAGTATCAAGTTTGTTATAGTGATTTTCTTAGTGGGTTTCTTAGTGCTGTTTTTCATCGGGGTAGATTATCAAGAGATAACGGGGTTAAATTGTTTTACAAAGGGGTAGATCTACCACGAATGGGGTAGCTGTGACAAAATTCTGTTCTATCACTTTTTCTCTGGTTACGTCTTGTGTCACGGCCTTGAATTTTTACTTCCAATGCGCGTAAAGAAGTTTCACTTCAAAAATAGCCATGATGAATGAATCCATCTCCGTCAGGAGACAGTAATTGCAAAAGAAGATATTGACAGAAACCAAGTTAACGGACTTCTATGGTTTTTCAGTTTATTTCTTCAGTGCACTACATTCTTCCGTGGAGTTTCATCTAAAGTGGTTGGTCTAAAAGCAGGAGCAGCGTAGCAGCAACGACCGTACAAGCCTGCGGGGCTAATAACGTGAGCGCCGTTCCATATAGATTACGGGGGCTATTTTACATACTAGTAGCACTCTGTGGCGGCCCGCCGATATATCATTATTGTCTGAAAGGTTCATTTCTGGGCCCAGCGATCTGGAGGACGACGTGCGCCAGGGGCAACGACAGCACTCTGCGGTTTCTATCGAAATTAATTGAAGGAAAGAGACGATGATGAAGGGTAGAAAGTTAGTGAATGAACGGCTATACTCGAATCATAATTCATAATGAACGAGCAAATAGTAGCCGTAATAGGCAGGTTTATGTTATTTTAATTTCGTAGATGTATAAACAAAAGAGCTCAGATTGTTTAAGTATGATTGCTTCTGACAGATTCGTTAATAAATGTTAAATATTGATCTGGCAGTTATTAAATTTATTTCTATATTAATTGGGATTTTAAAGATAATCTGAATAACGATAATATAATTGTCTGGAGGTTTGACATAGGAGTTGAATTACTGATATTCATTTCTAACTCTCAGTGTTAGAATTTAGGAAAATTAAAGATTTTCCTTGATTTAAGTACAAACAATCTTCGGATTGTCACGGGATTTCAAACAGGACACTGTCTCTTCAATGAACACCTCAGTAGGTTGAAGCTGAGAAACAACAGCGAATGTAGATTCTATGCGGAAAATGGGGAAATTCCAAAATACCCCATCACTGAATGCGCCGAGACGACAACCGTTCGTGCCATAAACTTTGGTACGGCTGGTGTCGGATATGGAGAGCTGGCTTCTGTCAAGCCGTCTCAGATACTGGCTTTTGATCAAAGCTCTGAGACTGTATGATGAGTTATAACTCGTTATAACTCAAGAAAGGGAAACACACAATAGATCTGGAAGGTCACGGTGATGAAACTTCTAATTCAAAAATTTGTTGAAAATGGTTTAATGCCTTTCTTTGATCTGTAGTAATGAAATTTACTACTTTTATTTGTCCGACTGGAAAATTTCAGAACTTATTAATTTAATCAACAAATTCTCAAAAAAAATCTAATTTTAAGAAGTGGCCAGATTGGTATATACTTTGTTGGCATGTCAACATGTCGATAATTGCGTCTTATCTCATCAAGGAGATCAAATTCGACAAAATATGAAGATACTCGTACAACTTTCAATCGGCATTAAACGGTCTACCCAATTTTGCTAACAGGAGAAAAGAAAGTCAGTGGTGCACATGTCTTTTTTAGAAAAATATTCTAACTATTATAACCCATATATTTATACGTCCCTGGTGAATCTGTTGACACTTTTAGCATTAAAATGTGTAACACTTTTAATAACTTTTACTCTTAAAATTTCATTTGAATCACTAAAAGCACTTGGATGAGAATCATAATAAATCGAAAAAAGAATCTTTAACCTTCTGTAGCTCCCCAACGCCCAACGCGAAAAACGGGCATCCTAAAAAATTGATGTATTTTAAAGTTTAATATATTTTATTCTAGTGGGCCGATTTTTATGTGTTTTAAACAGTTTGTAGCTAAATTATTTGACTTCTTAGTGTCTCCTTCTAAATTAAAAATGAAACTTTCTATCTGTCATTTATACGAGGGAAAGTAAAATGTTAATATTTTGGTGAAAGTTTCCTACACCCTGTGGAATATGTTAACAATGCAAGGAATTTTAAAGTCATTTTATCATCTAGGTATGTGTTTTCCCGAGAGTTTATTTTTGGATTCATCTCAATAACTTTATTTTTTTTTGAGATATTCGATATTTTGAATAAGACAGTTAACGATTTACATCAATTTTAGCATTGATTTCGGGTCCTCATCAACACACTTCTAAAATAGTGTTTATTGTTTTTGTAATGTCACTGTCATTGAAAAGTCATATTATTGATTATTATTGTTTATTGACGTTTACTCTAGTAGAGATGGTTTTAAGTTCTGAAGTATCGGCTATTGCTGCTTTAATTGATCATGGTAGAGATCAATTTTTGGACTTTAAAACCATATCAGCTAGAGTAACTGCCCAACAGACAATAATAATATGATTTTTCGAAGACCGTGACATTAAGTAAATCGTAAACACTATTTTAGAGATCTGTTGACCAAGACCAAAAGCAAATTCATGACTTTAAAGTAAAGAATTCGAAAAAAAATGTTAGTTCCTCCTCCAAAAAAAAGCTATTGAGATGAATCAAAAAATAAACTATCGGTAAAGGATATACTTAGATGATGAAATTATTTTTAAATTTTTTGTTTTGTTAACATACTCCACAGGGTGTTTCAAACATTTACCAAAATATCAGCATTTTGTTTTTCCTCGTGTAATTGACATATGGCAACTTTCATTTTAATTTAGAAAGATATACTAAAACGTCAAATAATTTAGCTACAAATTGCTTAAAAATCATTAAAATCGGTCCACTAGAACACAATATATAAAACTTTAAAATACATGAAAATTTTAAGATGCCCGTTTTTCGTGCCGGTGAGTGTATAACATAAATCTTATTTTTATCTCTCTCCTGTTTTTTAAAACACCCTGTTTAGACATTTGCTAACCAACAGAAAATATTTAAAAAAAACTAATAACTTGCGTTTTGCATTACAGATGAGAATCATAAAAACTACATGGATATGTATTGCAACTCTGTTGACTAGTCTGCATATTCCATCACAGCACCGGCTTTGATAGAGAGCGTTCGCAAATCACCGGTTGCGCCGCGACCTCGGCCTTAGCAGCAGCGGTATGAGCAAAACAGGGATAAAAAGCAAAGATATTAAACTGCACCGCTTGTTACGTTTAACTGCTTCTGGTGTTAAGGTCCATTTCACAGAAATGAGAGAGCGCGACGAGCGCAGCCTTAGGGTCTTCCGCCCAGGAGAGCCGCAAATCGAAGAAGAGGTCTTTGGGCTATCCAGCTTCGTTGGCGACGGTGGAACTCGATAGTTGAGGAAGATTGAAGGTAAATATAGAGTCGGGTGTTGAAATGGTTGTTAGGAGAGTTGTACGCTTTGTGGAAGAGTAATGATAACGCTTTTATGAAATTGAAGAAGATGTTTAATAGTTATTTTCTATACAAGACGATAAAATGGTATTATTTTATCGTCGACCGGAAAGATTAAGAGCGATGAAATCGCGAGTGATTTAATTTCGGGACACGATAATGCAATTTTACCGTCGTGTATACAACAATAATTTTTTCCATAGCGTGTTAGGTTTTAAAAAATATTCAGAACTTATTATTTCAAGGAATTTATTACGAGTAGAAGAAATATTGTGCTGGGTTGGCGTTGGTTTCTATGTAATTTGACAAATAAATAAAGCTGTCTCTTTAGTTGTCAGCAGGGGGGTGACAGTGATATAGGAAAATTGGAAACAGTCATTAGTGTCATTCCTGTCATCTCCTGACGACAAGTATGGCCGCCTAGACAAGGACAGCAATGTTTCTGTCTAACTATTGTCTAACTTTTCTCTAACGCCATTTTATATATTAACGCCGTCTTTTGTCTAACGCCATTTTAATTCTCTCCGTTTAGTTTTGTTTTGTAAAGTAATAAAGCATATAAAATATATATTACATGAAAAATCCTGGAGAAAAAGACGTTTCTGCAGTAATAGGTATGTCCCATGTATATTAAAAATAGGTAGTAAATAAACACTATATCTGTATTTTTTAGATGCAAGAAAATTTTGTTATGTTTATGATCGTCGATTTTTCTGAAAATTGAAACAATTTACAGCAAGGTAAGATCATTTTTAACTATAGCCAACATTAGTTATCTCCATTATGCGCGATTTATTGTCAATAATGCAATAAATATGACTGATACAATCTGATTGTTATCCGACCAAAAGTCTCTTTTTGCTTCTTTTTGTTTTATAAACCAGGTCTCTTTGGGAATAATGGACGCTTTTTTAAACAGCATATTTATATTTTATACCTATTGATATTTTTACATTGTTAATTTTAGTATAAAAAAATTGTTTTTCTGTCTTCAGGTTTTTGTATAAGGCTCCCGTTTTCATGTTCCTGTGAATACATGTATTCATTTACAAATTTCTGTGAGTCATGCTTATACCTTACTAATTTACGTTAAAATTGCATATAATTTAGTAATTGCTGTAGAAATCATTCAATTCTTTATTTTTTATATTTATTTAGTCAGGTTGTCTCATATTTCAAATAAATATGTTTGAATAAAATTTTGTTTTGTTTTATTTATGATAAGAAAGAGTACAAAATATATTTAAACTGAAAGAGGGCCCGCCATTGAATAACCGGAAACGGAAATAAAAATGAAGCCATTATGTCAACCTGTCAATTGGAAAATTAGTTCTCCCGACGACAACGAAGGCTTTCGGTGGCGTATCGTGTTTCCACGATTTAACACAGAGTTGATACTTCTTTCTAATTAATTATTTTATGGTTGTCAGTTTTGAGTCAATATTTTTTAATTCTCTTTCGTGCCGATTGCTGATTGAATTGGAGCCAGAAATGGCTCAAAACGAAATAAGTAAATTAGCAACAGATATTCAGGCTGAGGCGACAAACGCCATATCCAAACTACTTCCATTTAAATCCCGAATAACTTAGGGGAATACAAAAATTTGCAAAAATGGAAGCAATTAAAAAACGTGCGAGAAGAAATAAAGTTTTTAACCTATCTTCGCTGTTCAGTATCATTTAATCTACCCTGGCGGTTAAAGTACTATTTTATCTACATAAAATACAGTGTGTTACATACAAGAAACTTTATTTTGTATAAGGATATGTATGTGAAATACCTATGAAACATTGGAAACCGACTTTATGCCACGATCCACGATGGTTTTTGCAGTTTACAGTTCACAACACAAATATTTTTGATAGATATATAGCTCAGGGCCGATACATCGTTTTACATGGATGACCTTCAACAAATTAGAGACAAACTGCAATTTTGCATGGAGCTTCATTTTGTAGATCTATAAACATCCTGAAACCCCAGCGATGAAGCGTTGAGCCCGTCACCCCAAAATCACCCCTACAAGGGATAAAAGTGGCCCTTTTTTTACTTTTTCTTCAATAACTCTAAAACTACGAATTTTAGGAAAAAAAGTAACGAGTAAAAAATTGAAGAAAAGAAAATTTCCTACCATATAGATAAATAACTAAAATTTTTAAAATTTTAGTGGCGCAGGTGCAAATTCTTTAATTTAGGAGGATTGTTTTAATAACCCACCACTCTGTGTTTAACTTCAAATGAAAGCATTTTTGAGATAAATCTCGAGACCAAAAAATTTATTAGGATACAGGGTTCTATAAAAACGATCTTTTTAATTAAGGTATGTTACCAGGGGCGGAGGTAATTTTTTTAAATGTGCGTTTTTTACATTTTATTAACATTGAATAAGAAAAATTGCAGTTTTACAAATAATTTCCTATAAAATAGGTATATTGAAAAATTACACGTTTAATAACAAAATAAGAAAAACCTTAGCTCAAAAATAGGATAACTTATCTAAGGATAGATTTCACTTCCACACTCATTCACTTCCACATTTGTTGGGTTCATACATGTAATGCCATTGCATTGACCACATGCCATAGTGCAGGTGAGTTCCATTTGCTTGAATGTACATGCTTTTTTACAGCCTCCCGAAGATCAATTGCAAATTTTTTTCTCTAAAACCCATGTAGGAGCAATGGGCTGGTCTGAATGTATTGGATTCATCTCTCGATTTTTCAGATTCCAAGCCCAATCTTGCGGTGGTAAATTGTTATTTAACCAAGCCTGTACCCTGCAATATTTTCAGATCTGTTTTCTCAACTATAATTATATAACATATCACTATGGTAAAAATGTCACTGTTGTTTTTGATGGCTATGAAGAGATACAGACCAAAATTGTGAAGCAGAATCGCAGATCTGCCGGTAAAAAAATGGTACCAATTGTATCTTTCTCGAATTTATCTGCAGTGGAGGTACCAAAGGCAGATTTTTTGTCAAACACCAGCGAATGAAGTTGCTTTTGTTGGTGTTAAACACCAACAAACGCAACTTCATTCGTGCGTCCGGAAAAGTATTGTTGGAAAATGGAATCAATGTTAAATTCGCTGATGGTGATGCCGATACTCTTATTATAACTACAGCGGTCGCAATAAGTGACAATTTACCAAAAAGGACCGTAGCAGTAGTTAGCGAAGATACGGACATTATAGTGTTACTGATTCATTATTGCTACAAGAGACTGTTTATGATTCGTCCGTGACAGGTGTCAAAACCAAATAAAATACTCGACATATCGGCCTTACAACAAAAATTGGGGGATCTGAAGAATGTAATTCTTAGTGTCCACGCTATATCTAGTTGCGACACAACGTCTGCTGTGTTCAATAAAGGGAAGATTAATTTAGTGAACACCAGAAGAAAAAGTTATGTGAGCTATTAAAAGAATTTTATAATCCCGAGGCTACAAAGGAGAAGTTAGAAGAAGTTACATCTCAGTTTTTTATAGCAGCATATGTTAGAAATTCGACAAAAAAAGTAGATTTGGATAGTGCCAGATACATGCTTTATCAACAGTACGTAAGTACGTAGCTAGTCTTAATACTACAACTTCAACTTGGCATCAGTACCACCTACCTCCAATAGTGCGAAATATCATGGACTTGAGTTTTTCATCAGGTAAGTTAAATTTATGTTGCATTCAAATGTTAAACTAAGTTCTCATTTTTAACTTACAGGTACAGGCTTGGTTAAATTACAATTTACCAACGCAAGATTGGGGTTGGAATCTGAAAAATCGAGAGGTGAATCCAATACATTCAGACCAGCCCATTGCTCCTACATGCGTTTTAGAGAATTTTTTTTTGCAATTGCTTTTCGGGAGGCTGTAAAAAAGCATGTACATGCAAGCGAATGGGACTCACCTGCACTATGGCATGTGGTCAATGCAATGGCATTACATGTATGAACCCAACAAATGTGGAAGGGAATGAGGACTATCCTTAAGATAAGTTATCCTATTTTTGAACTAAGGTTTTTCTTATTTTGTTATTAAACGTGTAATTTTTTAATATACCTATTTCATGGGAAATTATTTGCAAAACTGCAATTTTTCTTATTCAGTGTTTTTAAAATGTAAAAACGCACATTTAAAAAAATCTCCGCCACTGGTAGCTGACCTTAATTAAAAATATCGTTTTTATAGGAACTTGTATCCTAATAAATTTTTTGGGCTCTAGATTTATCTCAAAAATGCTTTCATTTGAAGTTAAACACAGAATGGTGGGTTATTAAAACAATCCTCCTAAATTAAAGAATTCGCAAGTGCGCCACTGAAATTCTAAAAATTTTGGTTCTTTACCTATGTGGTAGGAAATTTTGTTCTCTTCAATTTTTTACTCCTGGTTTTGGGGTGACGGGCTCAACGCTTCATCACTGGGGTTTCAGGATGTTTAAAGATCTACAGAATGAAGCTCCATGCCAAATTTCAGCTTGTCTATAATTTGTTGTTGATCGGCCTGTATAGGCTCTGGGCTAATAAGGCAATGTTAACAGTTGCTATGGAAAAAAAAATATTTATTTATGACTATAGTTTATTATATTCGATTTTGTTCTGGTGTTAGGTCCATAGGGCTCATGAATCAATACAAGGAAATGTAATAAGTAACTTCAACTAATATTTTACCAACACAATAATTGTTTTTTTTTGTCTTTTTTTATTAAAGTCTTTAATTTTGAAATTACAGAGATAAAATATACAAAAAAAGTAATAGGTTAAAAAAAAATCAAACCATTTAAAAAAAATTAATTTAGGTAAAAAAAAACAAAGTTGTGAATGTATCTGTTTCATAAAATAGTAGACAAGACCAACAAAAAAGTTTATTGAGTGCCTTACAACCACATAACCAGTAGGGTGAGCCAAAAAAAACTAACCTATGGGTTAAAATGAACCTAATAACCGAAAAAAAAATATCCCTGGAAGGCAGGATTTTTAGCTCAATTTAAAAAGGTGTCGGTGAACATTCAAAGTTTACCATTTAAATATAAGGTAAAAAAATCTTTTTCCATTAAAAGTACCATAACTTTGAAAGGGTTTACGATAAAAAAAAAGTTACATCGCTGATTCTTGTAGAGCATTAAATTTCCTAAAAAAATCTATCTGGGAGTAATCTGGGTATTTTCTTTTTACTGAATATGAAAATTTTTAATCAACAAACACTAAAACTGATTGATTTTTGATTGAAAATTGTTTTTTTTTTCACTTTTCAAAGCTTTCAAATATACGAATTATTGAATTGAAAAAAATTACTTTCAGATAGATTTTTTACTAAATTTTATACTCTACGAATCAGCGATGTAATTTTTTTTATCGTAAATCGTTTTAAAGTTATGGTACTTTTAATGGAAAAAGATTTTTTTACGTGTTACTTAAATGGAAAACTGAATTTTCACCGACACCTTTTAAAAGTGAGCTAAAAATCCTGCCTTCCAGGGATTTTTTTTCTGTTATTAGGTTCTTTTTAACCCATAAATTCCATAGGTTATTTTTTTTGGCTCACCTTTGGCTCACCCTCGACCCTTGGCTCGAGTTGGGCGCCGTTCAAGCCGAACGAAGAATAAAAATATTTCTGTTGAGATATTTTTATTTTTAGCGTTTAGTCTTTCGCGAAAAAAATAATTGAAAGTTTGGAATTTATTTAAAAATAAAAAATGGATTATTTTTTAATTTTTAGTTAAAAAACATATCTTCATAATATAGGTAAGTAGTAGATTAAATTTACAAGAGAGATAATCCAGAAAAGGTCCAGTGGTTTTCAAAATTTAAGCAAAAAATATTTTTTTTTAATTTCAAAGTAATGTATCTCGATTATTTTGGATTTATTTCAAAAACGGTAAAGAGAAAATATGTTTCATTTATCGAAATCTACCAGCTTTGTAAATATTTGCACTTGTTTAAGACTCACCCTGTATAATAGCATTAGATTGAAACATTATTTGCCGGCGCCGATCTTTTTTTTAAATTAATACATAACTATTCATTACTTTTTTAAGATCTCCTTTTAAAATACAATAATAATTTAAAGTGTTTTTCTCAGGGTTTTTCTATTTACTGGAATACCAATATCAAAATTAACCAGTCTTAAAATTTTAGAACTTATTAAAAGAGCGAGTCGACTTTTATATCCAACATTGACTATTTTATCTCTTGATGACGATTTTATTTTTTTTTTCATAAAAAGGCAGGTGTACTAAAATTATATATTTATATTTTATTAACACAGGAACTCTTATGTTGAATTTGCTTCAAGGTGAAGCACCAAGCCTTCAATTTTAAAAATCCATACCCCATCAGCTATACCACCAAGCATATCATTAGGCGGTCCTTATTTCTCGCACCCCAATTACTCTTTATACTCTATAATATAGTACATAAGTGTATTTGTCTCAACCTTATCCGGTCAAATCTCATCTTATATTACAGCCTCTGGTCTTTTTTTTCAAGTAGGAAGACTTACAGTAATTCATATGAAGAATGAAGCTTTAAGCTTCATTGAGAACCTCGCAATTAGTGGAATAAATTAGAGGTGTCAATAATTATTTAATATACAGGGTTGTTCACCACATACTACACGGAGTATTGTAGCTAAACGATTGGATTTTTACAAATTGTAAGTATTGGGTTCGTTGAAGGACTATTAAAGCTATAATATAAAAATAATTTTACAAGATACAGATTGTCCCAAATAACTAAAAAATATTATAGTTGCATTATTTTAAATAGAACACCACTAGTTTGTTCTACTAATTTGGAGGTTCCGAATGAAGCTTATCAGTTCTACTCTATCTTGAAATACCAATAATGTGATGGAAAAATCAGAAGTGGTGGAAAGACATAATGGAAATCTTGATTGACAAAAATGACTTCTCTCGTGGGCTAACAACATATTATAGAAATTATATCGATGCAATAATACTTGGAGACATCAACTGCCGTATGAAAAAGAAACCTTGATATAAGTAGTAGGTAGTTTAGTTCTTTACTAACTGCTTAGTTTTTTTATTAACTGCTTTGTTTTTTGTTTAAATGGAACACCCTGTATTTTATTTTTTCAGTAGACGGATAATTAAAAAATGAACAATTTTTGTATTTAGAGTATCTTTCATAAATTACCGTTGAGAGAGCCCATATGAAATAATTCTGCATGTATCTGCGAAACCATTAAAAATTTTGATATACTTTAAATACAAAAAATGTTCATTTTTTAACTCTCTATCTAAAAAACAAATATACAGGATGTTGCATTTAAAAAACTAGGAAAAATTATTTTATATTTTAGAAATTTGGCGTAGAATTTTGAACACCCTATATGATTTAAGATTACGATATTTATAGCAAAGTAAGTATAGATCATCTAAAGTAAATACCTAATATAGTTTTGATTTCAGGGCAGTTCTTGTATTTGTAATATTTTTTTTAAGAAAGGCCGAGAAATATATATTTTTTATTTATTAATAAGTGTGTCCCATTTAAAAAATGGTGTCTGTTTAAAAAAAATCATCTCGATCCACTAACACTTTTTTGAGCCACCCTATAGAAGTTAAAATATTTTCCTGAAATACATCGTCATTCGTACTTTCGGTTATTATATATTGTATTTTTAATATTCTAAGAGTCGGATGTATGATATTTTAATTTTATTAACAAACAGGAATACTATTATGTTTGAATTTGCTTCAGGATGAAGTCCCAAGCCTTTAATTTTAAAAATCTATACCTCAGCTCGCTACTACCAAACATATCATTAGGCGGGCCTTATTTCTCGCACCCCAATTACTTTTTATACCCTTTATACTCTGTAATACAGTACATACGTGTATTTGTCTCGGCCGTATCCGATCGCATCGCCTCTTGTCTTACGGTGATGGATCCTTAATTAGATAGTGCGCCTGTCACGCGCGTCCTGGACCGCCGCTGAAATCACGGTGCCGCCGCTGCTGCGAAGCGAACGGTGGCAGAAACAGCACAATCGCTACGAGAAGCTGGTGTCGGGACTACTATGTATATAGATTTTAACGTAGAAAAGCTTAAAGGTATGGCCAAGACTACCATATAGCTACTTTAACTGCGCGGTTGTTGTGATGTGATTTAAAGTTTATTATCGTGTTCACGCACAGGCCAAAAGTAGCATGCTGCCAGCTGATTTTCTACTGCAGCTACCCACGAAAGTTAAGATCAGACATAGCCGCTTTTACTGCGCAGTTTTTATGTTGTGGCTACTAAAGTTTTGTGTCGTGTTAACACACAGACCAATAGTAGCATGCCGCAAGCTAATTTTCTACTGCAGCTACCAACTAAAGTTAAAATCAGATATAGCTGCTTTTATTGCGCAGTTTTTGTGATGTGGCTACTAAAGTTTTTTATCGTGTTAACACGCAGACCAATAGTAGCATGCTGCAAGCTAATTTTCTACTGCAGCTACCAACTAAAGTTAACGTCAGACACAGCTGCTTTTACTGCGCAGTTTTTGTGATGTGGCTACTATAGTTTAGTGTCGTGTTAACACACAGACCAATAGTAGCATACTGCAAGCTAATTTTCTACTGCAGCTACCAACTAAAGTTAAGGTCAGACACAGCTGCTTTTACTGCGCAGTTTTTGCGATGTGTCTACTAAAGTTATGTGTCGTGTTAACACACAGACCAATAGTAGCATACTGCAAGCTAATTTTCTACTGCAACTACCAACTAAAGTTAAGGTCAGACAACTACCAACTAAAGTTAAGGTAGCTGCTTTTACTGAGCAGTTTTTGTGATGTGTCTACTAAAGTTTTGTGTCGTGTTAACACACAGACCAATAGTAGCATACTGCAAGCTGATTTTCCACTGCAGCTTTGTAAAAATGTTACGTTTGATGTTATGCGTACAATAATGATGTTTAATAACTACTGTTTTATTAGGATTTTTTAAGGAAAATTTAACATAATAAAAAGATTACATATCTCCAGACTTTTACCGGTTAGTAAAATATTTTCAAACATATTCTCACCTAAGATTTAATTATTATATACTTCTTTTTTATCCATCTTCAATGTACGTTGACAACATCACAACTTCAATGTACGTTGACAACAATCTCGGCGAAACATTGTCTGTCCTGTGCAGCTCGAAACAGTGTGTGTAAGTCTAGACCAGTCCAATCTCGTATGTTTCTCAACCACGCGTGCTTGCGTCTCCCAAGTCCTCTTCTGCCTTCTGTCTTCTCTTCGATGATTAACTTCAGCAGCTTTGCTCTACTCGTAGGCTCTACTATTCCGCATGACATGAGATTGACAGCCTCCCACGCTGACACCCAACGCTACTGGACCAGGTGATGGTCGGTTTCGTCATTTGGAACGTGACTACAATGTACTTTCACGTACTGTATTAAACTCAGCCAAGATGAAATTCCTCGAAAAAAAGCCGCTACCTCCTGGACTATAACCAGTAGCTATGATCTAGGTCTGATAGGTCTAGCATAGTGTTTGGCAAAAGTATTTCAGACCTAGGTGACATATCAATCTTTCAGACCTAGGTAACTAGGTAACAGTTTATTTTAAAAGGTTGGGTCTTGAGGGTGAACTTTAACTTTTTCTCTTAAAAGTTTGTAGAACTGAGCTACAATAGGCCCTCGCGGTCGCAGGGGTAGATCCCACCTGGGACACACCCTTAGTAAATACAATACCAGCAGCTAGTTTACTAACAAGATTATTAGTTTGCAAATTATATATTCGTTTTGGTTAATGTTATTTTAGATTCTTTTAATACTAGCCAGTTATTTCAAATATTTGTATAATAAGCCAAGTAGGCTTATCCATTTTAGGCGTAACAGAGGCATCATTTTTAGCTATATCATTATTTAGGAATATTTTTTTATAATGAAAGAAGCGATAGCCTCTAAAAGAAAAATAAAAGAGGCTTTTTTAATACAATCTAATAAAAATAAATGTATTGCTCATACATCTGTAGATGTTAGTCATGTATGGCAATCGCTTCTTTGATTTTAAAGAACATAACATAAATAAACATAACATACGTAAAAATTAAAAATAATCATACAGAACAACAAATAATCATACAGTCAACGGGTTTTGTAATCGTATCTGTTTAAAAAAAAACTGTTAAAAAAAGTGTTTTCGAATAGTTGAATTTTAAATAGTTTTTTTCTTTATTCTTTGTATTTTTGTTTGCTTCCGACGACGGAAAGAGATCAAATTTCCGAAACGTTAAGCATTTTTTTTGTTTGTTAGGGAAATTTGTTTATCTGTAAACTTAACTGCTGACAAGTAGTTTCCGTTGGATTAACGCAGCAGTGTTTACAAAAAATAACTATTTTATTTTGTAGATTTTCTTGCAGTGGCGAAATACCTATAAAGGATTTCTTGGAGAGATGAATCCGCCACATACGTATAGACATTTTTTTATTATTTAGGCTGACTTGGATATGCTCAGAACATTCAAATTTAACGCTGGCCTGCGTTCGTTGTAGTAGGCGATGCACGTCGAGTGCAGGACCGGCGAAACAATCATTATTAAGTAGTAGCTGGGAGGCTGCGAATTACAGGTGCGGCCGTTTGCTGGAATTTGCCCGAATGCCCTCCGCGAAATTACGGATAATTTGAGGATAAACGTCCCCGGTTGCCGCTCGAGACTGCGCTTTATTACATGTATCGGTGGCTTACGGCCAATCGACGCGACTATTTTAAAAACAATTTGATTAGCGGCCTCTTTTTTAATCGATCATTTTTGGAATGCGTCCACTGGAACACTGCCGCAATTCAAGTTGGAATTCAAATGATTTAAACAAATTAGACGGAGTCATAAAATTTTCGATTATAGTGTAGTAAACTATAATAACGAATCGTGTGTGAGTGATCGCATTTTACTATTATCGCTAAAGTTATTGACAGTTATTGTTGCAATAACTCTTTAAACGTTTGTTTAAAAGTGATAGAGATTGTTTCATTTGAAATAATTAATTGTTATGTGAAAGCAAAATAAAACACTAATTTACCACTATACACAGATACAGATACACCAAGAGACTTTACATTCGTCATTGGATGCGCGTTTTGTTAATTATGTTAGCATCATCAGCAGATGCTTGAAGCTGAGTGTGCTTCAATCTGCTGATGATGCTGACACAGTTCCCTAGTCACACACAGTCTCCTAGGTCTGATAGGTCTAACATGGTTTTGCCAAACACCTCAAACCTGGTTCTGCTCCTAGTGGGACAGATACACATAACGTACTTTATGATTTTGTCATATTCCATACAGAGTTGGCATTCGGCGTCTTCCACTAGTCCTATCCTTTGTAGGTGTGATTTCAGTCGACAGTAGCCCCTGTATTCTGTGAGGCTCTCCATTCCTATCGGCCTTTAAGAGCTCGCCTGGACCCGAATTCTGTAACTGTGACATAAAAACGTTACGCTTTCAAAGCGGTGAGCGCAAGTTTTCGATCAGCGAAACGCAAGGCAGTCGATTTTGGTATTCTCGTTGCCATGCGAATCGTGTTCTGGATACGCGTTGAGCACATATTGGCAACATCACAATTTCTAATGTAGGTAATAGTCAAAAGTTGATAATTAACGGATGTAACAATGAAAAATGTCAATGTTACGTGAATTTCATAACCTATTGTTGAGTTATGTCAAGCTATTTTTCTATGGATATATCATTATTCTTATTATACGAGGGATGTGTTGAAGACGCTTCTCAGCATTTTCGATGTTTTGAACAATATTTATAGCTGCCAAGTCGTAAATTATCAATTACTTATTGGGAATTTATAGAAGAAGTAGTTTCACTAAAGAGCAAGATAACGGAGAAAATCACAATTTTTTCGATTTTCACTGACAGTTCGACAAGCAAAACGATCTTTTAAGGCAGCTGTTTTCAAAGCGGTCAGCGCAATCAGTAAAGACACTAAGCGCGTCAGACGAGAATACCGAAATCGTTAATTAAGTGCGCGCTCAGCGAAAATTAACGTCATATACGCTGAGCGTCTAAAAGCGCTTAGCATTTTCAAAGATACAGAATACGGGCCCTGTTCTGGGTTTGGATGGCCCTGCTAGGATTTTCTTGGCATGTTCCATTCCTGGACTGGCATTCCAGTCCCGAAACGTCGCATCCCTAACCCATTCACAGAGCTTGTCTCTTGCGAGATTTTTTATTCGCGTCATAGACGTGGATTGACTATCCCAAAATATGTTTATTGTTTTTTTCCGGTGTATTTTCGTTCTACCTGCAGTTGCACACAGGGTTCAATAGCATATAGCTCAGCTTGGAAAATTGTGGTGTATTTTCCAAGACTGTGGTAGATCTCAGTTTGGAGCAGTAAATTTTGCTGCAGTAAATTCCTGCGCCAGATTCCTTTTCGTTGTTGTATATTGAGTGAGTGTGGTGAGTCTTAAATAGGTGCAAATATTTTCGGGGGTGGTATATTTCGACCCCAGGAACACGTCTATGAGGTTTTTTTCGCAAAAAAAAGATGTTGAAAAACGTGCGTTTTCTTTTAAATTTCACTGTATATTTTTCGAAAACTTTTTAGAACTGCCTGTTCATCGCAAATTTTCCCACGGTATAATTTCTTAATCTCTGATATTACCATAGTTACAGCTCTGCTCTATGGTTACGGCACTAAAAGGGATGCAAATACAAAAAGTGGCTCTCAAAATTTTTCCAAAAAAAAAATCATTTTTTTTTTAATTTTCAAACTTATAACTCGGTTATTTTGGACTTATTTGAAAAATGGTAAAGAGAACATATGTTTCTTTTATCGAGATCTACTAGCCCTGAAAATATTTGCACTTATTTAAGACTCACCCTCTATATGTAATAAATTGTTTTTCGGCTTATCCTATTCGTCCCTATTTGGAAAATGGACGTTGTAAGTGCGCGTCAGGAGTTGAACCGGTGCCGGTGGTGTGAGATCTGAGACCATTCCTAGAACCCTTTCAAACCCTACATGGAAGAAACTGAAGTAGAAAATGTACTAACATTTTTTTTAAATTAAAATTACCTCAAATTCTATATAATGGTGTAACAACTCTAAACGTTTTTACAAAAACTATATCACTAAACCAAGTAGTTAGTTGAAATTTTTATTATTTTTATTTATATCATTTATACATATACTTTTTTTGCTATGAAACCTAATTTCTTTATATCTAGTTCTAGCCTAAAATATTAAATTTAAACATGTGTGCATATTATATCCATTTTATTAGTTATTTTCAATGAAATTCAATTTATATTAATTTAATGCTCAAGGTTTGTGGAAGGTATATAGTACCTTTTTCTTGAATTCTTTGTACTCCCTTTTATGAATACAGAATTAATAATAAGTTCTAACCATATAACGGTAACTTTAGGTAGAAATTCTACCAAATTTATATTAGTGCACTATTCATTTTCTATTATGATCTTGACTATATCATCTTTTCATAAAATATGATTAATGGTATTGACATGTGAATTTTCGATATTAAGTATAGGTAAGAATAGAAATAAAATAGATTAACCGCAAACCTTTTTTATTTCTATACTTTTCACAAAAAGACACTGCTGACTTTGGGTTCTATAGTCTCCAACTGATTCAGGTAATCAGACAAAAACAGCGTGAAGGGATTTCTTGATATAGTTTATCGTCAGGTATTCTTTCACATCAACTCCTAATGATTCTATCTTGAAAATTCTATCAAAAATTTATAGTAAAAATTTCTTAATTCTTATTATATTTAAGGTAATTGTTGATACTGAGTTTATTTTTTTATTATGTCTGTGTTACATGATTCCAAAATGTAAAGAAAACAACAAATAATAATAAATTATAAGTATCTATTTTATTGTATGATTGTATAAAATTATATTGGATGAATTATACAGGGTGTCCCAATATTCGGTGAACATAGAACTACTACGTATTTTTGGAATCAGAAAGTTCATTGGACACAATTCACCGCTATACAAAACTTTGTCCGTTAGAGGGCATCAAACTTTAACAAAATAAACACATTTTTTAAGATTTAAGACGGGAAAATATAAAACAGATTTTCAAAAAAATCCGTTTTTTCTAAAAAACTCAGCAGTCCTCGAAATTTTTAAAACTTTTTTGATATTATCTTGGTGAACATCCCAAGGAGCAACTTTGCCCCAATTTAACCATCTTCGTATCTATTGCGGTTTCCGAGATACCAATGCTCGTACCTCGAATTTGTAGCACCCTGTATAGTAGTTCTATGTTCACGGAATATTGGGACACCCTGTATAATTAAAGTCCTATAATTAGTCAATCTCCGTTTTGAAAAATATTTTTGCATTTAGTTGTATAGTATCCAAAGTAAAGTTTAAAATATTTTTTTCTTCCTATTCTAACTTCTTTCTATTTTCGGAATAATTGCAATTTTCAAAGTCTATATTATTCCAAAGATTGAAATTAGTAAGATTTACGTATATATGAACGGTATAAAACCATGCAATAAGCGAATCAAACGATCAATGAAAACCAAATAATTGCGTACAGAGATATGATCTGATCGCAGTAATGAGCGTTATCTCTTCATTCATAAATTTTACGCTTAAATTGCACAACACACTTTTGCAGATGAACTTTCTGATGAGGAAAGATTATTTACGGCGTAAATGTGAATGAATTTCAATTATATCATTTTCTCATTTGAAATTGTTGATTATTGTAAATCGAATGTCATTAATCACTGGCTTTGAAGGTAAATTACTGGTGATACCGGCGATATAAGATATGCTTTATAGTAATTCATCAATTTCTTGTTAATTGTGGTTTGTTGGAATATTGAATGGGCTACTATAAAACGAATTAAAATATTTTTAAGGTTAGTCATTTTCAAGTTTGTACTAATTTATAACTGTTTTTCATATTATTTTTATGTTATAGACTAGAATTATAATATACAGAATTGTCTGAATTGTATTCGGGAAACTTCTGCAAATAAAAATATGTAAAAAAGTTCGTCTAAATAATTGTAAAATGTTCAGTTTCGGAGATACAGGATGTTAGTTTCGTTTTGATTTTGATTTTTTCCAAATAATTTATAAACTAACGTCGATATTTAGATGAACACTGGTGTCTAGAAGTTTTTTGACATGAGAAACTTGAATTTGATATGAGTATGACTTCTACTTGTAGAGGGCGCCACGGTTTTAACTGGTTTGAAGAGTAAAAGCTTTTCGTCCGTATCTACTAAAAACTACTGAGTAAAAAATATACATGTACGACGTTTTTTTACGCAAAAAAGGTGTCTTGGTAAAAATCGCTACGAGTAAAGTTCCTCGAGATATTTGGAATCGAAATTATCAAGACCTGTCATCATTGACTCAAACTAAACATGTTGGCTAAATAGTTATTAGACTGAAATAATAAATTTGAAATATTTTTGTGTCAAAAGTTGAACAGAAACTGTTTTATTATACTTTTTTCCAAGAAAAATTTATGATTTATCTAAAATAGTTATTTTTTATACAAGACGATAAAATGGTATTTTATCGTGGACCGAAAAGATTAATGAATGAATTAATTTCGGGAGACGATAATGTAATTTTATCGTCGTGTATAAAACAATATTTCTTTCCATAGCGAGTTACGTTTTAAAAAATATTCAGAAATTATTATTTCAAGGAATTTATTACGAGTAGAAAAAATATTGTGCTGGGTTGGCGTTGGTTTCTATGTAGTTTGACAAATAAATAAAGCTGTCTCCTTAGTTGTCAGTTTTGAATCAATTTTTTTAATTCTCTTTCGCGTTGATTGCTGATTGAATTGGAGGCAGAAATGGCTCAAAACGAAATAAGTAAATTGCCAATAACTTATGGAAAGGAATACAAAAATTTTCAAAAATGGAAGCAATTAAAAAACGTGCGAGAAGAAATAAAGTTTTTAACCTATCCTCGCTCCTAAAGTATCATTTAATCTACCTTTGTGGTTAAAGTACTATTTTATCTACTATTTTTGATAGATATAAGGCAATTTTAACAGTTGGTATGGAAAAAAAATAAAAAGTTTCTAAATTTATCATTTCAGTCAAATAACTATCTACTCAACATGTTTATTTCTTGTTAATAATGGTATGTATTAACTGCTTCGATCTCAAAAATCTTGAGAACGGTTGCTCGTAGTGGTTTTTAACAAATTTTAACGATTTTTTGCGTAACAAATGACGGAAATGTATATTTTTTCACTTAGTAGTTTTGTATAGGTACGGACGAAAAGTTATTACTAATCACTTCCAATCTATGGGAGACCACGCCTAACCATATTTTGCATCCCATATAACAAACTAGTTTTTATATTTCTATTGAAGGGCTGGAAAATTTTCTTTATAGACATATCCAAATAGGAGGGGGAAAATATGCATAGATCCAGATCTACGTAATCCAGATCTTCCAGCCAAAAAACCTTTCAAGGAAAACTAATCAGTTGCTTATTTTAGATCGATTCTGATTTTTCCTGTTTTTTCCTTATTATTCTCGATGAAAATTATTTTGAGAACATTTCAGCACAAAAAATTCGAATCAATAAATATTCAGATTACATTATCCTTATTTCTGGGAATATTTTTATAGCAGAGTTACTATCAACACTAGGCACTGCAATTTGCAAGTTAAAACGGCAAATCAGTACTCTTCGTACACACGAAAATCAGCATCCAAGGCCAGAAATACCAACCCGATATACCTATATTCAACAGTTTTTAAAATATTTACATGTCAATTTTTCCCATTCTTAAAAATTCATTTGCTTGTATGTTTTAAGCATTTTGTCTAAATTAATAACTCAGCCAATGTTATTTAATATTAACCTCATACTAATTTCTCCTCTATTAATTAACATCAACAGATCAGTTAAATTTTAATATATCAGAAAAGGTAGTTTATTTAAAACCTAAGCTGTAAAATATGTCGTAGATCTATTTTGTAAACACTAAAAAGGAAGATACATTAATTAAAGTCGACAGTGTGATAAGCTCTTCATCAAATATATCATTTATCTTCCTTAAAAACTAGACACATTTCATGGAGAATGTGTAAAACGAATTCCTGCCTTAAATATGCGTAAAAGTATTTTTAGGCATTAAGCCGCGATTCGTATATGGAAACTGTGAAATGTCGGCTGGAGCACAAGCACAGATACCTGCCTCACCTTGAACTAGAAGTGTTGAGTTGAAACGCGAAGCACGTAGCTAGAACTTGTTAGCGGATGTTGAAAAATTGCTCTGATGCGATTGTTTGAAGAAGACAAATAGCCGCTTTTATAGAAAAAATAGAGAAATTGGAATGATGCACTGTGAGATCATCATTTGCAAACGCATTCTGGTGCAGTGTAGGATGTATGGAATATATCGATATACAAAAATATCTATAGTTCTTTAAATTTATGGATAGCAGTTTTTGCAAAACTTTTAACGCCAATGTATCGATATGCGGAGTCAACTTTCGGCATCTTTCATCACAGTCACCTTTCCATCCTGATCATCACCTCTAAGTAGGTAAGTACCCTTGCAGTGTCAGTTAGCACATTCGCTCTATTACTGCTAGAATTTCGTTCCTAAGTTCTTTGATTCTGGATTTGTATGGTTCTGCCAAGATAGATATGCATATTTTCGGATAGTCAAGCTGCGCTGAAAGCACTTGAGGCAACGAAAAGCACGTCGATGACGATTCTTCATTGTAAGAAACTACTCAATATACTGGGAGATAGGAACAAAGTGTCGCTAATATGGATACCGGGACATGTCGGCCTAGAGGGAAATGAACGTGCTGATTCCCTCGCCAAAATTGGTGCAGGCTCGCCATTCGTGGGCCCAGAACCGACACTTAGCGTACCCAAAAATCTCGCAAGAGACAGGCTCTGTGAATGGGTTTGAGACATTCCGAGACTGGAATGACAGTCCCGGAATGGAGCATGCCAAGAAAATCCTAGCAGGGCCATCCAAACGTAGAACAGGAGAACTCCTAAAGGCCGGTAGGAATGGAACGCGTGTGCTCACTGCAGTGTACACGGGCCACTGCCGGCTGAGATCTCACCTACAGAGGACGGGACTGGTGGAAGACGCCGAATGCCGACTCTGTATGGAAGATGATGAAACAATGAAGCACGTTATGTGTACCTGCCCCGCTGGGAGCAGGACCAGGTTTGAGATGTTTGGCAAACCCATGCTAGACCTATCAGACCTAGGAGACATATCGCCCTCAGACATAACGGCCTATATTAAGAGGCTGGGTCTTGAGGATGAACTTTGACGCTCTTGTAAATTAGAGCTTGTAGAAACTGAGCCACAATAGGCCCTCGCGGCCTCAGTGGAGGGTCCCCTATGGGACCCACTCTTAGTCAAATACAATACAATACAAGATAGATAATTTTGACATATTCAGGACTGTCGTTCCATACCTGGAACACTTTGTCCTTACCCATTTCCTAAGCTGGGCTTTCAGCAGTCTTTTATAACATTAAATGCCGTTTCAGGTCCTACTAATGACATACTTGTTCCATATTTGAACTCTTCTATACTGGGAACAATTTTTGTACCAGAATTTATTTATTTAGACAAAATTAATTTCTTGTCTTATTAATCAAATTTAATAAGACAAGAATATTTTCTTATTTTTTTTTACTCGACCAATACACACATTAAATATTTGAAATTGAATTTAATTATTGGAATAAATTTACTGAGAATTTTAATTTATTATAGGAGATCTCAGTTACTTTTTTTTAATAAAAACGCATTACAATATTTTTTAATTTATCTTTATAAATATTAACATCATTAGTCCAAAATGAGCCGCGTATTGTACTTTCTTCGCTCAATTCCTTCGTAAATTAATACAAATACGTTTAATTTAAATTCTTCTTATGCGTTTTGAACGATATTAAGTATAGTACTATCGTTAGAACGCTAATGTTCGAATCAGTTACAGTTAGTCTTTGTATAGGTACTAGGGAAGGAACATAATGGATTATTTTAGCATACTAGTTTTCTTACACTTAATTGGGGCATGTCGAAAATCAGTGAGTGATATTCAGTCTTTTTCTATTACTCTTTTTCTCTTATTACACTCTGGAATGTCCTAATATTTTGCAGTATGATGCGAATTATTTGCTTCATATTTATAAAATGCATGGATTTCTTTTTGATGGCTCACTCATCTTTTCGAAAACAACTAAAGTCATTATAAATTTTCAATTTTCAATAATTTTTTACGGCATATATGTATATTCCTAAACACTTGCCTATATCAGCAAATATAACTTAGCAATTTTGTTTTTGTTTGGCAAGTTTATGAGTGGTTTTATTCGCAAATGTCTTGCTCTTTCCATACAAAAGCCAGATTAATTCTCATCTTAATTGTTTCAACGAATTTGTTTTGAATTTTGTGTTTTGAAATTGTGTTTGATTTAAACTGAAACATTTTTTTCTAAACTAAAACAATATTATTTGCAATTTGGAGACACAGATCTGAATTAAATCTCAATTACGGCTAAAACTGTTTTAGCTTGATAATAGTCTATAGTTCACCTTAGAAACCTTATTGCTAAAAATGGAAATGACAATGTAAAATCAAATTTTAATTAAAATACATAGGTTTTAATCAGAAACATGTTTTTTTGAACTAGGATAAGTCTCTTGTGTAGGATAAGTCTGTTGGTCTTTGGTCTGTTCTAAGTTATAAATAATAAAGTACCTACATCCATCCAGGAACAAGCAGTCAACAGTCTTGTCATAGGTATTGTAGTTATTTGTAGTCTGAGTTATATCCGCTGGATAGGATATTAATATAACAAAGAGCCCTATCTCAACATACGTCTCTTCGTCATAACGAAGAATTGTAATATTTGAGATGGGGCAATTTTTTAAACGAATATAACATGAAAAAGGTACAATATTGAGATGCGCAAATTCGCTATATTAAAATATGACCCATTGGGCATGTCATGACGTCGATATCTCAAAATCGCCAAAAATCGAGATATGCCTTTTCGTCATAAAGCCGACGATATTGTATAGTCCAACATCACCAACAACATATGACCAACATATAGCCGCCGCGCCGTCATGTCGATCGCAGTAAAATAATATTGAAATCAGGGTTTTGTCATAATATTTGAGTATTTTATTTTTTGCTAGTGCAGTTATTGAGACTATAAAACACTCAGGTACGAGGTTTATGTGATGTAACGCTGTTTCGGGTAGTAAAAAATAAGTGAAAGAGAATTCGAACTATGCGTCTTGTGTTGTGACAATTTCAAATGTGAATAAAATTGCCCAAAAAGTGTTAACGCTTAAAGGAGAGTGTAATTGGGGCGTTGTTGGGTGTAATAACATTCAATAACTCAAGTTTCCCGGATATTCAACTCTCACGAAACAACATTTTATAGCTTCATAATTTCTTACACCGATTTGATCAATAGCAAAAATGAATTGAAGCAGTTCGACGAAACAAGTGACATATACTATGAGAGGTTGAAATATAATTTACAATATCAATGGTATACTTGTTTAATCAACTAGTGATTAAATATTTTATGAACATTTTCTAAAATTATAATTATGTACCTTTAAAAAAATTTCGTTATAGGCTCCAATTATGCCCCACTAGCAAAACCGGTGATAAAAATATGCTCGCTACCGTAGTTGAACTCATCTAAAAAAATTTTTTGACTGGAATAATAGGTTATAATGCAAGTTAGACCTTCTGAAGATATTAAAATATTTACCTTTTTATTTTTTTGTTTAGAATTTCCGCAAATTATACTTTCTAACCCTTTTAGAATAATTATGTATATACTAATTTTTTCGTTTACTCGCCATTTAAACCTGTGTATTTGTATGTGTTCGTTATTTACGATATTCCCGGGCAGTGGCAGCACCGGCGGAGAATGCACCAAGCCTATAGAAAGATTAAAAAAGAATAGAACGTTTCCATACACAAAAATATATTTCCACAAAATTATTTATAACTTGAATTTTCAACTACACCATTTAAAAATTATTTTTATTCAATATAAATATAAATTCCAACCTTCTTAGAGCCCACTAACAGTAAGCCCGATTAAAAAATAAAGAAAAGTACGGGCCAAGTAAACGACGTCTAGAGCTTGACATCGCTAAAATTATCATCCCCAATTGTTATTCCCCAGTCGCCTCTGACACTGTTCTTTTTTTGATCGGATGGTATAATAAATAAGAAATAATAGTTTTATTTCTGTGCTTTATTTTCAAAACATTTATCAATAATGAAAAGGTTTGTTGTTTTTCAAAATAAAACCAAAGCATAATAATAATAACTTTATTAATAAAAATCATATTTACAATTTATACATATGTCATAGTACGTACGAGTTACAATATAAAACCATCTATGTAAAAAATATAAATAAGTAAAAATTTGGATAACAAAAAATAGTATAAATAAAACTTAACTAGATAAAAATGACTATTATCTGTCTGCACCTACGAACTCGATACTACCGAATAGGCCTGTTAATTGGATAGAACAATAAATTCAACAGTAACCACTTCTTTAATAACTTAAGAAGAGTATTAAGATAGCTTTACAATGAGAGGTTAAGTACTTAACAAGCGGCATTAGCGCAACGCCAGCTCATTAAGTAATAATTTAGCTTCTCAATGGAAAACGCGTTTCACGTTCTCTTAATGTAATTACTGTTTCGGTCATAAAGACTGTAGAACGAGTTTTCCTTATTTTACTGATTTTTGAGCTTTATTTTTATACCATTTCTACAAAAATAAAATAGTTAAATCTATACTCCCCGGCACAACATTCCCGACCTTAAAAATTTGACTTACTTTTAAATTTTACTTAAAAGTTTGATGTTTCATAACTTTTTATTTTGTAATCCAATTTTTATAATTATGGTATCAGTGTGGAGATAAATTTATTCGCATTATTTTTTATTATATTAGTAGTTTATGTTCTTCGGTTAGGTGGGTTTATACAGGGGTAAATGTTGTTTTTTTATATATAATATAATAAATACATATACCTGGTATAAACCCACCAAACCGAAATATATAAACCATTACAATACTAAAAATAATGCCAACAAATTTACCTACAAACTAATATCATAATCATAAAAATCGGATTACAAAAAAAGTGAAACATCAAACTTAGTCAAAATTTTGGGTTGGCGGAATTTTGTGCCGAAGAATTTATTTCTCATTAATTTTAATTGGTAATACCAAGTAAATCAATTTTCAAGTGTTAATTGAATTGAAAAGTATAAATGCAAAGAAAATTTTTGTATTGAATTATGGTTTTAGGAAATAGTTTAAAAATACCAAAAAATTATTGAAAACTACTTAACATCACATTTTCTACCAACCTACGATATCACACAGGCATAATAATATGAATCAAGCGATATTTCGCCAGCACAGACCATGTCTTGTATACAAGTCCATTTTTGTTTGTTTCTAATAATCGCTAAAGCCTCACTATATCAATGGACGGATATGTTCTATACGTACAGCCTTCACAGATAAAAATGGATGGATCGATTCACTTCCAAGTTTAGAAAGTTTCAGCCTTTGCGCGTAGATCCATTAGGTTTCCCTGAAACAAAAATTAACATATGTAACTAAGGTGTTTTAGCATAATGAGATTTAGATTAAATATAAGCAACTGTTAATACATGCAGAGATATATGTATGAACGCGATAATGTCTAGAATATTGTAATATCTATAATTCCTATAGATATTAATATCTATAGGTAATTGCTATAAAAAGTACTGCCAGTGAAATATTTTTATTCATTTTGTTATCTGCATCTTGGCTGGTGTAAATCAACTTACATATATGTACCCCAGAAGCAAACTATATTAAGTCACAAAACATAGTTTTGAGAAAAACGAATTTAGAGTTCATTTTTTAAGTTATTTGTTCATTACTCGGTTATTTTTAAATCTGTGATTATAATATTTGGTAGATGAACAACTTATTTTGAACTTAAACGAAATGTAAAACAGTTTTTTAAATAAATTATACCAACATTTTTTTGAGTGACTTAACATAATTTGTATATTAGAAAAAAACATTTACAGGACTTTACTTATATTAAGCTTAACTTATATTAAATCGCTATATAAAAAGTTTTTAATAATTATGCAGTGAAGAACACCGAGGATCTTTTGAATGACTAAACAGACTAAGACTCAGGTCTGCAGTCAAGTAACGAGGCGATGACCGTGGTGGGATATGAATTAAAATTATGACTAAAGTGAGATTAAATTACTACCCAAAAATAATATCTGTAAAAATAATGCTCAATAATCATGATGTATAATAGTATGATATCATAGCATCTCTGGTAGATACAGGGTTAGCCAATTTGAAAAATTATTCAAATCAGTTATATTCTTAATCGATCCTAATCTTTTTCGTGTTCTTCTATTATATCAGAAAACGCTGCGGACGTGCAGACCATTTAACATAAATTTACATCAACTCAACAAAGGAGAAGTTTAGTCTCAAAACAATTTCTGCAGGAATCTTTAAATAGCATGGATAAGAAAGAATTCAGTTTTGTAGAATGTTGATTAATGTTTATAATAGAGCAAGATAAACATTTTTTCTAGAATATTTAAAGTAAGTATATATCATCAAATTTAGTTTAATTTGGTGTATAAATGTCTGTCTTATAATAATTATAAGTACTAATATACTCAAATTGAACACTTTTTGAATGGTTAAAAAAATCATTTTAATTATATTGGGCTTTTCTGTAATCAGCTGGAACTTCATTCATTGATATTAACAACTTTAAGTGTTAACTACAGCTAGACTAGATGTTTAACATAGAAATGAACTGTTTAGCGGGTTCGCAGATTCTATCAGGTTTATGTTTTTTCTTTCGAATAGGCAATGGTATGATAATTTTTGCTGCCGATAATTTGAATTAAATTCTATTTTTAGAAACTTTAGAACTGCACTCCATGGCACACCACTATAAATAGTGACTACAATTCCCGTCAGTTCCAATATATGACTCATAACAGGGTTTTCTCGTTTAAATGAAAAACAATCCAAAGATGATTTTATTAAAATGGATTTGCTTCACAATGGCTATGAGAAGACCTTTGATAATATTAATATTATAATTGATGCGTCAACCTGAGGAAGATGCTCTCACTCTTAACGATAGAAATCTTAGACTTAAAGTATGGAAATTTGGACAATATGGCAACTACTTATATAACGTAACAATGCTAGAGTTGTCAGTGCACAACATCCTGCTTGACTGCTCCCAACTCATACAATGCCTTGGTACCGTATGCTAAGCTCGGTAGTTTTAGAATTGAGATTAGTTCACACTTGATATCAATCAGTGATACCTCTGACTGATAATGTAGATGTAGATGTAGGTCAAAATGCAGCTATCACCGTTAGACCTTATATATCTCTTGTGTCCCTCTTTCTTGAGTATAACTCATCATATATAGTGGGACTCAATTTGGCCGCATTTTCAAGCTCCAGAAGAGAACTGTTCGATATTCACTGGAACTAAACAGCAGAACTCATTACCAGGACTTTTTTAAAAAATTAACAATATTAACTTTTCCTTCCTTATTTATATTTGAATCCGTTTGCCTAATATGTAAGTATTTATCAGCATCCACTCAGGAACGCGGAGCAAGATCTTTATCTACCTACCCCACACTCAGAGTTAGTTTAAATTTCAATATTATACAACTCGAAAAAAATGCCTCAATCACCTGTCATTTGAAATCAAATCCATAATATCATTTTCTTCATTTCGCAAAGCATTGAAATCTTATTTACTAGAGAAGGCTTTCTACGCCGTAAATGACTTATAATTTGATAATAGAATTTGATCTTGTAAACACTGGTCTAATATTTGCTATTCCTATATTATTTACCATAAACTTACTAAATATTTTCGAATCTTATTTTTATTTTTCTATTCTTTGACATTGTAAACATTTATAAATATTTATTTGAAACAATAAGACTGTTATTTATTTTATTATTCTGTTTATTTACAAATTGTAAAAATTTTTGACAATAAAGGCATTTATTTATTGACAAAAGCCAGTATCTAAGAATATTTTATAGAGAGCAATTAATTATTACCAATTTAAAACCCATTAATAATTACCAACTCAGTGATAAGATGTTCTAAGCCTTCGAAACATTTTTTTTTGGCCATATGCCGATTCGAATTTTAATTTCCTCGTCGCAGTCCCACTTGTTGTTGACAACAGAACCGACACACTTAAACCTATCCACCTATATTCGCCGCTTACGGTGAAGGTAATATTTTGGATTTGTCTACTAATCATCATGGTCTTTGTTTTTAAAGCGTTAATATGTGGCCCGTACTGTTGTCCCACACTATTTATCTCATTTAGCAGTTCTTTTAGCAAGATGGCTACCTATCTAGTAAGTTAGGTTTGTTTTGTCCCTAAAAGGGCTGTTGATCTTCACATCTTCAGATGATGACCACTGAATCCATAATCCAAAAACTGAATATCACAGAACATCTTTCAACTTCTATAAAACCACGGACTTAAATAATGTTAAATATCTCGGTCACGTAATGAGGAGGGATGTTGATTGGTTGGAAAGACAGAGCCAGGTTGCAAGAAAAATACCAAGAGACCGCTCATCATGAAGCACAAGACAGGGAAGACAAACTACACACACATTACTTGACCACTACATTCAGAAATAAAGACAGAGAGAGTGAGAGATGTATGTGTCCGAGATAGGAAGAATTATTTAGATATATTAAAAAACATAAATGAATTAAGAAAAACCCTTGGCTATCGAATTTTTGCGTCTAGCAGTGATGTAGATGGATGGGTGGCTATCAAAAGCGCAATTTAAATTTCTCTTCTCGGCGGCGGCAATTTAAGTGGCATCCTGCGCCGCCCCCAGTCCCTCAATTTAAAGAGCGTGTCGGGATGCGCCGGCCGGCCGGCCGCATCATCATCAAAAATTCGCCTTTTTCGTGCGGCCTCAATTTTCTCCTTCCAAATTAAATGACTCGCTACTGCTGCTGCCACAACCCCTCCGCCCCCTTTGCTCAAAAACAAAAGAAGAACGGAGAGACGGTCGTCGGGCAATGTGCAATTATCGGTAGTTGGCCGTGGCGCAAGCAATCATGCCGCTACCGTCCTGCGGCCACGACCGGCAACGAATTAATTCGACCAAATAACCCCATTGTTTCGTATAATAGAACAAGAAGAAGAAGATTGGTATCGATTGGGACTATACTTGATTTAAATAACTACTTAAATTGAACACCGGCAAGGCTTTTTTAAGTATTCTAATGATTTTTTTTCTAGGCGGGATAATTTGTTGTTTTATGTAAAACGTTCAATTTTGGACATTTATTTATTTAGTTTAACGATTGCATTTTTTACATATTATAATAGTTATCAAAAAAATATGATGACAAAAAATGGAGGAGAGATATTAAAGTTTTTCAAAACATCACAGAATCTAACGAAATAAAATTCGAACCCTAATAAAAACCCAGTTAAACAAAATGCTGCAGGGACTTCAAATAGCAGTCAACACGAGTTATAAATTATTTTAAATAATTATAACATGGAAAATTAGTCAAGAAGCTGAACAAATTAGGCAAATTAAATAAAGTCCTCTACTCTGAGTGCCAGCCCACCAAGGGATAGAAAGAAGGTAATGAAAAAGCAAACGCTAGACAAGGAGCGAACACTCCTTTAACTGTACCAGAACCGTTCTGCCTCCCGAGTGGAAGCCAACTCAAAACGGAACTCAAGCATTTGGAAGACTCCAACCATAACCTGGAATGGGAATCCTGCAAAGGTCTCGAACGGGCACTCGTAACTTTCTCAGGACTTAACGACCGAGAAAAATCAAAGATTTTCTTCGAATTAAAAAGGAACAATCTTCGGGTTGTCACGGGGTTTGTAACAGGAAGCTCTCCTCAATGAACACCTCAGTAGATTAAAGCTAAGAAACAACGACGAATGCAGATTCTGTTGGGAAAATGGGAATATACAGGGTGAGTTTTCTACGATGTTCTCTATGGGTATCTCGGAAACTACTGGAGATAGAGAGTCGGTTAAATTGGGAAAGAATTGCAGTTTTGTGGGGTCATAAATATGCGCCTTTCATATTTTTGAAAAAGTTCATGGCTTACTAGATATTTCGAAAAAAACAAATTTCGGCTATTTTAAAAATTGTCCCTAATTCCATTATGAGCTATTTTAGACAAAATGTTTTCAGATAAAAGTTGTAGATAGAGTGGTTCCAACATGACTTTTATTATGACACACTACCCCCCACCTCCCATAATGAAAGAAATGTTAAAAATTATTTATATCATAATTAGTGTTGCACAAGACAAGAATTCTTGTCTTGAAAACCAATTTCTTGTCTTGTCTTGAAATTCAAGACAAGAAATTTTCAAAGTCTTGTCTTGTATTTCTTGCAAGAGTCTTGGTCTTGCAAGACTTTTTCAAGACTCTTGTGCAACACTAATCATAATTATGCATGGGCCACCTCGATCACATAACCTATTAACTTTAGAATTTTTTTATGCGGTATGGTTAACAATAGGGTTTACAAAAGAACTTATGAATTAAGAGAGGCACTCGAAGTGGCGGTACGAGAAAAGTTTAATTAAGTCGACCGGTCCTTCTGTAAGAATAGGTAGTAATTCAGTTTTAAAAAATGCAACTCAGAACAATGGCGGATTTTTTGAACATTTTCTAAAATAACTTAAAGTGTATGTAGTGATATTATTTTTTTAAGTTTAGTTTGTGTAATGTAAATTGCAGAGAACCGTTTAGTAATATTCACCGGTCAACGTATCCTCGAAAATGTATGGTCTAGAAAAGTTGAACCAATAATCCTACACCCTTTTCTTGATTTGAAAAATTCATATTTACAATTTTTGTTTATTTTAATTTACAAAGTTTGGATGTGACAACTTCACATTTATGGGATCAAAGACGATTAAACTTGTTTCCATGGCTAACTAAGTGAAATGGTTTAAAGATTATAAGAATTGGCTATAACTCAGTAATTTTTCGATGAAAACATATTATAGCTTATATCGCTGAAAAGCTTAAAAAATGGTGATTTTTATGAAGTCATGGCCAACTATGGTTTCCATTTAAAAAAACATATGTTTGTGTCATAATATGCCAAAAATGACAAGCTTTAGAAAAAAACGGAGGACACAATCTCATTAAGGATGTGATTATCTACAACTTTTATATGAAAACTTTTTGTCTAAAATAGCTTATAATGGAATTAGGGACAATTTTTAAAATAGCCGAAATTTGTTTTTTTCGAAATATCTAGTAAGCCATAAACTTTTTCAAAAATCTGAAAGGCGCATATTTATGACCTCACAAAACTGCAATTCTTTCCCCATTTAACCGACTCTCTATCTCCAGTAGTTTCCGAGATACCCATAGAGAACATCGTAGGAAACTCACCCTGTATATGGGAAACGCCTTTAGGGCCGGAGTGTGGGGATCTCCCTCATGCGAGAGGGTCTACCCACTAAAAACCCACCTGTGCTCTAAGCTCGCCAATTTCGGTAAGTGACGAATGCCTAGAAAATATACGGCTGTTAGTATTAGGCAATGATAAACCACTGTCAAAGAGCTATATATAGAAGGTTCATTAAGTTTCCAAGTTATTCGATATTTTAAAAAGGATAGAGAACTGGGGGTATGTAACCTAGAGATCAAATGAGGATCCCAATAGATCTGTAAAGGTTGCAATAGATGTTAAGAAGGATGTTTTAACGTTGATGGAAGAGCTAGAATTTCAGGTAACAGAATGGATTATACGTAAAATATAGGTCTATTTGGATCCTCGAAAGATGAAGCTGATGAAGCTTTAAAGACACGAGTGTTGCAGGACAGACAAAGTATAGATAATTGAAATAGTATGTAGGAATAATATAGCTGTAAAAATCTTAAAGGAATTTTCAGGTAACACTGATTTTTTTTTTATTTTTGAATTCTTTGTGATTTACTTCACGTTCCGTATTGTTTCGATATAGCGGAAGAGAGAGAACAGCGTTGTCACGTTCCGCATTTCTTTTTTCCGTCACTGTGTTTCAATTTTCACGCATTTTTCGTCAGTCATCATCTTCGTAGCCACCTAACAAATTCATCAGTGCCTGCCGAGCCAGCGGACGTTCAGTTATTGCCTCCTCCAAGGTCCATTAGATTTACCGAGAACCATCTCATGCATTAAATCATTTTAATAACATGTTACTTTTTTTGTGCGGCCTTGCCGTGTTTGCGTTATTACTTTAATCTAAAAACAAATACTTTTAAATTACTTTGAGGTATTCTCTTGCCACCGGGACGGTATTCCATTGCTATTTTTTTCGATTCGCTTTTGATTTAATCGTTGGCCCGTGTAGACGATGAAGATTTTTTCTGTTTCATACTTCTCACAACTTAAAAATTTAAGTATACCGGGTGCGTTTCAAAAGAGGTTCCCCCTATATTTTTTTTTTATTTTTTCAGATAAAAAAACGAGATTTGGTATGTTAGTATATCACATAAATTGGGATTACGTGTTCAATTGTCTTTAGTCACTTCCTGTTTAACCGGTAACGACTATAACTTTTGATTTTTAAATGGCACCCTCAGTATATTTTTACTTTATTTGATAGAAAATTACACTCTGGATGGACTTTTGACATTTTCACATATATGGTTTATTTGAAATTGTAACATCCGGTTCAATGTGTGGTACCAAATTAATCGTAAAAATGCCTTTATCAAATATGCTAACGAGCCACCCTTGTTCTATTTGGAAAAATTGAGATATAATTAAAAATACGATTTGGGCATATTTTAACCGGCCAGGACAAGACATGAGAAACATTAGACGATTAAAGCTATTTGTCCAAGGCCTCTTGATTAAAAATTAGTGTTTTTAACACAGCCATGATACAGTAAATTGAAATTTAAAATACGATTTTTGAAGCGAAAATGACAAAAGTTCACATATTATGGTATGTCATTCTATCCAGAGTGTCATTTTCTATCGAATAAAGTGAAAATATACCGAGGGTACAGTTTAAAAATCAAAAATTGTAGTAATTTCCGGTGAAAGAGGAAGTGACCAAAAACAATTGAATACGTCGATCAATCCTAATTTATGTCATATACTAACATACCAAATCTAGTTTTTTTTATCATCGAAAATAAAAAAGTGTTAGAGGTAAGCCACTTTTGAGACGCACCTGGGACCTGTAACTCAAAATCTACAACTGTAACAAGTGTAGAACTGGTTGAAGATTCACTTGTAGCTACAATTCCTGTTAATTTCTGTAACACAAAGTTCTCAAAATGACTTGTAATAACGGCGAATATTTCTGACAAGTGTAGCTAAAGCGCACAAGAGTGGTAGGACAGACGCACTAGATCGGTAAACGTTCGTTTGTGTATTATTGCGTATGGGGATAAAAGACTTCTTTAGACAAGTTCGTTCTAAAATTAATTTTGGTAAAAATGTCTTCGAAACAAGTGGTGTTTGCTAGAAAAATGCAATGGCTTATGCAAATTAAAGAAAATAAAGAGGTTCTTTTTATTTTCTTTTTTTTTCTTCACCTTGTCTTAGAAGACAAGGTGAAGCAATGGAAAGAGTTAGCTTCTCGTCCTCAAAGCGTATGCTTAATGTCCTTAGAGAAAGATTGGACATGCGCAAGAGATACCCTTTGGCAAAATCTAAAGAAGAGTGCAGTGGTAAGTGTTTTATGTTGTATTTTGGATTAAAACAGATTCTCAAAATTACAAAAATAGAAAGCGTCTAATCGCGTATCTGTTTTGTTAGTGTATGTTATAATCATAGAGTGTTTTGCAAAAAAATACCTACTAATCCATAATCATTTAGGCTCCTATTAGCTTGCACATTACCGCTGAAGAACGGAGTATTTGTTGGTATCTAGAAAAATAGATTGCTAACCCCATTGCCTAACCAGTGTAGAGCAATCAACATTTTCTGTAGAGCCCATACCATCGATTACTGCTGTTTTTGTAGCTCCGGGGAGAGGTCTTCTACGAGATCCTGGCATTGCGCTCTACTTAGTCGAAATCGCTCCTCAAATTCTTTATCGGAAAGGAATGCAAAGTCAGTTCTCTCTCTGAATCGATATGGCAAACTTTTTTCAACATTTTCGTCATCACTTGACCACATTGCGCTAGACGTGTGAATAAAGCAACGACTTCTTGTAAACTGTTTCTTGTAGAATTTTGTATCCACCTTTTAAGCATGGTTAAAATTTTCCTACAATTGTAATTGAATGTGTAACATAAACTTACAAGTGTTATCTTTGAGTTACAGAACAGAGCTACAATTGTAAAATATTTTCCGTAATTATAAGTCCTACACAGGTAAGTACAAGTTGCCGTGTGTTACGAAACTTTACAAGTCTATATCCAAAAGCGTACAAGTGTAGCACTTGTAGGTCTTGTGTTACAGGCCCCTGGTATGAGGAAGAAAATAATGCTATTAATAAATGTGTTGTAGTATTTAATAGAGACTTGATTTAATGTGTTAATGTGTATCACTGAATTTTTTCACTCAGTTTCGTTAATATTTTTTTTAAATCAACACAAGTACTTTATTCAAAACATATTTTGACTGAACAATAATTAAACTTTGATATAAATAATTATACAGTATTTAAGTAAAATAACCCTGATATATTATTTGAACAGGTCACATTTGTTCTAAATGGTGAATTGTTTCATGATTTTATTTTGAATATTGATATTTTAATGTCTAGTAATGTACAATTACAGGTCTTGGTTTAAAATATTCTAAATATGAGTAGACAGACAATCAGACTGAATAAATATAACAAGGTATAAAAAATCCTTCATACAAGTTTATATTTTAAAATATAGATCCACAAATGATTGTAATTATTTTTATGAAAGTGGATTAAATATATTTTTTCTGATATAAATATGTACAGGGTGGACCATTTTGGCTGATTCTATAGGGTATCTAGGAAACCGTGAGAAATATTCAAATTTTGATACTACAGTCTCGGGTTCTTTTTTTGAAAAAATTACATTGGCGCAAACGGATCGTGGCTATCTTGATCGGTTTCGAAGCTACAGGGGGATTCTCAAATTTTGTACTTTTTGAAGATGTTCGATAGTTTGTTTATTTCAGCAACCACGGAAAAATGAATTATACATTCTTAAGGCACTTTTCTATGCAGAATATGTTTTCTGTTCATTAACACCGCTGTGATAATGACTCACCGCATTCACAAGGTACCTGGTTTCGATGATCCCGGTCTTGTTTTTGTTAGGACGCTTCTTAGAGTCGTTACAGATTTAAAGTCAGTTTTAATGTCATGTTGTTTGGTTATTCACTTTTGTTTGATTTTTTGCACCTTCCTCAGGGTGGTGCGACAATGAGTCAATTTTGCAATTCAACATAATTTTGTTCGGAAATTTCTCAGAGTATTTTCAAGTTAATCTCGGATCTGTTTATAAAATAGATTCATTATGTACAGGGTGGACCATTTTGGTTGTTTCTATAGGGTATCTAGGAAACCGTGAGAAATATTCAATGAGAGAATCACGAGATGAAATAATGATTGCAGATCACGTGTATTCCAGGCAGCATAATATAAAGTGGTGAGAATCTCGGGATGCCCATAAGGAACATCATTGGAGAAAACGCAGATTTAAAGAAGTCGTTTTTATAGCAAACAACAACTGCCTTAGCAATTTAAGAATGGAAACCTCCTTGATATGGCAACCGGATCGCAGTGGATAACCCCACGCTTGACTGCACCCAACTTCATGTCTTAATGCTTTGCTCAGTAGTGGGGATTCTCAGTTGGGATTTAGATTAGGTTACACTTGATAACGATCAGTGATACATGTGACCGAAACGCTGTGTAAGTTAAAATTAATAAAGGCAATGGAAGTGCAAAATTCTTTTAGTTTCAGTAGGTAGTATTCTTATAAAAAATTGATCTTTTTATTATATTTTTCTTTTAAATTGCAATATAACAATTTTCATAACCCACTGCATATTAACTTTAAATCTTCTTCAAAATCCCTATCAAAAAATATTTCTAAAATCTGAACGCAACTCATTCGTGTTTTATTTTACGTTCTCACGCAAATCTTCTGAAGCACGCCAGCCCAGATTATTATAAAATTTAGAAATTAACATATTTCTGATATACTAATTTACATAGTGGCGTTTTTCGGTAACCTTTGCATAAGTAATCTCTATAATCATCTCGAATTAGAAATAATAAGTGATTTAGAAAAAAGGCAAAAAACAGAACTCTAAATCATATGGTCGCTCGACTTAGATACGCTGTTTAATAGTTCGTGGCACTGATAAACAAGCCTTTCTCTAATTTACATTGGACACATTTGAATAAGAAAATTAGTTTAATTATAACGGCGATTAGTCAGAAAGTTTATTGATATCTTAAACGATTTATTGCATAGGACGTATTAATACAGTTTCGGAACATGTTAATTACATTGATACAGAATATAGATAATAATGACCTTGTGATTACCTAAGATAATAAACACCCTATTATTAGTATATTTTGAGTCTTTTTTTAAATTGGTGATTAATTAATAACTATTTTACCAAACAAAATTTAAAAGCAACATAGGTATCAATTATCGTAAGAACTGCGCTACAGCTCGAAGACTGTGGCCAGACAAAGCAGCAAAAGGTGGAATCACTAGAAACTGCCCCACGGGGGTAAACGTCATGAAATGGAAGATTTCTGACGACGACTACTGCAGAGAATGCCGAGAGGATGAAGAAACCATAGAGCACCTGCTGTGCCACTGTCCGGCACTGGAATAGCGACGCTTTAAAACTTTAGGGCAAGGTTTTTTGGAGGAACTAGAGGAAGCAGCAGAAGCCAACCTCAGCGACATCGGGAACTTTGCAAAGAGCTGGAAGTGGTTTAATCCAAAGAAAGAATGAGAGGTAGGTTGGGTACAATATATAATAACAAGGGTATCGCAATGGACCTCCGAGTGAGGGATCAAACATGATCCCAAACCCCAGCAACCTAACCTAATCTAACCTAATAATCAATGAGATAAATATATTTTTTTATATGAATCTTGTTAACTGAAAAAGTATAAAGTATATCAAACATTTGTGATATAAGACAAATGCTTCAAATTGAAAAAACATAATTTTCATTTACACCAAGTTTCAAAATTTAGGAATACCTATCACATACTTCATAAAGCTGATCAAGAAACCATTTTTTAACTGTAAATACATAGGTTCACTCCTGGTATTGTTTTAAAATAATAATTTCTACATAAAGTTGAAGATGGTAAAACACAAAAAAAAATTAGCTTCAAGAGAAAAAAGTAGGAATGTGACATTTGTTTTGGTCTCTATATTTTAATAAGACAGAAAGAAAATAAACAAAAAAATAGTAAAAGTTTGGTTTTACCTTAGCTTCAAATATCAACGAAACGTTTACTATCTAAACTTTTTAAAGTTTCCTACTTTTTAAAGTTTTCAATGTTCAGTAATGACAAAAATATTTCACGTTCCTAGACCAAAGTGTAACGGATTTTGATACAATTTCAAATTCCCAATTACCTCCTCACTAAAAAGATGAGAGTTCATTTCATGTTTCTAGACCCAGATGTAATAATATTTCATATAGGGTATATATATGATTAATCAAAAATATTTCTTAAAAGGATGATTTTCCAAAGAAAATGAAATAACTTTCGTGCTTCTAACTGAGGTCACTCTAAAAACCTTGGGTTCAAATTTGGCGCTTTTAGGCAAAACGGTTTTGCCTATGCGTTGACAGCTAAGTTATTAACATATCATTCTGTTTTAATGCAAATACTCGCCAAGGTATTAATTTACGTTTTATACATATAATATAATTAATTTATTAAAATACTAAAGCATTATTAAATATCAATATGTGTCACAATGAGATAAATCAATAATAAAAATGCAACTGTCGATTCTTACCTGTGTGGAGGAATAGATGATTTTTGAGGTTCGTGTGTTTTGAAAATCCTCTCGAACAAATGTGACATTTGAAGGGCCACGAACCGGAATGGACGTACATATGTGACCTTAAATCACCAGGTGTGGGGAAGGATTTACTGCAGAGATTGCACTTATGTGGTTTATCCTGAAACAAAAATATTAATTGTCAATAACCAAATAATAATAAACCCTGAAATAAAAATATTAATTATTGTTACCTCCTATATTCTACGAGGTATATAACAACATATGAGATCTTTTGCTATAGAAACTAAAAATACAAATATGATTAAAGAAGGATTAAATGGTTTGGCCGAGAAGGAAAAGTTACTGAAAAACATGTATAAAGGAGTCAGATCAACATGCTCAATAAAAAAATTAAGACTTTTTCTGTACACAGAATATTATATTAAATTACATTGAATAATTTGCAGTATATTTTACTATTTAAGGCATAATTGTACATCTTAAAAATTGTCTTATGGTCATCAATAAACATAATTAAATAAGATATGAGATGCATTTTTTAATCACTATTGTTCATTTGAACTAGCTAAGGTCTGTTATGGCTTTGTATTAACATTTAGAACCATATAGTACATAAAATATACAATAAATATATAAAAATTTATGTAAAATAACGTATGTGGATACAGTACTTAATTTATGGTGGTAGTCGTCGGTGGAAGGGTGAGTGCATTTTCCAACCTTGGCCGTTAAAAACGGTTTCGTCGAATCAATAACCGACAAGTGTATAAAGGAACGAAGGTAGGACAAAAGGTATCCGTAAAAAAGTCGAAAAGCTTATGGGAACTGAAGAACTTTGCCATCTGCCCCATCACGCAACAGTTAAGACATCCGGTGGGGCGTTTGATATGGATCTTCATGGAAATTTAGATTTGTTTCGCCGTATCCGCCACTTTAGAGTTACTAAATACCGATAAATACACTTGTTTTTAATATTCTTGTAATTACATTTCGCAAACTTCTAAACTAAACATTTTCTTATTCACAATATACAGGGAGTTACTTCGAGAAATTTACAATTGGAAATATCTCTAAAGCGTAATTCAGAACCTCGAAAGTGGTGAAATAAATTAGTGGTTTCAATTATACTTTATATACTTAAGAGTTTACGATCATTCTCAATATCTAATAAATACAATTAAATTTAATAGAATATTTTAGCAACTGGTTCTATAGAGAAAGCCTAATAATTAGCTTATAAAACAATAACCTTTTTCTACTAATTGAAAATTATTGACATTAATTTTGATATTCGAAAAATATGTTTGATGGAAAATCAGAAAACAGATAATTACGATTTTAAGCTATTTTTATACGCATTTACAAAATGTTCTCGAAAGGGTTAAACTCTAAACACCGCTACGCTACTGATACATTACAAAGCACAAATACAAACTGGATGTTTCTGTTTAAAAATCGAAAGATACAACGTGAATGTGGGAACCGAGTACCAAAAGGTGATTCATCACTGTTTAATAAAAGGAAAAGAGCGAGCAGATATCCGGTGAGCGAATATCGTACGGCTCTTTATGGATATTTTCCTTCGAAATATTCAAATTTTCTTCTTCGTATGGATGTCCGTCTTGGTTTATTTCACACGATAGGTAGGTACATTTACTGAATAAACACAGGCTTTTAAACATCTAGTTTTTCTTGTTCTTTTGCAGAAAAAAATAATAATACTAAAAGCAAAAGAACAAGAAAATACTAAAAATAGTATTTCTGTTTATTAGGAATATAATATTGAGATTTAATTCAAAACTATAAAAATAATACTGTTTGATCAAAAAATGTATAATCAAGCGGCCTTTGATTTCAACAGACAAAAAAATCTAATTCAATTACTATATGTTTGATCGGAATTTTTTACTTAATTTCGTTAGGTTAAGTTAGGTTAGGTTGTTGGGGTTTGGGATCCTGTTTGATCCTTCACTCGGAAGCCTTGGGCCCGTTGCGATACCCCTGTATTATTGTGTACAACCAAACCAAACCCTCCTCTCATCCTTTCGTTGCGTTAAAGAACTTCCAGCACTTAGCAATGTTCCCGATGTCACTGATGTTGGCTTCTGCTGCTTCCTCTAGTCCCTCCAAAAAACCGTGTCCTAAAGTTTTAAAGCGTTTTCCAGTGCAGGACAATGGCACAGCAGGTGCCATTGTCCTGCTTTTTCTCCGCATTCTTTGCAGTAGTCGTCTTTCCATCTTACGAGGTTTACCTCCGCAGGGCAGTTTCCTGTGACATCTACAATTATGCCACTAGGTTCTTTTTGTGCTCTAGTAGTTGTTTTGTCTTTTTGCTATCTACCACCTACCACTACCCACAGTCTTCGAGCTGTAGCGCAGTCCTCATGGTGTTGCCACGTCTCTTGCTGTTTAACCTTGATGGTAGTTCCCATACCTTCTTTCAGTTTGTGGATCGTCACAAGTGGAGGGTCATCTGCCACGGCCTCTTCCCTGGCCCCCTATTTGGCGAGTCTGTCCTCTTCCTGGTTGCCTACCACAATGCTGTGGCGTGGCACGCAGCACAGGGTAGAACCGACCGCCTTGACGCAGACAGGGCAGTGCTTCCCGGCAGACCATCACAGTTTTCAATATCACTGTTTGCATAATGATTCTTCTTAAAGCGCCCAAGCTGTCAAAGCAAGCTGTCAGAGTATATAACGATATCTCCTATTCGTCCTTTATAGCGTAAATCTGCGCTTGTAGAACATTACAGCTGTGACTTAATTATATTACTAAACTTTAGGTTGCTTTCATTGATACTTATAAAAAGGATAAAGAAGGAATCAAATACTAGTTTTTTATGTATACTACACTACCAGTTAACATATTTGCACTTATTTCTGAGACACCCTGTATATAATTATTTTTCAGGCCTTGATGTTAAAAAAATCATGAAATCTTTATTTCAACCAGAATAATAAAAATAGTACTCTAACTTTTATACAGGGCAAGCTCTTGAAATATGTGCCAACTCTCTATCCATTCTCGTCCATTCAAACCATTGACTAGATACGCTACTGAATTTACACGTGCTGCTGGTTTATGATTTTTATCAATAGTTAAATACAAAACTGAATAGTCAGAAGCGAGAAGAACATGTGAAAGGAGATATTCAGTCCGGTACGCAAAATTATTCAAATGTTATTGCCATTTTGTATGATACAGCAAGTACAGGAAATTACTTACCATAGAGAAGCGATCGCGTTTTGCTTTCATAGAACACGATCGAAGATATGTAGTACAACTAATTCTACATACACACCTAAACGAGGTAACAAAATTAACGATATTTCATGGTTTCTCATACATAGTAATTTTACCAGATTGGCGATCCTAATCTGTATAAAATATGGGATTTCTTATGTAAAATGGTTCGTTACAAACGTATTTATAGCTCGAAATTGATGCATTATTTATAAATATTAATTTTTAATAGCTGGTAGATGCTTTCAAAATTATATTTAGGATAAGATATATGAGCCGAAGTCGAAAATTATAAAACAGCCCCAAATTTTATTAAATTTTACTTAAAAACGTCTTTTTTCATATTTTTGTTTGCGGTATTATAGGTTTGTTAAAGTTCATGGTTAATGGTATAATATTAATATTGCATTGCACATATTGATACAATAATTTGATTTATTTGTCCGTTACTTTGTGTAAATTTTTAGAAGTTAAAATAACATAACTGTTAGGTTGTTAGAGTCCACATCTGCTAGACCAGCAAACGGACTATACGCTCACCAAACATGATTTTGGAGAAAAGATAAGGATTCGCATCTCGACAAGAGAAGAATGGGAAAGCAATCGAGTAATGAATACTCAAGAGATAGCAGTCTACACATATGCTTCCGCAACTTCAGGAGGCACAGGTATAGGCATCTTTTCAGAGAAACTAGACATCCGACGATCTTTAAGGCTATCAGATGGCTGTAATGTTCTACAAGCAGAGGTTTACGCCATAAAGGAAGCGGCTAGTTGTATACGAGAGAAAATTGCTGATAGACCAATGGGTGATATCGTGATATACTCTGACAGCTTGGGCGCTTTAAGAAGCTATCACCATGCAATCAGTGAGATCGAAAACTGTGTGGAATGCCGAGAAACACTGTCCTGGCTGCATCAGGGCGGGGCTACTCTGTGCTGGGTGCCAGGCCACAGCAATCAGGAAGCAGGCAGACTCGCCAAAGACTGGGCTAGAGAAGAGGCCGTGGCAGATTACCCACCACTTGTGACGATCAGCACACTGAACGAAGCTATAGGAACTGCCATCCAGGCCAAGCAGCAAGAGACGTGGCCACACCGTGAGGATTGCGCTATAACTCGAAGACTACGGCCAGTGGTAGATAGAAAAAAGAGAAAACAACTACTAGAGCACACAAAGGACCTAGTACGCATAATTGTAGGTGTCGTCACTGGAAACTGTCCCACGGGGGTAAACCTCGTGAGATGGAAAATTTTCAATGACGACTACTGCAGAGAATGCGGAGAGGAAGAAGAAACCATAGAGCACCTGCTGTGCCAGTGTCCAGCACACCGTCCGGAATACCGATGTTTTAAAACTTTAGGGCAAGGTTTTTTGGAGGGACTAGAGGAAGCAGCAGAACCCAACATCAGCGACATCGGGAACTTTGCAAAGAACTGGAAATGATTTAACGCAAAGAAAAAATGATAGGAAGGTTTGGCACAACAATATTGGGGTATCGCGATGGGCCTAAGGCATCCGAGTGAGTGATTAAACATGATCCCAAACCCCAGCAACTTAACCTAGCTTGTTAGACACGTCACTATGTTATGTAAAATATAGTGACTTCTCTAAGTCTAACAGTCGACTGTAATATTGACTGTAGTGTTTTAAAAACTTAATGTTAAAATGGAAAACAAAGTCCAAACCACCTATAGTTTTCCATTTTAACATTAAGTTTTTACCATGGGCCACCACTTTGTGAGAATGAACAAACTTTATAACTTGTAGTGTTTTATATTTTAAGTTATCGATATTAACAATCATTTCTTTTAGAAAGCAAATCAGTAAAAAATGGCACTAAAAAGAACTAAATCTAAAGAAAAATAATATACAGGGTGAGTCTTAAATAAGTGCAAATATTTTCAGAGGTAGTATATTTCGACCCCAGAAATCCGATTATGTGTTTTTTTCGCAAAAAAAAAATTAAATTTCGATCGTTTTTTCCTCGTTTTAGTTAATCCTCCTCCTTTTAGTTAAAAAACACAATTTCTTGATAATATAGCAATATAGGAACGTAGTAGATTAAATTTACAAGGAAGAAACCTCAGAAACATCCGGTGGTTCTCAAAATTTAAGCAAAAAAACATTTTTTTTGAAATTTTGAAAGTAAAATAACTCGGTTATTTTGGACTTATTTGAAAAACGGTAAAGACAAAATGTTTCTTTTATCGAGATCTAACTGTCCTGAAAATATTTTCACTTATTTAAGACTCACCCTGTATAGCCGGAACACCCTAATGCTGAATAATTTAGACCTATGCGATGGAAAAGTTTGTTCATGTAATTCAGATTTTCCAAAAAAAATCACCCGTTTTACATTGAGCGTTTAATTTACCATTGCCGTTAAATCACTCTATGTATAAAGAACAAAAAACAAACCATTAAAAAACCTTACTAGTACTATTGTGACCATTCTCCCTAATCCCTGAAGAAATGCTTCCACCAGTAAATGATTAATTATGGTGCGATAAAGTTTCTCAAGACGACATTTGAAGAGCCACCGTGTGGTATTCTGAGTGACGTCAAATCAGATTGCCAGGCTAAAGTAAATCAGAAAGAAATATGTACGTGTATATAGATGCGAGTAGATCGGATGCTGCTTATAATAGACATAAAAAACGCCGGATAAAGATGAATTGGCTGCTCCGTATATATTAGTAATGCATTAATGGTAGGAAACATTGTAGCTAAAAGCTACGGCTTACATATTTAAAATGTACTTTTTTATATTTAACACTGAAAAGGATTAACTGGAAATTAAGAAGTATATAGTATCAGATGTCGAATACTAATAATATTATAGGGTCTGATATTAATTAACTAATATACAAGTTTGTATCCTAATTTACAAATTTTGCCATACTTTTGCTTTATATTTTGTGAAAAAAACTTATTTTCTTTGTCTGATTTTTTCCTTGGTCTTTCTCTTTTTGGTGTATTCTTTTGGTGTTGACTTTAACGCTTAAAAAATTAATGTAATCTTTCAGATAAAAGGTATATATAGATAATTTTTTAAATTTTTTAAAAAAAAAATCAGATAAAGAACACTTTATCAACAAACTTTTTTATCAAATTGTATTTTTGTTTCTCATAATTGATTGTTTGGTCTTTTATTTATAATTTTCATTTATTAGTTATATTATTTGTTCCTGTATATTATAATGCTCTAATTTTATGCTTTTTGGTAATTCGTTTAACTCATTTGTATTTTATTTCAACCCTCTCCACCAAAGATCAAAACTGACCCTTAAATTGTTTTAGAAAAATTACCTTTTTGCGGATTTTATTTTCAATTTCTTTTCTATACAGCACTGTCTCATATTATTTTATAAATTATTCTTTTATTCTATTATTAATTTCTCTTCCCTATATTATATATTTATATTTTAATTAAACAAAAAATGATTTTTTGCTTAAATTTTGAGAACCACTGGATCTTTTCTGGATTTTCTTTCATATAAATTTAATATACTACCTGAGTTGCCATATTATCAAGAAATTATGCTTTTTAACTTAAAACTAAAAAAAATTCCAAAAATTTTTTCAAAAAATTACAAAATTTAAAAATATTCTTTTTTGCAAAAAAAAACTCATAGGCGTGTTTCTGAGGCCGAAATATACTACCAGTTAAAATATTTGCACATATTTCTGGGACACCCTATAGTGTGTCAAAGGAGGAATTTTTGTTCACAACGCACCCTAATCTACTTTTGTTACCAAGAGCTGTAAAGCTTAAAATGTAAATTATTTTAATAAATTATTAAATTAAAATTTATGTTTATGTCTTCCGCACGAGAATATTAATTTTTTAACCCTACAAACCATATAAGTACTAGGCCAATAAAGTATTTAGATATCATTAATATTTAACTGTAAAACATAAAATGTGCAATTAGTGGCATAGCTTTACATGATGCTGGCAATTTTATTACTTTTCAGAAATTATGATTAGACAAGATTAAGTTAAAGCAAGGCGAAAAATAATTACTTTAAGAAATTATGCCAACCATTAAGATCCGTTTTTCCTAGTAACTTATTCTTAGAAGTTGTTATAAAAACATTGTGCCTGTTTATTATATTTCAATCAAAAAATGTATAATTACTGTTTTTCCCTGGTACATTTATGACTAAATATTTATAACTTAACTTTTTGCGCATTCAAATAATTTTAGAAAGGTATTTTGATACAACGTAATGGAAATTTTACGCACATAATAAATCATTAATTGTTCAATTTTTGTAACAAATTTATTTTGTTTTCATGTTTTTAATGCAAATATTTAAAGCTTAATTAAATATCCTGTATTGATTAAAATGAATAATACAATTATATGATAGAGTAGTTTTAAACCCGGATATGCTACTTACACATGTCTTCTATTTTATATATTTTTGAAGAAGTTGTATAAGTTTAAGTTTTACTGTGAAATTATGAATATTCGCTAGGCCCTTGAAGAAGAATGGGAAAATATAACACAATATATTTGCAGCCTCATTAACAGTATGAACCGACGCGTCTACATACAGTTATAGCCTTAGTTATAGCAGCCGGGAGGCAATACAATATATAAGAGTATTTTTTAGAAGTTTTTTATTTGTTTGTACACATAGTTATTACATTTAATTTTTCTAATATCCTTAGTGCTGTTAGTGTTACTAATATTTATTAAAACCAAGCCTTCATCGTTACTTTTTAACGTTTTTTAAATTTTAATATAGAGTTCTAATCAGTGTCGATATAATATTAGAATAGTCACCAAAGTCACCTCGTGATACTAGAAAATTATATCATAAAGTAATGATGATGGGTTGAAAAAATTGCAAAGTGTTGGTAGCAGATTAATTTCGCTCTTAAAAATTAACTAAGACATGAAAAAAGATGAAAAAAGAAAATGCTCAGAAATGGTTCTGATTGAAAAATAATGTTTTAGGTAAAGTTACTCACGAAATTATTGCACAGGGTGTTTTAAAGTAAGGTAAAAACGACCCTGTACTTATAATAAGTCAAATACTAAAATTTATAATAAACTAAGTTTGCCAATTAAAGTTGATAGATTTATAGAGTTTGCTAAAAAAATCATGAAAATCGGGCTAAAAGTAAAAATAATAAACTTGACGAAATAATTCTCCGTTGCGTTTTTTTTTGCATTTGAGTGTAGAATACAATAATTGTGCACAAGAAGTGTACCAAAAACAAACACACACAAACGAATACTGTAATATTTGCAAATGAAGGTATATTACAAAGTGTTAAGTGTTGCTTTTTACACTTCTTCTGTACAAACTTAGATCTAAACAAAATTGAAGCACTGAAAGACGTATTTTAGCAGCTTTTAGTAGCTATATAACTAGAATTTACCAGGTAAAAAATTTCTAATTATTTAAAAAAAATGTTGGAAGATAATCCTTTCCAATTCTATTTCCAATATGTTATTTTTCGTAGTTAAAAATTAAGTTTTCTTAAAGAATTATTTAATATGAAAGACAGATACAGGAAATTGTCTGGCAGATAAAAGAAATCACATCCTTTGATGAAAGACATCATCTTGACAACGTATTTAATCTACATTCGAATCTCATTTGACTTACCTGCTCTCTACCACAAAAAAAAAGAAATAACCCATATCAAACCGTTGACAAATCTGACTTATTCCACCACCCCTTGACGTGCGCTGTTGTTCTTCCATATGCGCTTAAAAAAACTACCATTATTATGATGTAACACATGGCCGGCGTAAGGTGTACGCTACCATAGAGGCCGCGCCGCCCGATTTTATTTGAAAAGCAGAAGCGGCATTTGGGAATGCACCTGCTCAGACGAACCAACAATGGATGTTACATTTTTTAAATTTGATATACTGACCAAATAAGGTAACACAATTTATGGAAAAACACAATGACCGGCACGAAAAATCGACATCGTAAAAGTTTCATGTATTTTATATAGTTCGATATATAGGGTGGTCCGAATTGTAATCGGGAAACTTAGTAGTACAAAAATAAATAGTATAAAAATAAGTAGTTCGGAGATACAGTGTGCAAAAGTCTCATTTTTATTTTTTTAGAGAGGAAATAAAAAAACATGAAAATATAGTTGATTTTAGTCCTAAAAATCAAAACGCGTTTCTATGTTAATATAATTTTGCTTTCATTCTTTGATAGATTATTATTGATAGAATTTTAATTAACGTCATCTTTAAAATGTTAAAGAAGCACAAAATTTATCTAGTTTAATGCTACGGAAAGGTTGATAATAGTTATCAAAAAATGTGATACTTTAAGAACATCAAAAATGTGACGTTCGTCAAAATTAATTATAACCATTGCCTGGAAACTTTGATAAATTTTTGAAAAAAAACTTTGAAACTTTGATTTTTTGTGAAATTTTGATAAAATAATTTAGTACTCACTAAAAATACGGTATGTCGCTAGTGGTAGGAAAAATAATTTTTAGAGGTTACTAGTTTATTTGGTTGCCTGTGATATGCATATACAGGATGTTTCCTAATTAATCTAAAAAATAAAAAATTGTTAGAAAACGGCTTAAGGTGGGCTCTTAATAAGTATATTTATTTTTTTCTCGGCAACCGTTTGATGAACAAGAAAAACTCAAAAGATCAATTTTGTTGAAAAAGGATGGCCAGTCAAGAAAAAAATATATTTTCTTTAAAAAAGCAGTAGTGTATAACGATTTTTTTTTAATTTTTAACACCCTGTAGATCAGAAAGGAAGTACTTTAGACATAATGGTTATATAAAAATTGTTTTAAGAACACATGAGGAATCACACCACATTTTTTAGACTAATTAGAAAACACCCTGTATATTGTCAACTTGACAATGATTGTTGATAAATCAAAAAATACCTTTTCTGTGAAAAAAGCCCGATTTTCGCAGGAAAAATTTTGGTTTTTATTGAATTTGGGCCTGCGTCTGCAAATTCCGGTATGTTTTTTAAGATTCTATCTATTTAAATTTTAAATATCATAGTCAGAAATAGTTTTATTATTTATTAACAGTAAAAATGGTATACTTATAAGTTTTATCAAATATTGTGATTTACTTTCTACCTTGTAGTCAAAATTTATATTTAATAAACTGTAAAATATATATATTCTTATGTTTTTATTAAAGTTACTCTGATATACTAATATATCAGTGTAACTTTAAAACTAAATCCTTTGAAATCAAATATAAACATAAAAAATATTTACAGCAGAAAAGGCGAAGGCGCTGGGTTAAACGTAGTCTCTACTAAGAACACGGAGGGGCGCTTTGACCCAAAATTTTACTATTAAGTTTCATATCTATCTTAATAGAACATTATTTTCTTTTATCTATGATTATAACCAATTATAACGATCTATCAAAGAATGAAATTACATTACCATAGAAACGCCTTTTAACTTTTAGGACTTAAACTAACTAAAAAATCTACTACATTTTCATTTTTTTTTGTTTTGTCTAAAGCTGTATGAAAATTTGGAAAAGTATAAATGATTTTTATGAAGTATGCATTTTTCTCAAAATGTCAATAATAAAAAAGTTTTTTTCCTATTGTAAAGACAATCCGAGGACATACTGTATAACAGAGATGGTTTTAAGTTCAGAAGTTGATCTCCACTTGTGCAATTAACAGCAATGATATTCTTGAAAAGGTAATTTTTGGCTCTTAAGCATACACAGAGTGTCACTTTGGCTTTCTTCTACGCCTAAGTGATTTTTTACTTATATCATAAATTGATGTAATTTATTAAACTAATCCAACATGAAAACTGACTAACAATAGCTAACAAAACAATGAAAAAAATATTATGCATTACGCTATTAATACAGGAAAATCTATGGAGAGTGACAAAGGTCGCTGTTCCACTACTTAAGAAGTGTTATTATATACGAAAGGAAATTTGCCCGACGAAAGTTTTTCCCACAAAGTCCCCTCGTTTCTAATTAGAGATCAAAATTCAGAAGAGAGCGATTATATGGGGCACTGGGCGCACCACGCCCGCTGAACTTCGTGGGAACTCCTTGATAAAGTTCATGGTTCAAGGCTCAGAAGACGCACTCATTGTCTTGTAAGGTGCCCTCTTCGTATTGACCTTTTTGGACTCGATCGTTTTATTTTTATACAGTGGCTATTTCAAAAATTAAATCGTAAAATGAATCAGAAAATTGTTGGAAGTATACAGATACATAGTGACATATTATGTTATGCTCTATTTTTATTAATATAATCGATAATAGAATAATATAAAACTGTCTATAAAATAGATTATTTTATAGACAGTTTGTTCCAACCAGCATTTCGGGATCGTTTCGAAATCGTAGTTGAATCGGTTTTCTTGCACTTTGTTAGCATGCGCGGACTTGGTGCAAAATGTATCAACGTTGGAACGCTTTGTGGATTATTTTCGGGACTGTCAAAAGTATCAAGCGTGCGTGTATCGATCGGTTTTTTGTTTTTGTTCGAGGAAACAAGAAAATACGATTAAAGCTTACCTAAATATTGTTCATTTTTCACCCTTTCACTAGGTAGCAACTCCAAATTGTCACTATCTGAAGTGGAGGTAAAGAAATCAGTCACACCATCGTCACTCGTCCTTAATTATTATCTATAGTTAATTATGAAAGTGTACAATTTAAAATTTCCGAACGATTTACTCCACACAAACTCACAAGCAAAAGTATAACGCACACGTATTAGAATTCGTAAAAAATAACCAAAACAGAAGCATCAACCGGACGCCGGACCAGAATCAGCTGTTAAAAATCGATAATCCCTGCTTTAATGCGCAAGTCAACCCAAACAGTTCTCAATTTGGACCATGTACCGAAAGTACCGTTCTGAAATCGTAACTAAACGATCCTAAGTTAGGTTGGTACGCAAATAGGATCGTCCGATAACCGTCAAATCTCGGTTGGAACCTTTGAATAAGAAGACTAAGGAAGGAGCATAATGCTATCCATGTATTCATGCATGGTGGGCGGAAAAGCCACCATAAAAGCTCTCTAGGGTGGGGATCCTTGACAATTCTGTTTGACGATTCATTTGACACATTTGAATTTGATTTGAAATTTTGTGGATTTGTCAGTCTTTACGGAGCTTATTTTATGTTATTTATTATTTATTCTACTACTGATAGTTGTATAAAGGTAGTAAATCTAGATGGAAATTGTGGCAGAACTTAAATTAACAGTGACACTATCGCGATTTATCGAAAAGGACTCTAAAATAGTTGGTTGTGTAGCGTGCGGTAGATCTCGGCAAAAATTGAGTGAAATAATGGAACAACTTTTCGCTAGTAAGTGACTATATAATATACATACGTGTAGTAAACCGATCATTTATGAAATTCACTTAAATTAACTAAATTATATATTTTTTCTTGCATTTTAGCTTTTATTTATTACTTGTCAAAGATTAGATGTCAAAGAATTTAGATACGTTAATTTGACTTACCTGCTTCAGTAGCGTATCGGATGTTTGTGTTAATAAATACTTATTATAACTTATCTATTTTTATTAGAATTATATATTTTTATAACAATTTTAATAACTACCAACATTTATTCACAACGTAAAATAAAACAACAAATTATTGAGTCTACCCCACGTCTACCCTACATCATAGTTTTACATTTTTTAAATAAAATTAGAACGACACTGATAAACCGGAATTTTAGTCGGCCATATTTGAGGCCCATCGCGGTGTACCTAAGATTTTTGATATGCTCCTTCCTTAGTCTTCTTATTCAAAGGTTGGAACACATTTGAATTACTGCGCACGAGCATCATCGTTCGGTGACGGTTCTGCGGCGGGTTGGAACAAACTCATAGTCTTCCTTCTTTCTTAAGATTACAGTTGAGGGTTGGAACGTTTGGTGTTACAACAAACGAAATACAGCACTTTCCCCACAATTCTAAGAAACTAGATTGTTAGTACATGACTTTTTACTCATAAAACAAATTCGACTAACCAACGAAAAATGCTTAACAATTCAGGAGCGTACATATGTGCTCCCGTACATTAGTTATCTGTATTCCCGTCCTCAGAAGCTAAAAAACAAGAAGAAAATAGAATATTGTTTAATGGGAGTAAAAATGACATATCATATGTCAACTTTTGACATTTTAATTAAAAAAAAATATCGTTTTAAATTTCAACGTGCCATATGGCTGTGTTAAAATCATTAATTTTGAATTAAGGACCTTTGATAAAATAGATTTGAACATCTAATGTTTTGAAGCAAAAATTAGTACAAATAGTAAAAATTAAACAAATAGTTAAAATTTAGCTACAAATAGTAAGAACTAAAAATAATCATACAGAAATATGAAGCTTTTTGGTTTTACGTTATTAAGTTATTGTTATCAGGTAGTAATTGTCTATTTTGAAGTTTAACTTGATATAATGTCATTTTAACAGAACGTCAACGGTTTTTGCCAATATTTATGTTGGCAAAAGACGGAAAGAGATATACTTTCCGAACCGTTAAGCCTTTTTTGTCCGCTAGGCAAATTTTCCAGTGAGCAAAGCTTTGTCACATTTAGTGACGTTTAGGTAACAGTTACGTATTTGCGTTTTATTCATTTTTATCAGGCAAAAGAAGGATCTGGTAACGTAACAACGACGTCACCGAGGACGCATTTTCCTTAAACGAATAAAATGCTCGCTGAGTTGTTTATTAGTAAGCCACTGTTGACAATTAGTCTCATAGAGCTGTTAGTCTCCGCTGGATTAACGCAGCAGTGTTTACAGAAAATAACTTTTCAATTTTATTTTGTAGATTTTCTTACAGTGGCGAAATACCCATAGGACTTTTTTGGAGAAATGAATCCGCCAGAGAGGTATTAGCATTTTTTAATGTTTTGAAAGATGAGCAAATCGTATTTTTAAACATAACTCAGTTTTTTTCAAATGGAACGAGGCAATGGCTCATTAGCACATTTGGAAAAATCATATTTTTACGGGAAATTTGGTACCACATACTTGATATTTCTAGTCAAATTGTCGTGGCCGTATACCGTGCTGGCAACTGTTACTTTTGTGTCGGTATTTGCATGTGTGGAAGTAAATCGCATAGGGATCGTATTAAGTCGGAGTGAGAGAAATGAGACGCGCTGTGCTGTTGCGTTGTTGCCGGTACGCTTTTCCCTATCAAGTAAGGTACAATAACGATCGCAAACCGCTTATTCTTAAGACTTTTTTCGAAAAGGTAACTAGATATAATCATTAGATATGTCTCTGAGCATCTGAAATGGAATTATAAGGATATCGTTAAGGTATCCATTTTTATTATAACGAGAAAACGTCAGTAATCGCGATAATTTAAAAACTCAACTTTTTTACACATAACACGCCATAACTTAAGAACCACTTTAAATATTGAAGCTTTTTTTATTTTGAAGATCGGATCATTTACTATATCTTTACATAAGAAAAATTCGATAAGGTTTTTTTTTTCATTCTAATATTTAAACAACCCGCCCAGTTGTCCGCAATCGTGTAACTTTTTTATTTAAAAAGATTGTTGCATACTGTCTGCGAAAAAAGTTTTTGTAAAACTACAATCAATTATTTCTAATAGATTTCGAGATATCGATTTTAAAATTCAGAGTTCTAATAGCGCGACCACTGTCGAACACCAACTTAATTCGACTTATTTTTACCAAATATGCAAGTGTTTCTAACTTGCACTTAAACATTTTCAAGCTATAGAGAAAATTACAACGACTCGTTAATAAATAAACAAATGAAGTATCACGAGACGTAATTAAATCGTGAAGCTGAACGCATGATGTACACCTTTTCCTAGAACTTTAAGTACTGACAGAGATTCAGAGATACTGATTGGGTCAACCGGTCGACTGCGACAAATCTGCTATATTCCCCATCTCTTAGCAATGTGCACAGTATCTCTCTTTATTTTATACGCTTGGCAACGTGTTTACTGTTCCCTCTTTGTTCAGTACAGTATAAAACGCATCGTACTCTTCTTATATACGGAAATCTCGACCCAAGACTAACCTTTGTCAGCCCTTAGTATGCATGGCTATGGTACTCGAAACTTATATTGCCATTGTTTTTAATTGAAAAGGTCAAAAGTTGACACATGATATGTCATTCTATTCAGTATGTCATGTTCTATCAAATAAAGTAAAAATATACCGGGGGTATCATTTAAAAATCAAAAGTTGTAGTCTTTTCCGGTGAAACAGGAATTGAACAAAACTAATTGAATCATTCTCAATTTATGTTACATACATACGAAATATCGCATTTTTATCTGAAAAATAAACAAGTTATAGGGGTGAGCGATGGAAACATCCCGTTTATCTAATATTCATTTTTTAAACGAACCATATTGTAAGCAATGATTCAATTCTCACGATTCTTTGAACGAGCTTTATACATACGGCGAGCTATTTTATGGATCCGTATCCACCACAATTCAATTGAACCAACCGTATTCTAAGAGGTAAATCGAATCTCACGATTCATTTTTAATACTCTTTTAAATGAACGATTCCTCTAATCTTTGCCTACCTCTAGTATGATGTGTCATGTGCCTACTCATGCACGCATTAAAAATTAGAAGCATTTGTTGATTATTATTATTATTAAAACGACCTTAATAACTTGTTCTTTTAATATTACTTGCAATAATTAATTGGCTAAGATCTTGCAAAATACCACTTTTCAACTAAACGAGACAAGATAGCTACTTATAAAATACGAACACTATAAATGTAACAGGCTTAAGTATACAATACAACAAATATGATTAATATCGCACTGGCTATAACGTTGTCGCCATGTAATAAATGATATTTACGATTTGCATTAACGTAAACATAGAAATAAAACGCCAGTCTATTGTAGAGGTCCGTTTTATTGTCCCTGGTAACTTTTTTGTACGTTAAAAGTCTTCGTTCGACATGAGCGGTTTCCCTCGACGTCGCGTCGTTTGGAAAAAAGGAAATTTCACGTCTTTGTGTGGTTTCGTTACAGTTAATACGTAAATCAAAATTATATATTGCTTACGGTCGTTTACGTTTCTTCCTGCATCGGATTTATAGACGCGGCCGGGTATAGGTGACCTTGTTACACAAAGATTTCTTTGCAAAAGTGATTTGCTCTGGACTAAATATTAATCATTCCTAGTTCGAAAAATTTCCTCCGTTATCTATGACTCGAATATCTTATAGATCTAACCCCGTTTAAACGCATACCGTACGATCGAATGAAAACATCGTTACGGTAGGCGTGGAAATAACATTGCGAGTCAATTGCTTAATGCTGAAGCTTTGCACTGTGCTTGTTGTGTGTTTTAAGTGTTAATTACACAGTAAAATATAAATAGTTTCCAACAAAAATGGATATTTTAGAAAATATAAATATATTTGTACGGGGAGGGTTTTAGAAAAGTGCAAATGTTAATAATGTCCAAAATAGTCGAGTTATTGAAGTTTGAAATATTAAAAAAAAATATTTAGAAAAATTGAGAGCCATTCAAAATTGAGAGGAATTCTTTTATTTATCGTTCGTCTAAATCAATTGAAGGGTCCAGCGGAAAAAGCTGGTGGTTATCAGGTTCTTCCTGTATATTATATATTTTTACTAGGCATATATCATAGGATTCAAGAACTTATTGCCCTGCAGAGTTTATACATTTTGTAGGGATCAGTTAGACCTGCTATAATATTGTAAAATCCTAAAATTAGGAAATTGGCGCTTATCAAATAATTACCCTGGGCTCTTCTATTGTTCCCAAACTTTTTTTTCTTGTAGGCCACTTTCAAAATTTGATTGCTTTCGGTGAACTTGTTGCCAAATTTCTACCATATTCCCAAAACTTTTTAAAAAAACTGAATATTAGAATTAACGATGGGAATTTGCGTAGTGCCGTTGATCCCTGGGGTCCTCCTGGACCACTATAGGAATTACTGATCTAAATTAAATATACTGCCTATCTTGCCACACTTCCAAATGCTATATTTTAGCCGACTATACCAACAGTTATGGTAGGGTATTAAGATCGGCAAAAAAAAGTTTTTTTAATTTCACTCAGAATGAGTTATTTGGGTCATAAATGACCTAAATACAAAATATTTTCATGGTGTCTGTCTGTCTGTCCGTCGGTCCGTCTGTCACACGATAACCTCGACGATAGCTCAAAAACCGCTAAACCGATTTTAACCAAATTTGGCACAAAAATACTGTGGCACCCGAGAATCTGGCTATTAGTTTTTGGTGGTGGTGGGGGGTTGGTAGGGGGGTATGGGAGGGGGTTAAAAATTTTAAGATTCGGACCAATCTACCAGCCCTGAAACTATTTGCTCTTATTTAAGACTCATCCTGTCTAAAAAACAATAATTGCATTCTTGCCTTGTTTTATGAAAATTGATCTTAAATCGATTTCATGTAAACATTTCTTAAAACTATTTTGTGATCGTAATTAGATTAAGGAAAATTAGAATTTGAATTAAAAGGAGAATTATATAATAATTATATACTATAAGACACTTTTCCAGGTTTATTCGTCATCGTGTTTTTTTTTCATGGTGCTTTCATTATCTCGAAAAAAAGTAAGTTCTAATTAATTCTGCAATAATTCACACGTCAACGGCCAAGGGCTTAAAAATGCAAATTAATCTCGGCGTGAGAACAACGCTGACAGCACGGAATAAACACGAAATACAAAAGAGCAAAAGCAACGAAGATAATACGACAAAAATTAGCTTAGCAAAGCCGAAACAAGGCGGTAAGCAGATTTGGACCCGAAAAAATCTGATGTTTTTCCTCGATTGTCTCGCGTTAAGGGCCTTAAATTTAAGCCTCTCATTTAGAGGATTATTTTCAATCGGAGATCAACGTCGTGGTAGTGTCAAACGGGGATGTTCAGGGTATTACAGAATCGACATGAACCGGATATCAGAACAAAAACGCTAGGTATATATTTTTTTAACAATCCGTAGTAATAAATCCCTACAATGTTATTGAACTTGTAAGGAAGGTGTGTCTGAAGAGTTTCAGTGTCATCAAAAGTAGTCCCAAAATGTAAGAACCATCAGCTTATAATATATTTTTTAACCTTACAACCAAGATTATAGGAGGAAATGTTCAGATAGAAAAAAATTAACAAAGATATAAAGGGCGTTAAGATCCTTGGTCATCTTATAATATGGGTGGTCCCAAAATATAGAAACTTTGGTCATCTTATAATATACAGGGTGGTCCGAACTGTATTCCGGAAACTTCGACAGCATATTCTGCAGATAAAAACAAGTAAAAAAGTTTGTATAAATGTATGTCCTAAAATGACTAGTTTCGGAGATACAGGGTGTAGAAGTTTCATTTATATTTCGATTTTTTCCAAATAATTTCTGAAGTAACGTTAATATTTGGATGAAAATTGATGTCTGGGAGTTTTTTGACATGAGAAATTTGATTTTGATGTCAATATGACTCCTACTAGTAGAGGGCGCCACCTACATATTTTTTAACTGGTTTGAAGAGTAATAACTTTTCGTCCGTACCTGTATAAAACTACTGAGTAAAAAAACATACATTTACGATGTTTTTTACGTGAAAAAGGTCTCTTGGTAAAAATCGCTACAAGTTATGGTTTTCAAGATATTTGGAATCGAAATTATCAATACCTGTCATTATTCACATAAATTAAACATGGTTGACTAATAAATAGTTATTAGACTGAAATAATAAATTTGAAATGTTTTTGTGCCAAAAGTGTTTACAAAAAATAACTATTTTATTTTGTAGATTTTCTTGCAGTGGCAAAATACCCATATAGGATGTTTTGGAGAGATATAGGTATAGAGATTTTTTTTTATGAGTCCGTGACTTGAAATCGACGATTATTCGTTTTATCTATATGAAGTACAAAAAATTTTACTGTACTTAATACTATTGTTATGCTTAAGTGTAAAAACTTGCATAAAAAATTACAGCATGTGACACTGATATGGAAGGTAGTATAAGAGGAAATATTGGAAACAAAGATCGGGATCATTCGCAGATAACGAGGAATATTTATACAGTTCTTTGTCCCAATACAAACATCAGAGGTTCAAAAATATCTGCTAGAATTGTCGATTAACCTACACTAATTCTTCACAAAAATTACTAAGGTTGTACATTTTACATTTAATACGTGCACCTCTAATCGCTCAGTTTATCCTACGTACATCGGGCTGCATTTGTCTCGATGTGGCAGCCCGGAGTGACAGGTGACGGAATGAGTGACTTAAAATCGACGGCAAAAAGAACGGAAAAACGAAACTGTAGTAGTAGCAGCAGCAGCGGAGTGGACGGCAGTAGTAGAAGCGAAAAAGAACGAATTGGAAAAAAAGGAAGTGGGACGCGAGCGCGGTAGATTTTGCAAACGCGAACAGATTGACACCTGATGGACGTTTTAAATGGACGAGACTAGGTGCCGGCGGCTATTTATGATCAATCACGCTGCCGTTCGATTGCCCGGCCGATGCGTCGCTCTTCGGAAGAGATGTGAGAGCCGATACGGTAGCTGAGACGGAGTCGGACAAGGATCAAGACGCAGCTGAACAGAATATTTGCACGTCATGTGGGTAGGTATGTCGGTATGGAATAGCATTCTTACTAATCCGTTTGCTCATAGAGGCTATGAAGAGTAATGTTAGGTTACTTTACTGAATTCTATTTTGTTTTAATAAGTAAACTCTTGCTACCGGAATATCGTACCCATATACAAGGATGACCATTTGAAAAGTAGCAAAAGATTAAGGAAGGGGTGTTTCCCATATAAATTTACATAATATAAAAGGACAGCGATCTTCATTTCATAGCCATCACTGATGACCCTACTTTTTTCGGTCACACGGTATTATCCATGTATTTATGAATGGTGGATGGAATCGACATCTTAAGTCCCCACTCTTGACAGTTCTTTTTGACGTTTTAATTGAAACATTTTAATTTAATTTGAAGTTTCGTGGATTTGTTTGTGTTTACTGAGCTTTATTCATATTACTTATTATTTATTCTGCAATTGATTTTGTCTAGAGATAGTAAATCGAGAAGGAAGGTGTGCCAGAACTTAAATTAACAGTGACACTATTGCGAATAAATTTTCACTGGTTAAGTAACTATACAGTACAGGGTGAGTCTTAAATAAGTGCAAATATTTTCAGGGCTCTTAAGTCTCAATAAAAGAAACATATTTTCTCTTTACCATTTTTCAAATAAGTCCAAAATAACCGAGTTATTTTACTTTGAAAATTCCCCAAAAAAAGAATTTTTTGCTTAAATTTTGAAAACCACTGGATATTTTCTGGATTTTATTTCTTGTAAATTTAATGTACTACATAATGTTGCCGTATTATTAAAATAATCCAATTTTTTTTTGAAAAATTTCCAAATTTTCAAAAAAAATGGAATAACTTTTCACTGGTAAGTGACTATACAGGGCGAGTCTTAAGTAAGTGCAATTATTTTCAAGGCTGGTAGATAAAAAGGAATAGATTTTCTCTTACCGTTTTTCAAATAAGTCCAAAATAACCGAGTTATTTTACTTTGAAAATTCCAAAAAAAAAATGATTTTTTGCTTAAATTTTGAGGGCCACTGGATCTTTTCTGGATTTTATTTTTTTAAAATTTAATCTACTACCTATGTTGTGTAACCAAACCATATTATCAAAAAATTCGCGAAAAAAAACTCATAATCGTGGTTCTGTTTTCGAAATATACTATCTCTAGAAATATTTGCACTTATTTAAGACTCACCCTGTATAACATACATACACGTATGTAAACTGACCATTTATAAAACTATTAATACTGAATGCTAACTAAATAGCTTAATATTTATTATAACTTTATCTATTTTTATTAGAAACATATTAGAAAAATAAGAAATTATTGAGTCTACCCGACTATTGTATGTGCGAAATTAACTATTAATAATTATAAATTTGAAGACATTTTAGAGTTAGTTTAGTTTAATTCGCTAAGTATTTATCTAACAAATTTGTTGGATAAAAGCACAATAAAACGCAAGAAAAACACTAGTCACTAGTTAATAAAACTGATTTCTGGTTGAGTGGCTTATCATGTTATTACAATAAGCCCTTATTATTTTTACATGTTTTGAATAAAATTAGAACGGTACTGATAAACCAGAATTTAAGTCAGCTATTTTAGGTCCCCATTGGCTCACCGCTTCACGGCTGTTTTTTGATATGCTCCTTCCTTAAGAGTCTATTAAGCTGTACTTTCGGGTCGCTCTCAGATCCTGTCGTGTTAAGCCACACCCTAAATTCCAAACACACGTGCTTTGATTAAGGCTTGATTAAGGTTTGCAGAACTTCAGCATTTGCCATAAAATAGCGAGCAATTTGTTACAAAACCATATAAATAATTATATATCATTATAAACACAAAACTTCAATCTATTTCCGTATTGTAAAGGAATTTTAAATGATGTCTTTATTTTCGAGAAAATTGTGTCCAAATATAAGGAATATTTTGTTGATGATTGACCATCAAAATCTCAAAAATAAAGAAGTTGTCTAAACATGTGCTACAATACGGATATAGCATAATCCTTTATCTTTAATTTCCTTGTTCATTTGTGTAAAAATACCTAGCCAGTTTTACATAAAACGTTAAATGCTGAACGCTTATTTCGCTACTTTTTCGAACTAGTGAAATGGACTCTTAATCTTTTTATTCAAAGTCGGAGGCAAAACCATTATCATATAGGAATCGAGTTTGAGCGATTGCCAATCTGAAGATCGGAAATCTCATGTAAATTTTAACTATTAGTAAAGTTTCCGTTTTTATTTTAGATAAAAATTGATAACATTTTTTAAAAGACATATTAAAATTAAATAAATTCTCCGTTATGATTAGTTTCTACGAAGTTTTAATAAAATAAATCGTAAACCTTTATTTTACATAACTGAAACTTGACTTTTTGTTTCAAAACAATTTGCTTCATATTAACGAACAGTTCAAACATTGTACAGGGTGGGTCAAATTCGACGCTTTTAAATGGAAACACCCTTTTCTATAGGAGATAGACGAAAACTAATATCGGTGTCTGGAGCTCAATTTTCATCAAAAACATGATGGTGAAAACCGCACATCAATATCTGTTACCGTTTCGGTGTTAAGGGGTGTTTTTCAAAAATGTGCATTTTTAACAAATCGCTGTAACTTTTTTACTATGGAAAATTTTGTATTTCTATGAAAACAATTCCAAAGCACCTTTTTACGTAGAATTTAATGGTTTAAGTATAATTTTTTTAAAATTAATAGTTTAAGAATTATCAACAGAAAATTTGATTTTTATACGTGACACCCTGTATATTTTTAATTTATTGAAAATAATTTAAAATTACCTTTCCAAAAATATAACACACTTGATATTTTGCTCGATTCCTCTTCGAGATATAGAGTATATAAAAATTCGCCCGCTTTAAATAAGTAGGCTTTGAACGGCACCGGCTGTAATGCAAAAAAAAATCTAGCTGTGAGCATCAATTAAAACGAAAATAATATTTGCTATGAGAGACGCAGAATTCTATAACAATTTATAACATTTTAAAATAATTTTAACCAACATCAACACATTTAAACTATATCTAATAACAATAAAAATAAATAGCAAACCAAGATATGAGATTTTGCTACAGGTGTTTGACTTATCGACAGTCTTCTGTTATGGACAGACCGGGCAGTTTTTGAACATTTCTCGCGGAATTCATTAACTCGGTGGGGGTGAAAGATACCCTCTCATAACTGCTAAGTATTTCTAATTCTTGTCTAGATTATACGCAAGAATAAGGAACTTTTATTCTCCCGCAAATATATCCATAGGATTAGATCCATGGGCACTAAGTCAGGCGGCCTCGATGGCCAACGGCTGGGATCTTGGTTAGCTCTTCAATTATTCTTGAAATTGGCTGCAAAAATTTGCTGATAACTTCAGCGTTCAGAGACGGTGCGTCGCCTTGTTGGAAAAATATGTTTTCGAGTTCCATTAAGGGCATATCATCAATACGGGGTCCAAAGCTTACCAGTTAAAAGTGGCGAACTTTTAAAAATTCTGTATTTCGAAGGGGATTATAACAAAATATCAAGTGTGCTATATTTTTGGAAAGGTAATTTTAAATTCTTTTCAGTTAATTAAAAATATAGGGGGTGTCCCAAATAAAAAATAAATTTTTCTGTTGATAACTCTTAAATTATTAATTTTAAAAAAAGTATACTTAAACCATTAAATTCTAAGTAAAAAGGTGTTTTGGAAATGTTTTCATAGAAATACAAAATTTTCCATATCAAAAAAGTTACAGCGATTTGTTAAAAATGCACATTTTTGAAAAACACCCTGTAACTCCGAAACGGTAACAGATATTGATGTACGGTTTTCACCATCATGTTTATGATGAAAATTGAGCTCCAGACACCGATATTAGTTTTCGCCTATCTCCTATAGAAAAGGGTGTTTCCATTTAAAAGCGTCGAATTTGACCCACCCTGTACAATGCATCAAATATACATCACTTGAAAAGACTACGATGTGGAGTTCACAGGAAGAACTATTATACGGATTAACCAGTAAGCCACAGTCTAATGAAACGGGTCTGTTAATTAACTTATAGCCTCATCAAATGAGCTTCTAGAGCACCGCACCCTTCGCATCGCGTCTCCTCGAATTGGTAACGCCTACTTTGCCAACAAAAAAATAATTAAAAAACGAAATGCCCCGTCGAAATTAATTATGTTGGTTTTGTTTCTAGCTCCGAGAGAGAAAATTAGTTCCGCCCTGAGCCACCGCTGTGGATTACGAGCCGAAAAAGAAAGGACTATCTTCCTTTATATTGCAGGCGGTGACTGAAGCAGTTTGGATTCATTAAAGGTGGGATATTCTTAATGAAACAATGTCATTTTGTTAATATAAATTATTACTTTCTAATCTTTATACTACAAAAAATCCGGTGTGTGATAGATTTTGGATGAATATATTATTTCACCTATTTGAAAGATGTGAAAAAACATTTAGTTTGTGATTAGATGTGAAAAAACATTAGTTAAAACGGGTGTTTGAAATACTTAAATTCACTTTTGAAATATCCCGTGCCCGTGCTTAAAGAATAAGAAATATGTATTTGAAAAAATACATCGTAATTTTATACTGTTGGGTGGAACAGGTGTAAGAAAATTCGAAATTTATTACCTGAAACTAATGAACCGTCTAGAGGAAGCTGTAACCTACAGAAGTAACAAATGGAATTCTTTAATCGTCTTTCAGATTAGGTTTGTAAACGTTTTGTCATAGTCGGTCACAAAAGTTGAGGTAACTGTTTTTTATTCGATATTCAGTAATCATATATTAATATCATTAGTGTCAACGTAAATAAAGAAAACAGTGGTTACTTGTTTTAAATGCAACTTATTTATTATAAAAAAATATATTTATACCTAAGTATCTAAAAATTGTATTTTATGTCAATTGAGCCCTCGGATAACTCTATATGTATTAAGCTGCCAATTAAACTAGCGTTTTGATTAGGTGAAATTAATCAACTTTTTTAGCCGACCATACCAACAGGTATTATGGTAGGCTATATCGGCAAAAAAAAAGTTTTTTTTAATTTCACTCAAAATGAGTTATTTGTGTCATAAATGACCTAAATACAAAATATTTTCATGCTGTCTGTCTGTCTGTCTGTTCGTCTGTTCATCTGTCCGTCTGTAACACGATAACTCAAAAACCGCTAAACCGATTTTAACAAAATTTGGCACAAAAATACTGTAGAACCCGAGAATCTGGCCGTTAGTTTTTGGTGGAGGTGGGGGGTTGGTAAGGAGGTATGGGAGGGGGTTAAAAATTTTAAAAAATCGTAACTCCAAAATTATAGTAGCTAGCGAGACGTGGTTTTCAATTTAAGATTAGGAATAATATTTGCAACAAAATTTGTAATAACATTAAAATCAGTCAAAGTCGCAGTTTTTGAGATAATTGATTATTAACATATTTTAGTATGGGCGGCTATACGTAGAAGGCACGTATAGCGCCATTTCTTGTTACAAAAATAAACCTAAAACAATATACTAATCTTACAGATCCATAGAACTTACTAGTAAATTAAAATGAGTTAACCAAAGTGTTGCGTTTTTTAAAATGAGTGATTCTGAAGAAGAATATTTTATCTTCAAATTCTGCAATATGTTATATTAAGACATCATCTGTAAAAAAGACACGTATTATACAGGGTGTTTCAAAAAACATGTGCTATCTCTCGGGAGAAGATCCCTCACGTAAAAATAAGATTTATTTCTTATATCAACATAGGTCCGATTCTGCGTTGTTTCTTAGCTATTGGGGGTTAAAGTGTTTTATTTTTTTGGATATATTGTAATTTTCTTCCAAGTGTGTAATTGTTATCAGGTAGGAATTGTTAATTTTGAAGTTTAAGTTGATATAATGTCATTTTAACAGAACGTCAACGGTTTTTATAGACGTATCTGGTGAAAAAAACTAAAATGTTCTTGAATAGTTGTTTTTAGATATTTTAAACAGTTTTTTTCTTTGTATTTTTTTTTGCTTCCGACGACGGGAAGAGATATAATTCCTGGAATGTTAACCATTTTTTTGTCCGTTAGGCAAATTTGTTTATTAGTAAATCACTGCTGACAAATTGGTCAGGTTGACAGCAGTGCAGCGTTTACAAAAAATAACTATTGTTTTTGTAGTTTTTTCTTTCAGTACAATTAGCGAAATACCCAATGCATTTTTCTTGAAGAGATGAAACAGACATATAGACATTTTCTGTCCCACGTTGCGCCCCCGTAGCTACGCCTTTTATGCACAAATAATAAAAACATACTACTTCACTCTGTATCGAATTAATGACACGTATAAAAGAGGCGCCGAAAAAATTCCAATCCTTTTAACAAAGCATTGTCTCGTATTTTTTCTTACCTTGATGTGTGTCATGCGATGGTAATAGAGGTTGCTGGAAGCGGTGAACCTTTTCAGACACACGGGGCACTGATGGGGCTTCTCTCCGCTGTGGATCCTCCGGTGCGTGTTCAAGGACGAGGACGTGCTGAACCCTTTGCCGCACACCATGCACACGTGAGGTTTTTCTCCTGGAATTAAAAAATGGACAATAAGTTGTGTATTTTAAATTTTGATTTAAATGATATTAAACATATAGCGGGTGGCTAAATAATCACTATACAAAAATAGCCAATAGAGCTAATCGATTGATTTTTATCGAGGCAATTTGAAATTTGAGTTCTAAATATACTTCTTATGAGGCATTGGTGGCATGTCGTGAGATTTGTGTCGACCTGTATTTTGAATTTAAATGCTTTGGATTCATTTAAAAAAACTTCATTTATTATTTTTATTAAGACTAGTATTGACTATTATTTGAAATTGTTTAGATAGTAATCTAAAATCACAGTGATGACATTAAATTAATAATAATATTTAAATGGGAACTACTAAAATTAAAAAGGAACATTCATTCTAATTTAGTCCATGGATACTAGTGCACGGTCTCATTGACTCCATCACATAATTAATGACCGCTTATTTATAATAACGAATTTAGTTCATCTAAATTTAAGATGGTCCAAGATTGATATAGTATTAGAAGATGTTACTATAGTTTTTTTTTTATTTTTGAATTAACTTGAGGACATAAAGAAAGAGCAATGGTAAGAAAAGCAACCAAAAATTAAGTAATAGTAATAGTTATATTTTTATTACTCCTCTTTTTGTAGTCCCGCAGTTGCATAAAATATACAGAGCTAGTCTTAAATAAGTGCAAATATTTTAGGGGTAGTATATTTTGATCCAGAAACACGATTATGAGTTTTTTCACGAATTTTTTTTTTAAAATAAGGAATTTTTCGAAAAAAAATTGGGATTTCTTCTAGTTTTTAGTTCTTCTTCTTGCGGTGCCGTGCCTGTCTTGAGGCGTTGGCGATCTCAATGACAATTTCGTTGAATTCCTAGACCGGTCCGGTCCCCAGTTCCGTATTTTTCTCAGCCATGACAGTTTCTTTCGACTTATCCATCTTCTACCTTCGATTTTTCATTGAATGATCAAACGAGGAACATAACATTTGGTGCCTCGCATTATGTGTCTGAGGTAGCTAACCTTTCTGGCCTTTATGGTGGTTACGAGTTCCCGATATTTATTTAGCTGCCAAGAACTTCCTTGTTGCTTCTATGTTCGATCCAAGAAATCTTAAGTATTCTCCGATAACACCACTTTTCAAAGGCTTTTGATTTATAGCGTCCATGTCTCTCATCTGTAAAGAAGAGTGTAATCGGGTTTGCAGTGACAGGTTTCTATTAGTGAGCGTGGTATTCCATTTTTAAATGTTCTATGTGCCATTTCAATTCTTGCCTTTACCTCTTCGTCACATGTATCTTCACTATTTAGCCAGCTTCCTAAATATCTAAAATGTTGTACTTGCTCATTATTGTGGCCACTGATTTTTATCTGGATTGGATTAATTTGTATTTACACGCAAACATCCATTTCGCATTCTTCATATTTATATTAATACCGCATTTGGAACTAGCGTCATGTACTCTGTCTAGCAGCGTTTGCAAGTCTTTTTTGTTTTTTTGTTTGCAAGTCTTTTTTTGCAGCGTTTGCTTTCTGCGACAATGGCGGTGTCGTCTGCGTACCTTATGTTATTTATGATTACGCCTCCAATTTTAACGCCTTCTGTTCTGCCGGTGAAGCCTCGTGAAAAATGTTCTCTGAATACAAGTTGAATAATACCGGTGACAAAACTCACCCCTATCTTACTCCTCGTTTTATTGAGATGTCATTTGTAGTTCTTTCATCGACCCTAACAGCAGTAGTTTGATTGTAGTATAAGTTTACTAAAAGGCTCATGTCAGGGTTGTCTACGTTATACGATCTCAGATGCCGAAAAAGCTTTATATGTTTGACTCGAGTTTTTAGAGACGAGTTTTTAGTTAAAAAACATTATTTATTTATTTATTTATTGAAAACAACTTAACAGATACATAGATCCTTTACAGTTGCGTTTAACTAAGCTAAACTAACACCACCCATTTATGGGTGCATATAATATATAGGTAGTAGATTAAATTTACAAGAAAGAAAATCCAAAAAAGTTCCAGTGGTTCTCAAAATTTGAACAAAAAAATTTTTTTTTTGGGAATTTTCAAAGTAAAATAACTGGGTTATTTTGGATTTATTTGAAAAACGGTAAAGAGGAAATATATTTCTTTTATCGAGATCCACCAGCCCTTAAAATATTTGCCTTTATTTAAGATTCACCCTGTAAATATGTCGTATAATATTGATAAATGTAGACGTCCAATAAAATGCACAATATAACCAAATTTTGAAAATAAATGAAGCAATCCACTATACCTCTCCTTCCAAAGCAACTATGGTTCAAAACTCATTTCTCAACATTTAGGTTGTTTAAAAGTTGACAAATATAAACCTGTTCTTTAATAATATCCCTATATAGATTTTCTCACCTTAATAGTAGCAATGTACAGCATTGTATACAAGTGCCGTCGGAATACTAAGGAAAGTAATGCGGCTAGCATTAAAATTTAACCGCATGTTATTATAGTCCGCCGATGAAATGCCACTTGAAGGATTTGAAACAACTAGTGCAAAAAATTAGTAGACATGAGCTGCGCCCCTAGCCTCCGGACACCAACTAGATAGAAAATTTGATAGGTAACCTGAGTTATAAGATTAGTTATGTTGAATAGTAGATCGACTAAATATGTGAAGACTATATGCATATAAGTAATCAGATAATGTTCCTCGAATATAATATAATATAATATATAATATCAATATTACACAACAAAAAAATCTTTAATATTTTGCCAACATTATGGATCCCGCCTCTGTTTGGTGTTAATATAAACTATTCCCGTCTCTTTGATTGGCGAAAAATATTTTTATGATTATGAATTACATTAGAAAATTGTGAAGAAACGCACATTTTAGACGATGATAGTTTGAACCAGTATTAGTTTATTTATGGCCTTTATAAAATGCTTACCCGTATGCGTCCTCATATGCCTTTTTAACAACGAAGGTCTGTCGAAGGCTTTGCTACAAACTCCACAGGGTAGTAACGTTCTTTCTCGCGGACGGGCTCTAGGCGTTGGCACGGTCGTTTCGGGTAGATCACCCTGTGAAGAAGCGGCAGACGAATCACCAGACACTGATTTTCGTTCGTCTTCGGCGGATGGCGGTGATCCAGAAAGTCCTCTGGAAAGGAGGGACATCGAGAGATCCAAAGGGGAATCTGTAATAAAAGAAGAATATAAGTAAAGCAATGTTATTGATAATATTTAAATTTTACTTGAGAAAGACAAAAAATAATTTTAATTATTTTATGATGATGTGGTTAGCGAAACGCAAAGTGTTTTGATGTATTGTGGAAAATTAGTGTTTTATATTGCTGTTATAATGTTTTAACGATAAGGAATATAAAAATTATCTTTTGTGGAAAGTGGAAACAGTAGTGGGAGAATTGTCAGATCAGGAGCTTGCAAACACCCTCAAAAGGAAATGCATTTTTCCTGCAACTCCTAGTGACATACCAAGAATGTAACTTTGAGAAACATCTCACTATAATGTTGAGTAATAAAAAGAATTGGAAGAGAGAAACGTTTGCTCAGCAGGTAGAAGACCGTGCCACAACGTGGTTTACTGATGCCGAAAACTGAGTTTACTGATGCCGAAAACTGCCAACCCAAACCAATGGATAACTTCAGACAAAAATCTACGCTATCCAAAGATACGTACAAGTTAGACATGAACTATCGGAAACAAGAAATAGCCATCTTATCCGATAGTTAAGCAGCCTTAAAAGCGACCAAGTCAGTAACCATCAATTCGAAGTTGGTCAAAGATTGCCTAGAGAAGCTGAACAAATTAGGCAAAGAAAATAAAGTTCTCCTAAAAACGATCTAGTTAAAAAGAGAGCGAACACTTCAGAAACTGGACCAGAACCGTTTTGCTTCACAAGTGGAAACCAACTTAAAGCAGATCTCACGAACCAGGTAGATTCCATCCGTAACCTGGAATGGGAATCCTCCAATAGTCTAAGACGCTCGAAGAAGTACAAATTATGCAAAGAAAATAAAGTCCTTCTACACTGAGTCATCAAGAGATAGAAGGTAATAAAAAAAGCAAACACTTTTGCTAGAAAATGAGCGAGCACTCCACTAACTGGACCAGGTGCTTCCAACTTAGAGCGGATCTCAAGAACCTGGAAGACTCCATCCGTAACCTGGAATGGGAAATTTCTCGGGACTTACGGTTAACAAAGATTTTCCTTGACATAAGTAAGAACAATCTTCGGATTGTCAAGGGTTTGTTAACAAGACACTGTCTCCTCAATGAACACCTCCGTAGATTGAATCTAAGAAAAAACGACGAATGTAGATTCTTTGGGGAAATTGGGGAACCACCAGAGCATCTCATCATTGAGTGCGCCGAAACAACAACCATTTGTGCGATAAACTTTGGTACGACTGATATCGGAGATGGAAAACTAATCTCGGTAGAACCGTCTCAGATACTGGCTTTAGTCAAATCCTTAGGCTGTGTAATGAGTTATACTTCAAGAAAGGGGTACATTAATTTCTCCCTTCTCATATAGGACTACATCAACATCTACATCGCTGTCTCCTGTTGCTATCATAAAAGTAACTTATTTAACGATCCCTCCAATTCAGGCATAAGTCAAAGACCTTTAAGCTATTGGGCTGGCTGTATATTTACATTAATTTTTTCCACTAATAATCGAATTCCTTCAAAAAACAATCCGCCGAAGATGACGGCCCAAAACGAACGGTCAATTACGCTTCAAGGAACAATAGATAATTTCACCGAGCGCCGTGACAGATTTATTAGGCATTTTGCACAAGTTAGCATTTTGATTGGCTTTAATCGAGCGCGTTGCGTGGTTGGTTGAATTTTTAGCGGCCGAGGCCCAACGAAAAAGGAAACGACCACTGGCCCCAAGAAAAAGGAAAAACGAGTGAAAATTGCCGGCCCTGGGAAGAAAAGGAACAGAAAGAATAGACGTGTATCATAAACGCCGACATTAAGATACAGACTACAAAAAAATATTTTCCACTTAAATATAATTTGTTATTTATGTCAGTAAAGCAATACCTACGAAATATAATATTAACACATTTTTAAGTCAATATCAGTTGCTGGCTCAATCTATCTATTCCAAACATAAAATTAAAAATATTTCTTGACACAGGTATACAAGGTTTAAGTACGCAAAAATCAGAGGGTGATTTTTTAAATATAAGTTTCATTCAGAACTTCACGAAATTAGTGGTTCCAAATTACAGAAATTTGTTCCTCTAATGTCAATGTAAGTGTTCAGGAGGTCAAAATTAGTGATAGTAATTTTCAATTAGTAGAGAAAGTTAATTAACTTTTGCATATATTATACTTCAAATTTGCTAGTAATGTCATTTTGACATTTGATTATCATCCGTCAAGAGAAATTGTAGTAAAAACATTAAAAGTTTATTGTTTTATAAGCTAATTATTAGGATTTATCTACGCATACAAAATGACCACCGCAAGCTGTTGGTAGGATATTCGTTATTCTATGAATTTTAATTGTATTTTTATAAACATTGTGACTGATCGTAAATTCTTAAGTAAAAATTATAATTGTACACACTAATTTATTCCATTAATTTGGAGGTTCTGAATGAAGCTTTATCATATAACAGTCAATTTAGAATCTTTTAGAACCTTACATATTGCTCTAAATACAGCACAAAATTCAGTATTCAGCTATCCTATTAGAATTATACAGTAAATTCGTAAAAAAAAGAGCAATAGGTGCTGACCTACATTTTCATATATAATTTGACATAATAACATCATCACATTACACTTTTTCGCATGATATCCGTGTGTGAGCAAATTTAGATAAAGTTGTATAATATTTTGACTGTTGTTACCCCATTGTGTTATAAATTTTGCAAAGAAATATAATTTTTATCCTCTAAATTATTAAAATTTCTGTAATATCTTTTTTTCAGACCAATAGAAGATGTTTTTTGCAAAAATGTATTTTGCAAGATCGTAGATGTTAATGTAAAATTACATATATCTTGACAAATTTTCGTACGTATATATTTTATTTTATTTATTTTATAAGATTATTAAATATAAATATTTTGAAACTAAAACATTTTGAAGTAAGTTGTCATAATAGAAACATTTTACATAACATAAAAAAGTTATTACATAGTCAATGTATAAAAAAATATTCTAAATTGCCTGTAAACAATTATTTTACAACGCTTTCTTGTTAATTTAAACTTGTTACGCTTTCATTGGAAATACTAATAACTAGACTATTATTTGTTTATTTAATAAATCAAAAAAAAAATTTCAATACTATCAGTAATTATGGCATGCTTAGATTCAATTTTACCGTTTTTATACGGCGAAAAATCGTTTTGTTAAACAACCGTTATATTAATACTCAGCAACAACGAATGAAATTATTCTGCTAATGGATTCGCATTCGTGTTTTTTTAACATCTCTTCATATTTGTTACGTTTAATTATTTATTAATATTTACATATTTTCTATAATAAATATTTGACAGGGAGAATTATCAGCTCAGGAGCTTGGCACACCCTCAAAAGGAAAATTCCACTTCTCCAACTCCCAGTACATACTAAGAATCTACAACTTTGAGACACACCTCACTGTACTATTAAACAAATAAAAATAAATGGAAGACACAAACGTTTGCTCAATTAAAACACCATATCATAACGTGGTATACTGATGTTTCCAAAATCAAAGCAGCATTGGAGTATTTGGGCCGAAAACTAAATACTTCGAATAAATGGGCACCTAACCCAGAATCCTTCAGGCAGGACAACTTGTCTTAGATATGAACTATCAGAAATAAGAAATAGCCATCTTATCCGATAGTTAAGCAGTCTTAAGAGCGATCAGTAACCATTTGGTCAAAGAATGCCTAGAGAAGCTGAAGAAATTAGACAAAGATAATAGAGTCCTCCTACTCTGTATGCCAGCCCACCAAGTGATAGAAGACAATGAAAAAGCAAACGATCTAGATAGAAAAGGAGCTAACATCAATTCCCAGTTGGTCAAAGTATGCCTGGAGAAGCTGAACAAATTGGGCAAAGAAAATAATGTCCTCCTACTCTGGATGCCATCCCACGAAGGTAATGAAAAAGAAAATGGTCTAGCTAGAAAGGGAGCAAACACTTCATTAAATGGACCAGAACCGTCTCTTCTTCCCAAGTAGAAAGCAACTTAAAGCAGAACTCATGGACCTGGAAGACTCCATCCGTAATCTGGAATGGGAATCCTCCAACGGTCTAATACATTCGAAGAAATTTATCAGGTCTTACAACCGTGAAAAATCAAAGATTTTCCTTGATTTAAGTAAGAACAATCTTCTGATTTTCAAGGGGTTTTAAGAAGTCACTCTTTCCTCAATGAACACCTCAGTAGCTTGAAGCTAAGAAACAAGGGTGAATGCAGATTCTGTTGCGAAAATGGGGAAATAACAGAACACTTCATCACTGAGTGCACCGAGACGACAGTCATTCGAGTCATAAACTTTGGTACGACTGATATCGGAGATGAAGAATTAACCTCTCAAAAAAACCGTCTCAGATACTGGCTGTACCATTTTTCGTTTTTATTTTACATATCGGAATATAGGGACAGAACTCAGAAGTGACACAATTTTTATTTTTTGGCGACTTTAAGAATGTGGTAGAAATGTAGCAGCAGGGGGTCCACCGAAACCAGTAAAATTTTGAAAGTGGCCCACGAGAAAAATAAGTTTGGGAACTACTGATCTACATCTACACTACGTCCTTTTAATGGCACCATACACAAAAAAAAATAATTCGTATATGAATTATAAACGTCTTAGAATTTAATAATGTATTCGTCTAAAATTACTCACCTTCTAAAATAGAATCCATTGTTTGTCTGTATAAACTGGCCCTCATCCTGACGAAAAACAACTCTTCCGGTCGTTCAGGGAGATAGTACACTAGGAGTTCCGTATCGGGAGGAATGGGTTTGACTGCCTCATACACAGGTTCACCTCGTACTTTGGTTGCGACGAAATTGACGGAAGGGTTGAAGGCGGAAGCTACTCGTATGAAACGCACCCAGTTACAATGCCGTACTTTGTGACCGTTGTTCGTGGAAATTTCATCATAACAGCCAAATCTATGACGTATCTGAAAAAGAAGTATGAATATAAGTACCTTCATTGAAATAAAATTAATATTTTATTTATAATGTGTTAAACATGTTCTAGGAATTTATCAGTAAAGTGTTTGCAACTAGCTTAAGGAAGGAACTTCAGGTAAAAATGATTTTGTATAATTTCTTTGATAAAATAATATCCAACATTTCGATTACTGTAATATCTGAAGTAAGTACCAGATTATAATTAGCAAAAGTATTTGTACCACCTGTTTTATTTGCATACTAGTCTGCATAAATCCAGTGGCTGTTATAAAGTGCAGATGTGCACGTGAAGCTCCAAATTTAATGCATCTACTTGAGCAAGAACCTAATTTAGATTTTATCGTTCTTTCATTAATTCAATTTATGCTAAAAAAAACGATTCGTCAGACTAGAAATATATACGCAAAAAAATCTGGTGTTAAGGCTTAAACCTATCTATTACCAAAGATATAATATTCTTTGGTATTACTATCTAAACAAAACTCTCAATCGCTATATGCTGAATATGCTTAATGAGCCAATTACACGCCTGTTGTGATCATTCGTCAGAATTATTCCAGCACTGTGTGGATTTTATATATATCTCAAAATATTGAGTTTATTGCCAATAAACTCAATATTGCCAACGCTTAAGAGACCAAGGTATTGGCAAAATTCATCTTTAAAACGAATATTCGATTATGGAACTGGTAAAATCATGATCAACTCTAAATGATTGACCTAGAGATAAATGGAGCCCATCCTTTCACAGTTTTATAAAAATATCCAATAACGATTTCAATTAATCCAACTGATTAAATGGACACACGAAATACAGATAAATAAAAACTCACTGCTTTGTTGAGTATGTACCATATCCATTATGTCCTCCAAAAATGATGTCAAACCTGCACCCACATATAGAAATCCTCCCAGAACCGCAAACGGGCTTTCGCACCAACCGCGTACCGTTGATTCCATATTCTCCATCCGCCAACTACAGGATTTTTCTCTTTTACTTTTGTCAAAGAGCAGCAGAGTAAACTTTATTTGCATTTTTTGCATTTAGTTGCATTCATCGACCTAACAAAAGCCTTCGACTCTGTAAACAGAGATGCACTTTGGGCATTAATGCAAAAGTTCGGAGTACCCAACAAATTTCTTCTTCGATACGTTCTTCACAAATACAGGTGTTAGGCAGGGATGTGTGCTTAGCGCCTCTCCTATTCAACATATTCATGGCAGCGTTCTCTATTATAGTGGACAACAAACTGCAACAGGAAGGAGGAATGGGAATTAGATACAGATACTATGGCTGTCTGTACAACATAAAAAGACTTATAAAAGACAAAAACACGTCTAAAATTCATCACAGAAAAACGGCGTCAGTGATTGCTATGAAATGAAGATCGCTGTCATTTTATATGCAAAATGATATGGGGAATATCATCGATCACATAATCTCCAACATGTTATATGGAAGCAAAACCTTGGTGCCGTACCGCCGACACATGAACGTATTAAACCAGTTGCAACAGAGACATCATAGAGAACTGTTAAGAATCAAATGGTTCCACCATGTCTCAAACGTATTGGTCCTTGAAAATGATTGATGATGACTAAATCCCGCTTAAGGATAGGTTGATCACGTATGCAGGATGCAAGAAAACCGCCTACCAAAATATCTACTTTACTGCGAGCTTGTAGACGATACGTGGAAACCGGGTGGCCAACTCAAAAGGTATAAAGATATTAACGAATAAAGAATAATAACGAAAACTTAAAGGATATAAGTATTATAAGTATTTAATAACGAAAACTTAAAGGAATCAGTGGGAGGGAGCAGCGCATAATAGAATGGAGAAGAATTATAAACTCAGTTAACAACGACAACCAAAGAGTAACAAGTCAAAAAAGTAATGAGATTTTTGAATGTCCGAAGTGCGGAAGGGAGATAACAACACGTATATCAGTCACAGAAAAGCTCATGAAAAAAAAAGCCTTGCATAACTATCTTTTGATGCGTGTCAAATACTCGTCAGCGAGTAATTTCAGTAAGTGTCCACCAGAGGAACTTTGTTTATAACAACATAAAGAAAACATCGAAACTCTTTGATCTTTTTGACACAAAATCTCCACAATGTTCCCCATTTTCGTAACTCCAGTTTCTGTTTGGTTGAAAACGATAAAATCTTTGTTCCGTGGCGGTTTATTATTTTTAATTCTTCGAACTAAGGAGAATAATATAATATAATATAAGTGTGGATATAAATATTTGGTTGATGCTTAATTGGAATTTAAGCTGGAACTAAGAAACCATTTGGTCACTATTTCCTTTTGATGTAGACAATTGTATCGGCGTATCCCGCACCGGGGATTCCAACATCTTGCAGCATCGGCGGCGATCCGCGGCAGGCAAATAAGGCTCCGGCCGCGGCATCCATTGTGGCGGTCGCGATCCTTTGATCGGCCGCCCGTCGGCTCTCTTATCTGCAATTGCTACCGTTTATCCCATGCGATGTTTAGCATTTTTTCGTTTTCTGTCGCTTTTTTCCTTTGATAGTCGCGCTCGGTCGATCCTCAGTCCAACAGTCGTCGTTTTTTTCTTCTGCCGCTTCTTCGCTTCTTTCTTTAGTTTGGCCCTTTTTAGGTCGGTTTTTCTCTTTGTGCGTTTCGGTCGTAGATCGATTTATGGATGTTTCATCGATGAATTGACTGGACATTACGTTTTGGCCTGATTAATTAATCAATGGATTCGGTGGATATGGCTGTTATTGTTGTTATCATAGAGACTTTCATTGAATCTTAATTTATTTCTTAAATCCGTTAAATGCTGAAAATGATTACCACAACTTTTTATTAATAAATAAAGTGAAAATTCAAACTACTTAGTTTAGATCAGATAGATAATTTTGTGTTATCGTTAAATCAATTAGTTGATTTAAAACTACATATTTTTTATACTAATGACAAATGACAGTATAAATATATTTAATAATGTCTATACTTGTGTGGCGGATTCATTTCTTCAAAAAAGCCTTATGGGGATTTTGCCACTGTAAGAAAATCTATAAAATAAAATAGTTATTTTTTGTAAACATCGCTGAGCTAATCTAACGGAGTCCATTTTGTCAGCGGTATTTTACTAATAAAACAAATTTGCCTAACATACAAAAAATGCTTAACGTTTCAGGCGGTATCAGAAATATTATGCCTAACAGCAAAAAAAAAAGACAATGCGCAAAGAAAAACTATATAAAATATCTAAATACAACTATTCAAAAACACTTTAGTTTTACTTTAGTTTTTTTTTTCAACGGAAAGTTGAAAAAATCGTTGACATGGTAAATGGTATCTGGTAAAATGACATTATATCAAGTTTAACTTCAACATTAACAATTACTATCTGATATAACCAAACCAAACCTCAAACTTTCTGTATATGATTATTTTTAGTTTGTTTTTAATTTTTAGTTATGTTTATATATGCTATTTATTAAAATCAAAGAGACGATTTCCATACATTACGATCCTCTACAGATGCCTGAGCAATATATTTATTTATATTGCACTGTATTAAAAAAGACTATTTTATTTTTCGTTTAGAGGCTCTAGGTTCTTTCATCAAAATTTTTGCATTATTAAAATCTCCTCTGTGCCCTGTGTCCCATGAATTCTGGCAAATCTTAGATTTGCAAAATCACCTTTTTTAATTAATTTTTATATTCTTCGTTTTAAATTCGAACATTTAATGGTCTAGATGTTTCACCGATACATGGTAATTATCACATTTACATGGTAATTTGTTATTACATATTATGTTTGTTCTTCAGCAGCAATAAGCCCTTATGGAGGCTCTCTAACATAACACGTTAAACATATTTCTGTCACTAGCATTAGTAACTGTTAAAATTTCCTTTTATTTCTTTATGCTAATGAAAATGTTGGCATGTTGGATATGGAATTAACCTGTTTATTTGCGTCAACAAAAATCTGTCTGAAATAGGCAAATTCCTACTTTCTGCGAAACCTTTTACTGATTCAAGCTTATGCAGAAATCAAAGTAATTCCCGGTCTTCCAAGAACCCAGTTTCGTTTCTACAAAACCCGAGCTAATTGTCGCCTCGGGACGCAAACGATTGAATATAGTTAGTATAATCAACAGGAGGAATAAAACACAGACATAATTCAAAAGATATTAATGAAGAATTAGTGAAAAAAGGCGCCGATTTGAGAGGTACAGAAAATCGTTCAAACCACAGGCGTGCATAAATGCATAGGTACGATAATTTTTTTTGTTTATTTCATTTCGTACTTTACTCCTACACTCCTACGTGAAGCATGTGGCTCCATTAAATGCTCTGCAGCGGGTTCGGCTGTTTGAAGTTGATTTAACATCTCGTCATGACGAGAGGTTAACCGATCATGATCGATTTACTGTTTCCATCTCCTTTTTAATTGTTCTTTGCCATATATGTCTTGGACAAGCAGTTCTACTGCCTCGTGGATTCCACTCAATAACTCTGTCTTGTCTAATTTCTGATAGTGCTTGGTCAGAATATTCCTACAATTTTTGTCAGATAGCGGTTTATGAATACTGGAGTTTGTTAATTCATGGTGGTGTAATTTTTCAGGTCTCTGCACTATACAGCAATATTGATATTTGAATTGAATATTTTAAATTTGGTTTAAATTTAAGTTGAGAGTACCGTCTAGATCTCAAATATTGTTGAGCTTTCTAAATGTTATTCTAGCCTTGTTTATTCTGTTTATGATATACAGGTTGTTAATTTGTTTATTAATCGCGGCAAGCTTTATGGTTGAAATATGGCAACCTCGGCCCGCTCGTCGATGGATGACGCGACGGGACGAGTCGGCAGAAAACCCTATAAGTGCATGCGTTCTCAATAGGCAGTGTTGCCATTCTGTTCCCCTATAAGTAACTGTCCAGTTAACAATCTGTATATTGTTCTGTTCCTCCGTTAGTTGAGATTATACTAACCAAGTAAATAAAATAACTTATCTCCTCTATACAGGGTCCGGCAATAGTGCGTCGGGCATCTGTAGCTCCTAGAATAAAAAAAAATTGGGAATTTTGTTTAAGTGCATGCCTAAAGTATGTACTAGAGTGTATTTCACATGGGTGGTTCAAAAATGTGTGAGTGAATCGGGATGATTTTTTTTAAATGCAACATTCAACATCTGTATATTATAGCATTTTTGGCTTCCTTTCAAATCACTTTACATAACCCTAAGATATGAGTAAATATATTTCCATAGTTTCAGACATATTTTAATAAATAAATAAAAAATACATATTTTTCAGCCTTTCTCAAAAAAAATATTAAAAATACAAGAACATTTCTGAAATCGAAACTATATTAAATATTTACTTTAGCTGGTCTGTACTTACTTTGCTATAAATAATGTAATCGTAAATCGTACAGGATGTTCAAAATTCTACGCCTAACTTTCTAAAATATAATTTTTTTTCATCTTTTTAAAAGGAACACCCTGTATAGTATTTGTTCAGTAGATAGAGAATTAAAAAATTAACATTTTTTGTATTTAGAGTATTTCAAAATTTTTACGGTTTTGTAGATATTCGCGGTTTTATATTTTATATGGTATTTACCACAGTAATTTTTTATCAAAGCCACCCAATGATTTTTCCCTCATATTTTACAGTTGAAGGAGCCATATGAAATAATACTACGTGTATATCTGCGAAACCATTAAAAATTTTGATATACTTTAAATACAAAAAATGCTCATTTTTTAACTCTCCATCTAATAAAAAAATAATATACAAGGTCTTCCATTAAAAAAACAAAGAAAATTATTTTATATTTTATGTATGTATGATTTAAGATTAAGATATTTATAGCAAAGTAAGTATAGACCATCTAAAGCAAATACCTAATATAATTTTGAATTCAGGACAGTTCTTGTATTTGTAATATTTTTTAAGGGATGTTGAAAAATACAGGATTATCTGAAGTGATCTGAAAGGAAGCCAAAATTGCAATAATATACAGGATGTTCCATTTAATAAAACCATCCCGATCCACTCACACTTTTTTGAGCCACTCTATAGAAGTTAAAATATTTTCCTGAAATACATCCTCGTACATACTTTAAGTTTGCACTTCAACAAAATTATCAAGTTTCTTATTCGAGGAGCTACAGATGCCCGACGCACTATTGCCGAACCCTGTAGTTGTTGTTCTAATGATAAAGAGAGCGACATATTATAGATATAAAATCTCATCAATTTAGTTTTTCTAATATTGATCTTAAGGCCAGCATATGATATGCAGCATGCCATATCCACGTGACTACAAGAAAGGAGGCAGATGTCATCTGCATAACTCAGATCCTCTATCATGCTAAAAGTAGTACTATATTACACGATGATTCTTCGAAAAAGGCAAAAATTCTAATAATAGTTACAAATTAAAAAAATAAGTTTTCATGAATGTAACTGAATAGAATAATTCTACATTAGCTTATAATTGAAGTTATTTTTCAATTTCAAACCAAACCAAACCAAACTACGCAGAATTCACTTCTACATCCTTTCGATCGTAAAAAATAATAACCCTAAATCAGCAGACAATAAAGCCCGGATACCCAGACGCTTTTTAACGACCCGCTGGCGCAGGCAGGTACATCATTCGACCTCCAATTCCTCGATAATGATTTCTTTCTCACGTCATAAAACACACATAATATCCACGAATGCATTCTTTCTTTGTCTCGATTGACCTGACGCACATCCCACCATCTCCTTTGCTCTATCACGAAACCCTATGTTGTATCTTTTTCTAGACGGTGATGATTTGATATCACTATCTCGGTCTGTCGAGGCACATATTGTCCCTCGTAATATTTGGGCGATGCACCTGTACGTTTTTTGTGGTGGTCAGGTAAGATTGTTAAAAGAATTATGTTGTTTTTTTTGGGGTTTGGGTAAGGTCCTATGTGGAATAATGATATCAGTTTGATTATTACTAGAAGAATTTGGAAATAATAGGTAGGGATCCTCTAATGCGGGAAAGATATGGTAGATAAAAACAGAAAAGAGATATATAATTAGGAACAAAGTACAATATAAAAGTCGTTAGTGGAGGCAGACTGGTGATCCCATCTTAAATATGATTATGATTTAAGATTACCTGCAAATTTTTGGTTTAGTGTTGTATCTAGCTCTTGTCGTCTGATTGTCTTACAAAATTTAATACAATTGTTTTGTCTAGTGAAGAACAGCATAAGCATAAATTGGTTTAACTACTAACTGAAAATCTAATAATCTATTTTGTATATCAAATTTTTGCAGTATTGTTCAGTTATTATTGACCGTTTCCTGCCTTCACAATTATTTTAACTTTTAATTTAACTACTTTTGTCTCCAATCATTGCTTTTGAATTTTTGATATCAGACTTGAAAATGCAAGACTAAAACCAAGACTATAGCGTTAAATCTGCAAGACCAAGATCTATCTAGCAAGACTTACGGAAAACCAGGACCAATACTCTTGCAGTTTTGCATTTTATTTGAAGTTTTTTTTTACTTAGTCTCTCTCCTTACTATAATTTAATAAAAAAAAGTTTCTCCGAAACTATTGCAATTCAATGTGTGATGTATGGTAGTCGTCAATAATAAGCCATAATATAATATAATAAGTATCCTATTACGGTATAAATTAAGGCGCCCATATTTTTTTACCATCTAAATAAATGAGGCGTTAAGTTGCAAAACCCGCCTTATCCATTTTTGTTAAAAAATGGCCTAATGACATATGTATATTAATAGTGGACCCTGAAATAAACATAGTCTCAGTCTGCAGCAAAAGTCACCTTTTCCTATATAAAAGTCACTACAAATTATGTTACTGCAGCAAAATCCGTCTTATCCACTTTTATTTGCATATCATTATTGTTGCATATCTCTCATTTTTTCATAGGCTTTTTACTCAAGTATAATATTACTACTGACGTCTTATCCATTTGAAATCCTTACCTTTATTTTTATTAAAATAGTATATGTAAAAAGTCAAGTTAGGAAAAATTAATTTTTATTTCTAGAAAAACGAGATACAAAACAATGATTCCACTCAATGGACACGTTTTTTGTAAAATAACGCTTCAAACATTTGCTAAAACAATTTTTGCATATTATCTCGAAACAACGTTTTTGGAATGAGACGGGTTTTGCAACTTATTGGTTCCATATTATTGTTTTAATTTATTGCAGATAGTGTTTTCCCAATTTTTGTATAGAATTTTATAGAAACCGATGCTGATTCAACAATTAGAAAATACAAATTTTTGTCAGTCAAATATGGGTTCGTTTCTTAAAGTTCCATTTGCATTAATTACATACAATACTACTTATTTTAAGACTTTCCACGTAGAAACTACTACTACTACTACTACTACTACTACTACTACTACTACTACTACTACTACTACTACTACTACTACTACTACTACTACTACTACTACTACTACTACTGCCATTACTCGCTGACGAGTATTCGACACGCATCAGAAGATGGTCACGCAAGGCGTTTTCTTTCATGAGCTTTTCTGTGACTGAAAAGCCCGATACGTGATGTTATTTGCCTACAGCACTCGGGACATTCAAAAATCTCATTGCTTTGTTGCCTCTTAACTTTTTGGTTGTCGCTGTTAACTGAGTTTATAATTCTTCTCCATTGAGTTCTATTGTGAACTACTTCCTCCCGCTCATTCTGCATGTTAATCCCCTTTAAATTTTCGTGAAAAATGTCCTTGTACCTTTTGAGTTGTCCACCCGCCCTCCCCTTACCGTCCACAAACTCACCGTAAAGCAGAGATTTTGGTATGCAGTTTTCTTGCATTCTGCATATGTGACCGGCCTATCTTAAGCGGGATTTTGTAACCAAACCAAACCATGACTTCAATACTCTCGCAGTTAACTTTTTCAAGGGCCGATACGTTTGATACATGATGAAATTACCGGATTCTTAAGAGTTGTCTAAGGTGTCTCTGTTGCAACTTGATTAATGCGTTCATGTGTCGGCGGTACGGCACCCAGGTTTCGCTCCCATATAACATGGTGGGGATTATAATGGCTCGGTACACTGCAAGTTTCTATTTTGTACTCCAGTCATGATTATAGAAAACCCTGTCTTTTAATTTCCAGAATGCTCTTGAGGCGCTGCTAATCCTGTGCTGAATTTCAGTTTGAGTCGATATTGGCCTTATACTAACTGAAAATCTAATAATCTATTTTGTATATCAAATTTTTGCAGTATTGTTCAGTTATTATTGACCGTTTCCTGCCTTCACAATTATTTTAACTTTTAATTTAACTACTTTTGTCTCCAATCATTGCTTTTGAATTTTTGATATCAGACTTGAAAATGCAAGACCAAAACCAAGACTATAGCGTTAAATCTGCAAGACCAAGATCTATCTAGCAAGACTTACGGAAAACCAGGACCAAGACTCTTGCAGTTTTGCATTTTATTTGAATATATTATATATATTATTTGAAATTACCGGATTCTTAAGAGTTGTCTAAGGTGTCTCTGTTGCAACTTGATTAATGCGTTCATGTGTCGGCGGTACGGCACCCAGGTTTCGCTCCCATATAACATGGTGGGGATTGTAATGGCTCGGTACACTGCAAGTTTCGATTTTGTACTCCAGTCATGATTGTAGAAAACCCTGTCTTTTAATTTCCAGAATGCTCTTGAGGCGCTGCTAATCCTGTGCTGAATTTCAGTTTGAGTCGATATTGGCCTTTTCCAAAATCAAACTGCCGATGCCGAGGTAATTGAATTCCAATAGTTCTTCTCTGAAAAGATCTTCTCCACGTAGAAAGTACCTTTAGGTAATAATCTATTAAAAACGTGCAACACTTGCAAGAGTCTTGCAGCAAGTCCAAGATCAACACCAAGACCGGAGCTAGTAAGACCTGAACCAAAATCAAATACAACTAGTTAAACTGCAAGATCAATACAAACAGGGTCTCGGCCTCGGTCTTCCATTTGCTCGTCACTTATTTTGCTAGCTTTTTGAGCAAATGGAATGTGTAATTGTATATCTTTAAAGCATTCAATTCAGTCAATATTTGAGTCGACAGGATTACATTCTGTTAGAAAGTACATGCATAATGTAAGAAAGAGTGCTATACAGATTATCTCACGATTTTTTATTTTAAGACTATAAATGATAAGTGCTATGATAGTGTTTTTTTCTTATATCTATCAGTTTATTTATCAAAATTAATACGGAATAAGATTTCAGTAGTATGCTTTTACCGCTATTTGAGCGTTACACATAGGGCTGTCATATATCCGCTACCTTTCGCATTCCACAAGATTTAACATATTTATCCTGTACGGTGAGCTACAATCTCTATGTATGATGATTATTCTTATTATTTTGTGCGGTTTCGACATCTAACGGATAACGCGCTTCATATTTTAGAGCGAGTTGTCTCTGTTCGACAACTATAACATTTTCAGATCGATTAAGAGTTACGGCGAAACAGTTAACCGTGACTTTTAACTGTATCGAACGGATTTGCATATGCAATATTGTCAATTTGGAATTTCTTTATATTAAATCTTGAAATCTTACTATTATAATGAAATTCAATTCTTTTGCGCTACAGGCTTGCACAACTCTCCATTTAAAAATAATCTAAAAAATATTTTTTTCTAAAACATAACTGCGTTAAAATTAAAAAAAATATATCAAGTTGTCAGTGGATTTTTACTCATCAATAAAATTACCTAACGAACTAAAAATGTTTGACATTTCGGGGGATATTTTTTCTCCCGCTATTAGAAGAAAGAAAAAAAATAGTATCTAAAGAAAAACAATTAATTACTGCCTGATAACAGTTACTGTTACCTAATGGCACCATAAGTTTAAAATGTTTGTATAAAAAATATTTTGTTTCACTGTGGTATATTTTACGTGGTGTTCGTTTAAACGTGAATCATTTTCTTTAAATAGGGAACTCGCCACACATGTTACTCTTATTGCCATATGATTTTTATTGAATGTATTATACTAGCTGAGGAAAAGAGAAACGTTTGCTCAGCAGGTAAAAGACAATACCATAACGTGGTATATTGATGCTTCCAAAACCAAAACAGGGACAGGGATAGGAGTATTTGGGCTGAAAAGTAAATACCCCTAACTAAATGGCACCTACCCCAGCAACTTTCAGGGAAAATCTACGCTATCGAAAGATGCGTACAACTTATCTTAGATAGGAACTATCAGAAACAAGGAATAGACATCTTATCCGATAGTCGAGCAGCATTAAACGCGATCAACTTAGTAACCGTCAGTTCGAAGTCAAAGAATGCCTAGTGAAACTGACAAAATTAGGCGAAGATAATAAAGTCCTCTTACTCTGGATGCCAGCCCACCAAGGGATAGAAGACAATGAAAGATATCGTATGATCGAATAAAAACGGCGTCAGCGAGGGCTATGACATGACGATCGATGACATTTCCCATATAATTTTACATATAAAATGACAGCGATCTTCTTTTTTATTCGATTATATTTATATATATATATATATATATATATATATATATATATATATATATATATATATATATATATATATATATATACAAACGGGATTTGGTTTAAGTATTTAATACTCATTTCCAACTACAGCCTATTGCTGCCTTCCCGTTACCCTACGCCACACATCTCGATTTAGAGCGTCATCAGCTTCTAGGTTACGAGCTTCCATTGCTTCCGTAACCGTTCCGTTCCAGGATTTTCTAGGTCTACGGTCTACCTCTCTTTCTTCTGCCCTGGGGAGCCCATTGAAAAACTCTTTTTGCCACCTGTTCTCCGGCATACGCAGAACATGTCCAAACCATTTTAAGCTGGATTTTTCGATTCGATCCAGTACTGTCTCCTCCGATGCATTCATGATACGCCTGACCTCGATGTTATGTCTTTTTTTCCATCCTAGATATACCTGCACTTCTTCTAAGGTAGTCCATTTCAACAACTTGGATTTTGCGCTTCGCGTCTGCACTCAGAGTCCATAGCTCTGAACCATAGCAAAGAACTGACTCTACCAATGTTCTCCAAGTCTCTTTTTAGTTGTTGCAGACAAGTTTCGGTCCCACCAGAGGCTGTTAAGACAGCCAATAACTTGTTTGCTCTTCTGAATTCGGGTTTGTTTTTCTACTTTGCCCAAACCCTCGTTGTTGATAGTAGCACCCAGGTATTTATGGTTGTTGTTGAATCTGGACGTTATCATTAATGAAGACTTCAAAACAAGCGTTGGAATTGACAGCTATGTATTCGGTCTTCTTTAGACTAACCTGAAGTCCCTATTTGTTGTATTCTTGATAAAGCCTCTTAGTCATGAACTCTAGATCGTATGAGTCCTGCGCAATCACGACCTGATCGTCTGCAAAGCTCAGGGTAAATAGTGTGTTGTCCTCAATGGGTATTCCCATACCTTGACATTTCGTCTTCCATTCCCTAAGGGCTACTTCGACGTAAGCGTTGAAGATCAGAGGAGATAAGCTGCATCCTTGTCGCAACCCTTTTGTGGTGTTAATTGGATTAGATAGCCTGTGTCCTATCTTAACGTACGATTCATTTTCTTTATATAGCTATTTTATTATCTTAAGCAAAGGTCTATCTACTTCTAAGATATTCAATACTTCCCATATCTTGCTGCGGGGAATAGAGTCGTACGCTTTCTCCAAATCAATAAATGCTAGATGGACTTCTTGATCTACTGCTATCTTTTTTTCCATCACCTGCTGCAGGACAAAAAGGTTATCTGTGAAAGATTTCCCCGGTGTGAATCCGCTTTGGTCTTCCGAGATTTGTCACCAATACTGTCCCTGAGCCTACCCTGTAGCACCTTTCCAAAAAGTCTGCTGACCGAACTGTTAATGCTCTATAACAAGTGGGGTCGTTACGATTTCCCTTTTTAAAGATGGACACGATGTGAGCCACTCGCCATTCTCAGGGTAGTTTACTTTGCAGGCAGCACTGGTTAAATAGCTCTGCCAGACGCCAGCGCAGTCTTTGGGTTCCACACTTTAACAATTCGGCTACAATATTACCAGGACCTGGTGACCGTCCATTTTTCATTCTTTTGAGACTTTGATGTACTTCTCTTTCGCTTATCATTAAAGTGCCTGCAAGGTTGTTCTCATCTTCTACTGCTTGGAATTCTGGTCATATTTATTTCAAACCAAACTGTCATATTTATTTCAAACCAATAATCAACGAGAATATTCGTATAATTTAAAAATTACTGTAAATCATTATAAATACGAATTGTTGGTTAGGTTCAAAACTCTTTCTCTTTTTTAATAAATTTAAGCGTTAAAATTATTAGGCATTTGCTATGGGCATTTGTATTTGTATTTTGGGTGGTATTCCACAAAGTTTGCAGACTATTGGGGAAACAGGAAATGTACAGAAATAAATTGAAATTAATGTTTATATTAAAACAGCATTATATGTTATTCACTTTAAGAGCTATCTATTCTATAATGTCTAGTATGTCGCTGGTTTGTAGTGGCTATCAATTATTTAAAATAAGCTATAAACGTGCGTGAAGTGAGCTGTCAATTGTGCAAGATGGGGAAGTAATAAACTTAATTTTTTTAAAATCGAATTTTCTTCCATTAAGTTTTCAGATAGTTTAATAGTTATTCGGGGCCAGAGGCATCCAAAAAATCAGAGATCCTTAAAATCGGTATCTATAGCTGTACTGTTCTTGGGTTAGAAATGGTGTAACCAACTTTATTTTATTTATTTAGATAATTGATAGGGGATTTAATATATTGGCTGTAAATAGATTTTTGAACCAACAAAACTTTATTAGCAACCAAATCAAATTTACTAAGCGCTATAAATTCTATACCTACATTCGTATCCTGAGAATATTTCTGTACATAAAGAAATAAAAATCTTAACAAGAGCAGATAAAACTAATTTTTCCCGGCTAAAAAAACTCCACACTACATCACCGAAAACAAAAACGAACTAAACCCTTTTTTCGGCTCTAAATCAACTCCACAGCGTAGTATTTTCGCTAACCCACGTTATAAATCTCCTCACGTAAACCGACTGCCAGCCCATAAAATCTGCTTAAGTACCTTTTAACAAATGGCCATCCGAAGAACATGATTTTAAGTAGCATTAAAACACAATTCATAAAGCCTCGGCCACAATAAAACTGTCGTGAATTGGCTTAAGCCCGGCCGGCGCAAAGTAGCAAATAGTTTTTTAATAGTCATCTCGATGGAGCTAAGTGTTTTTTAACAGTGCCTTCATTCAAAGTCGGCGAGAATAAGGAAGCGGAGGTAGAAACGTGGATTTTCTTTATTGGATTTTTAGTTCGGCGATAAAAAGAAGTAAGGTAGCTAAAAGTAGAAATGCAGTTTGGTAAATTCCTTTTTTCCATAGCAACTGTTGAAATTGCCTTATATATTATATCAAAAATAGTAGATAAAATAGTACTTTAACCGTAAGGGTAGATTAAATCATACTTTAACAGCGAGGATAGGTTAAAAACTTTATTTATTCTCGCACGTTTTTTAATTGCTTCCATTTTTGAAAAATGTTGTATTCCTTTCCATAAGTTATTCGGGATTTAAATGGAAGTAGTTTGGATATGGCGTTTGTCGCCTCAGCCTGAATATCTGTTGGTATCTTACTTATGTCCTTTTGAACCATTTCTGGCTCCAATTCAATCAACAATTGACACGAAAGAGAATTAAAAAATACTAGCTTTTTCCCGCGACTACGTTCGCGTTACACCTCGAATCGTTCATGCATTGATTTCAATGATTGTTTACTTCTTTATAGATAGAGCTAGTGAGCCTTACAAAAGCAATATTTAAACTATGTTTTTAAGAGTTTTAGAGCTACTCGTATTTCATATGAAAGTTAGCAGTTGTCGATTTTCTGGATATTATACAGGGCGAGTCTTGAATAAGAGCAAATATTTTCAGGGCTGGTAGATCTCGATAAAAGAAATATTTTCTTTTTACCGTTTTTCAAGTAACTCCAAAATAACATATCGTAGTACACAGCATAGAATTTTTTAAAGTAATGCTGTGTGCTACGATGGCTGTGTGCTACATAATAATACTTTTTCTAACTACTTCCATTGACTGAAACTAATTATGTATGTTTGGATAGGGGGTTTATGGCGCCCTTCTGTGGCGGTTTTTTATTTCTTAATAATTATATATAGGGTGTTTTAGAACTCGAACCAAAGTCGAAATTTTGCAAAATCTGAAAAAAGAAAATCTCTCGAAAATAATTAATAGTGAAATGACATTTACCCTCTACCTATGGTCCCATATAAACTGTATTACTAAAATAAATACCTTTGACATATAAAGTTTTTAATTGTCGCTTTTCTTGATATACTCCCCTGATTTTATTTTATTTTTCCAGAGCACTTATAATCTCTTTATATGTTATTTTTTATTCCTAGAAGTATGATTGGAAGATAAATATTTCGTTCATATTATTGATGTCACTAAATAAACCCTTGTAATATATGTTATACTTCTAGATGTTATAGTAATGCATTTTCGTACAGCAAACTTTCATTCCCTATTCTACCCTTTTCCCAATTCATACCCTTACTATGAATTTCATAAATTCCTATGTCCAAATAATTAACTCATGTCTTTTAAATGATCCTTTGTGCAAATTTTTATGTGTATAATCCAGAGGTCACGAAGGTTTATATAATTTTTTCCTAACTTTACCCATTTGGTTGATGAATTTCAAAAATCTCTTCTTATTCTTTCTACAGAATTTCATTCTTCTAGACCAGATAATAAAGGATGTTCATACAACAAATCGTTCGACATAATTTAACATTCTAAGAGGATGAATTTTCTAAAAGCGCTTTGCATAACTAATTCACTAATCACTAATGTCCTCTAAACAAACCTTTGTGCTAATATAGATGTATCTGAAGCTGGTGGTATGAACTGACCCCTAAAATATCTATAAAAAAATTATATATATTCTAACTGACACATCACTGACAATGACAAATAATTGATTTCTGGAGGTATTGTGTGTAGGTGTTTTTCAGGTGTGTTTTAATATTTAGTCATTTTACATAAAGAAATAGCGATTCAACGATATAAAAATACTTCATAACAAATCTACACTTATATACCTTTCATTTAAAAAAAGAATCATCAAGATTAGTGAAGCGGTTTCGGCGGGATGGATGTGTATGGATTGACTCAAAACTGACAACTAAAGAGACAGCTTTATTTATTTGTCAAATTACATAGAAACGTAATAAATTCGTTGAAATAATAATTTCTAAATATTTTTTAAAACGTAACTCGCTATGGAAATAGTTATTTATGATATAAGTGCTAAAAGTGGTATTTTATTTTGTTCGAAGGGATGGTTAGGGGAGACGTAATTGCAGCCGAAAAGTTCGCTGACCCCGGCTCGCTTTCGGCGGCGTTCAAGATGTAACGAGGATAGTCGCATAATCACGCTGTCATATTTTTATTTTTAGCGTATAACGTAGGTCTTAACGTTATCTATAAAGCTCGACCAATACACACATTAAATAATTGAAATTGAATTTAACTATTTGATTAAATTTACTGTTATTTGAGAATTTTAATTTATTATAGACGATCTCAGTGACTTTTTTAACGTATTACAATATTTTGAAGGGATGCGACGCATCACCCGCAGCAACGGAAGCTTCACCGCTTCATATGATAATTTTAGTCTACCTTAGTTACCAAATTCATCATCTATATCTACTTCATTCTCATTCCGAGTTCCTTATTATCCGGTAATAATAAAACTTGTACGTTTTTAACGACATGTTCTTTTATTGCCCCTGCGTGTTCGCAGATTTTCTTTTTCTTCTCCTTCGCTGCGAGAAAGATTGTAAGGTATCGAAATCTTTTTTAAAAGCCTTCGATTTATGAGCAGGCCTGTTTTTAATATTTTAATAATATTCGCGTGCACGCTCGGTATCTGATCATATATCTGGCTACATAGACGTATGTGGGTATGCTACGGAGCTAACCAGAGGCGGAGGTTAACTTGGGAAAATTTACTCAAATTAAAAGGTAAAATAATATTCTAAGTATTATTGTTAAAATAGTTTGTTCGATTATTAAAATATTATAACAATTTTCATATTTCAGAAAATTAATCATTCAAATCGACCCTGTTTCTTTTTTACTTTATTAATTTATTATAATAATTATTATATATTAATTAATAATACAATTTAAGGATTCCACTAAAACGGGCTTTTCAATTTAATTCATAATTAAACCTGATTTTTACAGGTTTTTTTATAGTTGTTTAGAGTATTTTTTGCCTGTTTTAGTTTTAATTTACTGGCAATTTTAATGCCTCTTTATTTAGCTTTAATTTCCTTAATCTCCCTTTATAATATTATATATAATATAAGAGATGATTCTTCGTTTGCCACTTCTGGATTTTGCAAACTGTTATAGAACCTACTATGCAGAGACTTTTTGCTCTGTTTCTTTCAAAGTTTGTGGTGGTAGTTTGGTCTTCTCTCACATCTGAGAGTGATAGTGGTGATAACTGCTTATCTATTTGGATTATTGATTTGGTTTGGTTTGGTTCTTGTGATTCTTGTTTTAAGGCCAGCTCTGAATTGGTTACTCCTCTACCATCTTCACATCTTGGTAAATAGAGACTTTCTATTGCAGATTTTGTATGATATGATTTGTTAGAAGCCTATTTTCCGATCTAAAGCTAGTATGTCTGTAGGTGTTCAGGCTAGAACTTCAAAGGTGTAAGTGATAGTTGGCATAACCCATGTGTTTATAGCCTGGATTTTATTTTTGGCTTTTAATTGTGTTTTTACTATCGTTTTCAATCTATGGGTCATTTTCTAGAGTATGTTTCCTTATTTACCTTCTGGTTTATTGCAAAGGACTCGGCAAATTTTAAATATTTATATGCTCCTTCCAAATTGTTGATAAAACTATAAAATTAGTAGTAGTAGTGATCGGCAGCGTATATAACCGAAAAATTAATTTCAACACTTAACAAAAAGACACTATACTTTCTTAACTATCAATAAAAATTATAGCAATTTTAATAACCACAAGTCATCATATAGTCCAGGAAAATATGATTATATATAATATTTTTACAATAACTGATACGCCACTGGCACGAACTTGCAATCTCAGCAAGCACTTCGATGCACTCTTATAACAAATAATTTGCTTAATCGATTTGCTACTGAATAATGCATCTTTTAGATACTTTTATCAGCACGAGCATCAACAAGATAGAAAAGATATCTAGGCAAAAATCGTTAAAAGGAATAATAATGATAGAGGCACGATCTATCTGTACCTAAAGCGGACCAACCTCTATCATTCTGCCACTACCAGTAGCCCAGCGTTATTTTATATGACCGTAATTATATCCCTGCTCTTATTCGAGCTCTAGAATTTTACCGAGATTCGACCTCAATCTAATCATCTATCTCGGCGTCAAACTTATTCTTTTTTTATGTCAGGCATTAGTTGCTTTTTTAATGAAAGGGACGGGCAACTAGAAAACAAATCACATTATCATCGATTTGTCTAGGATGAAAAAAACAGTTCGTATTTCTTAAACAAAGTTTGTGTTTTCAGTTATTTAATAAATTTGGAAAAATATAATTTTTTATGTGTGTGGTCCTTTCAAAGAGGTAGCTAGCCAAAACTGTAATCTGGTTAGTATATAACCAATATGTAATCATAAACTAACTTATTTTACTACAGTTTTTTTTAATTTTATACTCATCCACTGATTGATGCTCTTTAACTATGTTTTAATAAGTACACTTAAGTGTTTTATTAGCTAGACTACTTCAGCATGGTCTCTACTTTTTCTTGTATATCAATTGTATGAATTGTATACCACACTAAATCATTGTGAGTTTCTTTCGTCTCAATGTTCTGTTACAACAAACTTCTATATTTACGCCGAGACTAGTTCTAGTATTTGTGTGATATAAGTTACAAAATACTTTTGGGGGAGGGAAAGGTATTTGAAATACTAGATATAAAATACGTATTTTCTAAATACTTTTATTAAAATAAAAAAACTTTTTCAAACTTATTTTTTAAAATTTTAAAGTTATTTAGCTTATTACATTAATAATAATACCTATGCAATAGGGTGTTTCAAAATATTTATTTTTTATTATGGTGTTGAAAAGTTGAAAGTACATTTAAAAACAAAAATTTTGGCGCCTGGTAAAACGTAGCGCCTTAATATTAATATTAAAGTTCGTCTCAATTTATTTGTTTTTTTTTCCATTTCAATCAGACGGAAATTTTTCTTTTTTATTTTTGAATTTTAATAATTTCGGAATGGTTTTGTTTCCGCAACATCTTCGCGAGAAAATTTATAGGAAATTTCACGCTCTACAAAAAACGTCTGAAGGTCAAAGTTCCTCAGATTAACCGTTTCAAAGATATCAGCTATCAAAAATAACACTATTTGAAAAACAACAAATAAATTGAGGCAAACCTTAATATTAATATTAAGGGTTCTACTAGGCGCCAATTATTTTTAAATGTACTTCCAACTTTTCAATACCATAATAAAAAATAACAAAAATATTGTGAAACACCCTACTATGCATACACAGACATCATAAAGAAACTGCAGGTCGCACAACGCTCAATGGATCGAAATATGCTGGGAATAACCAAGAGAGACCATAAAAGAATAGAGTGGATACGACAAAAGACCCGGATAATAGAAAAAGTAAAGATTTCAGTTAACGTCTCCTGTGAATGAGCCTTTCGCCTTTCGTCGCTTAACTTTGGTGTTCTAATGGGAACCAGCGTTTCAACGTAGCTAGGCCGTTTCCAGCTACCGTAGCCAGCGGCCGTAGCTAAGCCGTTGATAATAAATGTCATCCATAGAGTCAAATCCCTCAAATGGCAATGGGCAGGACACCTGGCAAGATGAACGGGCAATAGGATTACAGCATGGTCCCACAAGGAATTAAGAGACCTAAAGGAAGACCGAACCTGAGATGGAACCATGATATTAGGAAATTAGCAGGAATAACTTGGACCCGCATAGACAACAATAGACAAAAATGGGCCGAACTATAAAGAGAGTATGTGGGGGAGGCTACACCATAATTGGAAATGTAAAAGTGTAAAATAATCTCTAATTAAACTATAAATAATTTTTTGGTATTTTTTAATCTTTTTATGGCTTAGTGAGTGTCTAAATCGACTGCTACTCTTAAAATTTACTGTGTATTTTTTACACTCTTGTTGTTAGGCAACAAAACGAAGGAGTCTTTAGGTCACCCGTTCAAGTGTCCAACTGATCAAGAGTCGCATAAATCTGGTGATCGAACATAGTGATATAAGCACTGAGACTTGCAGATAGAAATCATCGATTAACAAACAAAAAATTATATAACTCCTTTTCCTAACTATATCTTCTCTATTTCCCATTTTATTATCTTTATACAGTATGGCCCCGGATTGTCTTTACAAGAGTAAACACGTTTTTATTATTGACATTTTAAGAAAAATGCATTCCTCATAAATTTTTTTGTTTGTTCTAAAATAGTTAATCTCCATACTTTTTCAAATTTCCATATCATTTAGAGAAAATTGAAGAAAACATGAAATATGGCTGAATTTCTAAAAATCAAAACGCCTTTCTATGATAATACAACTTTTCGATTTCATTCTTTGATAGATGATTATTATTAATTTTGACTAACATTATATTTTTTTTCTGTTGTTAAGTATCACATTTTCCGATAATTATTATCACCCTTCCGTAACATTGAACTAAATAAATTTTGTACTTCTTTAACATTATAAAACAGCCAGAAATATAAGGATAATTAAATTCTATTAATAGGATAAATTATCAAAGAATGAAGACGAAATTATATTACCATAGAAACGCGTTTTTATTTTAAGGAAAAAATTCAACCATATTTTCATTTTTTTTTCTAAAACGGTATGGAAATTTGGAAAAGTATAAACGGGATTAACCATTTTGGGACAAGCAAACAGTTTTATGAAGAATACATTATCCTTATCTTGTCAATCCTTAAAATGTCAATAATAAAAAAGTTTTTTCTCTTGTAAAGAAAATCCAGGGACATGCAGTATGTTATTTTAAAATTTGAAATATTTTACTATCTAGTTTTAAAATTTTTGCGTCATAAAATCTGATACGATGTTTTATCTATTTTATCCACAAGGGCTATTATTACATATATTAATCTCGGAAGATATTGCAGTTAAGAAGCTAAATGATGGTATATTTTGATAAGCAAATTTTAATAGTACGTTGGAAGGTAGTCATCGAAACATATACACATTAGAGCTCGACTTAATGAAGGCGATTTAGCTTGACATTGTCCGTGATTTTTATGCTGCAATTTTAATGAGAGCTGCGACAAAAACTGTTTCATATTGAACGTGCTTATTAGACCCGACTCATTATTACATCTTGTCAACATGTCCGAGAGTTATTCATACCTGTAGGCTTTATTGGATATGCGCATAAATTTTTATTCAAATTGCTCTTTCCCGATGATACATGTCTAGTGGCTAACGATCAGTTAGGATCCGAGTTTTTTCCACGACTATCTCGAATAATGATCGGGTCTAGATAGAAAAAAGACATGGCGGCTATCGGGAAGAAATGGCAGGAAGTTTGTGATTTCGACGTCGGATATTCGAATGCTGACTTTGAAGTGCGGCTGTGTAGGGTATTAACTCTTATTTTTGTGACAGACGATTTGAGAAAAACATTCGGATAATTGGTAGTCGAATTTACATAATGTTAGAGAATCAGACATGTTTCGAAGTCACTTAGAGTGATTTATTTCTGAAATTATCAGCAAATAAATATGCGCATATAGCAAGCATTTCGATGTAATCATATACCTTTCGTTGGAATTGGAATCTTGATCAGTCATAAGAACGTTAATACTACAAAATTTTAAAAAGGTTAATTACCTATTAATTTATAAGATGTTCATGTCATTGTTGTTCTGATATATTCTATATTGCATATTTGAAATCAAATTTATATGTTACTTTTTTTATTCATACATTACCGTTAAAATTAAAATTAGATCCTGTAACAGACCTCAATGTTTGATCTTATGCCTTATGATTGAAAAAAAGGCGTCAAAGGCGGCTGGGTTGATTATAGTGGTAGGTATCCGGATACTTGAGTGAGGCAGAAGACTTTTACTGACTTTGCTGTTTGCTTTACTGTTTTTGTTGTCTGTTTTACTCTCCGCTTCATACCTGTGTCTGTATGTTTTACTGGCTTTATATCTCTATAAATAAAAAGCCGCAACCGTGAAACATATAGAAAAACAAACAGAAAAAGTAACAATAAAACAGACAACAAAAACAGTAAAGTAGACAGCAAAATAAGTAAAAGTCCTCTGTCTGGCTCTAGTGTCCCCACACCTACTGATTGTAAAATTGTATAAATTAACACTAACCAAAGAAAGATTAAAAATGGATAGTGTTTCCAGACACGCAAATCTATTTCTAAAAAATATTTTCTTCTCATTTTAAACTACACTATTTAAAAATATTTATAACTTTCTTAAGGGCAACTGAAAGTAAGCGACATTAAAAATAAAGAAGATTTGGCTTGACCTCGCCAAAATTGTCATCAGTTGTCATTCCCTAGCCGTCTTTGACTCCTGTAACGCTTTTTTATTTTTCGGTTGTATGGTATATTATAAATTAGACTATATATTTTAATTAATTATTGTTGACATTTTTACATAATAAAAAAAATGATAAATGTATTTAATTAATATTATATTTCATGCAGAATCTGGAAAAATATTATTACATATCATTTTAATTTAGCCTATTATCCAGAAATTAAATCATCAACCTATACATAATAAATATATAATGCTTCGTGTACTTCAAGAACAACATTAATTTTAATTAATTTAACAGAGTATAGCTGTTCTACGCCTGATTTTTTTATTTTTTTTTAAATAAACTATACGGCAATGGGTTTAGTTTAATATTCTAATTTTTAGCACTATAGAACTGAAATTTTCATATTTTATGTTGAAAGCTGTTATTTTTATTTTCATTTAAATATAATTCGTTTTATATGTCCATATATACCTTTTTGTTCTACATATACATGCAGACCTCCTTACTTTTCCGAACTTAAAACTACATGTAAAAATATTTAAATTATATAGTTTATAAATAAAATAATGAGTTTTGGTTTATAAAGCTAATGTATGTATAGGTAATTTCCTTTAATTAGCACTCTCCAATGCTTATTAACCTCTGCCTGTCTCAAGTTCGACTTTTTTAATTATATTATGTACCTAATAATCTAAGTTTCACGTTTTCAAAATATTGGATATAGTGTTAGGTTTTTATAAAAGAAATGTGTATCATAACAAAACGGATTATAACAATTATGCATTTTATGTAATTATACATCAAAGTGATTTTTTTTTATTTAATTAACTCAGGTGCAAAATTAGATTGTTAACACGTAATGTTTCTAAATAGATTTGCGAGGGAGACACGGTGGGCTGACCGCTACCCTTGGGGTGGTACCTAAGCGGCCATGACGAGATAATCGGGTGTTTTAAGTACCGTGCCATACCGCAACGGCAATTTGATGTTTAAATGTTCACGCTTTGTTGTGAGTTTGATTTAAATTTAGTAATTCAATTTGTAGGAGCTTTATTACTTGGCTTCTAACATTTAATTTCTTGAATTTACATTAAAATTAAAATTTATTAACTTCTTTTAAATGTTACACCATATTTTTGGTATGTGATATTTATTTATTAAATGTTTATTACATTATGTTAAAATATAGATGCAGATGTATTATCGAGTTGCTGGCTTGATCTTGTTATCGTCACATCGACCTGCTTTTTTGTGAAGACTGTGAATCTAGAAATTCTCCAAACTCGATTTTTTTATGAAGCTTATAATTACAGTTGGGGGTTGGAACTTTTGGTGTTGCAACAGCAAACTAAAACACTAATGACACCAATTCAGTACAATACACCAAAACACTTTACTTTTGCACTGGACAAGCATTTCGCTACCCATGTTAGTATCATTACCGGATGATTAAAACTCAAACTGATGATGATGCTAACATGGTTAGCGAAACGCACATCCAGTGCAAAAGTAAAGTGTTTTGATGTATTGCTGTGAATTAGTGTTTTATTTGGCTTTTGAAGCTTATAATACTAAGTGCTTAAAAAAAAACTCATGACATACACATAATAAGTACATGCTAAAGGTGGCCTACGCTTGTTACAGAGTTTAGTACAATAAGAAGAATTGGACATTTTTTATATTGAAAAAATCACCTAAGCTTTTTGTTCCTACGTTTGCCATCATATAGGGTAACATTGACATTGAAACCAAATATATCGAGTATCGAGCGATAATGTCTGAAGATCTAGGTTCAAAATAATCTTACTAGAAAGTGTAAATTTCAAGTATACCTCACCTCACATATTTTGATAACCATGATATAGTTCCGTTAAAAGATCAATTTAAATAAGAAATAAACGCTTAATCATTAATTTGACACTAATTTTTGTGTCTAAAAGATGGATAACCAAAACGATATAAAGTAATAAAATAAATAAATATAATAAATATTTTCAACGAGAGAACGATTTCGACAGACAACAAAAAATGAGAAAAAAATCAATTTACTTTTGAATTAAAGTGACAGATAAAAATGCTACTCCTACTTAATCAATCTAAAATGACAAAACAATTACCTCTGTCATGAATATTTTTGGCTGGCATATATTGGCTGGATAGGATAGCTATTATAAGCTAAGTATAGACATATATCAAGGATATGTTCACGGAAATAGTACTTTAACACCCTATTTTAACATTCTCAAAAGAAAAATCAAAATAAATAAAAAAAAGTTTAGCACTAACTGGACCAGAACCGTTCTGCATCCTAAGTGGAAACTAACTTAAATCAGAAATCGAGAACTTGGAAGACTCCGTCCGTAACTTGGAATCGGAAGCATCCAACGGTCTAAGACACTCGAAGAAATTTATGAGAAATAATGACCGAGAAAAATTAAGGATTTTCCTTGATTTAAGTAAAAACAATCTTCGGATTAAAAAAGAAGTGGAAAAAAGACTGAAAGTTTCGGTCTTAACGTATATACAGGGTATCCCAGAACTAAGTGCAAGTATTTTAAGGGGTGGTAGATCTCGATAAAAGAAACATATTTTCTCTTTATCGTTTTTCAAATAAGTCCAAAATAACGAAGTTATTTTACTTTGAAAATAAAAAAAAAAATGATTTTTTGCTAAAATTTTGAGAACCACTGGATCTTTTCTAGATTTTCTTTCTTGTGAATTTAATCTACTACCTATGTTGCGATATTATCAAGAAATTATATTTTTAAAATAAAAACTAAAAAAAATTTCAAAAAAATCCGAATTTTCAAAAAAAAAAATTTTCATAAAAAAATCTCATAGGCGTATTTCTGGGGTTGAACTATACTACCAGTTAAAATACTTGCACTTATTTCTGGGAAACCCTGTATAATGTTAAACAGTGACACGTGTTTCGCTCATACGAGCATCAACAGACAAATACAATAATTAAAGTTAATCCACAGACACTTCATCTTTTTTTTTCCACTTCTTTTTTAATTTAAACCAGGTCTCTTTGAGAAGAATGGACGCCTTCTTTAAATCTTCGGATTGTGCAGATTTTGTGGAATGCAGATTGTGTTTAAGAAAATGAGAACACCTCATCACTGAGTGCGTCGACACGCTATAAACTTTGGTACGACTATTATATGGGAAATGGAAAACTAACCTGTGTAAAACCGTCTTAGATTCTCGCTTTTGTTAAAGCTCTGAGACTGTATGATGAGTTATAACTCAAGAAAGAGAGATACACTATCTAAAAGATCGAGGTGATTAACTTTCTCCTCCCATATAATCTACAATAGACATATCAAATTTATGAATCACAATTCCTTATTATAAGCTAATACCTAAAAAATCAAATTCCTAAAATCATTCTGTAAATACGTCATGGCTTTAATCAAATGAATGGCTGAAACGGCGAAAGGCGGCACATTTCGGCAAAGCAAATCGTCGCGTAGTAGCGACGAGGGACTACGACAAACAGTAGCCGCGATTGAATGGATGTATGTGTGTGCGCGCATCGACCGCCGATCACCAACCACCATTGTTCCATCGGGATCAGAGCCGGCGGCGCGTTTGATGATGCGGCGGCGGGCCCATTACGGGGCGCAGACAATGGACGCGCACCGCCCAATAAATCAGGGTCGGGTCGGGAACGGTGATGGGCGGCCGCGGTCGCTTGAAGGGCGGCCGGGACGTACGAATAATGGCGCGATTATTTTTCGACGTTCGATTCCCTTTTTTTATTTGTTCGCTTTGGTTTCTCTTTTTTAGTAGCAAATGTTTATTGTTTTGTTTGATATTTATTCGGTTAGAACATGGTCTATTAACCAGGCTTTAGTCGCCAAGTTTAAAATCCCGTGTGCACGGGCGGTCGGGTACGGGAATATTGTGCTCATATACGTTAAATTCAATTTTACGTTCTATACATTTAAAGGATCTAATAAGGGGGGAAGAGTTAATTACCGCAACCTTATAGATCTAGTGTGTCCCTTTTCTTAAGTTCTCATCATACAGAATCAACTTAGATTCATTTTAACCCACACTAAACCAATGTACACTGAACAACAAAAAAAATGTAATATACAAAATATCATGTAAATGTGATAAATTTTATATTGGTGAAACATCTAAAGCCTTAAATGTTCGAACTAAAGAACATAAAAATTATTTAATAAAGGGCGATTTACACAAATCTCAGATTTGTCAGCATTCATGGGACACAGGGCACAGAGTAGATTTTAACAACGCAAAAATTATTATGAACAACTCTCATTATTACATCTTGAAAGAGGCTTTGTTAATACAGTCTAATAAAAATAAGATATAAGATAAATAAACATAAGTAAAAATTAAACACAATTAAAAAATAATCATACAGAAAGTATGAGGCTTTTTGGTTTTACCTCATTAAGTAATTGTTATCAGGTAGTACTTGTTAATTTTGATGTTTAACTTGATATAATGCCATTTTAACAGAACATCAACGGTTTTTATAGACGTATCTGTTGAAAACACTAAAGTGTTTTTGAATAGTTGTATTTAGATATTTTAAATAGTTTTTCTTTGTTCTTTGTGTTTTTTTTTGCTTCCGATGACGGTGAATAGATATACTTCCCGAAATTTTAAGTATTTTTTTGTCCGGAAGGTAGTGTAGGAAAATTAGTTTATTAGTAAATTACTGCTGACAATCTGGTCTCCGTTGCATTAACGCAGCAGTGTGTGTACAAAAAATAATTATTTTATTTTGCAGATTTTTTTTACAGTAAGTGGAGAAATACCCATTCGACTTGTATCTAAACCAACTGACAGACAGACCAAATCTATTTCAAAAACTTTACAAATGAATCGAACTATACTAGAGGCATCACTTCTATGACTTTCAATGTGTATATTTAAACCCTTGTGCCCTGAGTGTAATATCTTAAATATGAAATATGCTAAAAAACAATATAAAAACTAAAGGTAAAAGTTAACTACTTAAAATAATAAAATAGAAACATTTTTAATTAATAGAATGCATGGAAACAAAAATAATGTGACCAATTCAAATAAACTGGTATATTTCAGTAACATGGTCAGACTAATCCATCGTTTTTAGAAATCGCAAACAAATAATAAGAAGCCGTTATCAGCTGGAAACTATTCATTACCGAAGTAAATGATTCAAATCGAATTTATAGTTTCCCCAGTTACCGTACAATCATAGTCCACTGTCAAAAAATCAATCAGCGCATATTTTTCAAGTCACGAACATTCACGCTACGTCATGAAGTTATAGCCACCCCCTAGGTGGCAACTCAACGTACCGTGAACATCGCCTATAAAAACCAGCTCTCAGATGGGATTACTATGCTTAGCAGCCCATGTAAAGAGTCGGACGCGGACGTGATATACCCGCACCTCGTGGCCAAGAACCAGAACGGATCATTTCAGATTGTTTTCGATTTTTGCTTTTGGCCGTGATTTACGAGCGGTAAGGTACCGTTGATTTTTGATTTATTTAGAGCGGATAACCGGAAAGTGTACGCTTCAAACCGGAGAGAGAGAGAGTCTTTTAGATTGATTTATTTGGACCCAATTAAGATCTATGGCTAAATAACTACATATACCTTGAATCTACCATAAAAGGCAATGGGACTACTTGAATAAGATTTAATGCGAAAATAGAAGATCAGTAATGAATTTAGAATACTAAAATTGAAATGTTACGTTATCCTCGGTGTTGTTATATGGAATGAATTATGTCCAGCAACACTAGAAGAAATCTTCCGTCAACTGGACTGGACCAACAAAGAATTAAAAATAGATGGAGAATATCTTCTATATATATCTCTATCTTGAAGATTCGCTGACGACTTATTCCTAATTGCCAATAATAGTCCTGAACAACTACAAGTACAAATTAATGAACTAAATACAGCCAGCAAAGTGGTGGATCTCAAAAAGAGTTTAGCAAAAACGAATGTAATGTATAACGAACTAGTGGCAAGAAAAAACATTCTAATAAATAACACAACACTGGAAATAGTGGAAGAATATATACATATATATGTGGGACAACTAATACACAGCTCGGGATCTCTAGTACCAGATATCAACAGATGAATTAAGTTAGCATGGAGTACTTATGGAAGAAACTGAATCATATTCGGACGGACATCGTAAGGAAACTGCAGGTCGCACAACGCTCAATGGAACAAAATATGCTGGGAATAACCAAGAGAGACCGTAAAAGAATATAGTGGATATGACAAAAGACCCAGGTAATAGATGTCATCCACAGAGTCAAATCCCTGAAATGGCAATGGCCAGGACGCATTGCAAGAAGAACGGTCAACAAATGGACCGCAAAAATTACAACATGGGAATATTCTATTATTACCAATATTAGTATTATTACCAGTAGGACCTAGAAGAAGACCGAACCTGAGATGGGACCATGATATTAGGGAATTAGCAGGGATAACTTGGGTCCGCATGGCCAACAATAGACAACAATGGGTCCAACTACAAAGAGAGTATATAAATATGCGAGGGAGGCTACACCATAATTGGAATTGGCTGAATAAGCTGAAAATGATGATGATGATGATGATATGGCAGCATCCGGTTGACTTGGCCCAAGTATACTTTGAACGTGTTAACCAGTCTTAAAGCCTGTCCAGTATGTCAGGAAAAATTTCGACAGACAACATTCAAAAAATGATATAGATATTGTCATGGTATGGTTGTATAGGAAAAATATAACATACAATACAATAACGGCGTTGGTTTTACAAGGAAAACAGGTGTAATTTTAAGTGAAATTAATTGGTGGATGTCATCGATCTTCATTATTTCCAAGTTCTTTTGACGCCGTTTTTCTTTTTCATCTTATGGTATATTCATTCAAGAGCTATATAGAGATAACAAGAATATATTTTTAACTTGTTTTAAATTACGATAAAAGAGTACATTGGGAGGGGTAAATATCTACCATTGAGTTTTGAACCTCATCAAAGTTATTTGAAAATATTGAAGATTTGATCATCATAGAAATACTTCATTTAAAATATCATCTTCGGAAATTCAGTACGGCGGCGGTGATACCATACGATCGAAAAATATGGCGTCAAAGCAATATACCACAATATACCACCTAAAAATTCCAGGTGGTATTCGTCGAAGACGGCTGGGAAATGCAATTGATGGTAATTTTGGTGAGGTCAAGTTCCAGGCGTCATTTACCTATTCTTGACATCGCATCGGTCGGAATCTTTGCGCATAGTTACGCATTACATGTATTCTTATTTCCCGAAAATGCGATTTGAAATCGATTGTCATCTTCAAAAAATATTGAACAAAGGGCGTTAGAAAACTACGTTCTGTCTCAAAACATGTCCTCTTCATCAACACTGTAGCTGGCACTTGTGATTTTATGAACCTAAACATACATTGTTCCGTTGGCAACACTGCTACGCATTTCTTCCTTTGATGTCGACCCACCAGAACCACATAATTTAAATAAAATATACCATTAATATAAAGAAGACCTTGGGTAAACTATTGTCTTGGGAAGATCTAAATATAAACGGCATCATCCTGTTGGGAAGTTGAGTCCGGCGGCGCTGGTACTTCGATCAAAACGCGTGATTCGTTCGATTTCGAGCCGTTTCGCGGCATCTCAAAGCGGCTATCGCGCACCAACATCTCTTGCCTCGACGGCCATATCTCCCGTTCGTATTATATGGATTTCTGTTGCGCGTGTACCGCAGCAATGTACCATCTAATCAGATCTTTGCCTCTAGCTGGTTTTCTGCCTTTGTTGCCCTCGGAAAGAGTTGTAAAGCGCGGTCGCTTTTTCCAAAATAGGCAAAAAACATTGGGTATTAGATCGTTATTTAATTATGCTGTTCCATATATAACAAATCCTTATCTTATCTACTTGCACAATTACTAGAGGTATGTGTGCTATTATATATTATATTATAAATACTACTACTAGACCGGGTGCATCTCAAAAGTAGCTCACCCCTATAACTTTTTTATTTTTTCAGATAACAAAACCAGATTTGGTATGTTAGTATTGACAGTATAAATTAGGATTGATTGACGTATTTAATTGTTTTTGGTCACTTCCTGTTTCACCGGAAATGACTACAACTTTTAATTTTTAAATAACACCTTTAGTATTTTTTATTTTATTCGATAGAAAATGACACTCTGAATAAAATGACATATCATATGTCAACTTTTGACATTTTCGCATATATGGTTTATTTGAAATTGTAACAAGCGGTTCATAACGACAATTTGACTCGAAATACCAAGTGTGTGGTACAGAATTATTCGTAAAAAATGCTTTTTTCAAATATGCTAATGAGCCACCCTTGTTCCGTTTGAAAAAATTGAGATATGATTAAAAATACAATTTGGGCATTTTTTAACCGGCCAGGACAAGACACGAAAATCATTAGATGATCAAATCTATTTTCCAAGGCTCCTTGATTAAAAATTAGTGTTTTTAACGCAGCCATGGCACTCTAGATTGAAATTTAAAATACGATTGGTTTTTATGCGAAAATGTCAAAAGTTGACATATGATATGTCATTCTATTCAGCGTGTCATTTTCTATCGAATAAAGTAAAAATATACCGAGGGTACCATTTAAAAATCAAAAGTTGTAGTATATTCCGGTGAAACAGGAAGTAACCAAAAACAAGGGAATACGTCAATCAATCCTAATTTATGTCATATACTAAGATACCAAATCTCGTTTTGTTATCTGAAAAAATACAAAAGTTATAGGAGTGAGCCCCTTTTGAGACGCACCTGGTATATTATGTATTTATCAGAATTTCAATAAATAGCACATATCATTAATTTACAATCTACATATTTTAATTATCTAATGGAAACAATGATACTGAGATTTATAAGGATAGAATATTTTTCCTCCGCTAGATACATCAAACAGTAACTTGATTCAATTTGATGATACTTTCATATTTTTTGGTTCTTGTAGAAGGTAGGCATAAAAACTTTTGATACTTTAAGGCCTAACTTTATTACAAAATACGTGTCTAAATAACAAATGACCTAATTATATAGGGTGAGTCTTAAATAAGTGCAAATATTTTAGGGGTAATATATTTCAATTCCAGGAATACGTCTCTGAGGTTTTTCGCAAAAAAAGATTTTTGAATTTTGCACTTTTTGATTTTGATTTTTGAATTTTTTTTAGTTTCTAATTAAAAAAAAACATAATTTCTTGATAAAATGGCAACATAGATAGAAGATTAAATTTACAAGAAAAAAAAAATCGAGAAAAGATCCAGTGGTTCTCAAAATTTAAGCAAAAAAAATATTTTTTTTTGGAAATTTTCAAAGTAAAATAACTCGGTTATTTTGGACTTATTTGAAAAACGGTAAAGACGGTTGTATAAGACTCACCCTGTATAGATTAAAAAATTACAACCAAAAAAACGATATCTCCATTATAGATAAAACGTTGCTCATACACAAACAAATTATGATAATATCTAGTAAAAAAAATAGATTGTAAGATTTGAGACTAGAAGATATTAAAACCCGGATATTATGTTTAGTTTATATTATCACTTCATCACTTCACTACTATGAAGTGATAATATAAACTAAACATAATATTGCTGTTATACTAAACATCATATTGCTGTTATTGATCCAAAACTGGATTTCAGAAAATATAAAATCCATGTTTATTACTAAAAAATATCTACACGTGTAGTACTAGAATAGTCCGAGTCATTATCTGAATCCACCCTCCAATAACACAATAATTCATCGTTGAACATCTAAGTAGACTGTACACGTGAGCGATATCACTTCCCTTAGAATTAAGCAAATAAAAAACGGCGTCGAAGACGGCTGGGGAATGAAAATAGATGATAATTTTGGCAATGTCAATCTCTAGACATCATTTACTAAAATTTGACATAAAACTTGCCAAAAATTAACACTAATTATCGAAGATTGAGAAAGGATAGAACGTTTCCAGACACACAATTCTATTTTCAAAAACTTTTTCTTCCTCGAATTTTAAGCTACACCATTTAAATATCATTTTTATTCAATATAACAATAAATTGCAACTTTCTTAAGGCCAACTCGCAGTAAGATCCATTAAAAAATAAAGAAGAATACGGACCAAGTAATGACTTCGCCAAAATTATCATCGATTTTCATTTCCCAGCAGCCTTTAATGCCGTTTTTTCTTCAACCGTATGGTTGCAAAATGATAGAACTAGTTAATAAATCAATAATGCTTTAAACATTTAAATTTTTAAAAGATAGATACTATAAAATAGAGACTCTCTCCTACTCTATTATTCTGTTAAACGTTGCCTCTAAGTCTACGCTTGAATAAAACATTATATGTATCAACCGCTATTGATATTTTTAGAAGTTGCACTTGCTTTTTCTCGACTTTTCATTAAGATACTACTATCTGTCGATTCACCGCACGGAGAGACGGTAAATTTACCGTATCTTTAAATGAGTTAATCAATTACCCGTCGATGACAGCCGTGGACGTTTCACTTACCGCACCGTTCAGGAATTTACTCGCTCCTTTTTTTCAGCTCAATAATCTTATGTTTTAAAAGTCCATTCACGCGCCTCGCAATTACATTTTTAGCAGCAGTACCATTTTTTGTAATTGCTTATTTTAAAATGAACGCACTTATGTATTTTTTAACCTCTTTTTCTCGGTAATTTTAACTTCTGCATGTTACAAAATACAATTAATTATTTGTTATTTACTAATCTTCATTCAGAACCTCGAAGGTAGTAGAATAAATTAGTGGTTTCAATTAACGTAGGAGCTGGTGTGTTCGTGTTCCTCTAATTTCACTGTAAACATTCAGAACGTCAAAATTAGTGACAGTAATTTTCAGTTAGAAAAAAAAGTTAATAAATATTTAACTTTTTCCTCTAATTATACTTCAAAGTTTTCGGGTAATGTCATTTTAGCCTTTGATTATCGTTCGTCATTAAAAATTATGTTTATAAATTAAAAATTTATTGTTTTCTAAATTAATAATTGGGCTTTCTCTATACTGGATACAACTGACTACTGCAAGCCATTGCTAAAATATTCTATAAATTTTAATTATATTTTTTTAGATATTGTTACGTTTTTCGTCGGTTCCGTGTGGATAGAAAGTCTAATTTATTTAAACACAATTTATTTAACACTAAGTAACAGAACAATAATGGTAAAACTACTTAGAGAACTATTTATAACTTATTTGCAATTTATACAGATAAATAACTATTTATCTAAAAGGAATTTATTTTGAATTTAGCGCGCGGCAACTGTACACGTCGAACGTCTGTTTGTTCGCCGTCTTCTTTAGGCTCCAGGCGTCGGCTTATATATGAGAGAAACAGAGAGTCCCGATTTGACTCGAAAATTCTTAGCCGCGTTCTTCGTCTCACCAGCTTCTATTTGATCTCGAACACTTTTCGAACGGCGCCGGGTGTCTTAGGCCGTATTCACACGGGTCCGCAACAATATTGTGAATGCTCCTAAACTTTTAAGTATAAAGTAGGTATAATCCAAACCACTAATTTCTTCCACGAATTTCGAGGTTTTGAATGAACTGTTTGTTTGTATATTTCTATAGTTAACTAGTTTATAAAGGTAAAAAAAAATAGTAACAAAAATGTGTAATAACAACATTTCTCATATCTATACCGGGTACGCCTCAAAAGTGGCTCACCCCTATAGCATTTTTATTTTTTGTGATTAAAAAAGAGATTTGGTATATTAGTATATGACATAAATTAGGATTGATTGACGTAACCTATTCAATCGTTTTTGGTCACTTTCTGTTTCTCCGGAAATGACTACAACTCTTCATTTATAAATGGCACTCTCAATATATTTTTACTTTATTCGATAGAAAATGACACTACGAATAGAATGGCATATCATATCTCAACTTGACATTTTTTTGTTATATGACATTTTCGCATATGGTTTATTTCAAATGGTAAGTGTGGTACCAAATTATTCGTAAAAATTCATTTGATTTTTTTGATTCAATTCAGATATAATTAAAAATACGATATGGGCAACTTTAAACTGACCAGGACAAGACACGAAAAACATTAGAAGATCAAATCTATTTTTGCAAGGCTCCTTGAATAATAATTAGTGTTTCTAACACAACCATGGCACTTTAGATTGAAATTTAAAGTACGGGTTTTTTAAGCGAAAACGTCAAAAGTTAATATATGATATGTCATTCTATCCAGTGTCATTTTCTATCGAATAAAGTAAAACTATACCGAGGGTACCATTTAAAACTCATAAGTTCTAGTGATTTTCGGCGACACAGGAAGTAACCAAAAACAATTGAATACTTCAATCAATCCTAATTTAGATTTTCGTTTTATTATCTGAAAAAATAAAAATGTTATAGGGGCGAGCCACTTTTGAAATGCACCCAGTATATTATATGCTCACTTTGAATCTGTTAGACAATGATTCAGTATTAAAACTATAAAAATTTCGGACCTTCATTGTCTTTATTTAGTTTAGATAACACAACGATGTTTTGGTAATATTTTGAGAACCACTGGATCTTTTCTGCATTTTCTTTCTTGTACATTTAATCTACTACCTATGTTGCCATATTATCAAGAAATTATGTTTTTTAACTAACAATTAAAAACATTTCTAAAAAATTTCCAAAAAATTCCAAATTTTCAAAAATGTTTTTTCCCGGAATAACCCTCATAATCGTGTTTCTGGGGTCGAAATATACTACCCTTAAAAATATTTGCACTTATTTAAGATTCATCCTGTATATATTTCCATTATGCTTACTGTTTTCTAATAATTTAAGCGCTATATGAAAGTACATTTATTTAATCTCCTATAACGCCATCTCCTTTAATATAGGCTTTTTGCACCAATTATTGTATTATGTATTAAAATTAAGAAGAAACTAAAAATTGGAAAAAAAATATTAATTAAAAAACCTAATTCTAAAAATTAGAAAAAAGTTTTAAATTATATTAGTCCATCAATTTACATTAAACAAATTATTTGATATAAAATCTTGTCGCGAGATGGAAAATATATAAAACTACCTGCTGCCTGTGGCCTAACACACAAACTTTCTCATTTATAATATTAATATGATAGGTAACTAACAATTCTATAGAATATTATCTTTTTCTTAAAATCACTTATGTCAATATCAAGTTACATATTGTATTTTTGTTTATCTATAGAGATATATCTCGTGCAAAGCTTTCATATCATATAAATTGTGTAATGTAATACATTTTTGGATATAATTTAATTCAAGTTTATTCACCTGTTTTTAAAGCATTTAAAAAATTTGGCGCCGGGAGGCACGTATAGCCGCCCATACTAAAATATGTTAATAAAAAGTTGGTAGGCAGTTCTTTTAGTTTCAAAGTAAAGGAATTTGGTCCGCGGTTATTTCCCCTTACCGCCACCTGGGGTCGCGTTCGATTAGAGTTTGGAGTTCTCCACACGGATTTTCTGAAAAACGGACTACGGAAACACGGAATATCTCAAAAACTGCGACTTTCACTGATTTTGATGTTATTACAAATTTTGTTGCAAATATTATTCCTAATCTTAAATTGAAAACCGCGTTTCGCTAGCTACTGTACTACTACTATTTTGGAGTTACGATTTTTTTAAATTTTTAACTCCCTCCGATACCCCCACCCTCACCAAAAACTAATGGCCAGATTCTCGGGTGCCACAATATTTTTGTGCCAAATTTGGTTAAAATCGGTTTAGCGGTTTTTGAGTTATCGTGTTAAGGTGCGTATTCATTATCCGAACGAACGAACGAACGAATGTTCGCTAGTGGTATGGACGGGGCCCGTACGATAGAACCGCACGAGAAGACTGGACGCGAACGCTTTTGATGTACCGACTCGAAACGGATGGTCGAGCGTTCGTTCGTTCCTTCGGATAATGAATACGCACCTTTACAGACGGACAGATAGACAGACGCCATGAAAATATTTTGTATTTAGGTCATTTATGACACAAATAACTCATTTTGAGTGAAATAAAAAAAATTGCCGATCTTAATAGCCTACCATACCTGTTGGTATGGTCTAATCTTGCTAAAAATCTTGTATTTAATATGTTGCTTTAATTAACCATTTTATTTTACAACTGAACTTTAGTGAAACATTTTTGCCATCGATGTCTTGTTCAACCCAAAACCAAATTCAATAGATACAATTATTTACAAAAATAACGAGTATCGATAGATAACTCGTTCCAGTATCAACTATTCATTCGTTATTATTTTTGTCGCGTCATGCCACCGCCGCAGTCGACTGAAACCGCAACCGCCGTTTTTTCTCCTTTTTCCATCACATTTAAAACAAACAATCCACGGGCGATCTGAAAAATTGAATCAATCGTAAAAACTACCTCCCAGAAGATTGGAAACGAGTTGCTGAACGCAGAGATAGCAGGAACGGCAGCAGTAGTACCGATTCGATTCGGTTCCGCCATATCTCGCAGTAAATTTCAGTTTCAGATGTACAGGGTGGTCACATTATAGAAGGGGAGACTTTGTTTGTAACCCTTCATAATAGAGCTTAAGCGTAAAACATATTTATAATTATATCGATCAAGAGTATTCCCTCTAAATTATTTTTAAATTCAGCTTCACAGATGTGAATATACAGTATGTCCTGGAATTGTCTTTTCAAGAAGAAAAAAATTTGTGTTGGCATTTTGAGAAAAATGCATTCTTCATAAAAATTTTTGCTTGTTCCAAAATGGTTAACCAAGCTTATATTTTTCCAAATTTCTTTACCGTTTTTTTGTTCACTTTTTTTCTTTGATAGATTATTATTAATAAAATTTTAATTAACGTCATATTTTTTGGTGTTTTAAAATGTTAAAGAAGCACAACATTTATTTAGATCATGACTATGGAAAGGGTGAGAATAGTTATCGAAAAATGTGATACTTTAACAAAAGAAAAAATATGACGTTATCAAGATTAATAATAATCATGTATAAAAGAATTAAATCGAAATTATACTACTATAGAAACGCCTTTTATTTTTTATGACTTAAGCTTCATTCAGAACCTCGCAATTAGTGGAATTAGTTGTTTCCATTACACTTTATACTTTTTAGTTTGCGATTTATTCATAATGTCTAAAAAATACAATTAAAATTAATAGAATATCCTAACAACAGCTTGCGGTAGTCAGTTGTATCCATAGAGAAAGCCTAATATTTAGCTTATAAAACAATCATCTTTCCATTTCTAACCACAATTTTATTTATCTTGACGGATGATAATCAAAGGCCAAAATGACATTCCTCGCAAATTTTGTATAATTAATGGAAAATTTAAAAACTTTTTCTACTAATTGAAAATTACTACCACTAATTTTGACGTTCTCAATGCTTACATTGAATTAGAGGAACAAACTTCTACGCTAATTGAAACCACTAATTTATTCCACTAATTGCGAGGTTCCTGATGAAGCTTTAGGAAAAAATTCAACTACATTTTTATGTTTTGTTTTATTTTCTCTAAAAGGGTATGGAAATTTGGAAAAGTATAAACGGGATTAACCATTTTAGAACAAGCAAAGATTTTATTGAAGAATACATTTTTCTCAAAATGTCAATAATAAAAAAGTTTTTCCTCTTAAAAAACCATCCGGGATATTCTGTACAAATGTTTTTCGTATAAACTTCCTTAATGTTGAAAATATTAACACTATCTTCTGCAGTTTCATGCTGAAGATAACTTGAACAGAGAACATATCAAATGAATCATAGTAGATAAAAAACATATAAGATAGGACAGGAATAAATGATTTACACTCATCAGCATAGCAGAAAGACGAGAAGTTATTGCCAATCTTCGTTGAGAAGAGGCACCTAAAGAGAAAGATTCTTCAACCAATAACGCACTTTTTTCTGCAGATAGTGTAGTTTATTTTTTAAAACAAAGTGGTGGGGAAAAGGTTGGGAAAAGGCTTTCAAATGTTGATATTTCTGTTTTGAAGGAACCAATTTTATTTAACTTGATGTTTATGTTTTTCTTCATAAGTAAAAAAGCACCATACTTTAACACTAAGTTAAATCAAATCCGCTCATCCAAAACAGAGATCATTTGGATGGGCAATTTTTTAAACACTCATCAGCACAGCACAAAGACGAGAGGAAATCGCTGTAATTATCGCCAATCTTCATTGAGAAGAGGAACCCCCGAAGAAGAAGATTCTTCAACCAATAACGCACTTTTTCCTGTAGATAGTTTTATTTATTTTTAAAAATAAAGTGGTGGGAAAATAAATGCAATATATATTCCGACACTAAGTTAAGGAAAATCTGCTCAGCGAAAACGGAGATATTATCGTCTCAAAGTAAAAATCTTTGATCTTTAAAAAGATCGTAATTGATTTTTTTTTATCTTCAACGTGCCTTACTTCGGAAAATTTAAGATAAAATTGGCATTTTCAATTTTTTGTTGCTGTTATAGCGCCCATCTTTCGATTATGGAAATAATTTACAGCTAATTTTTTTGATCGATTTTATCCATAGATTAGTATTTTTTTCTTAAATTCAACTATTAGTTCCCGAATTACAGTTGACGTTTTTTATTATTGTGTCACCCTGTATTACGCAAGCGATTTCTCCGCGAGCCAGCGCCTTTTTTCGATTTGAAGAATATCGAGAAAGATCGGCGTGGAGAACGCGACAGCAGCGCACAGCGAGTTAACTATTTGGAAATTTCAATTAAGGATCGAGAAGGAAAAAGAAGCCATCGATCGGATTGGCTGATTATTCGGTCCGAAAAAATGGATTATATTTTTGATATGGGAACGGTTCGCTTCAATTCGAAGAATAATTGTTACAGTATTGCGTGATAGGCATAACAGGTCAATCAGTGAAATTTTTTTCGCACATTTTTGTTCTGTACGTAATTTACTATAGTAATCTAGCTTAAATACTAAATTTTTTTCTCAATAATTGTGTTTACGAACGTTTAAAATTGCTTATCTGTGGTACGCACAAAAGAAAATATGGAAGTTATTTATAAAGTTTTGAAAGAAGCCTATGTGTTTCCCACGGAAACAAAAATACTAAGTATGAAAAAAATTTGTTCACTGATGATTTCTTGTATTGAGAGGCATCGGTTCGAAACGTCGAGGGCGTCATCCTGTAGTCCGTCCCCAATTATGCCGCAATTGACTCACATTTCTCTTCAATATCAAATCCTTAGTCCTACTCTGATGAAGATGTAAACGAAACGTCGTATCCAACTTTGCAGAGTGCGACCGTGTGCACTGTCGCTCATATAGCCTACCCATTAAATTTGGTCGCGATCGAACGATATCAACGTTTCTTACGTCAAAACCAACTGTCACAGCGACACGCTTAAGTTAGCCTTGGTCCAATCTATCCACATACCTAATTTCATTTAAATCGGACTATTTTTTTCTAAGCCGTAGGCTGTCCTTACCACTTTTCCTCTCGCGTGTCGTGTCATGGCCTTGAATTTTTACTCCCAGAGCGCGTAAAGAAGTTTTACTTGAAAAAAAGATCTTTTAAAATATGTAAAAGGTTTTAAAATACGTAAAAGTAATTATAATTAGACATTTTAGATAGCTTTTGCTCCGGATAGCTGGGGAAGATATATTCTAATCGTAAAATATTAATTTTTGGTCTAGTCGTTGATAACTTTACATAAATACATGTTTAATAATATTATTTATTATGCATAATGCCGGATCCAGGCAATGGAGACAAACGGGAAAAATAATTTAATAAACAAGACAAACCTGTGACAAAAATAAGAGGTTTTACGATAAGACTAAATTAAAATATTGTCAAGAAAAATGGCCTATCCGCCAGAAATTAAAAATGTATTACTGGTTGCCTGCACAACCGCAACGTATCCGCCAGAAATTAAAAGACTTTTTCAGGCGCCATCTTTTAGTCAAGTCGAGAAGTAAGGGAATCAGACAATAGAATTGTCTGGTATGAAGAAGTACGCTTTCCGAGAATTGGGGAAATTTCGAGAAGCAGTCAATAGAGTATATAAGCCGGAGCCATCGACAACTGAGACAGTTTTTGAAATTTGAATATACCGCGTGGAAATTGAAAATCGGACAATTTGGTGAAGGAATCTTATAAATAGTTAGTTTGTTGTGTGTTATAAGTTAGTAATTGTGTATAAAGTGAGAAAATAAATTCGTTAAGTATTTTATCGTGAGTTTAAATTAGTGGACCCACGGAATCCGTAACAATTGGTGTCGGAAGTGCGATTCAAGAGGATTTTAAGAAGAAATTAAGTGGATTGGAAGATTTTTAGACCGAATTAGAGTATTTTTATGGTTGGTACAAGGGAGCAAACGAAGAAAATGGAGGAAGTAAGCAAATTATTGGGCGATTTTATGGAGAATATGAGAAGAGAAAAGGCAGAAGAACAAGAGAGGCTGCGAAAAGAAAAAGCAGAAGATCAAGAAAGACTCCGTAAAGAACGAGAAGAAGAGCGAGCCCGACTAGAAAAAGAGAAAGCAGAAGAACAAGACCGCTTACTGAAAATTCTAGAAAATCAAGAAATTAAACAGGACCGGCTTGAGAACATTTTCGAAGATTTGAAAATTCAACGACAACAAGACAAACAAGAAGAACAGGACCGGCTTGAGAGAATTTTGAAGATTTAAAAATTCAACGACAACAAGATAAACAAGAAGAACAGGACCGACTTGAGAAAATATTAGGTAATTTAGAAATTCGTTTGGAGGAGCGACGTCATAGAGAAAGACAAGAAGATCAAAATCGTCTTAAAAAAGAACTTCGAAGATCTGGAAAAAGACAAGAAATACACCTTCAAGAAGCCGTGGAAGATCTGGAGGAGCGCCTTCAACAGAAAATGGAAAAATTAGAGAAGGACCTACAGAAGACCAAGGCACAAAGCAAGGACACCTGGCGTTCCTGGAACTGCAAACCTCAAGGCCCCGACCTACGATGGACAAAACCACCTGGACGATGTACCACCGCCAGTTTGAAGCAGCCGCCGCTGCCAACGGATGGTCCGACCAGGACAAAGCAGCGGCACTTGTCATCGCGCTGCGTGGCCCTGCCTTGGAACTGCTGCAAACTATTCCTGCAGCCCAACAGCAGGAATACGAAACATTGGTTGCTGCACTGGACAGAAGATATGGCGACCAACATCGACGTCAACTTTACCAGGCCCAAATCAAGACGCGCCTGCAGAGGTCCGGAGAGAGTCTGCAGGAATTCGAATCAGACATACGTCGGCTGGTACACCTAGCGTATCCTGAAGCACCGGAAGGATTTAGGGAGGAACTCGCTGCACAGTGCTTTATCAGCGGACTGAGGGACAACGAATTACAGAGGGCGCTGCAAATATCCCGATTTTCTACCAGCAGCGAAGCACTGGTCAGGGCGCTAGAAATTGAAGCTGCTTTTAGCGCCATCCCTAGACCGAAGATAAGATCGGTAACGGTCGAGGAACAGCCCGGAAGTTCTCACATACGTTTGGAGGAGATGTTTAGTAAACTATGTGAGTTACTAGTGAATAAGAGAGTCAACAACACCCAGACAGAGAACCAAAGAAGATTCCAGGATATGAGGTGCTATGGATGCGGCAGGAATGGCCACATCAAACGAGATTGTCGCATCCAAATGCGATTCCATTCACCATCCAGAGAACATCGGCACATCGGAAGATCCCAGGACATAAGTTGCTATAGATGTGGCAGGAATGGCCACATCAAACGGGATTGTCGCATCCAAATGCGATTCCATTCACCATCCAGAGAACATCGGCACATCGGAAGATCCCAGGACATAAGTTGCTATAGATGTGGCAGGAATGGCCACATCAAACGGGATTGTCGCATCCAAATGCGATTCCATTCACCATCCAGAGAACATCGGCACATCGGAAGATCCCAGGACATAAGTTGCTATAGATGTGGCAGGAATGGCCACATCAAACGGGATTGCCGCGTCCAAATGCGATTCCGTTTACCATCGAGAGAACATAGGCACCAGGAAATCAACACTAATGAGCGAGTATTGGCTGAAGAAAACAGAGCCCCTAGGATGTTTTCCGTTAGGAGTCTAGGAAAAACCGCTGACAGTTTGGTGATCAACAGGAAGGTCAATGGTAGAAGAATTCGAATGACTGTGGACACAGGCGCTATGGTATCGTTGGTGCGGACTAAACTCGGTGCAAGGATTGAAGATGATGCCTCTTAGAAGAAGAGTGTATTTACGTACAGTTACGGGGGAAATGGCCGTTGTAATGGGGAGAGGCTTTCATAGAACTGGAGTTAGGGAATTTGAAGTTTCGGCATAGCGTTTAGTGGCAGACATTGAAGATGATTTTATCATGGGTATGGATGTGATCAGTCAACATGGTTTTTCGTTCGATCACCATAGAAACATCCTGAAAATCGGAAATGAGGAATTTTCTGTATCTAAAGAGAAGAGACCAGGAAATATGGAAGAAAGATCATCGAAAATTGTGATGATACCTGGTGATACCAAGAAGACTGTGTTCGGGAAACTAGAGAAAACCGCTGGTGCCGTGTAGGACGGGTACAAATTATCGACAACGAGCCAGATCGACGACGAGCTACTTTGGGCAAGAAAATGAAACATCGCGAAAGCACTATCAGAGTAAGGAATTTTAAACTGAGAACTGACGAACAATGGACGACGATACAGTTGAGGAAAGATCAAATGGAAGATCCAGACATCGGAGCAATACTACGGCTCAAGGAAGGTAACGGCGAGAGACCACCGTGGCAGGATATTGCGGACAGAGGGCTCGTTTTCAAAGCTCTCTGGGCTCAGTGGAATTCACTGGTGATTGAGAATGGATTGATAAAGCGCACGTGGGAAAGTGCGGATGGCAGGACAGTAACAACTCAGTTACTGGTACCAAGGAAGAAAGTCACCCAGGTATTGGAAGAAATTCACGGTGGTAAAACTGGAGCCCATCTTGGAGTAAACAAGACCTTGAGTAAGCTGAGAGACCGTTTTTACTGGGTGGATTATTGCGAAGATGTTAAGAAATGGTGTCAACGTTGTAAGATTTGCGCAGCTAGACAAAGACCAAGTACTCGATCTGGGGAAGAAATGGAACAGGATAGCGTTGGACTGTCGTTCGAAAGAATCGCTAGGAAGGAAAGATTATTGGACATTCATAAGGCCGTTAGAAGTAAGATTGCGCTAGCCAGTGACCGGATGAAAGCTCATTACGACCTCAGAGCTAATTCTACGGGATTTCAACAGGACGATAGGGTATGGTTGTATAACCCACAGCGCAAGAAAGGAAGGTCCCCAAAGTTAACTCCAGCATGGGAAGGTCCTTATACAGTCATCAAGAGGATAAATGATGTTGTGTACCGGATTCATCGCAGCCCTAGAAGTAAGATGAAAGTAGTTCATCTGGATCGATTGAAGAGATATCAGACAGGGAAACCTTGATCGGGACGATCAAATTTGAGAAGGGGCAATGTCAAGAAAAATGGCCTATCCGCCAGAAATTAAAAATGTATTACTGGTTGCCTGCACAACCGCAACGTATCCGCCAGAAATTAAAAGACTTTTTCAGGCGCCATCTTTTAGTCAAGTCGAGAAGTAAAGGGAATCAGACAATAGAATTGTCTGGTATGAAGAAAATACGCTTTCCGAGAATTGGGGAAATTTCGAGAAGCAGTCAATAGAGTATATAAGCCGGAGCCATCGACAACTGAGACAGTTTTTTGAAATTTGAATATACCGCGTGGAAATTGAAAATCGGACAATTTGGTGAAGGAATCTTATAAATAGTTAGTTTGTTGTGTGTTATAAGTTAGTAATTGTGTATAAAGTGAGAAAATAAATTCGTTAAGTATTTTATCGTGAGTTTAAATTAGTGGACCCACGGAATCCGTAACAATATCTATTCACACCTGAAAAAACTACTACAGCACTGCGGACAGTATCAAATATATTAGAATTTTTGACCAACAGAATGAGAAAGTAAATCTGATGATAGCAGTCAGTATCTTCATCATTTTCTGTTTGTTTTCAAAAGCCAAATCAAAAAATAGAAACCAAATTTAAGAAATGAAGATTCACAAACAACGTGGCTGAATAATTCATTCTTGACAACCTACAATTATTGTTGGTCGTTTTGCGTTAGAACATTGGTTAGAAGCTTTGTTCAAGCATCAACATTATTTCGAGATTGAGTAGCAGAGTTTGAAAATATAATACGCCTTGTTGACCAAACAGTTTTCACGATCCAGTCAATTAAAGAAATGTTATTATTAATGTAACAAAAACCTTAAGACAAGACTTGAAAAAAGTCTTGTAGACAAGACTAATATCGAAACAAAACAAAAATTACACAAATAAAGGGAAATTAAAACAATTTTCGTTGCACGTCATCAATGACACCATGCGTCGTCTTGTGGAGTTTGCTGGTGGTCGTATTATGATGTGCAACCAAAATTATTTTAATTTCCCCATATGTTTCAAAGATGTATTTACTGGATTTAGTAAGAAAAAGTATGTTAAGTTAACGTCTTCTTCAGAATGTCTAACGTCGCTCAACTTCGGTGATCTGTCACCGCCATCTTATATATCTATAATGTCTCCCTTTTTTGAGGCGTAACTGATCATATAGTCTGAGGACTTTGACAGAAGCCAGTATCTGAGACTTTACGGAGGTTAATTCTCCATCTATCAGTCTTACCAAAGTTTATAGCACGAAAGGTTGTAGTGTCGGCGCAATTAGTGATGATATTTCCTAGTGTTTGCCCATTTTTCCCAGAGAATCTGCATTCGCTGTTATTTCTTCGTTTCAATCTACTGAGGTGTTCATTGAGAAGACAGTGTCTTCTTAAAAACCCAGTGACAATTCAAAGATTGATCTTACTTAACTCCATTAAAATCTTTGATTTTTCTCAGTCCTAAGTCCTGGGAACCGGTGTTTCGACGTAGTTCCCATTTTATTTTGAAACGTAAATGTCTTGTAGTTTTGTCAGCCTTGGTCTGGAACTGGCAATATAATACTAATAAATGGCATTCCGGCCTATTCTTAGACTAGCGGGTTCGCGTTTTCGCTCTTCTTCCGATAGCCGGCAACCGCATTACTCCAGTAAGCGCACAGCCCGCGCTCTCAGCTTCATTTTGAAGCGATCTTAGCGAAATGGGTGTGGCCGCGACCTCAGGGCTCTTATACAGGGCTACCGAACATATATATGGTGAGCAGAGGCGTACCCGATAATATTTTCTCTGGATTTAGATCGCAAACTTGCCACTGCGCGTAGAAAATTTCGAAAACTGAGTTTAATGTTGCTCGAAATTGCTTAGATTATTTTCAAATTCAAATTAACTATTTTCCAAGAATTCAATAAAACAGTATAGAAAAATTATTAAAATGTTAACAGAATATAAGTTACTGCTACCGTATAGTTATTGTACGAGATCAAAAGAGTTTGCTTGAAAAATACGATCATGATATTTCCCATATATCTTTTTAAGCCTACTTTAATGCCGTTTATCCCGTATGGTATTTAATTTAACATCCAGGTACGAATGCTTTATTTATTTAGATAAATATACGTATTTATCAAAATAGAGCCAATTCCTAGCACTCACCTTAAGAAAGGCATTGAGTAACCACCTTGAGTTTTTTTAGAGTATGAAAGTATCGTCTATCTTTCTTGCACTGACGCAACCATGATTGACTCAAGACAGAATGCGATCGTTATTGGTATGACCGGGGCGGCCATACCAATATGGGCTGGTTGTTTCTCAAATATAGTTCCATTCGTAACCATTTCTAACTTGAGTTATGAACTCGCTCCCCTTAAACTGTATTAGGAACTTTCCCAGCCACCAGCTCTAAATACTTACTCTTCTTAGTTGCTTCGCTATCAGAAAATAGTCAAACCAAAATAGTATTCCACCATAACTTATTACAAACACGATGTTTTATAAAAATTGTGCCTATTTTTAAAAAATTATATTAAATGTTTAAATAAAATAGTATTTTAATCAATTTAATTAGAAAAACGACTATTTAAATCGATAATAAATTACAGACATCCCCGTACCTCTTCGCATTCAAGAGTCATCAACTATGAACAAATCTATAGAAAATATACCATGATTTCATTTATTCTTCTATTTTATTGGCAACTTAAGCGTTTTCAATTTCCTGCACAAACACTGGATTTGCTTACCCAATTACTTTTCTGTCAGAACTCTTAAGCAATTTTACAGTCAGATAATAATTAGATATCTTCAACAGCGTGTTACATAATGATTATTTTTAAACTATTCTACACTATATATTAATTTAGATTATTAAAGCTAATTAATAGTTTTTGCTTATTCTAAAATAATTTATCCCGTTAATACTTTTTCAAATTTCCATAGCGTTTCAGAGAAAAATAAAAATATATCACTTTTTTTTATTACACTTTGATGAATACTTTCTTATTACCAATATGAAAATATATTTCTTTGAATGTGGTAGACAATTATTCACTATTGAAACAAAAAGAATTTCGGACTTCCATTGTCTTCTGTTCCCCCGTGACAATCCGAAGATTGTTATTATTTAAAAGTTTAAGAGTTAGGTTAGGTTAACTTACTCGGGTTTGGGATCCTGTTTCATCCCTTAATCTTGGACGCCTAGGGGCCCATTGCAATACTCCTGTATTGTACCAAACATTCATCTCATTCTTTCTTTGCGTCAAAACACTTCCAGCTCTTTGCAAAGTTCCCAATCTCGCTGATGTTGGCTTCTGCTGCATCCTCTAGTCCCTCCAAAAACCCGTGCCCTAAAGTTTTAAAGCGTCGGTTTTCCAGTGCCGAACAGTCGCGCAGCAGGTGCTCTATGGTTTCTTCTTCATTCCGCATTCTCTGTAGTAGTTGTCGTTGAAAATCTTCCATCTCATGAGGTTTACCTCCGTGGGGCTAGTCTAGTGACACCTACAATTATGCGTACTAGGTTCTTTTTGTGCTCTAGTGTTTGATTTGTCATTTTGATATCTACCACTAGCTACAGTCTTCTAGCTGTAGCGCAGTCCTCAAGGTGTTGCCACGTCTCTTGCTGCTTGGCGTTGATGGTAGTCCCTATAGCTTCCTTCAGTGTGTTGATCGTTACAAGTGGTGGGTCGTCCGCCACGGCCTCTCCCCTGGCCCCTCTTTGGTGAGTCTGACCACTTCTTGGCTGCCCACCACATTGCAGAGTGTCCCTACGTTCATCACAGTTCTTAAAGTGTTCAAGCTGTCATAGTATATCACGATATCCCCTATTGGTCTATCAGCGATTTTCCCGCGTATACAACTAACCGCTTCCTTTATAGTATAAACCTCTGCTTATAGAACATCAGGGCCATCCGATAGCCTTAAAGATCGTCGGATGTCTAGTTCCTCTAAGAAGATGCCTATACATGTGCCTCCTGAAGTCCCGGAAGCAACTGTGGATACTACTATTTTAAGTTTAAGGGTTAAAAAGTCTAAAAAGAAAGTTCCATCTACGGAGGTGAAAAAGAAATCTACTTCTAAATAATAGTTTAAGATAGTATGATCCATTTATAATATATTCGTATTATTCTCTCCAAGTTAATTAGAAGATCGTCTTTTCAAACATCCCCGATAATAAATTATAGACATCTCCGCAGTATCTGCTCGCATCCAAACGAGATCAATTATAAGGTAATCCATAACAAATGCGATTTTTTCGTTTATTGGTCTTATTGGCAACTTAAGCGTTTTCAATTTCCTGCACAAACACTGGCCGGGTGCCCGGCTGGCGCTGCTGCCGCTCTGCTCCCAGTAAATGATTAGGTATCTGCGGGTACCGCGCGCGTTAAAGCGGCCGCTACGTTTTTCTCATCTCTCTCGGCAATTATGTAAACCATCAGCCGTTTCGCCTCTGATGGGATGTGCGTGTAAATATGGTGCGGTAGCAGGATTCCTGCCCCGGGCCAGATTGGCTTCGCCGACGAGAAGAGCTATCGCTAGCCCACGACCTTACCGACAGGCCAGAACCTTAGTGCGCTGTAATTCGTATCTGTATAAATTAAAATGAAATGTTATTGAGAACGGCGGACCGGATTTGTTTAGATTTTCTTTTAAAATGATCGTAATAATCAGAAGTTTTAGTGATAAAAGTTGCCATGAACATTGGAAAATTCTGAAATACTGAACGTGCTTTTCTCTATAGTATTTTCTATATAGCATTATCAATTTAAAACTAGAGTATATATTTATTCAAACTATTAATACGAGTATATGGAGTGGTCAGAATTAAAATGGATCAAATCCAGTTTCCTACTATTTTAAGATAATCCTCTTTATACGTACGTAGACAAATGAGTCAAGTCATACTTCACGCATTAAGCAGCTATTGCCTGTTTCTGTTTGGTTTCTGAATATTTTGTTGATTCATTTCAGAAGTGAACTGGATCAAGTCCATAAATTTTAACGCTGTGCACAATTGTGTTTTAATACAATTTAGAGCTAAAACAATATTTTTTTTTAATAAAATGGATGACAATGAAACAAAGTCTGAACTATCAGCCATATCAGCCATTTAAAAGGTCTGATTCTACCGATACTGAGAGTATAGTTTGATTTATCATTATTTTCACTACTATTATATCAATAAGGCTGTTTTTCTTACAAATACTTAAGATATGTTGATATGTGTTGATCTGAATAAAACTGCACGAGGGAGAAAAATCTTATCATTTCGTGTAACACACTCTAAAAGGCAACACATGAAAGATCTTCTTCCCTTTACTATATACCATAATTTTTATAAAAATCGAAGAAAATACTATTAATGGACAATGTGAAATCAAGAAATCTCTTAATGACGAAGAAGAATGTATCGATGAACCAATTTATATCTAAAATTTCAAATATTTTCAGAGATAAAATGGTTCAAGTCCAAAAAAGTATAAACAAACATTCTTAAAAATGACCACAGTTGTATTTTGAGTTACTTTAGTTTGCAATTGTACAACTTAAAATATAATAAAGCAAGTTTTCATCTCCAGCTTGTTTTATTTTAATTAAGTAACATAAAAACTGTAACTCTCATTTTCACCATAATTGTCTTCTAGAACTTGATCCAGTTCGCTTTTGAACTCCTCATATATGCATTTATTTATGATATACCTAGTCATTCTGAAAAGTGGAAATTCGGAAAAACTACAAAACTAATATATTTTTCATCTAGAGTATGTCCCCGGATTACAAGAGGAAAAAAATTATTATTAACATTTTGAGAAAAAATCATTCTTTATAAAAGTTTTTGCTTATTGTAAAACGGTTATTCTAGTTTATATTTTTTCAAGTTTCCATCTATAGAAAAATAAAATGGTATGAAAATATAGATGATTTGAAGTTCCAGAAATCAAAACGCGTTATATGGTAATATCATTTCGTTTTCATGGTTATTATTATGAAAGGAATGTCATATTTTTTGCTGTTTTAAAATGTTAAAGAAGCAGAAAATTTATAATTAGCTTTTCAGTAGGATTGAACTAAATAAATGTTGTGCTAGGTAAAGAGATCTTGGTGTGAGTGGGCATGGTAAAACTACCCAAGCGTGTTAAAACCAACCGAACGTCAGGATTTTCAGGAGACTTTTTGTAGATAATGACCTAAACTTCATTTTTTATTCCAAGAAAAATTTTGTAAATTGCATATTTTGGCAGATATTTGCAAAAAACTGATTTTTAGGCTATTTGGAGTCATTTTTTCAGCCAAACCTGGCCGAGCACGGTGTTACAATTTTTCCCTAAAACTACTCGCCAAAAGGTATCTACACAATCTGCCTAAAAACTCAAGGTCGACAAAAGTCAACGCCGAACTTGGCTAACTCCTGTCCTTATTTAGTTCTACAAGTTTATCAGTTTAATATTATTAATTATAATAAATTATTAAAAGAAACAGGAGAAAATTAATAATAAATTGTTAATGATCCTGACTTAAAGAATTATATTTCAAGTACATTATATTTATAAATAATATGTATATATTAGGATTTGCGACCAAATTAATTATATACTATTTGTAATACAGCACATAACATATTTCTTGAACCATATTTTATGTCAATGAATTAGTCTATTATTATGTTAATATCTGTTTTATACGCGCGGATAAAGTTGTAGAAATTCTTTCCGTTTTTTGTATACCTGTTTTACAAATAATAATAATAAAACACTATGTCTTATTTTCAATGGCAAGTTAACTATTTCCATTTTTAATTTAATAGCTTTTTGTATTACTATAAGAATTTACCTGTACTAGTATTGTGAATTTGATAATTTTACGGAAATCACTAGGACAGCTTACTTTATAAGAGATGGTGGTAAATAGGTATATTATGTAGTAAGTATATTTTCTTTATATTTTATTGCATGTAATTCAAGGTTATAACATATTAAAAATTGTCTATACATATGTGGCGGATTCACCTCTCCAAAAAAATCCTTTATGGGTATTTCGCCACTGCACTGCAAGAAAATCTACAAAATAAAATATTTATTTTTTTGTAAACACTTCTGCGTTAAACCTAAACGGACGCTGCTTGTCAGAAGTTATGTTTACAATAACGGTGCGTTTAGACTTGAGCACGCACGAGCTGAGCGTGCGCGCACGGCATTCGTTCGCGCTCTCGGCTCCGTTCAACAACTTGGTGTCTGAGGAGAGCTATGATCAGTTCAAAAACTTTACAAGGCCCGACTTTGAATATTTACAAAATTTAATAACACCAAAAATTACGAAGAAAAGATACCAATTTTAGAATAGCAATTTAATTAATACCGACATATTCAATATTAAATTTATTTACAAGATCTTACCATGCAATTTTTTAATTTTTTAATAGTACAAAGAATGTTTAACATCCCATAATATAGGCCACTTTTCATATTTTTCAATTAATAATAACGAAGATTCATTGATCCACTCCATAATTTTAATAAAGAAAACGAAAAAAAATCACACACGCACGGACGAACGCACGGACCAACCCTTTGAGCACTGACCAAAAACCGACACCAGACGGCTCACATTCGCGGCTGCTCGCGCACAGACAGATTCAGGGTGAGCGTGCGCGCACAGCCGTTTACACTTGAGCATTCGCGGAGGATCATTGCGTGCGTGCACAAGTCTAAACGCACCATTATACAAATTTGCCTAACAAAGAAAAAAATGCTTAACGTTTCGGAAAGTTATCTCTTTCCGTCGTTGGAAGCAAAAAAAAATACAAAGAATAAAGAAAAAAACTATTTAAATAGACGTATCTGTTTCAAAAAAGTAAAGTGTTCTCGAATAGTTGAATTTAAATAATTTAAATAGTTTTTTTCTTTACTCTTTGTATTTTTTTTTGCTTCCGACGACGGAAAGAGATAACTTTAAGAAACGTTAAGCATTTTTTTTCTTTTTTAGGCAAATTTGTATTACTGTAAAAATAACTTCTGACAAGTAGCGTCCGTTTAGGTTTAATACAGTAGTGTTACTTGTGTGTTTAACACAGAAGTGTTAGTTAATACAAAAAAATAACTATTTTATTTTGTAGATTTTTTGCAGTGCAGTGGCGAAATACCCATAAAGGATTTTTTTTGGAGTTATAACATATTATTTACTACTACTTTTTGGCGAATAAAACGATTGAAAAGAATTCGAAATTTATAACTAAAAATGAGTTATAATCGCTCAACGGATACAATCGAGTCAAAACCAACCGAGCGTAACAATTAATTATCGAAACTAATGCAATAGGAACAGAGAACTGCAAGGAATTGGACCATAGTCTCTGTTAATACTTTATACTATCTTTAGATTTAGTAATTTTGATGCCCTCATATGCATCTAATTGCCTGTAATTTGAGACTTGTTTAATTAATTTTAAATTATTGATATCTATACAATGTTCTTTATCAACAATATGTTGAGGAAAGCAAGATTTATTTGGTCTGCCATATTTTATCTGAGCCATAGATATAAGGTAGACTGGATAAATCTTGCGTTGCTCAACATACTGTTGATAAGATAAGGACCAATTTTGTATTCGGTAATTACCTAAGCTTTATTTTTTATCCCAAGAAAATTTTTGTAAATTACATATTTTGGCAGATATTTGCGAAAACTGATTTTTCGGCCATTTGGGCCAAGCACGGTGTTGCAATTTTTTCCCCTGAAAGAATCCACCTAAACAGTCCTGATCGACGAATTAGACCATGGTTTTAACATTCATTTACTGGAGTAATTGCACAAATCAACCGCAATATAAGTAAATGATTAAAACTAAAGAAAGTTTAATTTAAAATTCATTTCAAAATCAAATTTTCCTCATCACATTTTAAGACAATATGGTGAAGAAAAAAATCTAGTTAGTTGAAAACTACTGAAAAAACTTTGATTTCTGAGCGATATTAAAAGTATGAGTATTAAATCCTTTTTTAGAACAACTTGTAAATTATTTATTAAACCTTTTGTAGTGACGTTATAAATAGGTCCCTTCTACAAAATCGTACCAACTTGCTTCTTATATACTTAAATATATACAAGAACTTACAGTCAAATAAATTCTACTTAACTAGCAAAATAACATTCATTAGGGAGAAAAGCACTAAGTACCTACATTGCGTGCTATTAAATAATTATATGTGTCTAATAAACATGCGGTTTTTTATTGTTGTTGAAAAAAATTCAAGTTTTATATTTTTCCTTTTTACTTTTAAATAGATTTTTAAATGGTTATGATATACGGTTGCCTGGCTTAATAATTATGGTTAAAATGGTGTACAATTTTATTTACACGTGGAATTAAATAGCGAACACGCTGATAATGTCTTAATGAATACTCGAACAAACATTTTATTCCAATTTTCGAAAACTTTACGGTACTAATTGATTTAATATTCCTCTAATTTCAATAAAAACAAATATTTATAACAAGAAAATTACCATAAATTATAATAATGCAATTAGATAATTGACAAATAACGTAAAGTTCTCATCAATAAAAAATAAAAATCGTAAAAAATTGCCGCAATTAAAAAGAGCTGCTTTTATTGGCGAAAATATTATTAATTAATATCTCAAGGACGAGCAGTTTTAATTATTTTTTTAATTGTGAGAATTTCTTGCATTTTGTAACACTGGTGTAAACAGTAAGTACATCCTGTAAATTAAGTAAATAGCTTTCAGGCATTAAAAAGGGAAATTATATTGTAAATAAAGCTTCAGTTTTTAATGAAACACAATTCAATTGCTAAATAGGTAATATATTGTCTGATCAGACAGCTTAATTCTTACAAGAGGAAAAACTGTTTTATTGTTCATATTTAGAGAAAAGATCATTTTTCATAAATATTTTTGCTTGTTCTAGCATGGTTAATATGGTAATAATAATTTTTCCAAATTTCCATATCGATTTAGAGAAAATTAAAAAAAGCATGAAAATATGGAGGAATTTGTACAGGGTGGGTCAAATTCGACGCTTTTAAATGGAAACACCCTTTTCTATAGGAGATAGACAAAAACTAATATCGGTGTCTGGAGCTCAAATTTCGTCAAAAACATGATGGTGAAAACCGAATATCGATATCTGTTACCGTTTCGGAGTTACGGGGTGTTTTTCAAAAATATGCATTTTTAACAAATCGCTGTAACTTTTTTGCTATGGAAAATTTTGTATTTTTATGAAAACATTTTCAAAGCACCTTTTTACGTAGAATTTAATGGTTTAAGTGTAATTTTTTAAAAATTAATAATTTAAGTATTATCAACAGAAAATTTGATTTTTTATATGGGACACCCTGTATATTTTTAATTTATTGAAAAGAATTTAAAATCACCTTCCCAAAAATATAACACACTTGATATTTTGCTCGATTCCTCATCGAGATATAGCGTATATAAAAATTCGTCCGCTTTAAATAAGTAGGCTTTGAACGGCACCGGCTGTAATGTAAAAAAATTCTAGCTGTGAACATCAATTAAAACCAAAATAATATTTGCTACGAGAGATGCAGAATTATATAACAATTTAAAATATATTTAACCAACATCAACACATTTAAACTATATCTAATAACAATAAAAATAAATAGTAAACTAAGACATGAGATTTTGCTACAGGTGTTCGACAGATATGTCGAAGACGGTCGATAGACCGTCTTCTGTTATAGATATACGAGGCAGTTTTGAACATTTCTCGCGGAATTCATTGACTCAGTGGGGGTGAAAAATACCCTCTCATCACTGCTAAGTATTTCTACTTCTTGTCTAGATTATACAGAAGAATAAGGAACCTTTATTCTTCCGCAAATATATCCATAGGATTAGATCCATGGGCACTAAGTCAGGCGGCCTCGACGGCCAACGGCTGGGATCTTGGTTAGCTATTCAATTATTCTTGAAATTGGCTGCAAAAATTTGCTGATAACTTCAGCGTTCAGAGGCGGTGCGTCGTCTTGCTGGAAAAATTGTTTTCGAGTTCCATTAAGGGCATATCATCAATAAGGGGTCCAAAGCCTACTAGTTAAAAGTGGCGAACTTCTAAAAATTCTGTATTTCGAAGGGGATTATAGAAAAATATCGAGTGTGCTATATTTTTGGAAAGGTAATTTTAAATTATTTTCAATTAATTAAAAATATAGAGGGTGTCCCAAATAAAAAATCAACTTTTCTGTTGATAACTCTTAAATTATTAATTTTAAAAAAATTATACTTAAACCATTAAATTCTACGTAAAAAGGTGCTTTGGAAATATTTTCATAGAAATACAAAATTTTCCATAACAAAAAAGTTACAACGATTTGTTAAAAATGCACATTTTTGAAAAACACCCCGTAACTCCGAAACGGTAACAGATATTGATCTGCGGTTTTCACCATCATGTTTTTGATGAAACTTGACCTCCAGACACCGATATTAGTTTTCGTCTATCTCCTATAGAAAAGGGTGTTTCCATTTAAAAGCGTCGAATTTGGCCCACCCTGTACATGCCCAGAGTCCGGCAATAGTGCGTCGGGTTAGTAGTTATCGTAAGTAGTGGTAAGTTAGTTAGTAGTAGTCGGGTATCTGTAGAATAAAAAACTTGGGAATTTTGTTTAAGTGCAAACCTGTCCGAGGATGTATTTCAGAAAAATATTGAAACTTCTATAGGGTGGCTCAAAAAATTGTGTGTGGATCGGGATGATTTGTTTTAAATGGAACACCCTGTTGTATGTTATTGCATTTATTGCTTCCTTTCAGATCACTTTACATAATCCTAAGATATGAGTTAATATATTTCGATAATTTCAGAGTTATTAATAAATAAATAAAAAAAAATATTATATTTTTCAGCCTTTCTTAAAAATACAAAAACTGTCCTGAAACCAAAAAGTTATTAAATATGTACTTTGGATTGTCTGTACTTAGCTTGTTATAAATATGGTAATCGTAAATCATACAAGATGTTCAAAATTCTACGCCAAACTTTCTAAAATATAAAATAATTTTTCTTCTTTTTTTAATAGAACAGATAGATGAAGAATCAAAAAATTAATATTTTTTGTATTCAGAGTATTTTGAAATTTTTAACGGTTTCGTAGATATTCGCGGTTTTATATTTCATATGGCATTTTCCACGATACAATTTTATCAAAGCCACCCAATTATTTTTCTCTCGCATTTTACCGTTGAAATAATACTGCGTGTATCTGCGAAACCATTAAAAATTTGAAATACTTTAAATACAAAAAATGTCAATTTCAAAAAAGGATGTTTCATTAAAATAAAACAAAGAAAAATCTATACTAATATATAAAATCCTTAAGTGACTGATTCACTCATTAATCACGACCCTGCTCAAACCACTCAACGTAAGAAGCTCAATTTTGGCATACAGGTTGATTCTAGGGTGTAGAGGTTCGATAAGAAGGGATTTTTCGAAATTCCAGTTCAAAGGGGGTGAAACCACCCCTCAAATACTACAATGTTTTTTATTTAAAAAACGGTGAAGTTTCCGAAAAAAACGCTTAAACACGTATATATTTTATTTTGTTTTTTACATATTTTAAGATTTTTTAGAACTGTATACGGGGTGTTTCTGATCATTGATTAATCACGATACTGCTTAAAGCGCTTGACGTAAAAAATTGATTTTTGGAAATTGACTTTAGGGTGTAGAGGTTCGATAAGAAGAGATTTTTCGAAATTCGAATTCTAAGAGGGTGAAACCATCCCTCAAATATTAGAGTATTTTTTATTTAAAAACCGGTGAGTTTTTCGGAAAAAGTCTTAAATACGTATATTTTATTTTGTTGTTTTACATATTTTAAATTTTTTTTAAAAATTATACAGGGTGTTACATAAAATATGACCATTGAGTAATTACGATTCTGATCTCTGAAATTATCAAAATATATTTACTCATATCTTAGAATTATGTGAAGTGATTTGAAAGGAATCTAAAATGGAATAATATACAGTGTGTTCTATTTAAAAAAATATTTTGAGCCACCCTATAGAAGTTAAAATATTTTCCTGAAATACATCCTCGTACATACTTTAGGTTTGCACTTAAACAAAATTCTCAAGTTTCTTATTCTAGAAGCTACAGATGCCCGACGCACTATTGCCGGCCACTGTATAAAAATATTAAATGTTTGTTTGTGACCAACTTTGTTGTGTACCCATATTGTAAAAGTTGATTTGTTGCACTTAGAAATCTATTACCTTTGTGTACATTCTATTTCATATAGGCCATAAAAAGGTAAAAAAATACTCCTCGGTCACTTCCAACAACAAAAAAAGAATACATTTTTGCAGTGATCCGTGCGGCCATAAAACGAAGAGTGCCTACTATATAATAGTGCAAATAAACAATTTAGCGAAATAATGGTGTTAACACGGCAATCATTGGCAACGGTACTTTTATTGGGCATCGGGAGCCGAGATTCGATAAGCAAAACGGCGTATGGGTAATAATAATTCCGACGTATCGAAAAAAGAAGACAAGTCAAGTATCGATCGGTCCACATTTTGCGGCGCTATTTCAAATTACCCGCCACTTAGCTAGTCGTTTACTCCCTGTTATTTCCGAGTAACGTCCGCAATTTGCTTCATATAAATATTTGCCCTCGATCAGATTACAAGGTGATTCGACTGGAAAGGGTTTTATAAACAGTTCGGAGGATATTAAATTAAATATTCCCGCGTTTCTGGTCGTTTCCAGCCTGTAATATAGAAGACGTTTTGAGCTGCCAAACGTGCGTCGTAACGTTGTAAAATCGTAAAGATTTTTTTTTAAAAATCAATTTTATTTTTTCCTGTCGTTACTTTTTAGAAAATCAAAAAACTAATTGCACATTGTCATAGCTACTTTATTAGGGCTATCTGATAGTATTTTTAGATTTTCAAATTAGCTGATAATTTGTGAGATACAGAGGACAACTTAATTTTTTTAAAGATGGACCTACATTTTTTATTTCAGATTTTGAAAGAACTCGGTCTCCTGAATACAATGATATGCCACACTTAATATTTATTTTTTGTTTTGACATTTTGAACACAATTTATTTAAACTAATTTCAAGTCCGGCTCTGTTTTTTTTTTAATATTTAATCTATTCATCGTTACAATATTGATTAGCATTCAAAATTAACAATGACGTGGGGTAAAACATTGAATACGGAAAATCAAATGCAATAAAATAATATAAAATAATTAATATAAATATAATATAACATAAACAATCAAATCATTTTCCGGGAAGATGGACTGGAAATGGTAGAGCAATATAATGTCCAGCGAGGTTCCTGGACCTATCGCCAAGGGGCTACATTACTTGACGTCATTTGTAAAAGTGAAATCAATTCATCTCAACATTTACAATAAAGAGTACAAAATGCATTCGGAAGAGCTACAAATAAAATTGAACAAAAATAAATTTGTGCAATAGGGAGGGTGGTAACCCTTTCGATCATGTAGAATATTAGAAACTAGTTTGTAGAAGTTGATTTATTTATAATAACTACGATTAATATTATGCGTATTATTAGATCGCACACTGAGATTTCAAATTCACAATAAAATAGTTAAAAATAATATCTTTAAATTTCTGACCTGAATATTATTTATGTGAATCTTCCAATTGGCTCGATTTTCCTTATTCAATGTTAATTAGCGCTGATCAATATTGTTGCGATAAATATAATCAGATTACATAATTTAAGAAACCAGAGTCGGACTTGAAATTATTTTAAATATAATTAAATAGTTTTGTTGCTGTTAAGGTACCCAAAACAAAAAAAAAGGTATAAAGTGTGGCATATCATTGTATTCAGGAGACCGAGTTCTTTGAAAACCTGAAATAAAAAATGCAGGTCCGTATTTAAAAAAAAATACTTGGCCTCTGTATCCCACAAATTATCAGCTAATTTAAAAATCTAAAAATACTATCAGATAGCCCTAATAAAGTGGCTATGAGAATGTGCAATTAGTTTTTTGATTTTCTAAAAAGTAACGATAGGAAAAAATAAATTTGATTTTCAAAAAAATCAGTTTTTTCCCAAAAACTCAGCAATCCTTGAAATTTTAAAACTTTTTTGATGGCATCTTGGTGAACATCCCAATACGCAACTTTGCCCCAATTTAACCATGTTCGTATCTATTACGGTTATCGAGATACCAATGCTCGTACCTCGAATTTGTAGCACCCTGTATTTATTTTTGCAAATAATGTAATATTTTGCAAATAATGCAATATTTAAAATATATAATTTTTTATTAGTAGGCCGTGATGAATAACAAAAAAATCAAAATAGTATTTACAAAAAAGTCATACGATGGGTTTGCAAATATCTAAAAGCTTGCATTATTAAAGCATTTTTCAAGTGTTCGATATTTTTGTACAGTACATCTGCTGGATCTATGTCTATGAAAGGAATGCGGGCAAAAAACATTTAAATAAACAGCAATATATTTTATACGTCGATTTGACGAGTGCGTCACCGTAAATCGCTCCGCCCACTCACTTTATTGGCTACTTGCAAATTTGTCGAATTTTTATTGATGGGACGCGTTGTCTAATTTTTTACGAAAAACATCGAGAAAATATCGTTTCCCCTCTCACGGATACCCCGGAGCTACAGAACGGACAGACGTACTGTAGTTGCCACTATATATTTCATACTTCAAAAATCCCCAATCAGAAATCGAGGACAGACAAATTCGGGAATCACAGAGGCCATCATATGGGTCTATTGGTTCTATTTCATTTCATAAATTTAGTTCTTTAAATTGGTTTGATTATTTTTTTTTAACCTGTTACATTTTTTGTATATCTTATTTTTGTAACTTCAAAATTATAGACTTTAATAAAAAAAAATGTTTGTGTTTGTAAAATGTTAATTGCAGTTACTTATTACATCTGGTATTGACGACATGCTATGGCCGCTGCATTTCAGATATTAAAAATCATTTCGCTACTTACTAAAATTAAAGACATACTTTTCCAACATTACTGAAGCCACGTTTAAAAAAATCAAGATATGCTGAGTCATTACCGGGGGGAATACTGAAGGTCACGACGCAGCACCGCACAGAGGCTAAGATCACACATACACATACAAGTGTCATGTGCGTTCTCCCATGAATACGAGTTTTTTCCTTTTCGTAAAATAAACGGGGCCCCGGACAATTATCAACTTAATAAATCATGAAACGGAGTCGATTTAATTGTGTTTTTAATTGGATCGGATGTAAACAAAGCGATTTTAATTGAAAATCATGACAGGAGACGCCTTTTTATGAACACTCAATCACCATAGTAGCAAAAGATTTTTGCCAGTAATGAGAATGAGTAAAGAGTGAACGGGTCAAGTCCCTCGAGTAAGCAAAAAGTTGAACATCTCAGTTTTACACCAAAAAATTATAAATGCTTACTTATATCAGATAATTATTTAGACAACTTAAGACAAAAACTCCTCACCCGCATCACCCCAATGGAAGCTTCGCCGCTAATGAAATGCAATGTAAGAATCAATGATATTGATGAATGTAGTAACTAATTACATATGTATATCGGCAGTCTAAAATGAAAAAAAATGCAATTTACGTATCAAGCTTCATTCAGAACCTCCCAATTAGTGGAATAAATTAGTGGTTTCAATTACACTTCATACTTTTTAGTTTATGATCATTCACAATGTCTAAAAAACACAATTAAAATTAATAAAATATCCTAACAACAGCTTGCGGTAGTCTGTTGTATCCATAGAGAAAGCATAATATTTAGCCTTTGAATAAGAAGACTAAGGAAGGAGCATATCAAAAATCTTAGGTACACCGCAATGGGCCTCAAATATGGCCGACTTAAATTCCGGTTTATCAGTGCCGTTCTAATTTTATTTAAAAAATGTAAAACTATGATGTAGGGTAGACGTGGGGTAGACTCAATAATTTGTTATTTTATTTTACGTTGTGAATAAATGTTGGTAGTTATTAAAATTGTTATAAAAATATATAATTCTAATAAAAATAGATAAGTTATAATAAGTATTTATTAACACAAACATCCGATAACGCTACTGAAGCAGGTAAGTCAAATTAACGTATCAAAATTCTTTGACATCTGATCTTTGACAAGTAGTGAATAAAAGCTAAAATGCAAGAAAAATATATAATTTAGTTAATTTAAGTGAATTTCATAAATGATCGGTTTACTACACGTATGTGTATTATATTAGTCACTTACTAGCGAAAAGTTGTTCCATTATTTCACTCAATTTTTGCCGAGATCTACCGCACGCTACACAACCAACTATTTTAAAGTCTTTTTCGATAAATCGCGATAGTGTCACTGTTAATTTAAGTTCTGCCACAATTTCCATCCAGATTTACTACCTTTATACAACTATCAGTAGTAGAATAAATAAGAAATAACATAAAATAAGCTCCGTAAAGACTGACAAATCCACAAAATTTCAAATCAAATTCAAATGTGTCAAATGAATCGTCAAACAGAACTGTCAAGGATCCCCACCCTAGAGTTCTTTTTCCGCCCACTATGCATGAATACATGGATAGCATTATGCTCCTTCCTTAGTCTTCTTATTCAAAGTATTTAGCTTATAAAACAATAAACTTTTGATTTCTAACCAAAATTTTTCTTGACGGGTGATAAAACAAAGGCCAAAATGACATTCCTTGCAAATTTAGAAGTAGAAGTTTGTTAACTTTTTCCGCTATTTGAAAATTACTACCACGCTACCACTAATTATGACGTTCTGAATGCTTACATTAAAATTAGTTGAACAAACTTCTACAGCTAATTGAAACTACTAATTTATTCCACTGATTTTAAGGTTCTGAATGAAGCTTTAGGGCAGTTAATTTATCGGCAAGAAAATCAAAGATGCTGAAATATTTATAATTCCTTTTATTGCAAGTGATTGGCCGTATTTCACATTTATTTATTGTCACCTGGAGGTAAGGAAATTCTTGTTCTTATTTAGAAGTGACTATTACTTCCCAATTCAAAGATACTTAAAACAGTTAATACTATTTTTTGATTGTCAATAGCTGACAGCGTCTTTTTATACACTCACCGGCACCAAGGGGCACCTTAAAATTTTGATGAATTTTAAAATGTTATAACTAGTATATTGTGTTCTAGTAGACCGATTTTGATGTTCTTTTAAGCAATTTGTAGTTAAATTATTTGACTTTTTAGTACCTCTTCCCTAAATTAAAAATGAAAGTTCCCATCTGTCAATTATACGAGGGAACACAAAATGTTATTTTGGTAAAAGTTTGTAACAGCCTATATGTTAAAACATGTATAAAAAGCAAGTAATTTCAAAATAATCTTATCATCTAGATGCATCTATTCTCGATAGTTTATTTTTTAGGAGATATTGACTTTTGAAGAAGACACTAACATTTTATCGCAATTTATACATTATAATAATAATAATAATAATAATAATAATTTGACTTTATTTATGTAGGTGGCGAGGTCTAGCATACGCTACTCAATCTAACCATCTTAAAAAAATACAAAATACACATACAATACTAATACAACAATATAACAATTTTAATATAATATAAATCTAAATTATATAAACGAACAAAAAAAAAGACATATAAAACACCCATACATGAGCTTAAGATACAATTCAATAATACTTTTATAAAGTTAAGTTCAAATCAACAAGAGATTTCCTGAAACCTGCAATGGACGAACAGCTTTTAATGTGCGGAGGAAGTGAATTGTAGCATTTCGAAGCATAATACGAAAACGATTTTTCAAACAAGGCTGTCCGGTGTTTAGGCACCACATAACTGCTGCGTTTTCTGGTATTAAGGTCGTGGAGGTCAGCTGCCTTGACAAGTATGTCGAACAAATAATGAGGTTCTTGAAATTTTTCTATTTTATAAACTAGTATACACGTATGTATAAGAGCATACTGTTCAAGTCCTAACCAGCCCGATTCTTTATAAAGAGGAGAAACATTATCAAATTTAAGAGTACCAAATGAATACCTTAAGCAAGAGTTGACAAGTTTTGTTAAGCTTTGTTTGTCCTTGTTAAGTAGAGCTGGCCAGTAGACAGTGTCGCAGTAGAAGACCAATGGAAGAATTAGGCTTTTACACAAGGTCAATTTAACATCTCTGTTAAGAAAATCTTTATATAAATATAGTGTCTTTAACTTACAATACGATTTCTGCAAAATATATGATACATGCTTTTCAAATCTCAGTTTAGAATCAAAATAAACCCCAAGATTTTGCAGTTTTTAGCAGGTGTAATGATGATATTGTCAAGTACGATATTTAATTTTTGAGAAACATCTGGCGAGTTCTTACCCACAAAAATTAGTTGAGTCTTATTAGGGTTTAAGAAAAGACCATGATGGTGTGAAATGTCATAAATTATTCTCAGATCTTCATTTATTTTGCTTTCGGAGGCTTTGAAATCTTTACTCAAGGAACAGTAGACTTGAAAATCATCATCATACTGATGTGAAGATAAATTTTTTAAATACGTTTTAAAATCTGCCGTATATATACATTAAAACCATGCCTTTGCTTTTGGTCCCAGTCAACAGGCTTATAAAATAGGGTTTATGATTTATGTAATGTCACTGTTATTGAAAAATCATATTATTATTGCCTGTTGGCTGTTGAACAGTTACTCTAGTACAGATAGTTTTAAGTCCAGAAGTTGTATCCGCTATAGTTGCTTTAATTGAAGATGATAGAGATCAAAATTATGTCTCTTAGGTGTGTACTAAGTACAGTGCTGTCACTTCCTCGATACAAATTCATATTGCTAGACGTCCGGGAATCCTTCGTATGAGAACTTCGCATTGAGACGATCATCTTATTGTAAGTTTATCGCTAACGTACATGTAAGTGAACGGACTGTAAAAAGAAGATTAAACGAAGCCAATCTTATGTCATGAAGGCCTGCTTCGGGACCACAACTTATTAGGTCTATCGACTAGGGCCAGAATCAAAGGCATATTTTTAATATAAAAATACGAAAAAATGTAAGCGAGTATCTATAACAAAAATATAGCTATTGAGATGAACCAAAAAACAAACTATCAAGAAAGTGTTTCAAACTTTCACCAAAATATCCATATTTTGTTGTCCCTCGTATAATTGACAGATGAGAACTCTCATTTTTAATTTAGAAAGAGATTATTACTGTATTTGTAAATTATCTGAAATTATATAGACTTTAAACATAAATAAATTAATAGAATGCTCAATATTGTTCCAAAAGCTATTAATATAAGCTCAGGTGTACTTATATAAACCTACCTACTTATAAAGTTAATTAAAGCTAATTGAAAATATACGGTTTAATTCCAATAAAAACGTTTTTAGACGAGTCTATGAATAAAATTCATAAAATACATGATTAACCCTCCTACCCACTCACTGTCTACTTCGATTCGACGAAAACGAAAAAAGCTGTACCGTTTGTTGGTAAGTGGATTCGCGCGATCTCGATATGTTGAATATCGAAATAAAACTACTACAGTAACCAGTTGAAATCCTATAACCTGAATTGATCTTAATTAACATTCAGAAAAACATATTTATATATTTATGGAACGTCGCGTCAGCTCTAAATCTAATTAATTCGGTTTCTTATCGGCATTTGACGTAAATTGTGAAAGATGATGTCAAATATCGATGGAAGAGAATGTGCGTGCTCCACGATCATCAATATTTTATACAGGATGGATAGAATTTAGTATATTGCTTTTTGTTATACCTTTTAATGGAAAAAATACAAATTAAGATAATGTAAATAATTACTTCTATCCGACTTCTCAGCAATGATAATAAGTTATTTAGGTAAATAAAACACACCTATATTCCAAATTGTAGATATATGTTAAATTTATTGTTGCCAACCGTGCTCCATTCCAGAGGACAACCCTATTTTCGATTGTACTATTTCTTTTTCCTCGCGTATTGTCCTCTTTTTACACACTAAACTAAAAATGATCTTCTATTCCCACATTTCTTAGCAAATTCTAAATCAGACAACGTTAGTTAATGTGTCTTTCGCGAAAAAAAAATATTTGTGGCTGTATTCTTTGTTGCAGTAATTCTTTGAAATACTTAGGAGTAGGGGTGCATACCAAATTGAATTTTGCGGACCTTATTAATAAAACCATCACTAAGGCCGATAAAACTGTCACCGATTTAGCCTTACTCATACCAAATGTAGGAGGTGCTAGAGCATCCAAAAGAAGAGCACTTACTAGTGCGGTACACTCGCAGTTGTTTTATGCTGCACCGGTATGGCATAAAGTCATTAACAACTGCAAGCTAATGCAAAGACTACGCAGAATACAACCCATTATGTTTATTAGCGCATGCAGCACATACACAACGGTATCTGGAGATGCTATAGGAGTTATTTGCCTATTGAACTGCTCATACAGGAACGATATGATAGATCGCATGGGATGGCAAGAGAAATGGAATAATGGAATAAATGGCAGATGGACGTACAGGTTAATACCCACATACAACTATGATTAAACAGACAATATGGAGAAGTAAATTACTTCATGAGTCAAGCACTGTCTGGCCATGGGTGTTTTGGAATTTATTTGTAAGATCGTCATAGAGTTGATAGTGCATCATGCATCTACTGTGGTCAAGTTGATGATATTCAGCATACACTGTTTGCGTGTGAACGTTGGCATGTCTTTAGGGAACAATACCGTACGGAATCCAACAGAGACTTTGACTTGACTTGCATTTATGATGTACTTAGTTAAAGGGGAATAACAATGGAAGCTAATATATCGGATAGTCCGGAGTATAATAAGCTGTAAGAGAGGGAAGAGAAACAATGAGCATCATGAAGTAAATCTAGACACCCTTTGCACTGAAACAATGCAAGATCGGATTCCAGTATAAAGTGGTAGTTGGAGGAGGGTTTTTTAGCCGGTAGGAAACCGGCACTACTCATCTGTGGGTGTTGCACGGTTGGGTACTGCGCGGTTGGGTAAGATTTTTTCCTTCCTCATCAAAAAATTGTCTGCTACCAATCCCATTTTAAAATGCTACATGCAAGACATGATTCTACAGAGAAGCTTTTTTGCATCCTGCCATCTTATGTATAACTAAGCTGTTCATTCGGCAAAGATTTGTAAGTTATTGTGATTTATTTAAACTAGGCCTGTTTGCCATTTTCTTCCTACTCGTATACTATCTACTATACGTACGATCAAAAATTTTAATGACAAACACATATTTAGCAAAAGAACATTTATTTCTTATTCCGAGGACAGTATATTTTAAAGAACTTATTTATTAAAAAAACAGGATTATTTATTATTGCTTAACCACACTATAATATTTACACATCAGTAAAGTATATTTTAATAATAATAATTAATAATTATGTAATCATATTTAATCTAGAAAAAAATGGAATGCGGTCGAAGAGTATTGAAATTCAATTATTCAATTAAAAATAATAAAGTCACCTTCGAGATTCAATAACTAACAATTAATGACGAGTAAATCTATATTCTCATGATTTCAATTATACATAATATTCCTTGGTATATTTTTCATAACCGCAAAACAAAAAAATGGTATTTTAATATAGAGACAGACTACATTAATTAGTCAATCGAATAAAATCATTTCAGAGGGAGTTTAGTAGTATATCGCTGGATAAATATTACAGTATTTGAAATGATCAAACATCTTTTTTTAAATTTATTTAAGAGGGGCAGTGTAAGATGCGGCTCTTAAAAGATTGTCAAGTATATAACGTTCCTAGAGTAATTAGAATTTATTTTATTATACAGGTGAGTCTTAAACAAGTGCAAATATTTTCAGGACTGGTAGATCTCGATGAAAGAAACATATTTTCTCTTTACCATATTTTCAATAAATCCAAATATGTAACCGAATTATTTTACTTTGAAAATAAAAAAAAAATTGCATAAATTTTGAGAACCACTAAATCTTTTCTGGGTTTTCTATCTTTCTGGACGCTTATAGCTTAGATTAAATTAGATTCCTAGAGGTGGCTCTCCGCCTGATCCACTGCGACCTTCTCAGATCTATTCTAATTCTCTTCTGATCCTTAGATTACATTCTCCAGTCCTGTCCTTTTCATAAAGTTTAGCAACATGGTGACTGAAAATTCCATGTAGCTCCCTGGCAATGGTTTATCATTGCCTATTACCGAGAACCGCACATTTGCCAAGCTGTCGCACCGACATAAAATGTGTTCTGTCGTTTGTAATAATTGAAGACATGAATGGATAAAGGCGTTGTGTCGCTTTTTTAAAGTTTCGAGTAAATCGACAAAACACGTCTAAAAATATTGATAGTTATAGTGTATGTGACATGATACCTTTATCACCTAGGATATTCTTTATGGTATTTATAATTGATATTTAGAGTCCATTGGAGGATAGATCTGTCAAAGGGATGTTGAAATACTGAATAAAACTGATTATTAAAAAAATGAGACATGACACCTTTATCAAATCATGTCTTCAATTGTCTAATACATTTTGTAATAATGTCCACAGTAAATCAGTAACATACTCTAATATATCAGTGAAATACTCGAATCAAAATGTAAACAGAAATTTAGAAAACAAATAACACCAAATGACAAATCAATAATTAGCCTCAGTCATTGCAGATTATTGGGTCAATCAGTCACCCTTATCATAAAATTGATAAAAAAATCACTTTACTTCACTTTCAGGCAGCATGAACTTAGCTCTGTCTTCTAGTTGTTCATACATCAAAAACTCAAAATTGGCCTTTCACGTAAAAACGATTGAAAACATCAATACAATTTGGAAAAATCAATACAAGCTGACTATAATAAATATGACTTGATTTGAAAAATCCCCAACAAGAAGAAGTTACACAGCCACATGAAACATAAGGTCTCAAATTGAGAAATAAAATAAAATAACCTCGAAACAAGGGCGTAGATAAGGGGGGGGGGGTACTGGGGGACAGTACCCCCCCCCCCTGACGCTTGACGAGATACGAGAATTGAAATAGTCATTGGCTATGAAAGGATTTTTTTTAATTAATATCCGATATATAAGAACACTTTGTATGCTTTTAATTATGTTGATTTATCGTTTATAATATGTTCGACCTAATTAAAAGCATACAAAGTGTTCTTATTGGCCAGGACAGATTAGTGGGGTTAGCTCTAATCAATATCCATAAATATATTGAAATAAATGTTGATGCTGTTATTGATAGGTTTTCCAACAGCGTACTAGAAAACTTGATTTTGTTTTGTAGTTTTATTTATAGTTTATAGATTTTATAGTTTTTTTTGATAGTTTTTATTTATAGTTTATAGAAAATTAACTAATAAACGTCGTTGTTTCATTTTTGTTTATGTTATTTACAAATCTATATTTTAATTTAGTTATTAGTTATGTTTTTATATCTTTTTGAAGACAAAAAAATCGCCGTCGTTTTAATTCGACAAAAAAATTCCGACGGTGATTTTTTTTGCGACTTAATCATAGTACCACCCCCATAGCATACACCTATCTACGCCCCTGCCTCGAAACCTCATTTGGTAAAATAAAACCTTCTATATACCGGGTGCGTCTCAAAAGTGGCTCATCCCTATAACTTTTTTATTTTTATAGATAAAAAAACGAGATTTGGTATGTTAGTACACGACATAAATTAGGATTGATTGACGTATTCAATTGTTTTTGGTCACTTTCTGTTTCACCGGAAATTACTACAACTTTTGATTTTTAAATGATACCATCGGTATTTTTTTACTTTATTCGATAGAATATGAAATTCTAAATAGAATGACATATCATATGTCAATTTTTAACATTCTCGCTTAATAAAAAATCGTATTTGAAATTTCAATCTAGAGTGCCATGGCTATGTTTAAAACACTAATTCTTAATCAAGGAGTCTTCTTAAATATATTTTTCTATTAATTCGAGTCAAATTTTCGTAATAAACCACATGTTATAATTTCAAATAAACCATATGTGAAAATGTCAAAAGTTGACATATGATATGTCATTCTATTCAGAGTGTTATTTTCTATCGAAAATAGTAAAAAAATACCGAGGGTGCCATTTACAAATAAAAAGTTGTAGTCATTTCCGGTCAAACAGGAAGTGACCGAAAACAATTGAATACGCCAATCAATCCTAATTTATATCATATACTAATTTCTATACATACCAAATCTCGTTTTTTTAACTAAAAAAATAAAAAAGTTATAGGGGTAAGCCACTTTTAAGACGCACCCGGTATATATCAACTGAATTGGAAAATTACAGAAAAATATTTACAGTCACTATAGACATAGACTGATGAGTATAGTACCAACTTTAAAAAAGTATCTCACCTAGTACGTTCCCAATATGCAAATCCATCGTGGTCGTCGATAATAAAACCGGTTCAAATGTCAACCGTGTTCTAATGCCTAGCTTAGCTGGTCGACATCTCTTATCTTTGTTAATCACCGCGAGGACTGTAATGAATGAGCATATTTGTTTTGAGGAGGCATCTAAATTAATTATCCAACTTAAAAGAAGGATTATTCTAATTAATAACGCTTTAATTGGGAAGTCGGGATCTCGCTCGGGCGGAGAGTAAAAAAGTCTATTAGCTCACGTCAGCTTTCTCGATATTTTTTAGTTTTAAGCTGGCACTGCAGGCCGGGATGGTATGTTTAATAGGATAGTCATGCTGAGCATGCTATTTTTATTTGTTGAATTTTTTATTACTTTCTAAATTTGTAACCTGTCTCGTGATAAGCAGAGTTTTATTCAAAAACGAGTTTATAAACTGTATAAGTACTTAGTACTTAGTACTTCATAAAAAACATTAAGATGAGAAATTGGACAAATTAGAACGTCTTCCGATGGTGGACTTTATCATATTGAGTTAAAAAAATACATCGTTTGATAACAGTCAGTGCTATTGCTCCAAGAAGATTGAGAATTTGTGCAAATTAGAATGTAGAATAGGTTCAGGAGGTGACTTAATCACCGCGACCTTACAGATCTATTGTCTGTTCCCCTTTCTTGAGTTATAACGAGTTATAACTCATCATACAGTCTCAGAGCTTTAGCAAAAGCCGGTATCTGAGACGGTTCCACAGAGACCAGCTCTCCATCCTCGATAGCAGCCGTATCAAAGTTCATGGCATGAACGGTCAAACGCACTCAGTGATAAAGTGTTCCTGGTGTTTCGTTCATAATAATACTATGTTAGGCATCCCTGTATCATTTAAAAATCTCTTTCCTGTTATAATAATGTTCTTCAAAGTAAATTTTCTGTGTTAAAGTTATTTTTAAAATTAGGTCATGAGAATTAAGTTCTAGTCTAAAATATTTTTTCACAATTATTCATTTTTCTACAAAAAGTAAATTGATATTAATATCGTACAGCTGAAAAGTATTAACCTGATTTATTTTCAGACGTCTTAATATATTTGATGCATACATAATTTTATTCCGAGATATTTAAATTGATTGATCAATTTAAAAAGAAGATTATTCAAATTTATAAAGCTTTAATTAGAAGCTGAGATTACCGGGCAAAAAACCGTATTAGCTCGAGTCCAATTTCAATATTATTTATCTTTTTATTTTCTTGATTATTCTAGAAATTTAATGGTATTAAGTGCTAGTAATATTATACATGTATCAAAAACGTATTTGCAATAGAAAATGTTTTTACATCACTGAAGTATGAGGTAAAGTTTTTTCATTTATTTTGCAAATTTTATACTGTACGCTGCCATGGTAAAACAAGCAAATTACACTGCTATCATAGATTAAATAAATATATAATTGAATTAGGCATTAACACAATGTTTTCCAGGGTAAAACTTCATTTAGAACCTTGAAATTAGTGGAATAAATTAGTGGTTTAAATTACACTTTACACTTTTTAGTTTACGATCATTCACAATGTCTAAAAAACACAATTAAAATTAATAGAATATCCTAGCAACAGCTTGCGGTAGTCAGTTGTATCCATAGAAAAAGCCTAATATTTATCTTCGAAAACAATCAATTTTTGATTTCTAACCACAATTTCTCTTGACGGATGATAACCATACCAAAATGACATTCTTCGCAAATTTTAAAGTATAATTAGGGGAAAAGTCAAAAGTTTGTGAACTTTTTCTACTAATTGAAAATGGCTACCACTAATTTTGACGTTCTGAATGCTTACATTGAAATAAGAGGAACAAACTTCTATGCTAATTGAAACCACTAATTTATTCCACTAATTACGAGGTTCTGAGTGAAGCTTAACTGGTCTTTTGATTTAATTGATCGTATAACAAAATATACCTTTGTACCGTATGATCGAAAAAAAACGGCGTCCAGTTGGCTTGGAAATGACGATCGATGACATTTCCCATATAATTTTACATATAAAATGTCAGCGATCTTCATTTCATAGCCATCGTTGACGCCGTTTTTATTCGATCACACGGTATAACATTACTAATGAGTAAAACTGGGGATTTGGCAGTGTTCTCGCTGTGTTGAGCACAGCCATACCATTTTTTCGAAGCAACTCTCGGCACTCTTAACCACTCGTTGTGGATAAAGTAAGAATTTTAATTTTTAGTGACCAAGAAGTAAGACATACTATAACTGGCTATATATTGCCAATATGTCTAATAATTATACATTATAGTTTATGAAGTATTTGCTAACCAAAACCCTTTAATTTCGACAGTGACTCACCGATCATCAAAATTCTAAGGTACTTCTAGAAATTTCACATATTTCAAATTTTCAATTTTAGTTTATTATCCGGCCAGAATCAATTTCTCGAATTCCCGAGGCGTTGAATTCTTTTTTCCTGCCTCGATTCAGCAGAAGCCCTAGTTTTTATTATCATTTTAGCATTGTCTCAATCGTTTTTGAGCCTATGTTCCATGAGTGTTGAAACAAATCTTAAATTTGCAATGCTCCAATCCCCGATGTGTATTTCAGATCATCTTGGTTTTACTTTTATTTTTAACATTTTTATTCTATAAACTATTATAGGATTCACCACAATTTATTTTTTGATACTAATAGAAGTTACATATATTTTTATAAAAAAGGCAAGAAATGCCAGTCAAAACCAAACTCATCTTCGGAACAATTTCCACGTGCTTCTTTGGCACGTGAACCACGATCGGTCGTGACCCGGCTCGGTCTTGCTTCGTTTGTTTTCGATTTTATTGCCCTTTTTAACAGGTAAGCTGAACGAATATCGTCTTTTTCTCCTTCCTTCAATCAAGACTTGTAGCATATCCGGGAAAACAAACGTCTCGATTTGCTTTTTTTACTGTGACAGAACTAAACTCAGTTTTTCTTTATATTTTTTTAGGAACTGATATTGTGTATGGTGAATGCATAAACAAATCTCGTAGAAATTAAAACTCAATTTTATTATGTTCAATATAAGCATATACAATATATGTTTAATAAATTCTACAAAAGTATATAGTATAGTATAATATGATTATTATACTGACATATATTATTAATATGACATTTTATATGTAAAAGTATATAGTATATAGTATAGTATAATATATAGTATAAGACAGTTTGTTGTGTTTTTGAGTACACTACCTTATTAGTTGGTAGGAATTGTACATTTTTTCACGTTTTTTATTTTTATCTTACTTTTCGTGTCTTTTTATTTACGATAATTTACATAAAAAACTATACTACATACACCGGAAAAATCTAGGGATATCATTTTATTAAAGTTAAAAATAAATGTTTTGAATAAACAACCACATATTTGTAGACCGATTCTTTCTACTTCGATTGAAACGAAATAGTCACACTAGTTATTTCTAAATTTGGGATATTTGCAGAAGTGTTTGTGCATTTTTTGTCAAATGTATAAAAAGCACCTAGCATCAATTGTTCGAATTTAACCTGTACTGGCTATGTTTTTATGATAACTGGCCAGAATTCATTCAAATAACTCTGTTTAGTATTAAACGACATTATGGAGCGTAGACATCTTAACAGAGACGAAATGCTAATGGCCATGGGTATGCTCGAAGCTGGAATGCGCCAAATCGACGTAGCTAGAGCATTAAATACAACGCAAAGTGTAATATCGCGATTAAGTGCACACTACCGTGAAAGTGGTGATGTTGCTGAAAGACATACAGGGCGACATCGCATTACTACCCCTCAGCAAGATCATTTTTTACAATTAAATGCTCGACGACGACCGACTTTTACAGCACCAGAGCTTAGTTTAATTCTCACATTGTCGTCGGTAGTTATGCCAATGCGACAATGATTAGAATGGTTACTGACGAAACAGTACTGGGAGAATTTTCAGGTCAGGGGCTTGGAACACCCTCAAAAAGAAAATTCCACTTCTCCAACTCCCAGTGGATGACATACCAAGAATTTACAACTTTGAGAAACACCTCACTGTAGTATTGAGTAATAAAAAGGATTGGAAGAAAGAGACGCTTACTCAGCATATAAAAGACCATACCATCATGTGGTATACGGATGCTTCCAAAACCAAAGCAGGGACAGGAGTATTTGGGCCGAAAACTGAATACTCCGAACCAATGGGCACCTACCCCAGTATCCTTCAGGCAGAAATTTGCGCTATCGAAAGATGCGTACAATTTATCTTAGATAGGAACTATCGAAAACAGGAAATTGCCATCCTATCCGATAGTCAAGCAGCACTTAACGCGATCAACTCAGTAACCATCAATTCGAAGTTGGTCAAAGAATGCCTGGAGAAGCTCAACAAATTAGGCAAAGAAAATAAAGTCCTCCTACTCTGGGTGCCTGCTTACCAAGGGATAGAAGGCAATGAAAAAGCAAATGATCTAGCTAGAAAAGGAGCGAACACTCCACTAACTGGACCAGAACCGTTCTGTTTTCCAAACGGGAACCAACTGAAAGCGGAACTGAAGAATCTGGAAGACTCCATCTGTAACTTGGAATGGGTGTCCTCCAACGGTCTAAGACACTCGAAAAAGTTCCTTAGAACTTATGACCGAGAAAAATCAAAGGTTTTCCTTGTTAAGTAAAAACAATCTTCGGATTGTCACGGGGTTTCTAACAGGACACTGTCTCCTCAACGAACACCTCAGTAGGCTGAAACTGAGAAACAACGGCGAATGCAGATTTTGTGGGGCAAAATGGGGAAACACCAGAACACCTTATCACTGAGTGCGCCGAGACGACGACCATTCGTGCCATGAACCTTGGTACGTCTGATGTCGAGGATGGAGAGCTGGCCTCTGTGGAGCCGTCTCAGATACTGGATTTTCTTAAAGCCCTGAGACTGTATGATGAGTTATAACTCGTTATAACTCAAGAAAGGGGAACACACAATAGATCTATAAGGTCGCGGTGATTAACTCCCCTCCTAAACATTCTACATTCTACATTCTAGTTTAATTCTCCAGGAAACACATAATGTAACCGTTAGTCCTGACACTGTTCGCAATAGATTAAGAGAGGTCAACTTAAGAAGCAGACGCCCCTGGAGAGCTCAACCCTCAACGAGAGGAAATCGAGAGGTACGATATTTGTGGGCTCAAGATCTTGTTCAGTGGTCGAATGAACCATGGGCCAATGTTATTTTCACGGATGAGTCAGGCTTTGGAATTCATCCGGATTCGAGAAGGCTTAGGCTATGGAGAGAACCGGGAAATCTTATTCGGTTGGATCATGTTCAGGAAGTGCACCCTTATCAAGGTGGAACAGTTATGGTCTGTGGAGGAGTCCAGTTAGGCCGAAAAACCGATCTCGTTTTTCTTGAAAGGTTTCTAACAGGAATCACATATCGTGATTTAATTGTTGAGCCTGTCGTGTTACCATATGCCAATAATTTTGGGAGAAACTTCATTCTCATGCATGACAATGCACGGCCTCATACAGCCAGAGTGGTAAGTGAGTTTATTAATGCTCATCAATTAAACATCTTACCCTGGCCGGCACAATCTCCTGACCTCAACCCCATCGAGCACGTATGGGACGCGGTCCAAAGAAGAATTTTGTGATTGGGTATGCCTCGTGAAACTCGTAGGGATCTGGTTCGGACCGTGAATGCAGCGTGGCAGGCTGTACCTCAGGAAGAGATCGACAACCTGATCAGGAGCATAGAGAGACGATGTAGAGCTGTAATGAACAGTAGAGGAGGCCATACCCTTTATTAAGTAAAAATGGTTTTATCTTTTTTTTTTAATTCACAGTTTAGAATAATAAAAAAATGTATGTATTTTTTTGAGTTCAATAAAAATCAAGGTAAATTTGAAAAAATCGGTAAATTTCGCATTTTTATTTCCAATACGTCCTGTAAACTATTTGTTTATTTTAATTTTATTATATCAGAAATGCAAATAATAAAATTACTAACGATGGCTGGATAAAATTGTAATATCCCTAGACTTTTCCGGTGTGTTTATTTTTTGACTTTCCGTTTTTTTATTTAAAGTTTGTAGAAATATGCAAGACTTACAAACCTTTTGCAGCAAGACCAAGACCAACGGACACATTATATTAATAAGGCAATTAAATAAGTCAAATTATATTCAAAAAAGATAAGAATTGACAAGAAGGGAGCATTTTTAAAACAGCCGAATTTTTTTTAATATCTAGTACTTCAATCTAGTAACAATCTTCAAATCTAGTACTAGAGGACGAAATATTTAAATCTCGCTCAAATGTCAAGAATTTACACAAAAGTTATGTAAACGTTATACGGATAATGATCTTTTAAACTTTCTTAACGTATTCACCAATATTTCTTGTAGGTAAGTAAATATCTCTTTTCTGTATGAAAGAGTGCAGCTAGCAAAAGATATGCTGTTGCCAGATTAGCAATTTTATTAAGCATTGTTGCGATAGACGATATTTTTTTTTAGAGTTTGTTGTGTAAAAACTGTGACTTTTTCGATGCGCCAGAGAAAACAAGACAGTACGATCAAAAAGAGGTCCTCTGAAATAGAGGACGGTTGGCAACCCTAATCTAGTAAGCTATAAACTTTTTCGAAAATTTGAAAGGTGCATATTTTTGACCTCGCAAAACTGCAATTCTTCCCCTATTTAACCGACTGCGACTCTATCTCCAGTAGTTTCCGAGATACCCATAGAGAACATCGTAGAGAACTCATCCTCTATAGAGGAAATCAGTTTTTAAGCATAAATTCGAAACTATTAAACGGAATAAATAGTTTCTACATTTCCTTTAAAACATTAATCTCATAAATCGATCACTTTCATAGCAGAAAAATATACAAGGTGTAAATAAATAAATGCGAAAAAAATCAGGTGACTGCTATTTAAAAAATACGAGCTATGATTCAACTAATACTAACATTATTTATATATACCTCATTTATTGATAAAATCTACAAGCAAATGAAAAGTGAGAGCTATTGTTTTGATCGATTGTTATATATGTGTATAACTTTCTTATGCGTATTTTTTCCGATAACTATCGCTCAGAGATTTTTTAATTTTATAACCAATGATCCCGTATCAGTATTATGTTTTGCCAGTTATGATGATCTTTATCGACGTGACGGTTAGGTATAATAGCATTTCTGCTACACATCTACCTCTGTGGACTAACAAAGTCTTCGATCGATCGATTATTGATCTGTGACATATGAATTATTATAAATAATTAATGTTATGTTAATAAATAAAATATACTCTGTAAACATAATTTCAATGAAGAAATAAATAATATTTTTAATTTCTAATTGATTAATTTAAACTATTAAAAATGTTATTGCTATCTCGGCACTATTATATAGCATGTTTAAACATCGTATCGTATATCACGGGATGCCGGTCGACAACAAAGATTAATTATAATAAAAAATTACGCCAATTAAAAGAACCTACCGTCGTCGGCCTTTTAACTTTTTTACAAGTATTATTGATTGGGGTATGGCAGCGGAATTATGTGAGAACCTGAAAGTGAACACGGCAGTCTGCTTCTGATTTATTTCATTACGGTTTTCGGCGGATCTGGTTTTGGTGTGGTGCGGATACCGTCATCGGCGTTGCCGACACGAGGATCCTTACCGTGATTTTCTTTCAAAATTTTCTAGACTCTTGAGGATAATTCTTGCACTTTTAAATAGAGTAATTTTAATAACATTAAAAATTACAATAAACAAAAGATGTTATCGTGGGGACTGTAATAAAAAAGTATAACGAAATTATCGGGCAAAACCTACAGTAAGATTAGCCATGAAAACATGACTTAAATATGACTACCCATATGAGGCCTTGATTAGCCTGAGACACTTCTACATTTACTATCGGCAAGTCTACATCATGCTGCTGCAAGTGAAGACTTGAAGTAAATAATGTTCTAAGTACCAAAATCATTAGTTAGAGATACACAACATTTTTTTTGTTATATAACCAATGTATAAGAATGGGCGATGTCTCTGTTGAGAACTATGTTCAATACAACTTAATGGCCGTGGCACTTAGCTCTTTATGTATGTTATTAGTTATGGAACTTAGGACATTATACAAATAAAACATAATAAACCAATTGAAGGGTCTACGGAAAAAACTTGATAAGCGCCAATTTCTTAATTTTTGGATTTTACAATTCTGTCCCTACTTTTTGTTCCTACTGTCCCAATTTACAAGTCTGTCCCTACAAAATGTATAAACTCTGCAGGGCAATAAGTTGTTAAATCCTATCATATATGCCTAGTAAAAATATAGAATACACGGCAAGAACCTGATAACTACTAGCCGTTCCAATACTGTCCTGTAAAATCAGTGAAATGGCGCTTATGATGTTTTCTCCCTGAACCCTTTAATTTTTAGTACTTAGAACATTATTTATTCAAGTCTTCCGTTAATCTACGTACCAATACTAAGTTAAGTATATATTTCCCACTAATTAATTAATTACCTTTGTATTTAAGTTGTGATTCACTGTTAAATATGTAATACCATAAATTAAGAAATAATACTAGAACGGTTCTTTTAAATGGTTAAAATAAAAATAATAATTATTAATATTAAAACTTAATCAAACAATATTAAACAGAAATTAGTACTTTATCATAACAGTTGAGTAATCAAAGTTATTTTCGCTAACGATATTAATTAGTCGATTTTCATATTTGTTTTTTGGAATTATTATGGTAATTAAATAAAATTAAAAACCATTTGATTTTTATAAAATTGTTTTTTTAGCCAGTAAGTACGTACTTTCCAACATTATTAAATAATTATTTTCGCTATTAACAAAATCGTTTTGTTAATATTGCTTTATGAAATATTGTTGTATAATTATAAATTTAATTTCTTTTATTAATACAGAATCATAGAAATTTTTAAATATATACGAATAATATCCAAAATTTTCGAAAAGGTCTAAAAACTGTTTCAAAATATAGTGACTATTTAAGAAAAACTTCGGGTTATATGTAAGTATACATTAATTATTACAGTGGGGGGTTGGAACCTTTGATGTTACAACAGCAAAATAAAACACTAATTCACCACAATACACTAAGACAATTTAATCTTAACACTGGATGCGAGTTTAGCTAACTACGTTAGCATCATTAGCAGATGATTAAAACATCTTTAGTCATCTTCTGATGGTGCCAACATGGTTAGCGAAAAAAAAGTGTTTTGGTGTATTGTGGTGAATTAGTGTTGTATTTTACTGTTCATTAATTAAATGAAAGAAATAAAAAGTATACCAAAAATAATAAAAGGTAATGGTAAATAGTAAATAAGGGTAATAATTAAGAAAAGTATCAAGAAAATTGAAAATTAGTTTGTATAGCACTTGTGTCATAAAAACATTGTGGATTTCTCTCTTTCATATTTCAGCATTAAAATTATATCAAGTCACCTTCTTTTCATACTTAACATTAAATGAAAAAATAGGAAGAAATAAAACAATAAAATAATAAAATTCAATAAAATATTGTGTGTTAAAGTAACGACAGGGAGATATTAATTATCTTCAATGTATCTAATATGAACTTCTACAAAATAGACTGAAATTGAATCAGATATATCTAATAATATAAATTAGTCATTCAATACAAATACATTATTAATCGTTAATATAAAAATGATATATAAGGACAGGTTTTCCTAGCATATATTAGGATTTCACCGCTAAAAGTTTCGACTTTAGATTTTAATTAATTACGTATATGATTTATACGGTCTTTATCGCGGAATAGGTCGTCATTATGTCGTTTAATAATTTTATAGTTCTATTTTGGTACTGTCTCACGATAGCACAAAGTTCTATTTTGGTACGGTCCCACGATAGCTACCAGTGTTGCCAAAATGAGCAATACGGGAATTACTTGGGGAAAAAAGAGATGTTATTTAATCATCTGTCACCGTTCGCGTACAGTTTTTCGCCACTTCTGGAGTGACACTCGGTCATTCCGTTCCAAAACTAACAGTGAAGTTTGGTTTCCAAAACAAGGAGGGCGGTGACTACACTAGCGGTAGTCAGACGACTTCATGGAAAAATCTGGGGCCTCAGACCACAGATGGTGCACTGGCTGTACACTGGAGTGGTGGGGTGTTCAGTAACATGTATTCTTGGTATGGTGGCCTAAGGTAATGCAACAAACGACAGTGCTCAGCCTTAGTAAGGTGCAAAGACTTGCTTGTCTGAGCATAACAGGGGCGATGAAATCAACGCCCAATGCACCAATGGAGGCGCTTCTGGACCTTCCGTCTCTTCACATAGTGATCCAGGCGGAGGCAAGAATGGGACTCTATCGACAACAAAGTGTCTTGTCTCTGGGAAATAGGACAGAAACAGGACACTTAAAGATGGGAGATTCTATCGGAGAACCTCTACTCCAAATGAGATCGGACCAAATCACCCCTCTTTATCACTACCACAAACCATTCGAGGTGAACAAAATGGATCGAGAAATGTGGATAGATATAACATTCCTTCAGGATAGACTAACCTGGTATACAGACTAACCTGCTATACAGAGTATTTCAGCAAAGACCAAGGGCAAGCTTATCCTTTTCCTTGGGTAAACACTCAACTGTATTCCAGGCAGAAATCTTCGCCATTCTACAATGTGTGAAAGAAAACAATAGAAGAGATTATTCAGGTAAGCTCATCAATATATGCTCAGACAGTCAACCTACACTTGGGGCGCTTATGAGCCCAAAGGTATCGTCGAGACTCGTCTGGGAATGCCTGGGTGAACTGGGAGCTCTGGCACGAAGGAAGAGAATTAAATTATTCTGGGTGCCGAGCCACATCGGCATCCAAGGCAACAAAAAATGATGAGCTAGCTAGGCAGGGACCATCGGCATCCTATCTTGGTCCAGAGCCAGTACTGGGAATACCCAAATGAAATGGAATACCTGTAGTGCACTGGATCAGGGAAAAGCAGAATGTCCATTGGATAAACAGCACAGCAAGGCTTTTATCCAAGAACCTAGCTCTAAAACCGCAAAAGAACTGCTAATGCTTAGCAGGAACAAAGTGCGGATTACAACAGGCCTCTTGACAGGACACATGGCTGTCAAGTGTTACCTGAAGAAGCTCAACCTGTATAAAAGAAGTCTTTGCTGCAGACTCTGCGATAAAGATCCTAAAACAGCGGAGCACATAATATGTCATGGCGAGGCTCTGGATCGCAAGCGACACTTTTTATTCAAATTTGAGTGTTCTGGTGCTAAACTACTATTATTTTTCTCAGAACCAAGGCCAGCAGATCTAAGGAAAGCAAACGTAAAGTGTCATGAAGAAAATGGCGATTTTGTGTTACTATATATAGAAAACACCCTGCTATGGTTTGTTGACGAGCCGTACCAAATGTGCTAAATACCGCTGCTCTGCTGTGACAACCGTCGCGTTGCGTCGCGCGTCGTCCTTATAAGACAGATTATCGTATAATATAAACTAAAATTTATTATTATTGTAATTTTCATTTTACTAGAGTAAAAAATAGTATTAACTTCGAGAACATCAACACTCATAATACTCCAACTAAATATCTGAAGAAAATTTTTGCTGCGAGCTAAAAAAGTTGCTACATTACATATCTAAAAACCACTTAGAGTATAGTCTTGACACCGTACTATCCATTACGGCTTCCTGAGTCTTCGGACCCATTCATTAACTGACCCAAGCCGCTTAATTATTAAAACGTAGCTCATTTACGGATGATGATGATGTGAATAACCTTCTGCTTCCATTCTTCGATAACTTAAAAATTGCTTCGGTTTTATGAATCGAAGAGAATCATTGACGAGTATCCGATTAGTTTTGTTAATGGATCATTAAGGCGAGCCTTCCTATCGTTATAATTTATATTTTTGAATTTTGGCAGTAATTTTAATAATATTTATATTTATCTTTCTCCACTGTGTTGAAGGCAGATGCCGAATTTGGGCTATGTACGAAATAATTAGACATATGGCGATTATAATTAAATAACCTACCTATATCCACAAAGTTACGCGGAAGAGTTTTGATTGCATTGGTTTCAACTTGCGGAGGGTGTTAATCTTTTGTTGTTATATTATACCAAAAAAAGATTAACCCCCTCCGCAAAGAAGTTATAAATATAAAGACTATTTATAACTACGAAGTTGCACGAATCTGACAAGTTTAGTATGGACAAATCGCCATATGTCATATTATTTCGGACATAGGCCGAATTCGGCATCTGCCTCCAACATATATACTCAGAATGAAAATTAATAAACACTAAATCTAAAATTGAAACAAAAAGTTCATTACTTTGTTTTAGTATTTAAAAAACATTTTTAAAACTAATAAGTCAGTAGCTGTTAGCAAGACATAAGTATTCAGCGTAAGCTAGTAGTTACGATGCCACATTTATATACTTAACTTTGACGTTAGCGTAAAAGTTGCGTGTTTTTAATTAAAATGGGCAATTTTTTTAATTATGACTGTACCACCTATAATATTTTCAACGTGTCTATCCCTTAGTTTAACGCTCAACTTTTATTAATTTTTGTATTATCGGGTATACGTATAAGCGATACCAATTAAACGTTCAGTTAGGTAATCGAGGGCGCAATTTTTAAACTCATTGTTGCCAACCATGGACATATTCAGCGCCGGGCTGACTAACTGGATTTTAAATTTCCCGCTGTGTATTCTGGTGGTAGCTCTGCTGTAAAAAATGTCAAGTTGCCACATTTATTTATTTATTTCCTGACATTGTCATTCATTTTGACACTTTAGTTTTGTATTACGAGTTTTTGGTTTAACTGAATTGTGTTATGATACTTTAAGATTAAAAATTTTTACTAGCAAACCTTGCAGTGGGACATTGTTCCTTTTAGAACCTCTTTTAGTGCGAAGTGTACAAGATAGCTTAATAGCCATTGCAAAAAACTCATCGCAACCTTATTAGAATATTTTGAACGGGAAAGCGGTAGTAAGGGCCCTTTATGCCCCTTAAGTGCTGTTAAGGAGGTGGGTTTTGTTGATGTAGATAATATCTGTTTACATATTTATAATTAATTTATTTTTTTTCCTAAAATATTTAGATTAAAAGAAAATATGTAAAAATGGGCAACGCTGTGCTGGTCAAGCAAGCTTAATCACGTGACTAAAAGTTTAATTGATATGAACTATATATCGTATATACGAGTACATATATTTGAATACCACTATCGTATTATTTTTTGAAAACAATAGTTTTTTTATTAATTTTATTTATCTTTGATTTATATTGATATTCTAATACAGAGAAAAAAAAAAGTTATTACTGCTGTTAACACTAATCCCTAAATATTTTTTAATAAGAAGATAAGAAGAGAATTATTAAATCAAATATTAATGCACTCACTGCTAGTGAAAGCAAAACAAAATTAAAAATTAATAAAAATGTAATTAATGACATTTTCGAGACATTATCGTTATAATTCCTTAGACTAACATATGGCAGAGAAAAATAATGTTAAACATTATATAATTGAATTAATAATAGGCAGTTTCTGTCATTGAATATGTAATTTTCTTATAATACTATAAAGATATTATACTTCTATGAACTAAGATTTTTATCGAGAAGTTCAGACGGCATTTTTTTGATTTATTACATTGATACTACCGGTTAAGGAGATAGAAACCGCATTTATAATGATCGGTAAAGATTTAAATCGATATATTAATATACAGGAAACATTTTTTATAGTTTAACGTTATTCGAGTTCATATTTTGAATAACAGTTACCTATACCTATTAATTTCATCAATTTCACTTACTAAATTTTCCTACTTTGTTATTACATTTTTATAACTAAATTATTGTCTTCTCAGATATCTATGAAGTATTGGAAGTAAGGTAATTAATTATATTTTCCATCTACAGTTGTAAAAATTATTTAAAACTTTTAATCAGCCTTTCAAGATCTACAAAATTTTGGTAACAAGATAAAAAAAAGGCAGTGGCGCACATATTTTTTAAAAAAAAAATATTTCAGTAATAACCCATATGCACGTCCCTGATGAATATGTCGACACTTTAAATATGTCGCACTTATGGTGACTTTTACCCCCAAAATTTCATTCGAACGACTAAAAGCACTCGAAAGGAAATAATAAAAAATCGGAAAATGAATGAATTGAAGACTTAGCCTCCTGTAACTACGAAAAAAGCAGAATCGGACACATGCTGCTATGATAAATAAATCTAAATTTTACGTGAGGAATCTTACACGAGAGATGTCACATGTTTTTGAAAACATCCTGTATATGAAACAGAAAATATAAAAGATAAGGTTTATGTTCTATGCGACTGTTGGTATCTCCCATGTTAATAATATAATACTATTTGGTTATACCGTATGATCGAATAAAAACGGCGTCAGCGATGGCTATGAAATGAAGAGCGCTCGCTGTCATTTTATATGTAAAATTATATGGGAAATGTCATCGATCGTCATTTCCAAGCCAACTGGACGCCGTTTTTTTTCGATCATACGGTACATTTATACACAATAAAGTTTTTTTTTCTGTACAGTTTGGAATTCAAAATTATTAGGTGTTTTATAAAATGTTTGTCAAAATTTACATTTAAGTATTTGGAAATATAGTATATAGGTAAATAACTCAATAATATATCATTCTTACACTTACTATTATTGAGGTGTTAATAAAAATAAGAAAATGTCATTCCTGCAAATTACTGATCTATGGAAATGATTGAACTTTAATGTTTCTACAGGTAATAAAATGGGACAAAAACTAATTAAAACCATCAGTTTTAATAGATATCTAGTTTAAAAACCGAGATTTGTAACTAACCCGTTCAAAAAAATTAAGAGTAAAATCGGTTTTAGAGATTATTCTAAATAAACATCATTAATCTAATATAATTACGATAAAATGCAAATGAAGCAGTATACCCCGTTGAGAATAAAACTAAATCTTAAATATCAATAATTAATAAGAGTTTTTTCGTTCACGCTTATAAATAAAACATTGTTAATGGAACATGCAATTTTCGATTTAACGATTTTCGTTTAAAATTAAAACGTATAATATCAAAATTTATTAATAAATATCTATAAAACTATAAAAAAATGATCAAGATAATATAGATACATTTTTACAACATCATATGTCTTATTCTCTTGTAATATATAGAACTTTTGCTTTCCCATTCCTAAACAACAAAACACAAAAAAATAGGAAAACTTGTTGTAGACCAGATACAACACAAGTAAAAGTATCACAACAGTGTTTTGTTTTCTTCCTATTAATAAATGTTTCATATTGGCGTATTATCCTTTGATGTGAATCCTGCATGTTCAATAGAAATAGATAGGGTATTTCCAATATGCGATAGTACTACATTTAAAGTCAATGTTGAACTGCATAAAGCAGCTAATATACCTCCAATGTTTTTGCAGAAAATCAAGTTATTTTTCATATTAAAAAATGGTGTTAGCCCTTTATGATATTTGTAAACAACACATATTTAGGTCTTCTGTAATAAAAAGTTCGTCATTATACTGATCTATTGTGTGCCCCTTTTCCCAACATTACAGATCTATTATGTGTTCCCTCAGGTCTTTGACAAAAGTCAATATCAGAAACGGCTCCACCACTATCAGGCCAGCTCTCCATCTCCGACATCAGCCGTACCAAAGTTTACGGCATGAACGGTTGTCGTTTCGGCGCATAAGATTGATGAGGTGTTCTGGTGTTTCCCCACTTTCCCCACAGAATCTGCATTCGCCGTTGTCTCTTAGCTTCAATTTACTGAGGTGTACGTTGAAGAGACAGTGTGAAACAAGTGTCCTGTTAGAAACCCCGTGATAATCCGAAGAATGTTCTTACTTAAATCAAGAAAAATCTTTGATTTTGCTCGATCGCAAGTTCTGAGAAAATTTTTCGAGTGTCTTAGACCGGGGTTGAAGAATTCCTATTCCAGGTTACGGATGAAGTCTTCCAGGTTCTTGAGTTCCGCTTTAAGTTGATTTCCACTGGGAAAGCAGAACGGTTCTGGTCCAGTTAGTGGAGTGTTTGCTCCTTTTTAGATCGTTTGTTTTTTCATTATCTCCTATCCCTTTGTGAGCGGGCACCCAGTGTAGGAGGACTTTATTTTCTTTGCGTAATTTTGTCACCTTTTCTAGGCATTCTTTAATCAACTTCAAAATGATGGTTACTGAGTTGGTTTCTTTTATTGCTGCTTGACTATCGGATAGGATGGCTATTTCCTATTTTTGATAGTTTCTATCTAAGATTATTTGTACGCATTTTTCGATAGCGGAGATTTCTTCCTGAATGATGCTGGGGTAGATGCCCATTGGTTCGGAGTATTTAGTTTTCGGTCCAAAGTACTCCTATCTCTGTTGCTGCCTTGGTTTTGGAAGCATCAGTATAACACGTTATGATATGGTCTTTTACATGCTGAGTAAACGTTTTTCTCTTCCAATCCTTTTTATTGCGCAATACTACTACAATGAGGTGTTTCTCAAAGTTGTACATCGTTGGTATGTCATTCACTGGGGGTTGGAGGAGTGAAATTTTATTTTTGAGGGTGTTCCAAGCCCCTGAAAGTCCTGCGATACTTTTGGATGCCTTTCTTCGTACAGAACATGAGTAGTAGGTACTCCAGTATATTTTAATAATTAACTTTCATCCAAGGTTGAGCTAGCTAGGCAAGTATCATCAGCATCCTATATTGGTCCAGAGCCAGTACTGGGAATACCCAAATGTACGGCCGATAGTGCACTAAAACTCTGGATCAGGGAAAAGCAGAATATCCACTAGAGAAACAGACAGGGGCACAGGTACAGCAAGGCCTTTATCCAAGGCCCTAGCTCTAAAACCGCAAAAAACTGCTAATGCTTAGCAGGAATAAAGTGCGGATTATAACAGGCCTGTTGACAGGATACATGGCTGTCAAGTGTTACCTGAACAAGCCCAACCTGTATCAAGGAAGTCTTTGCTGCAGACTCTGCGATAAAGATCCTGGAACAGCGGAGCTTGTTATAACCATTATAACCATCCTATCAAGGACCTGCATAGTGCAGGGCACAGGAATAGGAGAATAGATGCAGATATAGAAAGGGGACAAACACAATAGGCTTCACAGGTCGTAGTGTTTCCGGAAGAGGACGGCCTCTTGTCATTGAGAAAAAAAAGGTTGAATTGTATTGATTTGGTGAGTATCTTTTTTCAGTAGGCTTTAAAGTTGCCTATCGGTTATTTTTAGACATCTACGTCTCATACACATTCTACATGCCTTTCTCTCTCTCTCCGTCTGAGCCGGAAATTGCAATCTGCCGGCACGTGCTTCCTGCAAGACCGAACCGAAACAGTTAGGAGAGATGGCGGCACGGCAGCATCCCGGTTGCCGCGGCCCCATTAATAAATAATTGAGATGCCGGAGTGGCGTTCGGCCGAGGCCTAGGCCGTTGCCGTCGCTCGCTCGACTTCGCTACTACTATTATTATTATTATTACCGATAGCAGATATCATTATGATCGATTTATATTTCTCGGCGCGTTTCCAGCGCAAGAAATCGAACGGTCGCGGCCGGCGCGCGGGCTCATTTGCGTATTATCGTAATTACGTTAGATTAATGTTATTATATTTTAAAGTAATCCGTAGTAAATTTCTTATTATTCGTTAGTTTCTTATGATTTATATGCCGCTTTTTTTCTCGAATCTAATACAAATAACCGTTGTATAAATGGTTTTCTGTTACAAAGAACAGAAATTTATATGTCAATAATGATATCTAAGAAAGGTATTTCCGCTATGGCTTCCCCATATTGGTTACCACTGCAAAATTAATCACATTCAAAAATAGTGTCATCTATTTAACGTGGCGTTATTTAAATATAAGCTTCTTCTTATGATAGTGCCATACTTTAAACAGAGGGTTCACTGCTTCTCGGCTTGTATATACTTGTGATATGAATCAGCTTTTCACAAGTAAAAAATAGTTTTTATCAGTAACTGTGACTGAGATTATTATCTTTAACAATGTATACTACCGTATGATCTAAAAAAGCCTGGGTCAAAGACTGGCTGGGAATGACAATAATCGATGATAATTTTGGCGCGGTCAAGCTCTAGACGTTGACGAATGGCGAAGTTGGTCATTTTCTTCGCCATTTACATAAAACTTGTCAAAAATTATTACTAATTATAGAAAAATTTAAAAAGGATCGAAGGTTTCCAGAGAAAAATCTATATTTCCAAAAAAATATTTTTTTCTCGAATTTTAACTACGCAATTTAAAAATCATATTTACTCAATATAAAAATAAAAGACAGCCTTCTAAGGCCAACTGGTAGTAATCTCCATTAAATAATAAAGAAGACTACGGACTATACAGGATGAGTCTTAAATAAATGCAAATATTTTCAGAAGTGGTATATTTTGACCCCAGAAACACGTCTATGAGATTTTTCCGAAAAAAAAGATGTTGAAAATCGCGCATTTTCTTTTAAATTTCCCTGTATATTTTTCGAAAACTTTTTGGAACTGTGTGTTCACCGCAAATTTTCCCACGGTGTAATTTCTTAGCCTGTTTCTTAGTCTCTGATATTACCATAGTTACGGCTTTACTCTATGGTTACGGCACTAAAAGGGATGCAAATACAGGAAAATTCCGGTGGCTCTCAAAATTTTTTCAAAAAAAAAATAAATTTTTTAAATTTTAAAAACTTAAATAACTCGGTTACTTTGGACTTATCTGAAATATGGTAAAGAGAAAATATGTTTCTTTTATCGAGATCTGTCAGCCCTGAAAATGTTGGCACTTATTTAAGACTCACCCTGTATAGATGACGTCTAGGCCTTGAACTCATTATCATCGATTATCATTCCCTAGCCGTCTTTGACGCCGTTTTTTTTTCGATCGTATGGTATTTTTGGTAATACGTTATACCAAATTACTTGCATTAACATGCACAATTAATTTGCATTACCCGTCGTTAAAACTGAGCTTTAATTCGTTATATTTTCTAGTTATATCTCTTATACAGGGTGGTTCGAATTTTATTCCGGAAACTTTGGTTAGGTTAGGTTAGGTTAGGTTGTTAAAAAATTGACATAGTTACCATATTCTGTAGATAAAAATAAGTAAAAAAGATCTTATAAATGTATATCCTAAAATGCTTACTTTCGGAGATACATGGCGTAGAAGTTTCATTTTTATTTCAATTTCCAAAAAATTTCTGAAGTAACGTCAATATTTGAATGAAAATTGATATCTGGTAGTTTTTTGACATGGGAAATCTGATTTTGATGTCAATATGACTCCTATTTGCAGTGGGGGTCACCTATATTTGTTTTAACTGTTTTGGAGAGTAATAACTTTTCGTCCGTACCTGTATAAAACTACTGAGTAAAAAAATATACATTTTCGTGATTTTTTTACATAAAAAATGTCTCTTGTTAAAAATCGCTACGAGCAACCGTTCTCGAGATATTTAGAACTGGAAATAGTCAATACACGTCTTTATTGACAAAAATAAACAGGTTGATTAATTATTTGACTGAAATTATAAATTTGGGAACTTTTTATTTTTTTAAATTAATCATAAACTTTTCTTCGAAAAAATGATGATAAAACAGTTTCTGTTGAACTTTTGGCACAAAAATATTTCAAATTTATGATTTTAGTCTAATAACTATTTGGTCAACATGTTTAATTTATGTCAATGATGACAGGTATTCATAATTTCGATTCAAAATATCTGGAGAACCATTACACGTAGCCATTTTTACCTAGAGACCTTTTTTACGTAATAAACGTCGCAAATGTATATTTTTTTACTCAGTAGTTTTATACAGGTACGGACAAAAAGTTATTACTCCTCAAACCATTTAAAAATATGTAGGTGACGCCCTCTACAAGTAGACATATTGCAAGACATGGGCAAGTAGAGTCATATTGACATCAAAATAAAATTTCTCATGTTAAAAAAAATTCCAGACACCAATTTTCATTCAAATATTGACGTTACGTCAGAAATTATTTGGAAAAATCGAAATAAAACTGAAACTTCTACACCCTGTTTCTCCGAAACTAAGCACTTTAAGACATACATTTAACGAACTTTTATAGATATTTTTATCTGCAGAATATGCTGCCGAAGTTTCAGGAATACAGTTCGGACCACCCTGTATAATTTTCTTTATTTGATCGAGCAAGAGAATTATATCAATACTCATCGCATTTTTCCAATATTGTAAACCTTTTTGCAGGAAAAAATCGGACTTGATTGTTTTCCGTATTAAAGGCATCGAGCAGCTCCCGAAGAGCTCTCATTAACGCTTCACACACGAACGATCGCATCCCGGATGCCGGTGCAGAGAGGCTGCGCGAGATTAACATGCATCACGTAGCACGCTTACGCTATTATGAAGAAGGATGAATGCAATTTGCATAATTCGCCATTTTTTGACGTTCATTTTGTTTCCATGTCGAAAAAAAACTGTTTGCAAATAAATTTTGATTCCATAGTGTTTTTGAAAAAATAATCATTTGAAGGAAATTAATTATTTGAAGGAATGTCAAAGCATTTATATATTTAAAATAATTTAAAGTGAACTTAATAATTCTATACATAACAACTAACTTGTTCATGTATAATGATGCTTCCAAAACCAAAGCAGGAATAAATATATAGGAGTATTTGGGCCGAAAACTAAAACTCCGAAACAATGTGAAAGATATGTACAACTTGTCTTAAGTCGATCCTACACGTTCCGTTCAATGTTGTTACCAACATTTGGCACAGGTTTCGACAATATTCAATTGACAAGTGTTTCTCCGACACGATGTGGCAAATGTGCCACACCACTTCAGTCTATCTCGGTCGTGTGGGACCGGGATAGACTAAAGTGTGGAAGTTTAGATAGGAACTATCGGAAACAGGAAAGAGCCATCTTATCCAAAAATCAAGCAGGTTTAGAGTATTTGAACAAACTTGGCAAAGAAAATAAAATCCTCCTACCGTGAGTGCCAGCCTAACAAGGGATAGAAGGTATTAAAAAAGCAAACGATCTAGCTAGAAAAGGAGAGAAACACTCCACTAACTGGACCAGAACCGTTCTGTTTCCCAAGTGGAAACCAACTTAAAGCAGAACTCAAGAACCTGGAAGACTCCATCTGTAACCTGGAATGCGAATCATCCAACCCCCGGTTTAAGACACTCGAAGATATTACTCAGGACTTACGACCGAGAAAAATCAAACATTTTCTTTGCTTTAAGTAAGAAAAATCTTAATATCGAAATATCACGGAATTTTTAAAAGGACACTGTCTCCTGACTGGTTAAAGCTAATAAATAGTACGAGAGCTAGCAACGTCGAAAAAAACAAGCATTTTAAGACGTCTGGCTCTTTGATATATCTTTTACTAAGCTCTCTATAACAGCATGCGGCCCGTCTGGCTGCCGGTAAACGTCGCGTTCCCTACTGAGCATTGAAAGAAGATCCTGTATTTTTCTTTAAATTCTAGTATTGAATATAAATCGAACATGTCTCCATAGCGCAGTGCGTAGAGTTTCGGACCACGAACCGAGGATTCAGAGTTCGAATCCGGGTCAGGACAAAGACTTCATTTTATTTTCGTTTATATTCTGATAGTAAAGTATTAAATATTTGTTTTTTTTTAATCACCAGAATTATTTAATACTTTTCTATCAGAATATAAACGAAAATAAAATAAAAAGTCTTTGTCCTGACCCGGATTCGAACTCTGAATCATCGGTTCGTAGTCGGAAACTCTACGCACTGCGCTATGGAGACATGCTCGATTTATATTCAATATTAGAATTTATAGGACTAAATTAAAAAAAATATATAGGATCTTCTTCCGATGCGCAGTAGTGAACGCAACGGGTATCGGCAGCCAGACGGGCCGCATGCTGTTCCAGAGAGCATAGTAAAAGATATATCAAAGAGCCAGACGTCTTAAAATACTTTCTCGAAAACGTTGCTAGCTCTTAGACTATAAGAAACAACGTTGAATGCAGATTATGTGGAGAAAATAGGGAAACACCAGAGTACCTCATCACTGAGTGCGCTGATAGGACAGTCCTTCGTGTAAACCGTAACCCCTGTAAAATCGTCTGAGCTACAGACTTTGATCAACCTCCTTCTTGTATGGTGAGTTGTAACTCAAGAAAGGGAGACAAAATAGATCTATAAAGTCGCGGTGATTAACTTTCACCCCCCTATACAATCTACAATCTACATCTTGTTCCCAGATAAGTGCCCATGAATCCGCAATTTTCATTCCTCTTCTAGAGAAAAACTAATTTAAACAAAAACAATTTATTACAAAACAATTCATTATAGACTCAATATTAATACTCGAAAATTTTGGCGAACTTATTATCTAGCGTTAAGGTATAAACCTATCTATAGTTCATATCAAATAAACTTTGATCACGTCATGCGATTAAGCTTGACCAGTACAGCATTGCCAACTTTTACATAATTTCTTTTAATCAAAATATTTTAGAAAACAAAAATAAATAAATTATAAATATAAAAACACTTATTATTTACATCAACAAAACTCAGCTTTTTAACAGTATTTAAGGGACATAAAGGGCAATTACAACAGCATTCCCGTTTATTCTAATAAAGTTGCGATGAGTTTTCTACGGCTATTAAGTTATTTTGTACGCTTCGCACTAAAAGAGGTTCTAAACAGAACAATGTTCGACTACAAGATCTGCCAGTAAACATTTTTAAGCTTTAAAGTATCGCAGCACTATTTATTTATATAAAAAACTCGTAATACAAAACTAAAGTGTCAAAACGAATAACAATGTCAGAAAATATTAAATAAATAAATGTGGCAACTTGACATTTTTTACAGCAGAGCTTCCATCTGAATCCCCAGCGCGAAATTTAAATACTGTTAGTCAGTCCGGCGCCGAATATGTCCATGGTTGGCAACAATGAATTCAAAAATCGCGCCCTCAATTACGTTACTAAAAGTTTAATTGATATCAAATATAGGTGTTATTTTATTCTTAACTACAACGTATTTTTTTCCTTAAAAAAATATAACGTTTGTATTAAAAGAATTACAAAAAAACAGCTTTAATAATATAACCGGTACTTATAATAACTTATTTAGGTACTTATAACTCTTATTTCATCGGTTGTAATTCTATTTAAAAAAAGTTTTAAGAAAATTATACCAATTGAATGCCTCTAAATATAAATATCTCACTTAATTGCAAGTGAACGGAACTAGAAAAATAAAAAACACGCATAGCTTCCTAATTGATACAATTTCTTCTATACCGATCGACAATAATCACTTTACTACGATTTTTTTTGCTCTGTCAAAGTAAAAGCCACAATATTAATTCGAAATAAACAAACAATAAAGATATAACATTGCCTGGCGCAAAAAAGAGCTACATGGAATAGTAAATTAAGTTTATAATTAGTTTAACCTCGAATACTAATAGCTAAACCTCCATCTACGAGTTCTATACGTATATCTAGCCTTACAAGAATTTAGAATTCCTGCACCACTTAACGGCAAATATTAATCAACTATCTCTCCGCGCTTATATAAATTTCATCCTTAATTACTTCCATGATACAATATTAATTTTCGTTGACATTATTCAAATGAACACGTGCTTCCTTTATAACTTCTTGTCGATTAATATGGTGTTTTTTGTTTCAGCGACCGCGGTTACCGTTGAGGCTGGAATGCTACATGCAGGAATATCCCAATTAAATTTCAATTATCGGTAAGGTGTAATTAAAACAAAAAAACGCGAACTTATGAAATTAAGACTGCAGTTTTTAGTGTGGAATGTAGAACGAGTGAGAGGGGGGGTTAATCACTGCGACCTTAAAGATCTATTGTGCCCCCCTTCCATGAGTTATAACTCGTAATACAGTCTATAACCCATCATGCATTTTCCTGTTGTTTAGGGGACAGGGCATATCCCATTCTCCTCTGACAACAGATGTTCTTCCTCCGAGGGTATACATCCTCCCACGGTTGGAGTTTGGCCCTCCGTGCCCTTCAGAGTCGAGGGGCCCATGAGGTGGAGGCTGGAGGACCTGTCTCCATTTTCTCTACCTCTTTAACATGGTCTCTCCTTAGACCTGATACCGGTGTTGTCCCGTATCTATATTAGAGGATATATCCCTCTTTCTCTAATGCCTCCTTGGATTTGTGATCAATTCCTATTGTGAGGACCTGAACATGACCCTAATTCCTCGAGTTGATGACTCGCCCACTCGATGTTCTCACATTGGAGTGCTGAGCGTGGATAAGACTCAGCAGGTAGGTTGTGTTCTTTTTTGGCTTCTCGGTAGAAAGACCGTGATGGCCTTTTAAATGTTGCAACAGAAAGTTATTACAAATGAACTAAAAGTACAAAAATAGAATCAATTTATTAGCGCAAGAGTCTAAGATGTTTTTACAAGCAGTATTTTAGAATATTGTGGATGATTTGAGTAATATATTGTTCCGAAATAAACATATCTGTGACTAATATACCGGGTGCGTCTCAAAAGTGGCTCACCCCTATAACTTTTTTATTTTTTTCAGTTAGAAAAACGAGATTTGGTATGTTAGCATATGACATAAATTAGGATTGATTGACGTGTTCTAATGTTTTTGATCACATCCGGTTTCACCGGAAATGACTACAACTTTTGATTTTTAAATGGCACCCTCTATATTTTTTTACTTTATTCGATAGAAAATAACACTCTGAATGACATATCATGTCAACTTTTGTCATTTTCCCATATGGCTTATTTGAAATTATAACGAATTTTGGTTCATAACGAAAATGTGACTCGAAATGCCATGTGTGTGGTATCAAATTATTGGTAAAAAAATGCTTTTTCCAAATATGCTAACGAGCCACCCTTGTTCCATTTGAAAAAATTGAGATATGATTAAAAATACGATTTGGGCATAACCTGCCAGGACGAGACACTAAAAACATTAGACGATAAAATCTATTTTGTCAAAACTCCTTGATTAAGAATTAGTGTTTTTAACATAGCCATGGCACTCTAGATTGAAATTTAAAATACGATCTTTTAATAACCGAGAATGTCAAAATTTTACATATGATATGTCATTATATTCAGAATGTCATTTTCTATCGAATAAAGTAAAAAAAATACCGAGGGTGCCATTTAAAAATCAAAAGTTGTAGTCAATTCCGGTGAAACAGGAAGTGACCAAAAACAATTGAATACGTCAATCAATCCTAATTTATATCATATACTAACATACCAAATCTCGTTTTTTTAACTGATAAAATAAAAAAGTTATAAGGGTGAGCCACTTTTGAGACGCGCCCGGTAGAGGAACTTCTGAAGGTATGAAATGGGAAGCAGAAAACTTTGCGGCCAGTAGGTATCATATATGTACAGTGTCACAGATGGACAATTTTCAGCCATCTAGACAAAAATGTTTCGTAATTTTTAACCAATAGCAGCCGATTACCATGATAGAAGCAAAAATTACTGATGGAAGCCCATTTGCCAGTCAAATATTTATCTAACACTCATATATTTAGTTAAATATTTTTAGTAAAATTATAGTTTTTTACGAAAAGGTAAATTTTGTTGTTAGAAAATTGGCTTAAGTGATGCAAACTATCAATAATTCTTCCATATATGGAGGTGACATCATTCCTGTACATTTTCTCTCAAATTACACCACTTAAGTTTAGATTTTCTTTAAAAATCAGATCAGAGTAGTAAGTTAGTTAAACACTTTTTTTATAATACGTTCATTTGAATTCAATCGGAGACCATATAGGGACAATGTCTAACCAAAACAATACTATAAGTGAATGAAAAATACATTTTGACATTTAGTATTGTGCAAATAAATTTCAAGCATGTACAAATATGAATATAACGATGCCATCTCGATAAATGGAGAAGTTAATCATACATTGCATCACTTTAATCTATTTTTTTCACAACAAAATTTATTTAAAACTAAAAGAATTTCGGACTTCCATCGTTTTTATTTATTTTGCTTACACAGCGTTTCGGTCATAAGTATCACTGACCGTTATCAAGTGTGAGCTGTATGAAGAGATACTGTGAAGTGAACTGTATGAAAGATGTGATATTTCTGACCGAAACGTTGTATAAGCAAAATAAATAAAGACAATGAAAGTCCAAAATTCTTTTAGTTTTAATACTGAATCATTGTCTACCACATTCAAAGTTTCGAAATGTATTTCTCTTTAAAAACTATTAATTGGTTCAATAAATTTAACTGAATATAAAATCACCTAAATACCGCAAGATCGAAAAAAACGGCGTTCAGTTGGCTTGGAAATGAACATCGGTGACATTCCCCATATAATTTTATATATAAAATGACAGCGATCTTCATTTCATAGTCATCGCTGACGCCGTTTTTTTTTCGATCATATTATATTTGACAAACAATTGAATTACCATCAATTATTTTTGTTTCTACCACAAGAGTCGGCTGATTTGGTTAAAAATTACGAAATGTTAATTTTTTTCATAAAAACATTTTATATGTTTATAATTAATTTATTTTTATTTCCTAAAATATCTTGATTAAAAGAAAATATGTAAAAGTGGGCAACGCTGTGCCGATTAAGCTTAATCACGTGATTAGTTTATTTAATATGAGCTATATTTGATAACAACAAGCGAAGGGACGAATTTACACCAGCAAACTTCCTAGTCAACAAAACAACGTAAAAACAACGCGAAAGAGACTGAACTAGAGAAAGAGACGACAGATTAGAATTAATTTGCTTTCTTTCAGATAAGCGTGTATTTTTGAGCGCATTTTACTTTCGATTTTCCTCTTTCGAAGCTGCACACGTACGTTCGTCCTTTCCTACCGGTGTGTGTAGGTACTTTCCAACGAGGACCCGGAAACGCCCAGCGAATCTGTTGCACTTTTAAAGGCAACGTCCTCGCGAGAACGGAGTAATTACGAAAGTAAAAACGAGTGTCATATTCGGCTCGATTATTATTAACGCGACGTAAATAGTGCATTTCTTGTATGGGAAAGTACCACACACTCGTAATTGCCCATAGAAGTACATCATGCTAAAAGTAGAGATTATTGATACTAGTCTTCACTCATAAAAACATAATTATGTTTTTCTTATTATAAATTTTTAGAATCCTCTACAGAGTGATGAATTGTCGTTGGAGACAGAAAATCCCATGCAACTTTTGAACTGTCCAAATATTGGCTCCCATGTTGATTTTACTGCCAAGTCGCAAAATAGGGTTTTAAAGGTCTGCATATAACTGAATTCAAGTGCCAAATTTGAACACTTTTGGAAAAGCCGATTTTAAGTAATTTAAGAGAAACTTCATCTATTTTTAGATTAAAACTGAACAGGTATGAATGCAAAACCAGGCAAATGCCAACATATACTCCTTACTTTTATCCTGTGGTTTTTCAACATCAAATTGTATTTCCAAAACGTTATGTACTACTTGAATTTAGCAAATGTTTTTGGAAAAAATGATCTTTATTATATTCTAAACGTACCATTTAATAAAAAACCAATTATTTTACTTATTAATAAGATGAAAAGAAATGGTTTTATGCGAAAATTAGCTTAAGCCAACGTACAGCAAAAAGAATAATTAAAAAATACAGCATACTATTTTTTCGTCGCCTTTTGACATTTCTTAATGATTTTGTTACTTTTGTTTGGGGTTTCTTTAATGTTCTTAGTTAGTACTAAGATAACTTCATAGCCTAGTGACTATGAAGTTATTTTACATTTTCTCCAATGTATTCCACGTGAAGTAAATTATTCAGATCTCCTAATTGTTTTAAAACCTATCGTGAATCGTGATCATTTATAAACGACTCTTTGTGCTCTACTGTTCTTTATTATGGATTCTTTTGCTTCAAACAGCCATAATAACTTAAGAGACAATTGCAATCTTTCGTTAGACATGTCTGTTATTTTCTTCAGAAGTGGACAATAAAATTTTTTTGAATTTCTAGAAAAATCGAGATACATATGTAAAATATAGATATCTTAAAATCTAAATTTTGGTCAAAACAAGCATCCAAAGTGGACTTTTATTTATTAATTTATATACCGGGTGCGTCTCAAAAGTGGTTCACCCCCTATAACTTTTTTATTTTTTCAGATAAAAAACGAGATTTGGTATAATATATTATGACATAACGTATTCAGTTGTTTTTGGTTCCTGTTTCACCGGAAATGACTGCAACTTTTGATGTGTAAATGATACCCTCGGTATTTTTTTACTTTATTAGATAAAAAGTGAGACTCTGAATAGCATGACATATCATAATATGTCAACTCGCATATCGTTTATTTGAATATGTAGCGTGCGGTTCATAACGACAATTTGACTCGAAATGCCAAGTGTGTTGTACCAAATTATTCAGAAAAAAATACTTTTTCCAAATATGCTAATAAGCTATCCTTGATCCATATGAAAAAATTGAAATATGATTAAAAAATACGATTTGGACAATCAAATCTATTTTTCCAAGGCTCCTTGATTAAAAATTAGTGTTTTTAACACAGCCATGGCACTCTAGGTTGAAATTTAATTTACTATTTTCTTTTAAGCGAAAATGCCAAAAGTTGACATATGATATGTCAGTCTCACAATCCAATAAACTAAAAATATATTGAGTATGCCATTTAAAAATCAAAAGTTGTCATCATTTCTGGTGAAACAGAAAGTGACCAAAAACAAGTGAATACCTCAATAAATCCTAATTTTTGTCATATACTAACATACCAAATCTCGCTTTTTTATATTTTATGAAGAAATAAAAAAAATAAATATGATCAAAAATACGATACTTTTGAGACGCACCCCGTATTGTGTTATTTATACTGTTTATATTTTATTTGTACATAACTGATATATGTGTACTGTTAAAATAAAAATATGTCTGTTAAATAAAAATAATAATCCATACTAAAATAGTAAATGATACGCCACTAAATAGCCGGTGATGCTGAAAGCTAAATTTCTTTCCCTTCTTCCTCTTTGCTACTAAGGCTAATCTGGACGGGGCCCAGTTTGTTTGAGCGGAATCCAAACTGCGGTCCTCGGCCATATTGTCAATAGCCTACCGACTTGCCGAGGGTCTAAATCGACTCAGCAGATATCCCATCTCATACGGCCTCGAACCGACGTGAATGAGCAGTGTGTGTCAATAGATTTTATACGCTTACTGTGGAATAGAGTTTCCAGACGGTCACCCGTCATCCACTCGCATCGTCTAACATCGCTTAACTTCGGTGATCTATTGGGAACAGGTGCCGGTGTGTCAACGTAGCTAAGCCGTTGCCCCTTCTTGGGAAAGAATGCTCAAAAGGTCTAATAGGACAAAAGTGTTACTAGCCCTTTCGGATTGCGTTTTCTGCACCTGACAACTGCAAATTAGGTAAAAATAACGTTTATTTATTTAGTTTAAAATATGCTTAGAGTTACTGCAACATAATAGATACAGTTAAAACAGTAAAAGATTAAAGTATTTGCAAAAAATGGTTGAAACTGTACAACAGACGCAGCCGATTGTCAACGGTTCTATTCCTCGGAACAGTTAAGCGAACCGATATGGAAAAATGGAAAATCGGGTAGCCGCAGTAAAATTGTTCCTAATAATGATAATTATAGACACGCGCATTTCTCCGGCGGCGGGCAGCGCTTTTTCGCCGCTTCCAATACGCGCCTCGCTCGTAAAGATGCCGGCGATAGTATAATTGCGAGCGCACGACAACTAACGTGCCGGCTCACATTTAGTTGGGCCGGAATTACGAATTAAATTGCTCAACAATTCGCCGCTAAAGATTCGAAGTTTATTTGTTCAGAGAGCACGCTAATCGTAATAGAAAAATATACCGGGGAAGGTATATCGCCGTTGGAAACATAGGAACTCTCATGCAAATTTTTAACTGTCCAAATATATAGTTGATTTTACAGAGAAGTCTAGCGAAGTACAGGTTTAATAAAGGTCTGGGTATGTTAAATTCACATGCCAAAATTTGAACAATTTAGGAACAGCTGATTCCTAAATAATTCAAGAAAAACTGCATCTACTTCTAAATTAAAAACTTAACATCAGTTAACAATGATAAATAACCGAGATAACCGGGATAAATGCCAACATACCTACCATTAATTTTTTTAAATAGTAAAAAAATCAACAGGAAAGTCAATATTTCGACTATATTAAATTCCAATTTTGGGGGGGGATTCCCTATGTTTTTAATGCTGATACAATATACTCCAATAATTATAATAGGGCCGAAAAAGCAGTAATAATAAATATCAATATAGTACTGCTTTACAGGAATAATAAAAAAATATCAAGTAAAAAAAAGATTATCTGGATCAGTAAGAGCTTAGGAGATTAGTTAGATAAGGATGATAGAATCTAGAACATCACAGGGGTAAATAAAAAATATCCGGAGTTCAAGTAGAGAATTTTGTGAGTTTAGGTTTGTGCATAAAAGTTCTCTCAAAAAAAATCATAAGAAACGATAAGTAATTAATATAATAAATACAGTAACTAGTACAGTATACATTTCTCAAAAATTTTCTTCACAATTTTCAATTTATCCACATAAATCTACCTTACACAATCGATCAGTACGAGTAAAAAACTAATTAAAACTAAAGCAACCATTTAAAACTCAACATATTTATTTTGTTCTCCCTATGGGAATTATCCCCATACGAATAACTGTAATGAAGTGACCACGAGAATATAAACAGTACTTAACAATGTTACAGTCAACTTATCCACTGACGGTTTCCATTTCCTATGACGCTTGAAAAGCTGTAAATTAAGTTTTTACAGTCTTTTTTCCGGCACAGCAATGCATATTGCCGGCAGCGCAATTCCAATAAAGCTCTGCAGCATAAATTTTACCCCGCTAAAGAAGATATAACACTAGAAATGGAATAGTCCGTTAAAATGGGTCTCTAATGGTTACCTTGCCCATCACGAATGCTTTCAAACAGGTAGAACAGCCTGCAGCGGATACAATTACGACCACTTGAAAGGATGGTATAAATTTTTGTTCGAATTTTATTTGCATTCATTATTGGAAAGATACAAAAAAGTTATTTTTGATATCAATATGTAACACTGATATGCACAAATACTGTTTTGTTTAGTACAGAAGCTGGCCTAGTAAATTCCTAGTTTGATTAGAGTTGATTATTCTAATATTTCTAAAGAAGTTTATTGTTCTTCCCACCGATCAGAAAATACAATCTGTCAGAATAAATAAAATTACACAAAGAAATAGATATAGCCTACAAAAGTTTCAAAATGCCTGCTTAAAATTTAGTTTTAGCAAAAGAAAATTTGACCAATCGCCCCATTGTTAGAGGCGTTCAGTTAATCCAGAGGTGGTGTTATTAAAATTAATATAGAAATTACACAAAAGAACACCACACACATATTATTTGACACAGTCAAAGAACTAGATATAAAACAATTAATATATTTATACTGCTGTATGAAATAAAAAAACAATACTATAAAAACGAGTAATGAGTGATATGAAATTAAACACAAACAAAGAGAAGTTCATAATTACCAAACAACGAGAAAGTCACATATCAGAAGCCATAAAGTAAAAAATAAAACATTAACTCAGAGACTAACAACAAAAACAATTAAACCATTTAATAGTTTAGCAGAGGAGGTAAAAAAATTGAAAATTGAATTCAGAAAGAAGAGAAATGGTTAATATTAAATAGAATTATACATACTGAATCAAGGCATCGACGACAACAATAAATTGAGAAAAGAATGCCTTCGATATCATCTGGTCAGATGCCGCGACAGATGAAGAAGGACGACACCCACACATTTTTTTATAATATGTATATACTGTACATAATTTATTGTTGTGTTGTTCAGGGAGTAAAAATGTACTTTTTGTGTCTCGCCTGTTGTTACGTGTGTATCGGTAACAAAATTATATATTGGATTCAATGGAATATTGGCAGATTTTATCGAGCTTCCATGAAATCTTCTTGAATCGAATTGCTAAATACTTACTATTTTCTTGAAGGCTAAAAATAGAATATGCATGGAACAAGTGGAAGCAGTGATTGAAAGCCAAAATAATTAATTGGGATCATCACTAGTTTAGGAAAAGCTTGAAAACGACAACCCATATGCATAAAGGGTTCCAGTTTCAACAAAAACAAAAGTAAAGACAAATCACCATCATAATTTTCAGCTTATTCAACCATTTCCAATTATGGTGTAGTGTATGTATGGTTCCTCATATACCGTATGATCGAGAAAAAAACCGGCGTCAGCGATGGCTATGCAATGAAGATCGCTATCACTTTATATGGAAAATTATATGGGAAATATCATCGATCGTCATTTCCAAGCCAACTGGACGCCGATTTTTTTTTTCGATCATACGGTATTTACATACTCTCTTTGTAGTTGGGTCTATTGTTGGCTATGCGGGCCCTAGTCAGCAATGCTAATTTCCTAATATCATGATCCCATCTCAGGTTTGGTCTTCTTCTAGGTCTCATAATTCCTTGTAGGTACCATGTTGTAATTTTTGTGGTCCATCTATTGTCCGACCTTCTTGCCAGGTATCCTGCCCATTGCCACTTGAGGGATTTGATTCTGTGGATGGCATCTATTATCTGAGTCTTTTGTTATATCCACTCTATTCTTTTACTGTCTTTTTTGGTTATTCCCAGCATATTTCATTCCATTGAGCGTTGTGAACCTGCAGTTTTTCTTTGTAATGTCCGTTTTAAGTGTCCAGAAAAAAACATTCGACCAATGTGTACTGTATTGGTCGAATGTTTTTTTCTTTGGATAAGGTGGTATTCTAGATTTGAATATGATTGAGTTTCTTCCATTAGTACTCCATGCTAACTTAATTATTCTGTTGATTTCTGGTAATAGAGATCTACTACTACTACTACCAATCTCTACTATCAGAAATTTAATATACGAGAAACTAAATTATTTAAATTAAACAAAAGTTATACTTTTCAAATCTGCACTTATTGTATAATGTACAGTAGAATTATTCGAGTAGTGTTTATTTATTGTGCCTATCTAAAAAAGTATTCTGACAACGAAATTAGTGTGTTTGCGTAGTTTGTTATTTATTTCTCAAACGAAAAACCGCTACTGATCGAATTCGACACGGGTATCAGCTTAATATATAATTTCTCGTTCTCCTTTCCGCTAGCAGTATAATTTTGCATAAATAAATGCTGTTTTCTCTATAAATCTTCGAATTTTTTCGTCTGTTTGAGATGTAAAATGAGAAACGGGACAAAATTCGATAGGTTTTGCTGGTGGAAGGCACGGGACAGGACGCGATTATTACTCCTGCTATTGGTGGAATTTATTCGTTTCTTCATTGATTTCCTGCTTCTATCTTATGAGTATAATTATGAAAGAGGAACGTAAATAGGCGAATAAACAAGTCAGTTCCAATCGTTAAACAGTCATACGAGAAATATTACCGTATAATTGAAAAGTCTGATAATTAGAATAAGTAATGATTATACCTTTCCGACAGGTTCATTTCACTTGAATCTTCTGGATATACATCCACTGCAACTAACATTACGAAGAGCCATTACGTTTTTTCGAAATTCCTCTATCCAGTATTTTTAGTTGTTATCGATGTCCAAAAGCTACCTTTAAACTGCAACTGCAATACAATCCCAATATTTCCTACACAATGGTCACCATATAAATAAATTCAAGTTAAGTCAACACACCACTCTGAAGGGAATAACGAAGATAACGGGTTTTATTCTGTGCAAGCTACGATCAGTCGCTGTCAGTATGATATGGGAGATAGCCTTGAAACACATTGCTATGTTCTTTACATAATTGTGTCGGCTGATAACTTGACGATAAAAGAGATGCAATTCCGCCTTACCATCTCTTAATTCTCACAATCGAACAGGAATCTATGGGATTTCTACTAAAGTGCACTCCAACAATTTCTGTCGATAGAGTATGCTACCATGAAACAGTATTTTGAAACAGTAGTCTTCGCGGTTAACTACGTTAACTTATTTTTATTTGTATATTTTAATTTAGCCGACATAATCAGTGATGCATTAGAGAAGAGTAGATAGCAATGTAATTTGTCAGAACTCCTACTAGAACTATTGTTATGATTGCAATAAATTTTTTGTCGATTAAGGAAAACCCTCTCTGTTACTTTCAATGAGAAAAAAAGCAAAAGCCAATCAAGCTTCCAGGTGTAAAATATATAGCATCTATGGTTATTTTCCAAACCTTGAAAACAGAAATGCAACATTTCTAACGAGAGGAAATTAGAGACATATTCGAAAATTATGTTTTAATTTGGTAAAGGTTGCTTTTATATTTTTTTCGGCTAGTTCTCATAAGGAAATAAACCAGTTAATACCGGTAATTCTTTTAATTTGCCGATTATCGGTAAATTGAAAAGTCAGTAAATTTGCAATCCCCAGCATAATACTCAGAGTGGTTTGCCATTGGTATTGTTAAGACGCAGTTTGATGGTGCATTTATTTAAATCTGGTTGACACGATCAACGTATTCTTGGAGCCAATACACTTGGATGCTTCGCGCGTCGCATTTGGACGCTGTTTAAATCATACCAACTGATAAAATCTGTTGATACGATCCAAGTGGCCTCCAAGTGTAATATTTATCCAAGTACACTGTAACCATGTCAACTAGGTTTTAGATAAGTTTTTTTAGACAAATAATAATTTTCATTTAGATCAGACTTAAATCCAGACGCCGTTTCCTAAGCCACGCCCTGGATGAACCTCTCTCCCACTACCCACTTAGAGAGAACCCACCAAACGGTGATAATAGGCGACTGGAAAAACCAGAGAATGCTCAACAGTATTAGAACTGGGGTGGCCCCAGAAAAAACCTAATCTAATCAAATGGGGTTTGCTGGACAGAAATGACGACAAATGCGGCTGCGGCGTCTTTCCGTCGGGATATGGAATATCTTCTTCAATGTCCTGCGTACTCCCACAGATGTACCCTCGACGATCTATGGCTGGATAAACGGGAGGCACTGGACATAGCCAATTACTGGGCTAACAAACTATAATCCGGATTCGAAAAAATAAAGTAAACTGAAGTTCATTTAGATAAATAAGGCGTCTGCTACCGTCTGGATATCATCAGTCTTTTAGATGGGAATATACAGGGTGGTCCGAACTGTATTCCGGAAACTTCGGCAGCATATTCTGCAGAAATAAGTATAAAAGTTCGTATAAATTTATCTTCTAAAATGCTTAGTTTCGGAGATACAGGGTATAGAAATTTCATTTTTATTTTGGTTTTTTCCAAATAATTTCTGGAGTAACGTGAATATTTGGATGAAAATTGGTGTCTGGGAGTTTTTTGACATGAGAAATTTGATTTTGATGACAATATGACCTACTTGTAGAGGGCGCCACATACATATTTTTTAACTGGTTTGAATAGTTTGAATAGTAATAAGTTTTTGTACCTGTATAAAACTACCGAGTAAAAATATATACATTTAGGACGTTTTTTACGTAAAAAAGGTCTCTCAGTAAAAATCGCTACGAGTAATGGTTCTCGAGATATTTGGAATCGAAATTATCAATACCTGTCAGCACTGACATAAATTAAACATGCTGACTAAATAGTTATTAGACTGAAATCATAAATTTGAAATATTTTTGTGACAAAAGTTGTTTCATCATCATTTTTTCGCAGAAAAAATTTATGATTAATTTAAAAAAAATAAAAATTTCCCAAATTTATTATTTCAGTCAAATAACTATCTACTCAACGTGTTTATTTTTTTGTCAATAATGACATGTATTGACTATTTACATTCTAAATATCTTCAGAACGGTTGCTCGTAGCAATTTTTATCAAGAGACATTTTTTACGTGGAAAGTAATGGAAAGGTATATTTTTTCACTGAGTAGTTTTATACAGGTACGGACGAAAAGTTATTACTCTTCAAAAAAGTTAAAACACATGTAGGTGGCGCCCCTTACAAATGGGTCATAGTCATATTAATTTACATCAAAATTTCTCATGTCAAAAAACTCCCATACACCAATTTTCATCAAAATATAGACGTTATTTCATAAATGATTTAGAAAAAATCGAACCTAAAAATGAAACCTCTACACTCTGTATCTCCGAAACTAAGCTTTTAGGACATACATTTATACTTTTTTACTGAGTTTTATCTGCAGAATATGCTGCCAAAGTTTATAGAATACAGTTCGGACCACCCTGTATAACAATATTATATCACTGTCTTTTAGACAGGAATTCATAACAATATTTTCATCTTTACTGGCATTACGCGGTAAGAGTATGAGAGTAAGGTAAAGATACGCTTCTAAGAAGAAGCCTTTTAGTGGAGCATTTATGTTGGGGCGCGCCCTGTAGCGAAATGCGGCGAGCCGGTCGAGTTGGCGCGGACGAGGCGCGATATATCGCCTTCTGTCCGTCCGTCCGCATTCAGCGGCAGAGAATGTGGCGAGCGTTCGGCGCGGCCGATCGAAACCGGAGCAAAAGGACCAAAGCGAAGAACGAAAACGATCTTCGTCAGCAGCGGTGGCAGCAGGAACGGCGGCGGCGGCGGTTCCCGCAAAAGCCCCTCGGGCCGAATATATCATTCGAGTGCGAGTTCAACAGGACCGAATTGGAGCAAGGTCGATAACCGGCGCAACTCGGCCGGTGAACGTCTTAGCCTCAGAGCAGTAATACAATCTTGTAATGTTATGCTTATCTGAAAAAGTCACTGTAAATTAGGATTCCTCCTTCATTATAATATCCGGGACATAAAAAGTATTTCGGACTCAGAACTTCAGAATCTACTTAATGAATGGTGTTTAGCCAATAACCTTAAACTAAACATTAATTAATGCTCCTTTATTATTTTTCCTAGGATTGAAAGTAAATTTCAAGTATATGTAGATGTAGATTGTATAGAGCGGGTTGGGTTATAACTCATCGTACAGTCTCAGGGCTTTGACAAAAGCCAGTATCTGAAATGGTTTTACATACGTTAGTTCTCCATCTCCGATATCAGTCGTACCAAAGTTTATGACACGAATGGCTGTTGTCTCGGCTCACTCAGTGATGAGGTGTTCTGGTGTTTTCCAATGTTCCCCACATAATCTGCATTCGCTGTTGTTTCTTAGTTTCAATCTACTGAGGTATTCATTGAGGAGACAATATCCTGTTAAAACTCCATGACAATCCGAAAGTTGTTCGTATTTAAAACAAGAAAACTCTTTTTTCTCGAGAAATTTCTTCGAGTATTTTAGACCATTGAGGGATGCCCATTCCAGGTTACGGATGGAGTCTTCCAGGTTCTTGAGTTCTACTTTAATTTAGTTTCCACTTGGGAAGCAGAACGGTTCTGGTCCAGTTAGTGGAGCGCCTTGTCTTACACCATTAATAACTTAGTTACCAACTATAATCAGAGACTACAATTTAAAGAACTTTGAAATATCGCTCGATTACAAAAATAAACTTTAACAACCACTATGATCATTTACTATCAAAATCCAACAGGGGTTTGAGCTTTATTTTTAGAAATACCAAAGACTTCTTAAACCCGTCCCCAGTAACGATATTATTAATACCCTAGTAAGATAATCATTAAAGTATTCTTCCATAATCTGGAAGCCACAATATGAAACGCATAGAAATAATTTTTCCAAATTGAGAGAAAGTTTTAAAGTATAGCAATTTCTTCCTTAGTAAATCGAACATTCTATTGAATATAATTGAACTATAGGGTATATGAACTTCCGAAAGTTGGAACTTAGATAGGATAACTTAACTAACTTAGTTCAAAATAATTGCAGCACTTAGACCCCATTTAATCCCTTACATGTTCCTCTTCTTGAGAGGTATATCGTTTAAACGGCCAGCCAACTGAACTTAGAAGAGATGATGACAATTCATCTCTTGTTGGTAGACCACAGTAGACCAAGACTTCTTGACTTCTTCATTTATTAGTGAGGTTGAAAATATCTGGCAGATTCCAAAAGTATCCTTTTTGTAGAAAATTATAGTTTTGAAGAATTATATTGGAAACCCAAGACTGTTATATTGGAAACCTAGAAATTTATTTCATGAATAGCAAATCAAATGACTAACAGTAACTATTACAATTTTTGTTGCCATTCTGTATAATTAGACTATAATATAGAAAGAAAAAATGCAATAGTAACAAAATACTTATCAATTAGAAATGCTTGACTGTTGTTTTTTTTGAGTTTGACTAATTATCAGTCAAATTAGAGATTACAAGAAAAAATAAACAAGTCTATCAAATCGTTAGATACTCCACCTAGATATTTTCTTTAATAGCAACATAAAGATTAGTAGTAGAAAAAAAACACTTCAGAAGCAATTAAGAAAAAAATATGCGTCGCTCGCAGCACGCGCTGAAGATCAGCAGTAGAAACAACCAACAACTTACCGTTCTCTCGGCTATGGTGCCAGTGAGAGGTACCTTCTCAATATTCTCAAATAGATTTACATATATTCGATAGCAATTATAATTTTTGGTTACGTAATCGAGGGCGCAATTTTTAAATTTATTTTTACAAACATTGACAGCACTGGGTTGACTAACTGGAATTTAAATTTCCCGCTGATGATTCAGGTGGTAGTTCTGTATAAAAAATGTCAAGTTGCCACATTTATTTATTTCCTGACATTGTCATTCGTTTTGACACTTTAGTTTTGAGTTACGAGTTTTTGGTTTAAATAAATTATTGTGTTGTGATATTTTAAGCTTAAAACTTTTTACTAGGAGACCTTGCAGTCGAACATTGTTCTTTTTACAACCTCTTTTCGTGCGAAGCGTACAAGATAGCTTAGTAGCCGTAAAAAAACTCAGCAACTTTATTGGAATATTTTAAACGAGAAAGCGGTAGAAATAGCCCTTTATGACCCGTAAGTGCTGTTAGGAAGGTGAGTTTTGTTGATGTTAATAATAACTGTTTTTGTTTCATAAAATATTTTGATTAAAAAAATATGTAAAAGTGGGCAACACTGTGCCGGTCAAGTTTAATCACGTGACTAAAAGTTTATTTGATATGAACTATATGTGTTTTATTGCCTTCATAATTTTGGTGTATTAGATACGCATTTTATACTATTTTACTGAAATTCGGTGAATGCCAAAATAATAATATCCGGAATTGTGTCAAAATATTTTCATTATAACTAAGTTAGCCCAAAGAGAAGGTCGAATGAAAACAAGTGATGATAAAGAAAGATCAATAGAAATGAAACAAAATCACCGGTAGCCGGTGGCGTAGAGGTACAGGCTCTCGTCTACCAATCTCAAGGTGTGGGTTCGATTCCCACACCCGGCATTTCATCAGCCGACTATTTTTATTAAAATAAAAATAGTTTGGGTACCTAGGTCGACTCAGCCTTAAATGAGTACTTGGGATTCACAATCCTGAGGTAATAATAGGCGGTTGAAGCGTAGTGCTAGCCACATTACCTTCCTTGTATACCGAACGGCTATAGCAAGCTGTACCTTGCTACTCCCAAAGCGTTAAACGCTATATACGGGAGCTATTATTATTATTATAAATAATTGGATATACAGCTAAACAAAGACTGAGGTGTTAAATCGTAATATTTCTCGGTGTATTGATGCTTTTGACTAAATAGCGAGGTAATCTGCAAATTTCTAAAAAGTGTAAAGACACACCTATCATCTAGATTTTTAACAGTATATTGTGCTAAGCATTATTTCTCACACTTTTCCAACTGCAAAAAGGTATCCTCTTCAACCAACTATTTAACCATGTCCGATGTTTATGAAAGGGTAACGCTACTGCTTTTGAATTATTATATTCTGCGGTTCTACTTCTATTTGCGCTTATTTAATAAAAACCCGGTAAGGTCTTAAAGGCAATACACTTATTTTCCGCTTTCAGCAGACCGCAAACGAACATTCTCTCATATCGAGTAAAATGACTAAATTATGTCGTCAGGTACCTAAAATTTATCGCTTCTCTCACCTGGTTTTACACATTTCCAATGGGCATAACTCATCGGCCGTCGTGTTATAACGTTTAGTCGACGATTTATGTTCTCCATTAGGGCCGTTGTTCGCTTAAAACGCGAACGTTGGCGACCATGCAGTGGTAGAGGTTTGTTACCAACTTATCTTCAGCAATTAAAATCTTACGAGATGCTAAAATTATAATTTATTTTAAAATTGATATTTTAACTGTTACAAATTTAGAATTGATTGTAGGATACAAAAAAATAATTAATTATCGAAGTGTAACTAAGGAATGTTGCGTTGCGTTATTATTTTTCAAAATGCATAAAAAATATGTTCTAATCACTGGTTTAAACATAAATCTACATTATTTTATTTTGGAATTTATAAATTTATCTTTGTTTGGATAATTTATTATGACAAATCTGGATGATAATATTTTAATCTTCCTTAATTTTGAATTAACGTCAACAGATTTTAGGATCAAAATGATTTCTGACTTTATTAACTATATATAATTTTAGAATCCTATTAAGATGATCTGAATTAATTTATATTGGGTTCTAAACGCCTCCTCTTTTTCTTCTTCTTTTTCCCTAGGTTCTTCTTTTTCCCTATGCAGAAAGATCATTTTATGTTTAATTAAGTCATATTGTATAATATTTGACCTATGTATATGTCAACATCAACGACCATATCACTTAGTGGATGGTTACATTGGATGCGTATACGTGTGATTTTTTAGTCTTGCGATGTCGTACGATGTCGGATGTTCAAACAAACTTATTAATTTAACGATTTAACCAAACCAAACCAAACAAAAAAACTGATTTAACATTATTACTCTTGGACAAAAAAATATAATGCCTACATACAGGGTGTTTATGCGAGAATGCACATAGGCTATTTTTCATGTTTTCGAGTATACCTATACAAAAATGTTAAAAACAAAAGTTTACGCATGCAACAAATCGCAAAATTCGTACGAAAAATAGTCTTACGATATCGCAAGACTAAAAAATCGGACGTATCCGCATCCAATGTAACCATCCACTTACATGTAATATATCTTACTATACCAAAACGGCAGCTAGTAAAATTTCTATGTACTATACAGGGTGAGTTTTAAATAAGTGAAAATATTTTTAGGGGTGGTATATTTCGACACCAGAAACACGTCTATGAGGTGTTTTCACCAAAAATAAATTTTGAAGATCGTGCATTTTCTCTTAGATTTTCCTGTATCTTTTAGAAAGCTTTTTAGAACTCTCTATATTTACCCCAAAATTTCCCACGGCATAATGTATTAATCTCTGATATTACTTATCTGGTATGGATTATCTCTGGTATTACCATGGTTGCGGCACTGAAACGGATGCAAATACAGAAAAAATCCGGTGGCTCTCGATTTTTTTTAAATAAAATTATTTTTTTTAAATTTACATACTTCAATAACTCGGCTACTTTAGACTTATTTGGAAAAAGAGTAAAAAGAATATCTGTTTCTTTTATCGAGATTTGCCAACCCTGAAAATATTTGCACTTATTTAAGACTCACCCTATATATCTAGTTCTGGACATGGGATCAACACCAATTTTTTGTATGTTAGGGCCTACCGGAAACATTTTTGTATTCTCAAAAATAATTTTAAAATTCGCTTTTTCCATTTTTGCGTTTTTTTTTTAATTTTTCTCACATTTTATCGAAAAATTTTGAATATCGCAAAAAAATCATAACCGCTGTGCAAATTCAATTCAACAGTTTATTAAATTTTTTAATTAGGTAGAAAATGACAAAATACCGGGTGCGTCTCAAAAATGGCTCACCCCTATAACTTTTTATTTTTTTAGATAAAAAAACGAGACTTGGTGTGTTAGTATATGACATAAATAATTAGAATTGATTAATGTATTCAATTGTTTTTGGTCAGTTCTTGTTTTACCGGAAATGACTAAAACTTTTGATTTTTATATAGAAAATGACACTCTGAATAGAATGACATATCATATGTCAACTTTTGACATTTTCGCTTTAAAAAAAATTGTATTTTAAATTTCAATCTAAAAAAACACTAATTTTTAATCAAGGAACATTGGAAAAATATATTAAATTTGATCGTCTAATGTTTTTCGTATTTTTTCCTGGCCGGTTAAAAGATGCCTAAATCGTATTTTTAATCATATCTCAATTTTTTCAAATGGATTAAGGGTGACTCATTACCATATTTGGAAAAAGCATTTTTTTACGAATAATTTGGTACCACACACCTGGTATTTCGAGTCTAATTGTCGTTATGAAACGCATGTTACAATTTCAAATAAACCATATGCAAAAATTTGAAAAGTTGACATATGATAAATATGTCATTCTATTCAGAGTGTATTTTTTATCGAATAAATTAAATACCGGGGATGTCATTTAAAAATCAAAAGTTGTAATCATTTCCGGTGAAACAGGAGGTAATAAAAAACATTTGAATACGTCAATGAATCCTAATTTATGCCATATACTAACGTACCAAATCTCGTTTTTTATTTGAAACAATAAAAAAGTTATAGGGGTGAGCCACTTTCGAGACGCACCCGGTATTGTACAAAATATAGACAATAAATTAAATGCCATACACGGACATTTTACTAATTCAGAATCGGTGCATTTCGAAATACCCTCATTGCCTAGACGATGATTCGTGAAAAGTCGATTAGCCGATTCATAAAACTCATATCCGCCGGAGATGGTTCTGAATGGAATGCCGGTACCGCCGCCACCGCGTACGACCCAGTATCCAGTCGGTTCTTTCACCAAGTCGACCTGAGCTGGTGAAAGATTGTCGGCGGCTGAGTAATAGTAATGTACCTGTGCGTGAAGGTCATCATCATGAAAAAACACTAATGGTGTCACAAAATAACCTACCATATATATCGGAGTCAAAGTAAAAGGTTGAATAACATGTTAATAAAATTATATTAAATCCTACTGAAGACGTGCTTTGAGGTGAAGAAATTAGAGAGGTGAATGCTCTTTGTAAAATTATTTTTTTCTGTTTGCATAATTTGAAATTGAGAAGAGTATAACAGCAATTCACTACTAGAATAAAGCCTAGATAAAGATAGATATATCATCACTGAGAAACAAAGCTATGTAATAATATAATAATTTGTTTAAATGACACCCAGTTAACATTATCATAACTAAAACTAAATAAACAAAAGGTACTTTCTGCAGGAAGAAAGTTACCGTACTATCACCCAACATAGGAAAGGGTCTTTTTCCGCCAACATAAATTAACTACTAAATTAATTGAGTCGTGTAATATGATCTCATTGTACTTTCTTTTTCGGTGGCAACACTATCAAATAATGAACTATTTAATTATATATATTTTATACCGGGTGACAGTTTAAAAACTAGTAAACAAGAATAACACTTAGACAAAATATACTATCAAAACTATCTCAAATACATATCGGGAAGTTAGGGAGAAGGAACCACCCCAATATTATTTTAACACAAACCTAACGTTTTTGCCACAATCGTTGAAATGCTCGTGGCTTTCTGTTTACAAGTTGATAACAAAATTATAAATAGTTTGATTATTTTTAAGATGAATAGAGAAATTGTATTTTTGACTTTTCCGTAAAATTTTTTCATAAAGGTCCCAATAATCCCAGGTAATTTCTGAAGTAACGTCAATATTTGGATGGAAATGGGTGTCTGGGGGTTTTTTGACATGAGAAATTTGACTTAAAATTGAAATCAATATGACTCCTATTTGTAGGGGGTGGCACCTACATGTGTCTTAACTGTTTTGAAAACTGTTTTGTCCATATCGGTATAAAACTACTGAGTGAAAAAATATACATTTCCGTGATTTTCTACGTAAAAAATGTCTCTTGGTAAAAATAGCTACGAGCAACCGTTCTTAAGATATTTAGAATGGAAATAGTCAATACATGTCATTATTGACTAAAAATAAACATGTTGAGCAGTTAGTTATTTGACTGTAATGAGAAATTTTTATTTTTTTTAAACTAATCATAAATTTTTCTTCGAAAAAATGATGATAGAACAGTTTCTGTTGAAGTTTTGGCGCAAAAGTATTTCAACTGTATGCTTTCAATCTAACAACTATTTAGTCAACATGTTTAATTTATGTCAATGATGAAAGATATTGTATTTTTTTTTCGATTCCAAATATCTCGAGAACCATTACTCGTAGCGATTTTTACCAAGAGACATTTTTTACGTAAAAAACGTCGTAAATGTATATTTTTTAACTCACTAGTTTTATACAGGTACGGACGAAAAGTTATTACTCTTCAAACCAGTTAAAAATATGTAGGTGGCGCCCTTTACAAGTAGGAGTCATATTGACATCAAAATCAAATTTCTCATATCAAAAAACTTCCAGACACCAATTTTCATCCAAATATTGACGTTACTTCAGAAATTATTTGGAAAAAAATGGAAATAAAATTGAAACTTCTACACCCTGTATCTCCGAAACTGATCATTTTAGGGCATAAATTTATACAAACTTTTTTAGATAATTTTACCTGCAGAATATACTGCTAAAGTTTCCGGAATACAGTTCGGATCACCCTGTATATTTGAGATCTTTTTGGTAATATTAATTAAATAAGAAAATATTTCCGATTGATATTTTTTGAGATTGTCACCCTGTAGGCGGTACAAAACTGCAAGTTTTTAGGTTGAACCGGACAGAATGACCGACCGACGCCTAGTCGAGATAGTACTTTCTAGAGCGGTACGATTTCGTACGGTGTTCGTGTGTGATCTAGGAGGCGAAATGAGAGGCATCTCGCCGGTGCCCGGAGCGATACCGTCGCGGCTAATCTTTAAGATCTAAAATTCGATTCGAATGGAAGGCAGTGGCGTACGATGAACCAAGACAAATTAGAAGGCAAAATGATTTAAACTACTTCCTAATTGGGAGCGATTCGTCTATATTTTCACTCACAGAGAGTTAGAATTATGAAGACAAGCTAAAAACCGGAGCAAAATTACTTATTTTTTTTTTTAATTATATTTTTTCATTTAATTTATTTTTTATTTATTTTTTTAATTGTTTATTTAAAGTAGTTAGAAATTGCGAGAGTATACTCTGTTTTTTTTTCTCAGGTAAGACTTCGACAGACGATGACAGAAGAAAAGCAGATGACGTCCCATCCCAATCTGTTTATTTTACTAAAAAAGTTTCTAATATTTTTTAAGTTAACTATGGTTGGGTTTAAATATAGATCCGTCATGCGAGGGTCATGCGTCGTCTCTTGTTGTTTTTAACCAGTTTTATTGGTTTATTTCAAAAATGACAGATCATATTTCCATTTTATTGGTTTGACGGAACGATGAGCGTGACGGACGCCGATGCATATGAACACGGCTTTAGATTTTTGATGCTTGTCAAAGTCTTGCCAAATTATAAGTTATAATTTTGTGTCAACTTATGTCAAATATCTTCGTTTTGGAAGATGATACATTTTGATTCGTGTTATTACGTGTGTTTTGTGTCTTTTGAAGTCAAGTGGAGAAAAAATAAAGGGAAAATTAACTGTAGGCCCAGAGCACAGTTAATACTTGCTGCACAGGTAGAAAGTCTTATGCACCAACAAAGTTACCATCAATAAAGTTTGTATACCATCTCGTCGTAGATAAGTGTATCTCGTATATGGTACAAGGATCGTACTAAACATATACTACTCGAGTAGCTGTAAAATATCGACATCACACGATAGGTAAATATTGGATTTTAGTACTGCAGAAAAATAATGTCAAAAGGTGGCTGGTTTAAAAAAATTAATAAATATAGTAATAAATTCGGGAAGTTTTTGAAGCTTGAAAGTAAGAAATCGTTTTTTTTGTATTTTTTTGGTATGTGGTCTTTTGTTCTTGTTAGTTTTGTATTAACACATACCTTTCTTTTAATAAAATAACCCGATTACATGTTTTTCAGTTTTATACAGTTATTTTGAAGTAATCACTTATCAGTCAAATTTTAAATATATTAATTTCCATGCGTTCCAGTTGTACAAACTTATTTCTTTGTAAAATAAAATAAACTACTTTGAAATTAAAATGACATACACATCTATTACTGTCAAGGATGACTCACACACCATCGTTGGACAGACTATATATATTCATTCAACAACAACATAAATTTTAAATTTTTGTATTGTTTGCACTATTTAAACTGCAATGTTAATCTTCGAAATCAAATGAACCTGATAGTTTCAATATACAGGGTGAGTCTTAAATAAGAGCAAATATTTAAAGTGGTGGTATATTACGACCACAGAAACACGCCTATGAGGTTTTTTCCGCAATTTTTTTTTTGAAAATTTGGAATTTTTGGTAAATTTTTGGATTAATTAAAAAACATAATATCTTCATAATATGGCAACATAGGTAGTTGATTAAATTTACGAGAAAAAAAAACAAATAAGATCCAGCAGTTTGTAAACGAAAATCCAGCAGCTCAAAATGTAAGCGAAAAGTTTTTTTATTTTTTAATTTTTAAGTCAAATATCTCGGTTATTTTGGACTTAATTGAAAAACGGTAAAGAGAAAATTTGTTTCTTTTATCGAGATCTACCAGCCCTGAAAATATTTGCACTTATTAAAGACTTACTTGTAGATTCGAGGATTTAGCTGTCATTTAGCTAATCTAAAAAACTATTTGTAATTATTTTACTTTATTTATGTGATCAATCGTTACAGATTTCTATAAAAAATACTATAGTTGCTTATATACTATACTATTTCTCAATATAGCACTTCAAACTAAAATTTTCTACATCAAATCTTCAAAATGATAAAGTTTGCTAACTAGATTGAATACTAGATCACAATCAGATTAGCCCTGGCAGAAAAAAGATGGACGACACTAAATGGTACTTATTTATCAGCTTATATTGTAGTAACATGCAAATATCGATATGGTGTTACGAAGAAAAATTACCGCAACTGCCACTTCAATTTAATCATCAACTATAGATTTCAATTAAAAAGTTCATTTCTGTTCATAGGTTTTTTCCAAATTGCATTGCGTGACTATGAAAGAAATTTAATCAAATTTATCCAAATCTGTATCAAATTACTTTTTATTTGGCGTTAAATTCTTCATTGCGTATAGGAATCGGACAGACATTTTTTTTATCTAGTTTGATGTAAGTAAAATGAAATCACTTTCTACACTTGGAATATTTCTGATTTTCTGTGAATATATTCGTGGCACGTACATTCTTCTTCTTTTATTAACTAACTATATTTTTGTCCCTGTCACGAGTTAATAAATTTTCTATTCGAAAGTATATTTCGATTCGCTAAGTTTTTTCTTCTCCTAACAAAATACATCTATTTTGGGTATGTTTGTGTATAATAATCGACCAGCAAATGTAGTAATACATAAACAATATAAATACATTGATATGAGTTTTAAGAACATTTTTTATATGAGAAGTTTTTTTATAGTGGTTCACAAATTAATAACCGAAAAGGGAATTAGGAGTTAATGTATAATTGGGAGTATGATTTCACTTAATTTAATGTTGCTAATAAAAAAAGACAGGCTTGTGGGGTCTAGAAAATTGTAATAAATTATAAGTAATACGATTGAGCACTGGGGACAGACGCTGGGTTTTACGCAGATTATAGGCAGAAAAAAACTAGTCTGTTAAAAATATACAAGGCGGTCCGAACTGTATTCCGGAAACTTCGGCAGCATATTCTGCTGATAAAAACAAGTAAAAAAGTTCGTACAAATGTATGTCCTGAAATGCTTCGGAGATACAGGGTGTAAAAGTTTAATTTTTACTTCTATTTTTTCCAAATAATTTCTGAAGTAACGTCAATATTGGGATGAAAATTAGCGCTTGGGAGAGAGTTTTTTGACGTGAGAAATTTGATTTTGATGTCAATATGACTCCTATTTTTAGGGGGCGCTACCTACATGTGTTTTAACGGTTTTGAAGAGTAATAACTTTTCGTCCGTACCTGTATAAAACTATTTGTGATTTTCTACATAAAAAATGTCTCTTGGTAAAAATTGCTACGGCAACCGTTCTCAAGTATTTAGAATGGAAATAATCATTACATTTCATTATTGACTAAAAATAAATATGTCGAATAGATAGTTATTTATTCAGTGAAATGATAAATTTGGGAACTTTTTATTTTTTTTTAAATTAATATAAATTTTCCTCGAAAAAAACGATGACAAAACAGTTTCTGTTGAACTTTTAACACAAAAACATTTCAAATTTATGATTTCAGTCTAATAACTATTTAGTCAACGTGTTTAATTTATGTCAATGATGACAGATATTGATAATTTCGATTCCAAATATCCTGGGAGCCCTGATCCGTAGCGATTTTTACCAAGAGACATTTTTTATGTAAAAAACGTCGTGTATTTTTTTCACTCACTAGTCTTATACAGGTACGGATGAAAAGTTATTACTCTACAAACCATCAGTTAAAAAACATGTAGGTGGCGCCCTCTACAAGTAGGAGCTATATTGACATCCAAATTAAATTACTCATGTCAAAAAACTTCCAGACACCAATTTTCATCCATATATTGACGTAACTTCAGAAATTATTTGGAAAAAATCGAAATAAAAATGAAATTTCTAAGCCCTGTATTTCCGAAACTAAGCATTTTAGAACATATATTTATACAAACTTTTTTACTTATTTTTACTTGCAGAATATGATGCCGAAGTTTCCGGAATACAGTTCGGACCACCCTGTATACAGGGTGATTCAGATTTTACTTTACAGAATAACTGCAGGTATCTCGATAGAACTAACCGAAATAATGATAATTTGTATAAACCATACTCCAAGAACGCTTCCGCTTGGAGAAAATGGCGCTAAAATTTGAATTATTTTTCGGTTTTTATTTTATTACTCGTAAACCAGAGAATCTAAATATGCAAGTGTTTGGTTAAATACTAAGGACAACGTGGCTGATATGTGTGAAAAAAATTGGATTAATTGCTATATAGGGTGTTGTTTTTGTGAGTGTCAACTGCACGGAACTTTGTCGAACTTTTTTGTCGCACGCCACTGGATAAATTTGTATTTTTTTCTGATACCTTCTGTCTTTTTACTAACTTTTCTTGTTCTTAAATTTTTTTGGTATGTCGCTTAGTTTTCGAGATATTCCACAAAATTCCGGACATAGCTGAGCTGCGTTCGAAAAATGTTACTTAATTAGCAGCATGCCATATGAAATATAATTCAAATTTTAGCGCCATTTTACTCCAAGCGGAAGCGTTTTTGGATATGGTTTATAATATAAACTATCATTATTTCGGTTAGTTCTATCCATACCTGAAGTTATTCTAGTAAAGTCTGAATCACCCTGTATATTGATTGTGCGTCTCATACTCTGAATAGTGAATACCCCAGTTTTGGCTCTTTTCACTTTCGGCGTTCTGGCAAAATGCAAAACTTACTGTTAACATATCATCAAAAAACTCTAACTTGACGATATTCATCCCAAAAGCTCGCCATGAATTTAAAAAGGTCGTGGTTTTTCAGTCCCTTGATGGCCTATTACCAATAGTAGGCGCCAGTCAACATTAAATCAAATGTCGAAAATAACTGTCATCTTTAGTTGAATTAATACCAGATTTTTATACCGCTTTGTCTAAAGCATATTGTTGAGTCAGTCGAAAAATGGAATTAAGCCGAGAAAATTTTCGCCCAATAATTTTTTACAATTTTCGAAGACAGTTGTCTCAACAAGACTGCCTTGCCGAGTTGGTTTCTGTTTCCGACAGTGAAGCACCACATAAAGCGACAATTTCTAGTTGGTCTAGAGAATTTCAACATGAAAAATGTCTATACACCTATATAGGATTTTTTTCCAAAAACAACAACAATTTCCCAGAAAAACGTCGATGCTGTTCGTAAGCTGATCCAAGATCGATATGTCACGTATTAGAGTCAATTTGTGTCAAAAAACTCTACACCGGTTTAACGCAGAACACTCGAAAAATATATACAATATTGTGTCAGTGGTTATGAATCTTGAATTTACTCTGATGAATCTGAAAATAAACGCCAATCGGCTCTTTGGCTATTCTGAGATGAACCTAAACCGACGAACCAAAACCGAAATTATCCGTTCTCGAAGTGTTTCCAAAAAGATGGTGGTGACATTTGTCTCAAAAGCTCATCAACAATTCCTCATTCGCTAGATCAAAGAACTGTTATTGCTGATTGGTACAGATCTACTTGTTTACAGGAAATAATTGATGAGTTTCAAAAAAGCAACCCTCAACGACGAATGATCCTTCATCAAGCCAACGCAAGTTCCCACGCAGCTCGAAAAACTTTGTTTTTAAAGCAAGGAAACTTCCGATCTTAATTCTAACAATTTTTATGCTTTTTCAAAAATTAAGAATGCATGGACTGAAGTCAGCCCAAAAGATGTAGTCAGCGCGCGTTCAAACGCAATTTTGGACACACAAACGAGTGGAATAACTGCTTTCAGAATTGGTTTCAACTAACGGATGCAAAAATGAATTTATGTTCGTGGAAAAAACTTCAAAAAACATTATTGTTTAAAAATGATCTACTGTTTTTTCTACTTCTATATGAAAAACATAAAAGACAACCCTCGTAATACAGCAAATTAATAAAAAAAACTTCGTTTATGTCCTGACATACATTCCGTATGGCTTGAACCCGTTCTTTTTTAAGAGAATCTGTGCCTACTCAATATTAAATCAACATTATATTTCATCAATTTTACGACTGTCGATTTAGCCTAGAAAATCATTAGATTTTCGTCCGCTGTTGGTTCGTTCATTCGGACACGAACAAAAAATCGAATAAATAACGATTGTTGCTATTAAATCCGATCCTAATGCGTTTTTTGTATCGCTGGTCTCGTCTGGCCCGTTCCTCCTTTCCTTTCATTCACTGCCTGACAGCCGTAATAATAAACGGAACGGTCAGAAGAAAGAATCATTAGCCGGGCTGGTTGTACACGGCCGGTCAGGCGCTTACAATTTCTGTTAAGAGAGGTGAGTACAGGCGTTTAGCACAAGTCGACAATAGTCGTGACTACCGCCCGTGTTGACTACCGTCACGATTTCGTACCAGATCGGTGGTACTATTTCGATGGAGCGCGCTTTCGGGCCGCATTATTCAAATGGTTATTCGTTCGTCAAATTGAAAAGGTCGAAAGAATATTTTGAAGTGATATAAATTAATAGATTGACATATAAATGTTATATATTTACGCCACGTCATGTTAAGGCAAAACATGCAGTTTAAAATGGGTCTTTAAGTACTGATTGTATACGGGTGTTGCATCGTCGAGCGGGACATAGGAAATCCCATGTAAATTTTAATGGGGTCAATTATTGGCTTCCCTAATTATTTTAGAGAATAATTCTATTTAGGTTTATTGAAGAGCACTAAAACCCACATTCAAAAGAATAACTTTAGATATTTTTGATTAGCCCGTTTACGAGTTATCGCCGATATCTTTTTAACTATTTCTCCTTTCTTATGGCCCTGTATTTACTTATAAGCACCAGTCAAGGTAAAAGATAACTGTCAAATGAAGTTGTCATTTAATAGTACCTAAATTAATAAGTTATTGAGTATTGTAATAATACTATAATTAACCTTGTAATTGATTACTTTATTTTACTTTAATTCATATTAATTTGTATTTATAGATACATCTTTAAGATTTCCGATGTAGAAATGAGTTTTCAATAATAATAAAGCACTAAATAGGTAAATTTCTGAAATGACAACTTCATTTAACAGTTACCTTTTACCTTGACTGGTGCTCATAAGTACATACAGGGCCATAAGAAAGGAGAAATATTTAAAAAGAAATCGGCGATAACTCGTAAACAAAAAAAAAATATCTAAAGTTATTCTTTTGAATGTGGGTTTTAGTGCTCTTCAATAAACCTAAATAGAATTATTCTCTAAAATAATTAGGGAAGCCAATAATGGACCCCATTAAAATTTACATGGGATTTCCCGTCCGACGATGCAACACTGGGTATATTTAATTTATAACTTGACATTCGACCGCTTCAGACGATACTCAGTTCAATCGAATTTTTACCATAGTTAAATGTGTAAGTACACTAAAAAATAAGAAAAGTTCTCTATTGTAATCTATCCAACTGAAAACAGCACTGGCTTTTACTAAAAAAAATAAGAATAATTTCCTCTTAATACATACGGAATTTTGCCGTGTTAGTTAAATTGTAATATAAAACTTTACTTGTGTATTTGTACAAAATTATTGCTATTACTAATATTATACTGTGTTTAAATTAACTCATATTTTTTCAGATTTTTGCATGACATTTTGCGTGAAAAAGAAGCTATACTAACAATGCTTCAATAGTTGAAAAGTGTTATTATTTTAACATATGCTTATACAGGGCGCTACTAAATTCGAGGTACGAGCATTGGTATCTCGAAAACCGTAATAGATACGAAGAAAAAAATTGGGGCAAAGTTACGCCTTGGGATGTTCGACAACAAGCTATCAAAAAATGGATTGCTGAGTTTTTTTGGATGGATCTTTTTTTGGATTTTTTTGAAAATAAATTTTATTTTTTCCTGTCATTACTTTTTAAAAAATGCAATTGGCATATCATTGTGGTAAATCATTGTACACAGGAGACCGAGTTCTTTCAAAACTTGAAATAAAAAATGCAGGTCCGTATTTAAAAAAATTAAGTTGGCCTCTGTATCTCACAAATTATCAGCTAATTTGAAAATCTAAAAATACTATCAGATACCCTAATAAAGTAGCTATGATAACGTACAATTAGTTTTTTGATTTTCTAAAAAGTAACAACAGGAAAAAATAAAATTGATTTTCAAAACAATCCGTTTTTTCCAAAAAACTCTGCAATCCTTGAAATTTTTAAAACATTTTTGATGGCATCTTGGTGAACATCCCAAGGAGCAACATTGCCCCAATTTAACCATCTTCATATCCATTACGGTTTCCGAGATACCAATGCTCGTACCTCGAATTTGTAGCACCCTGTATACTAAGAATACTCCTTAATATAGAGATTTTTCGAGAAGTAAATAAATTCTTAAATTCCAACTCAGTTATGGCCAATCTGATATTTAAAATAAATACTAAAATGCACGTTTAAATAAAATAGTTCTAGTGTCAATGCCCCAATTAACTATAAATACACAGGTTGAAACTGCAAGTCACACAACGCTCGATGTGCTGTCGTCAACAGAATCAAATCAAATCCCCCAATTGGCAATGGGCTGGACCCCTGGCAAGACGGACGGACAACAGATGAACCACAAAAATTACAGCATGGTACACACAAGGAATTAAGAAATCTAGAGGAAGACTAAACCTGTGATGGGACCATGTTATTAGGAAATTAGCAGAGATAACTTGGGGGGGCCCGCATAGCCAACAATAGACACAATGGACCCAACAAAGAGAGTTTAATCTAAATATATGAAGGAAGCTACACCATAAATTGTTGAATAAGCTGAAAATGATGATGATTGTAATACAAGAATAATATACAATATTACACGGAAAAAACTTCAACAAGTGATTCTTAACGAATTATTTATTTTAATTTTATACTAGTACTTAATATTGAAAAATAAAAATTTTCACCCTACAAATATTGTTTCTTTAAAGTTTCATTTGCTTTAAATTACTTGAAAAACTACTTTTAAAGATTATCTATGTATGTAGAAATTTCCTCTAGTAAAAATCTATCAAAAAAAAAGCGAGATTGCAAAAATCATGCAGCAATACCAAGACTGCAAGCATCTTAGACTGCAAGACCAAGACCATGTCCGTAAAAACTGTTTTGGTATTATAGGTACTTGCACTCCATTATACCCAATCTTCTTTATTTTGTCAATTATAGAGTGGGACATAGAGCAATGACGTTTCAATATTCTAGGTGGAGTAGCCATATTCTATGGGCATTGCAGAAACAGAATTTTACAAATTTAGATTCTAGTACTCTTTTCCGTTAAACTTAAATAGATATATCGTATTTCTTAATACTTTCTATATATCTCATACATGAAAAACATTACGGACTAAATATTAATAACATTTTATTAACTGACCTTCGTTAGCGCGTCTAAAACAATACATCAAATGAAAACAATGCTTTGAAATAACAAAACTCGTCATTAGTTATTATCATATTATTGGCATCGGGAATGACCGCTACCGCGGTGGGCGTAGGATAATGAGTACCCCGTGATACCAATCTACTCGAATCTACACCAATTCATCATGCCTCGTATACAACAAACATCGGGGCCTGTAAGCCACCTCGCTTCTATTCCAGTTTCCTTAAATCACTTCTGCTGATCGATTTCTCCGCGGATGATCGATCGTTTTGACGGACGTGAACCCGTGCAGGACCGACTTAACACCGTTGTCTTCGTTTCAAATGGTACAATTTATTAGTTTCTATGAAATTTAAGCAAACGATATTCCAACAACGTAAACAGGATGGTCCAAACTGTATTCCGGAAACTTCAGCAGCCCCATTTTCTGCAGATAAAAATAAGTACAAAAGTTCCTATAAATCTATGTCCTAAAATGCTTAGTTTCGGAGATACAGGGTCTAGAAGTTTCATTTTTATTTCAATTTTTTCCAAATCATTTCTGAAGTAACGCCAATATTTGGATGAAAATTGGTGCCCGGGAGTTTTTTCACATGAGAAATTTGATTTTGATGTCCATATGACTCCTATATGTAGGGGGCGCCATCTACATGTGTTTTAACTATTTTGAAGAGTAATAACTTTTCGTCCGTACCTGTATAAAACTACTGTGAGTGAAAAAATATACATTTTCGTGATTTTTGACCTAAAAACAGTTCTCAAGATATTTAGAATGGAAATAGTCATTACATGTCATTATTAACAAAAATAAACATGTTGAGTAGATAGTTGTTTGACTGAAATGATAAATTTGGAAACTTTTTTATTTTTTTAAATAAATCATAAATTTTTCTTCAAAAAAATGATGATAAACAGTTTCTGTTGAACTTTTGACACAAAATAATTTTAAATTTGTGATTTCATTTTAATAAATATTTAGTTAACATGTTTAATTGAAAAGTGGAAATACCAAAGGGGGTAAGTGCTGAATTTTTCAATATTCAGTTATTGCATTAGAAACGTAATAAATACCATGCAGCATGTTCTAACAAAAATTACAAGTCGATCGTTAAATCAAAATAAAAACAAAATTTCTACACTCTCTGTATCTCCAAAACTGAGCATTTTAAAACATATATAATTTATACGAACTTGTTTACTTATTTTTATTTGCAACATATTCTGTCGAAGTTTCCGGAATACAGTTCGGACCACCCTGTATAAAATTAATATAAATCTCTGAAATAATGCAATATTCTCAACTATGTCCCAATTTAGTTTAGCGATGAGCGATACTGGTCTTGGTCTTGCACAGAATTCAAGACCAAGACCAAGATTAGCGGTTGATCTGCAGGGGCAAGACCGACCAATGCAAGTCTTCTACAAGACCAAAACCAAGACCAAACCTGCACGACTCTTGCGGTTTTGTAGTCATTTTTTTTTCTATTGATATGCTATAAGAAATTACTTATTTGTTCAAAATGATTGTTTTAATGTATTATAAATGGTGTTTCCCAAAGACATCTAAATAAAAGGAGACGAAACAATTTACATTTTACCGCGATCACGAACCGTGTTGCACAAAAATCGATGATGCCAATTTTAAGTGACCGTTGGTAGATTTCGGCTGATTACGGTTTGAGTTCTAAATGCTATTGTCATTACAAGGTCATTAGACTAAATATTTGTGTAGATATATAATTTTAATTATAATACATTAATTATACTAGGATTATACCTTTGAAATTATTATTAGTTTTCTAATTAAATTATATTAAAATTACGATTAAAATATATTAGGGGAAATTACTAAAACAATCCGGCATCGCTACGGATTAATTTTTACTACGAATTGTCGGAATCTGTAGGAATTACGCTGACATTTGACGTATTCATTCAACTTTTGTCCAACGGAGCATTGTTGCGAGTTTTCTGCGACCGTTGGAAGTGTTTGTGGATTTCGGACAACTTTCGAATAATTATTAGTGTTTATTGCAAAGAAAACTATTTAAAGTAGTTTTTTAACTATCTACAATGGTTCACCAGTGCATAGTTTGTTAAAGGTGGACTATTCTAACTCCTGATTGATATTTGGACGGTAAGTGTTATTACATTTTTTTACCTTTAGCAATGCCTTTACAGTAGCGTATCTAAGTACTTTTAGTTATAAGTAGATTATTACAAAAATACGTATATTTTCTTATTTGCTGTCGTTTTTGATTGTGAAATTAGACTTATCCTCAGTTAGACCTCAGGCAAAACCTTGGCAAAACCGATCTACGTTTTAAGTCAATTATTTTAAGTATTTGTCCATTTCGCTGTTACAGTTGGTGGTAAAAAATGCTCAGAGGTAATACTGGCTGTTCTCAACTTAACATTTAAAAACCTTTTTTATATTATATCTAAGTACCAACTAACATTCGAAACCGCTATAAATATCTTAAAAATTGTGTATGTTATGGCTAATATCTGCTGAATAAAACAGCTGTTGCTGTTATAGGTAGTTAATACCTGAAATTTGAACACGATTTGAACATCAAAATTATTCAGTTATATTCTATATTAACTATGTACCTATATGTATGCTAAATTAGTATGACAAAGTTAGCTAATGTTCAATTAAAGACATTTAATTTTTATAATTACTTCAGACTTTGGCTAGATAATTTCCACATTTCTCCCCCAATGTTGAAAGAAAACTGTTTTTGCAATCTAAATATTAATATTATTGAACTCTAGTTAACATTAGCAGGTTTTAGATATTAACCGTAACACATGATTGATCTATTATTTATTTATTATAAAAAATTCTATAAGTAATTATATAATAGGAAAGGTTTAGATATAGGTATTCAAAATTCAAATTAAAAAAGTTAATAAAATAAATAAAATTATAATGATGCTTCAGTACTTAAAAAATATGCACTGTTTTGAATAATAATGATAAGCCTTACTTATGATAATTCTTTACTCTTTCATTTATGATATTTTTTTTTTTAGTTTTGGAACCCTTTACACTTTTACCCACACTTACCTATACACCCATACACACGCACACAATTCACAGACGAGTACATAGCTGGTGTTTTAAATAGAGGAAAATAAACCTTGGAAAATTTTTCCTTTAGGTTAATTTTTCCTTTTTTTTACCGCATATTTTTATTATTTTACATATATTATTAAATAGATTTATAATACTTAATATGTATGTGTTGCATATGTAACCAATAGTACTTTTGTAGCGTTCCTATAATTACTGAGCTTAGACAATGATCGATTTCACTCTTGAATTTGAAAAATCAAACTAATGTGTGTCCAAATTTGTTCTGATGATTTTGATAAGAGCAATATTATGATCCCGAATTAACTGATCGAAGGCAAATAAGACCAAATTCTGAGCCTCAAATAGATAGTACCATTTTTGCTGGGGCTTTATCATACAGGTAAAAAGCAGTCAAATACATTTTAACAGTTAATAAATAAGTATTGTACTAATATTAGTATTTACTCTAGGTTTTCTTCTAGTTTGTACCGCCACCCAAAAAATGTTTTAGGTAAATGAACCTCCAGACCAGCTGAGGGACTAGAGAAGGTCCCTACCTAGTCCCGCGATTGGCAGTTTGGCTGGCCCCTCAAATTTGTAAGAACATTGATACATTTTATACATGTATTTTAATATTGATAATTAATTAAAATTCACAGGATTTTGCCTAAAATCATACAAGATAAACTAGCCCTTCTCAAGAAGCCCTTCCCTCAAAACAACAGAAACGGCATTGGAAAAAGAAGTTGGAATTAACCAGTATGTGCTCTTTGTAAGTGTATTCTGGATGTTTGACTGACAAGGCTTAAAAGCTCTTGTATTTTTAACAGAATGGGAATATAGCTGTATTCATAACAAAGTAATATATATAATATAATAATAATATAAAATGCTAATGTTTATCTGTGTCGTCTCTACTGAAGTAACGACTTGCTCTAGAAAGTTGCTTTTTTTACTAAAAGATAGCTAATTGGCTCATCGCCGGATTTTTTATTTTTCATTTAATTAAAAAAAATAATAAGTATTTTTTTTTCCTGATGTCGTGGCGGATGCGCCAGGCTTCAACTAGTATGTAATATATTTTAAATGAAATACTCTCATTATAACTATTATTGTCAAGTAGTGTACTGTGCCTTATTGAATACAGGTGTACACCCTCTTGCGAAGTATTTACTTTTTAACATACAGGGTGTCACAATAGTAAGTTTAATTTTGACATATCCAGGTATTTCTTTAAAAAAATAGAGACGCGAAATTTCGTAGACACAATTTTTGCGGTAAAAAATCTAAATACATTCTTAATCATACTTTTGACGTAACTATAGTAGACGGGATACTTTGACACATTGAGCTTTTTCAAAATAACATTTTTTCTGCTTTTGTTTGCCGTCTTAATTATTTAAAAATTGACATCTCTATCTTTCTCGCAGAAAAGGGGACACTTTGTTTATGTCATTAGCAGTAATAGATTTCAAGGAAGCTGTTATAATATCTAATAGAACAATATAACGTAATATAACATTACTAATATCACTTTGTATCTTATTAATTAAGCACTTTATGGGTTTACTTCCCTATCTTAATTTTTATAAAAATACGAGACTTTATCGGTCGAATATCCAGAAACCCTGTATAATTAACATAGCTATCTTTTATTTTATATGTTTTGTCAAGGATATGTTATTTGGAATTATCTTCCACATTATAAGATCATAAACTACATAATTTTTGCCATAGTGTTGGTTTTTGTTTACATATATTTTCTATGAGTGAGCTTTTGTTTTGCACTAGGAAACATTCTCGCTTAATGATAAATTTAATACTATAGAAGGAAATTATTAGTATTTAGGAAAAAATTAAAAACGAAAATAGGTTTTATTGAAAAATTAATTATTAATGTTTTTTTGTTTGTTTACAGCATAGTAAGACAATCCTCATCTTCTGATCTCCCAATAGTTGGATATTTATTATCTCAAGAAAGTCGTCAAAGTATCAGAAAAAGGTAAAAATTACCTCTACATTATATACAAGGTGGTGCCTCTCCTACGACGCGGAGGCTCCAAAGAGAACGGTGATTTTTATCGTTAATGTAATTTTGGGAGCATATGTAGGATAATGAGAAGCATTTTACAGAAATATCAAGAGTTCTGCGGGGTGTCCCCAAAAAAAGTTATGCATCAAAGTTTTTTTTTGTAATGGAACACCTATATATTAATTGATTTTCGGATTCTAGGAAAGAAATAAAGGTGAGTTTCATTAAAGAAGCATATGTCTAATATGTAAGGCTTGTCATATTTCACATTTGGTGAAGATAATGAATAAACTTTAAATTTCAATAACAGCTACCTAGATGGAAATTTACTCATTGTATATTTAACAAAATTAAAATTTGTCCTTAAGCATTCTATTAATTGATGAATGCACACTGCAATTAAAAGATCGGAATAGTATTCTGGGTGTTCAAATAAAAGGGAACTTGCTGTGTTCATTTCAAATAAAAGGGAATAAAATTACATTTTAGTCCAATAATGAAATTCACCTTTATTTTTCTCATAGAATCCGAAAATCAAATAATATATAAGGTGTCCCATTCCAAAAAATAAAACTTTGTTGTGTAACTTTTTGGCGACACCCTGTAGAACTCCATATTTTATCACATTTATATGTTTAAATGCTCTAAATTAACCTACATATACTCCCAAAATTTAATTTCAATACAAACTCTTTCTCCTTGGTAGCATTTAAGAGGCGCCACCCTGTATCTTAAGTAAAATTGTGCATAAGTTATTTTAATTTCAGAAAGAAGTATGTTAATGAGGCATTATAATGATATTATGTAGAAATTTAAGTCTTTGGAAATTTGGAAACAAAATTTGGAAACAAAGAAAATGAAAAATACATACTTTACAAATAGGTCTTAGAAGATTGAAAAATAAAATAATATATATGCATCAGTTAATTGATTACTTAAAAGAAAAATCTTTGATAAGTGAATCAACTGAATTGACGATTCAGGTATGAATATAGGTATGCAGGGTGACATTTTAAAAACATAATGGTTATAAGTCAAAGGTTAGATGTGAGGATCCAAAAAAATATAAAAATCAAGTAAAAATCGCTAAAAGCAATTTCTAATAATTGAAGCTGTATCTCTTACTGTTTCTGAGATCCCAGTGCTTGTAATTATTATCTTGGACACACTATTTTATGTATATATTTGAGTGGCGGGCGGAGGGGAACTATAATAATGTAAAGTTATCAGCCATTTAATAATTTAGTCCTGCAGCCATTATGTCAAAATCTGTCCCCAAGATTCATTAACAAGTTTTAAATTTAGTTCTGGTCTAATTTTGTGAATGATACACTAATCCATATGACAGTGGCATAAATACGATTAATGGAAGGTTCTAATTTCCATGACAAGGCCAGGGGCGCTATTCTGTACAATCGTCGGAATCGGTGAGTTACCGATAGCTATCGGTACGTATTTGCATATAGTAAATATGTGTTAATTGTTGTTGTCATAGTTACCGATCGGCCCTATGACAGATATCGCAAATTTGTACCGACAACTCTCGGTATCTCTACCGTGAGGTTGACAAGGGCACGGTAGAGATACCGATTTTCGTCGGTACAAATTTGCGATATCTGCCAAAGGGCCGATCGGTAGCTATGACAACAACAATCAACACGACGCTCATTGGCCGCACGTACCGATAGCTGTCGGTAACTTACCGATACCGACGATTGTACAGAATAGCGCCCCAGGTCTAAATTTTAAAACCCTTTAGTGAATTTGGATGTGTCTAAAAAAGACTAATAATATTATAGAGATATAACATTAATAGAGATAATATATGTTTTTTTAGGTTTCCTTAGCTGAACCAGTACAAAGTATTTTTGAAAGAATGTTAAAAGGACCTGCCACACAAAAATCCAATCTTCTGCTACTATCCTTTGCTTTAACATTGTCATTTTATTTGCCGAAAACAGAATTTTATAAGGGATACATAAACTGGCCCAGAGTTTTCTTAGGAGGCCTCTAAATTCCATTTAGTTTTCAACAATATTGTTGATATTTTTAACTCTCAGAATAGATTTACAAAATATTCATATAAAAAAATTATCAAAAATATAAGAACAACATACTTTTTAATAATTTTGAAATAATTAAATTGTATATTATTGGACTTACTTTAAAAGAAAGGTCAACCATAGTCACGAAGAAAAACGGGATTTTTGGGCTTTCTAATTTGTATGGAAAGCTTACAACGTATGTATAAATACTATGTAAAAGAAAATCAATTATTAAAATATATTTTAACTGGTGGAGGTCCACGTATACAAAAAGCAAAAACGGAAGATAATAATATATTCAATCAATGTAAAAATGAGAAGAGCATTGTGGGATTAAAAAACATGATGGTGATAGATTGTCTAAAACTAATAGGAGTACTGGTATTGTAAATACTAACCTTTCATTGTGTTTTTGAATTTTTTATTACTTTTAAGAGAATTCAATATATTTAGATATTTTTTCAGTCTCAAAACAAAACTGATGGTTACAAAGAAACAGAAGAAAAGGGATGATACTAATTTACTAGACAAAAGGCTGTTCTTTTGTAATATGGAGATGGGCAAAATTCAAAGTAGTAGTATTCAAAACAGAGAAGAACATAAGCTAAAGAAAAAAAGGGTTGTTAGACATTGAAATAAAAAAAGAACAGTAAAGTTCTCAAAGAGAACTTATTTAATAATTTTAATTAGTGTTTATATTGTCATGTAAAAAATGTAATATATGTTATTTCTGAATAAAAGACATTTAATAATGATATTTTATAGAAATTAATACTCAAGAGATTTAATAACAACATAAAAACATGTTTAGAATAAGTTAAAAAAAAATATTGCCCTAATCTTTCAAACTAATTTATTATTTCTCTTCTTATTAATTTGGTCCATATTTATTTCATCTAACGGCGGCAGCTCTTGTTCAGGCATCATTCTGGCTGTATTGTGTAGCGCATTGAAACAACAAAATCTAAAAATTTAAGTACATACATTAAATTTTTTAAATTTTGTTCTATAATTAAACAGATAATATTTTTCTTAACTCACTGTTGTGCAATAATAACTGACATTGTGTTTTGTAATTTTGGTCTTATACCATAAAACACATATTGGAAAGTGGCGTTTCCATATAACGATAATTCTGAAACATTTCTTCAGCTCTATTTCTGCATATATCCCCTCAATGCATATGCAATCTCACCTTATAACAGATAATAAAATAATTTAATAGAGTATATGAACCCTTTGAATATTATCACATTTAATTTTAAAAAATTTCTTTCAATTCATCTTATTCGTAATATATTTCTAAATTGAATACCTACTCAAATATTTAAGGAATATATTTTATATAAATGATCTAACAGTAAGTAAATTTACGGACCACTAACCAAGCAGGATTTAATTTGAAAAGTCACCAGTCTCCATGCGGGTCCTTAATGTCCAAAAATGGTGGCTTTATGCACAGACCCATGCCAACAAGCAATCAAGTCTATAGTTTTAAGACTAGCATTTCCAGTAATTTAAATGTTGGGGAAAATAATGCTTTTCTATTTTTTTTACAAACCTATATTTAGATGTCTTTGGTGTTTCCCGACTACCTACTGCATAAAATAATTTTAAAGAATGAAATGCTTTCTGTATAACATATTGAAAAAAAAATCGTCAGATATTCTAATAATATCTTCCTCTAAAATTTTATTTGCATTAAATTTGTAAAAATTCTACCTATTTAAAGATATAGAAAGTAGAAATCTAGTAAAAATATATTAACAAAATGCAAGACTAGCAAGAGTCTTGTAGCAAGATCAAGACCAATACCAAGACTGTACCCTGCAAGACAAAGAGTACTCATTAACTGCTAGACCAAGAGCTTTTGCATTTGCCCATCACTAATTTAGTTGTTATTCGATTAAATTTGATAATGTTCGATTATAAAACACAAAATGGTCCAAATATTTTTGATATGATAAAAAGTTTAATATAACAAAAGTTTTTATACTATAATAAAAATAAATAGTTTATTAAAATCTTTAACAATCGTGATATTCTATCTTGTATGTTAGTCATAGACATTAAACTATCGGATTCTGGTATACTTTCGTCACGATATATGCGTAGGTTAGATTTTTTGAAATATTGATTTATTTCTCGTGATCGTATTTATAGATTTTCAATAAAACGCCTCCACACGGTAACTTTGTTCGGAAGAAAAAATATTATCGATACCGAATTAGCCAGTACTGACTAGTACAAGTTTGTTCTACATCTGTAGTACTGAATACTAATTTAAATTTAACAATCATTAGTTTATTTCTAGAGACTAGAGACATTAATGAAAATGCAATCTTGAAAGAAATATCAAAATAGTCATGCAAAAACTATACAAATGGAATATATAATCTGTCCAACAAGAGGGATACGTGGCAGTGACATTTATGTCTGTGTTTTAATGCGCAGGTAAATTGTATTTTCTGTCATTTTTTGGATGTCGTCTGTCGAAATTTTCCCTGGCTCGTTCGACAGATTTTACACAATGTATTTGTATCATTCTGAGATGTTTTATAAGAATGGTTGACTACAAGTAAGACTTTTTATCGCTTTTGATGCCATATTTTTTAATTATTGTTATCAACTAGCAGATTATGAACTTAAGCAGATACTTTTTTATTATAATGATAAAAAAGTTATATGATCAAGCCAAGTGTTTTGGCCGATGACGAATAAACAAAAAAACATTCTTACAGGAAATGACATTAGAATTTTTTTAAATGTATATATTCTATGATTAAGCCATATAGAATGTTCTTCAATGTGTTGTTATTTTATGATGAAATATAAGAAAAAAAAATTGAATTTTCAAGTTCTCTCGGGCTTTTTACATTCAGGTGTTACTGATAAAATACTTAATACATTCACATTCTCAGTTGGGATGCTTATAGTTGATAATAATGTAAAGATTAATTAAGTATTATCTAAGTAATATCACAAGTTGATTGTATAAAAATGTTAGTTAATTATTTTTTTCATAAAACTGAAGGTATATGTATATTGCAACCAATTAGTCAAGAAATCGTGACGAATGGGAATATAAAAAATATATGTATAAGATATGCAAATTTAGTAATAGTTTATTAGTTACAGCTGATGAAGTGTAACTTTATAAATACATGTTCGAAAAAAATATAAATAAATTTTTGAAAAAATGGTGTATATCATTGTGTAGTAGAAACCTTTTCAGCAACACTTGTATATTAATCCTGCAGTACTGTACAGCACTGTACTTAGATAACTTGGTGAGTGTATTCTTTAACCGTAGTGTGTAGGTGTGAGTACTACAATATTTAAGAAATACTTTGTTAAACATTCTTTTCTCTTGCACGAACTCTTGGTCTTACGAAAGACTCTTGCAAGTTTTCCTACATAGAAAATCTTTAAATAAATAATATTTTTAATAATTGAATACAAACAAAACTTTAAAAAAGAAATTATTCGAAAAATTGTCTGACAAATTTTAATACGACATCCATGTTTTTTTTATTTTTCTCATAAAAAATTAAATGGGGTATTAAAATACCCCACGCAATTACCAATAAGCACTGACGTAGAAAAACGAAGCGCGAGTAACGGCAGGTCAATGGGCTATTTGCCTAAATATCAAATCTGCAATGAATCTGTTATAAAATAAAGCAATAATATTTTTGAAAAATTAACATAACGACATTGAATATCGAGAAAAAATCCATGGTCCTCCATAATATAGTAATATCTTAATATCACTGTATATATTCGAACCATTATAAAACTCTAACAATAAGTACTTTATTGGTCAGGTGTCATCCTTTACGGAATGACCTTTTTCCGTCCACCATCTCTTTATTATACTTAATTGTGGTTTAAATTCATTTAAGGTCGTAAATAAGACTTGGGAGGCTGTTGCAGGAGCTGTTCGCCGCCATATATCATTACGGCTCCAGCACGAGGGTTAGTATGCCAAGTTATAAATAATGTTCTTTATTGGCAGATCCGGTATAACTACATGCCCCGTAACAAAGCCGATGATGTATGATGGCCGTGCCGTAAAATTGTAACGTTTTTTTAAGCGATTGTTAGGGTTTCAACAGTTTGAAGATATATTTATCTTCGAGAGGCAATTCTCGAGCTCGCTATATACTTATTACTTTTACGTTCACTCATTGTATCACTTTCAACCAGTATGATGTGTTTCAGTTTTTAGAACAAGTTCTCAGTGAAAATTATTGTCGTAACGTTCAAAGTTTCTTTCTTTGAAGCACTAAACAACACAGTACTAAATATACCTACTACATTAGATTAAAAATATATGGAGGTATACAGGGTGTCTCCAAAAAAAGTTACACATCAAAGGTGTGTTTTTTGTAATGGAACACCCTATATATTAATTGATTTTCGGATTCTAGAAAAAATGTAAAGGTGAGTTTTAAATATTAAAGAAGCATATGCCTAAAACGTAAAGATTTTGATATATTTCATATATCTTATGAAAATGAAGAGTAAATTTTAAATTTGAATAATATCTGCATATACTTTAATTTACCCTGTATAGCCTGATATTTAATTACAATAAGCATTTTATGTTAAACCAAAGTAAAATTTAACGCGAATGACACAGGGTGAGAAAAAATTAATATGGAACATTGGAACATGGAACACCCAGTATATTATTTCGGTATTCAATGGGGAATTCATATATCTTCAAAATATTATTGCTTACCCCTTAAACAAGGATTTTTCTAGATATTTTAGAAATTCTAGATCATTTGAAAAAATGTAGTTGGCTATTATCCTTGTTTATATATTCAATAAGCATTGTATGTTAAACCAAATTAAAATTTAACCCGAATGACACAGGGTGAGAAAAAATTAATATGGAACATTGGAACATGGAACACCCAGTATATTATTTCGGTATTCAATGGGGAATTCATATATCTTCAAAATATTATTGCTTACCCCTTAAACAAGGATTTTTGAAGATATTTTAGAAATTCTAGATCATTTGAAAAAATGTAGTTGGCTATTATCCTTGTTTAAGGCTATTATATATATATATATATATATATATATATATATATATATATATATATATATATATATATATATATATATAATAATAAGTACTTTATTATATATATATATATATATATATATATATATATATATGTTTTTTAAAAAATATCTATACCTATGTGGCGGATTCCTCTTTCCAAAAAAATCCTTTATGGGTATTTCGCCACTGCACTGCAAAAAAATCTACAAAATAAAATAATTATTTTTTGTAAACACTTAAACACCAATAAAAAAATTATATGTAATATACCAAATAATTATATATAATATAACAAATACCCTGTGAATGCGATAAATTTTACATTGGTGAAACATCTAGATCCTTAAATGTTAGAATTAACGAACATAAAGATTATTTAAGAAAGGGAGATTGTCACAAATCTAAGATTTGTCAGCATTCTTGGGACACAGGACACAGAATAAATTTTAATAACGCCAAAATTATAATGAAAGAAGCGATAGCCTCTAAAAGAAAAATAAAAGAGGCTTTTTTAATTCAATCTAATAAAAATAAATGTATTGCTCGTGCATCTGTAGATGTTAGTAATGTATGGCAATCGCTTCTTTGATTTTAAAGAACAATAGATACAACAAGATAAATAAACATAACATACGTAAAATTTAAAAATAATCATAGTGTTAATTTTCAAGTTTAAATATCAAGTTAAAAATGTCATTTTAACAGAACGTCAACGGTTTCTTGTAGACGTATCTGTTTTAAAAAAGTAAAGTGTTCTCGAATAGTTGAATTTAAATATTTTAAATAGTTTTTTTCTTTATTCTTTGTATTTTTTTGCTTCCGACGACGGAAAGAGATAACTTTCCGAAACGTTAAGCACTTTTTTTCTTTGCTAGGCAAATTTGTATTACTGTAAACATAACTTCTGACAAGCAGCGTCCATTTTAGGTTTAATGCAGAAGTGTTTACAAAAAATAATTATTTTATTTTGTAGATTTTCTTGCCGTGCAGTGGCGAAATACCCATAAAGGATTTTTTTGGATTTGTTAATTTAACAAAAATTAAAAGATGTAGAGTAAAATACTCAAAGACAATGAAAAAAAAACACGTTTAAAACATATTTTAATTATTACAGAATTAAAACTAGATATAGGTACCTCAAATATATACCTAGTATTTTGAACCATATTATGGCCATCAAAATTATGGCCAAACGCATAACGGCCTATCTGTGTCTATCTAGTTGGTGTTCGTTCGTGTATTGAGAAAATAGTTTTTTTTTAAGTAACGGCTGTCCTTAAATGAGGTAATAAAAGACACATATGCCTCATAATCTTATATAATTTCTTTTCTTCAATTTTTTACAAAGGTGTTGAGCGACTAGTTTCGATACCCTTACGTTTGTTATAATACTTAAAACTATACAGTAATATTTATTTTTTTTAATTAGGTACCATTCATGATCTTGAAATTTATAGAAAAAAATATTGAAAATATGTTTTTATTACTCTGAGGCAAATATAGATAGACATACCCTTCTAAAAAAATTGGTAACATTTTGTTCGAAGAAATGCCTTTCCAATGCTCCGTTTTCAAGCTAAGAGAATAAATAATGATTAAAAAATATTTATCTGAAGTACTTTCCCCGATCTAGGTACTATTATGTAGCGTTTAATTATTTTTTATTTTAAAGGAAGTAATATGGCAGTAATATGCAGAACAATTTAGTAGGAACTGGTTGATAAATAATGTAATAAAATAAGTAGGTAAATTTAAGCGTACAAATATAATACAATAAATATTTTTTATAAGATAAAATGAAATTAAAACATGATAATTAAAATATAATTTACGAGATATAGTTTATATAAATAAACTTTTAGGCACGTGATTAAGCTTGACCACTTTTACATATTTTCTTTTAATCAAAATATTTTAGGAAACCAAACCTAATTAATTATAACCATATAAAGAGTTATTATTTACATCAATAAAACTTACTTTCTTAACAGCATTTAAGGGACATAAAGGGCCATTATTATGGTTTCTCTTTCGAAATATTCTAATAAAGTTGCAACAAATTTTTCGGCAATCAAGCTATCTTGCACCCCCACTAAAAGAGGTTCAAAAAAGAACAATATTCGACTGCAAGGTCTGCTAGTAAGCATTTATGAGCATAAAGTATCACAACACTATTTATCTAAACCAGAAACTCGAAATACAAAACTAAAGTGTCGAAACGAATGACAATGTCAGGAAATAAATAAATAAATGTGACAACTTGATATTTTTTATATAGCAGAGCTACCACCTGAAACACCAGCGGGAAATTTAAATTCCAGTTAGTCAGCCCGACGCCCTCCATGGTTGGCAATAATGAATTTAAAAATCGCGCCCTCGATTACGTAACTAAAAGTTTAATTGGTATTAAATAATATACAATATTGTATCATTATACTTTAAGATAATACAGCTGAATTATATAAACAAGCATGACAGAAACCTGAAGTAATTTTACAAAGAGACAAAATTAATGTTTTTAAATAAAAAATAAAAGTAACTGAACTGGACCTAATTCTAATTCAAATTAGTTAAAATATTGTTAGACTTTCTTGAACAATTTATATTTAAATTGTGCTTCTAAATATTGTTAAAATACCGTACTGGCAACTGTTACTCTTGGGTCGGTATTTACATGTGTGGAAGTAAATCACATAGGGATCTTATTAAGTCGGAGTGAGAGAAATGCGACGGAGTGTTGTTGCGGCGTTGCCGGTACGCCCTTCCCTATCAAGTAAAGTAAAATCACGATCGAAAACCGCTTATTTTTAAAAGACTTTTTTTTTCGAAAAGATAACTAGATAAAATCATCAGAAATGTTCCTGAGCATCTGAAATGGAATTATAAGGATATCTTTAAGGTGTCATTTTTTTATAACGAGAAAACGTCAGTAATCGCGATAATTTAAAAACTCAACTTTTAACACATAACACGCCATAACTCAAAAAACACTTTAGATATTGAAACTTTTTTTTATTTTGAAGATAGGATATTTTACTTAAAATTCGATAAGATTGTTTTTTCCATTCAAAAATTGTAAACAACCCTCTATTTACTTTTAGAGCATAGCAATTTTCAGCAGTCGTGTAATTTTTTTATTGGTAAAGATTTTCACTTACTGTCTACGAAGAAAATACAGCAGAAATATTAAGAAAGTTTTTGAAAAAACTACAATCAATTATTTCTAGTAGATTTCGAGATATCGATTTTTGAATTCAGAGTTCTAATAGCCCGACCAGTCGAAAACCAACTCAATTCCACTTACTTTTACCAAAAATGCAAGTGTTTCTAGCTTGCACTTAAAAATTTTTAAGCTATAGAGAAAATTACAACGACTCGTTAATAAATAAACAAATAAAGTATCACGAGACGTAATTAAATCGTGAAGCTGAACGCCTGATGTACACCTTTTCCTAGAACTTTAGGTACTGACAGAGGTACTGATTGGGTCGACCGGTCAACTGCGACAAATCTGCTATATTCCTTTCCACGTCTCTTAGCAATGTGCACAGTTTCTCGGTTTATTTCATACGTTTGGCAACGTGTTTACTGTTCTCTCTTTGTTCAGTACATTATAAACGCATTGTACTCTTCTTACATACGGAAATCTCGACCCAAGACTAACTTTTGCCAGCCCTTAGTATATTTATCAAAAAGTAGTGAAGTAGCAGAATGGTTTATAATTCGATTCTTCTTCTTTATGTGCCCTGCCCGGTTCTCCGAACGTTGGCGATCACTGCAGAGAGCGCAACTCTATCTTCTGCCAGTCTGAAAAGCTCACCAGCCCCAGACACTCCCGTCCACTGTCTGATATTCCTCAGCCATGACATCTGCCTTCTGCCGACTCCTCGTTTGCCCTCTATTTTTCCTTTTAGAATAAGTTGTAAGAGATGATACTTTTCTCCCCGCAACACATGTCCTAGGTAGGAAATCTTGCGACATTTTATCGTTGTTAGCAGCTGTCGTTCTGTTCTTGCTCGCCGAAGGACTTCTTCGTTGGTCAGCATATCGGTCCAGGAGACTCGCAGCATTCTTCGATGAATCCACATCTCCAATGCCTCCAGTCTATTAAGCATGACAGCTTTCAAAGTCCAGCTCTCAACTCCATAGAGAAGGACGGACCAAACGTAACACCTGACCATACGTTGTCGCAGTTTGAGATTTAGGTCTTTGTTGCAGAATAGGGATCTCATCCTTTTAAACGTTGTTCTTGCTATTTCAATACGGGATTTGATTTCAATGTCGGGTTCCAGGCTCTCCGTGATTATATAATTCGATTACAGTAATAAAAGTATAATATACCATTTTAAATATTAAATTATCTGAAACATGGATTGTAATGCGGTCTTAAATATTATTTGTTTGCGCCGTTCCATTAGGTTAGGTACCATCAAAATAAAACACTAGTTTACCCATTACACCAAAATACTTTATTTTGGACACTAAAATCGCGATTTGTTAACCATTTTAGCATCACCAGCAGATTATTAAGACTGTTTTTATAAAGCATTAATATCCAAAAATTAAAATAATGGTAGTCTTAAAAAGTTTTAATCAGTTGCTGATGATGCTAACTAACATCGTTAACGAAATACGTGTCCAAGGTTCAAAGCAGTTCAAAGTAAAGTGTTTTGGTGTAATGTGGTGAACTATTGTTTTAGTATGTTGCTGTTGTACTGCCAAAGGAGTAAAGAAGTAGTCAAAATAAATAATAATGGAAATAACACACTCAAGATGTCGAATAGAAATAATATAGAAATATTGATTGGTAGACGTTATTTTACGATTTATGTTTTGTAGTCCATAACTACTTCTACCTAAATATCGCCTCGGTGGCAAATCGATTTTTGTATTTTTTTCTTATCTTCGACAGGTATTGTTCTAATTATCGTACTAGGAACTATATTATTCTCTTCTCTCCAAAACAACCAACGTTTGTATCGGCCGGCAAAATCAATTTTAGATAAGATCCGAAACGTGGGCACACCAATAAGAGTTGCGAAATCAAAATAGATGCTCCTGGGCCTTTTCAGAACGACATACACTGCCTGACTTAGATTGGTGCCTCTATGGATGGTTTAAAACTTACCCAACATTTGTACTGATTAATATCGCTTAGCATTCTTACTTAAATGTTTTTAAGTTGTAAGACTCCTTGTATAATGTATATAATTTGCATTATTGAATACATCTCTTATATACAGATTTATCTTTCTATAAGAGCATTAACAAACTTTGTTTAGTGGCAGCTTTATTCATAAAAAATCTTGTTAACTTAGTTTTCAGATTTGTTAATTAAACGTTTATTCAACTTTGATAGGCTAAAATTAGGCGTTTGTAACTATAAACTCGAACCTTACGTCAGCGATCCCAAGATTAGGAATAGTTAGGATTTGGTTTGGTTTCTCTGCTTCTGGAATTCTTTCCAGAAAATGCTGATGGATGTTGTAGAAAAAATATTTTCTATAACTGCATAAATTAACCCTAAATCTATGGAGTTTTAATTTATCCAACCTGAAATTTGCAATGTTTTGGTTTTCTTAAGACTTTAGGATTAATTGAAAAGATGGATCAAAAAATGTATACTCTGCAATTGCCACTTTTTCTCCTCCACAAAATGGCAAAGATAGTTTTCCATACCGACGTTTTGTACACCGTATAAGATAAAAATTACAGCGCAATTTTGAAAATTAAAAAAAATATATAAATTTGGTTATGCTGCTACGCCTCCTAGCAGTCTAATTCTCGAGCTTAAAAAATTGAATTTAATTTATATACCGGGTGCGTCTCAAAAGTGGCTCACCCCTATAACTTCTTTATTTTTTTAGTTAAAAAAACGAAATTTGGTATGTTAGTATATAACATAAATTAGAATTGATTGACGTATTCGATTGTTTTCGGTCACTTCCGGTTTCACCGGAAATTATTATAACTTTTGATTTTTAAATGGCATCACCGGTATTTTTTTACTTTATTGGATAGAAAATGTCACTCTGAATAGAATGAGAACTCATATGTCAACTTTTGACATTTTCGCATATAGTATATTTGAAATTATAACTTACGGTTCGTAACAAAAATTTGAATTGAATACCAAGTGTGTGGTATCAAATTATTCGTAAAAAATGCTTTTTCCAAATATGCTAATGATCCACCCTCGTTCCATTTGAAAAAATTGAGTTATGATTAAAAATACGATTTGAGAATTTTCTAACTGGCCAGGACAAGCCACTAAAAACGTTAGACGAACAAATCTATTTTTCCAAGGCTCGTTGATGAAGAATTAGTGTTTTTAACATAGCCATGGCACTCTAAATTGAATTTTAAAATACAATTTTTTATTAAGCGAGAATGTCAAAAGTTGACATATGATATGTCATTCTATTCAGAATGTCATTTTCTATCGAATAAAGTAAAAAAAATACCGAGGGTGCCATTTAAAAATCAAAAGTTGTAAAGTGACCAAAAACAATTGAATACACCAATCAATCCTAATTTATGTCATATACTAACATACCAAATTTGGTTTTTTTATCTGAAAAAATAAAAAAGTTATAGGGGTGAGCCACTTTTGAGACGCACCCGGTATAATTCTTTTTTAAAGCTCTATCATTAACGATTTCGCAATAACAACCGACGTCCTTTATTATTGGAACACTCAATAATGTAAGTACAAAGTAATGGAAACCAAAAGAGAAACATAGTTTTGTGAAAGATTTAGTGATACAAAGCTAGGACTTAATTTTTATTCATTTCAACAAAACTAGAATATTTTATTTTATTTCCAAAATTCAAAACCATTTTTTTGCTCCACTTGAATTATGTCCAGGTTCACTAATAATTTATTAAACATTTTCGTATTGGCAAAATACCAACTTAATTTATTTTGTTTGGGTTCAATATCGATGAACTCATAAATTATTAAATCCTTCCGAATCTAGTTGGCGATTTATGTTAGAAATTTGAAAATACACATTAGCGGCATACTGAAGCAGATCAAAAGACAAAGAATCTTTATTTTTTGCAACCAAATTCAAATGTTTAGAAAACCGTTATGTTTTCTAAACTAGACCGCTTGTATATTTTGCCATATATTTATTATTTCAGTTTTAGAAATATATTAAAAGCTAAATGGCTCTGAACAGTTAAGTTCTGCAAAAGCAACTATCGGCAGAATGCGGGAACGAGTCTAATTATCTAGAAAATATTTATTTGGAATTTCTATAAATTAAAACGAGAGACGCATACTTCTTCGCTAATTGTAGGTTAGGGACTTGATCGGAATTGTTTATTATTATATAGGGTGACGTAAATATCTAAACATTATCGTATGGCATTTAGAAATCATTATTAAGATTACGTGGTTAAGAAATTCGAAATAAGTAGTGATCAAATTTAACAAAAATAATCCATAAATTAAGAAATACAGACATATTAGCAAAAGATCCCTCCCACAGAAAAATCATAACTATGCTATAAAAATGGGAGAAGAACTATTGGAATATGTGCGGAATTCAATTACCTCGGCAGTTTGATTTCGGAAAAGAGAAATTTCGACTCTGAAATTCAGCACAGAATTAGCAGCGCCTCATCCTGCATTCTGGAAATTAAAAGACAGAGTTTTCTACAATCATGACTTGAGTACACAAACGTAACTTGTAGTGTACCCAGCAATAATAATCCCCACCATGTTATATGGAAGCAAAACCTGGGTGCGGTACCGCCGGAACATGAATGCATTAAACAAGTTATAACAGAGATACGTTAGACAACTGTTAATAATCAAATGGTACCACCATGTCTCAAACGTGTCGGTCCTGGAAAAAGCTAGCTGCGACAGCGCTGAAGTCATGATTACTTGATTCCGCTTAAGATGGGTCACATATGCAGGATGCAAGAAAACCGCTTACCGAAATCTCTTGTTTACTGTGAGCTTGTAGACGGTGAGAGGAAAGCGGATGGATAAATTAAAAGGTACAAGGATATTTTCCATGAAAACTTAAAGGAGATAATCATGCAAAATCAATTAGAAATCAATAGAACGCAGTGGAGAAGAATTGTAAACTCGGTTAACAACGACAACCAAAAAAGTAAAGAGGCAACAACAACAAAGTAATAAGTAATGAATAATTTTTGAACATCACGTATCGGGCCTTTCAGTCACAGAAAAGCTCATGAAATAAAACGCCTTGCGTAACCATCTTCGACTTGTTAAAAGTTTCAACTGAAAGTAGAACTATTGGAATTTTGCTCATATACGTTTAATAATTCCGAAAATGCAAGGAAGTAGAGAACACATTAATATTATTGCCATAAAGAACTTATGTTATGAAAGTGCAGACGTTTAAATTAAAATTCAACTACTATATAACCAACGCGTAAAAGACAATCCCTTTTAAATGAGATCTTCAGGCAAATGTTTGAGCAGTGTATGTCATGCCTATCTAGCTGCTGGGTATTTAAGGAACAACAATGTACATTGAAAAAGCAATTAAAATTTCTTTTCGGCTGGCAGGCATGTAGCCTGCCTATTTATTTGCGAGATACGATTTACTATTAGTAGTACCTGTAATAAAAAACAACCGTTACCTTTATTACATATTTCGTTTCAAAGAGTTCGTATTTTGTATTTAAATATGGAGAACTAATGGATATTTTGATAGACAGTAAAAAACTCATCCATTGAACGAGATAATACGAGGCTAATGGCATATGAAAAAAGGTACCTATATTAAAAAATAGTATCTACAGGGTGGCGCCTTTCATACGACGCAGATGTTCCAAGGAGAACAACAGTTTTTATTTAAATGAATTTTTGTGAGCATATGTAGGTTAATTCAGAGCATTTTTTAGAAATATAGAGAGTACTACAGGGTATTCCCAAAAAAGTTACATATCAAAGTTTTTTGTAACTGAACACCCTATATATTCATTGATTTTCGGATTCTGTGAAAAAAATAAAGGTGGGTTTTATTAGATCATATATTATGACAAAAATGTAATGTTTGTGATATATTTAACATTATATAAAAATGTTAAGGTTAAAAATGTTTAAGTTTACTAAAACTTAAAAATAAACAATTTTTAAATATCAGTACAGGGTGGGTCAAATTCGACGCTTTTATATGGAAACACCCTTTTCTATAGGAGATAGACGAAAACTAATATCGGTGTCTGGAGCCCAATTTTCATCAAAAACATGATGGTGAAAACCGCACATCAATATCTGTTACCGTTTCGGAGTTACGGGGTGTTTTTCAAAAATGTGCATTTTTAACAAATCGCTGTAACTTTTTTGCTATGGAAAATGTTGTATTTCTATGAAAACATTTCGAAAGCACCTTTTTACGTAGAATTTAATGGTTTAAGTATATTTTTTTTAAATTAATAATTTAAGAGTTATCAACAAAAAAATTGTTTTTTTATTTGGGACACCCTGTATATTTTTAATTAACTGAAAAGAATTTAAAATTACCTTTCCAAAAATATAGCACACTTGATATTTTGTTATAATCCCCTTCGAAATACAGAATTTTTAAAAGTTCGCCACTTTTAACTAGTAGGCTTTGGACCCCTTATTGATGATATCCCTTAATGGAACTCGAAAACATATTTTTCCAGCAAGACGACGCACCGCCTCTGAACGCTGAAGTTATCAGCAAATTTTTGCATCCAATTTCAAGAATAATTGAATAGCTAACCAAGATTCCAGCCGTTGGCCCTCGAGGCCGCCTGACTTGGTGCCCATGGATCTAATCCTATGGATATATTTGCGGAAAAATAAAGGTTCCTTATTCTTCCGTATAATCTAGACAAGAATTAGAAATACTTAGCAGTTATGAGAGGGTATCTTTCACCCCTACTGAGTTAATGAATTCCGCGAGAAATGTTCAAAAACTGCCCCGTCTGTCCATAACAGAAGATCCAGGTCGATATGTCGAACACCTGTAGCAAAGTCTTATGTCTTGGTTTGCTATTTATTTTTATTGTTATTAGATATAGTTTAAATGTGTTGATGTTGGTTAAATATATTTTAAATAGTTATAAAATTCTGCATCTCTCATAGCAAATATTATTTTCGTTTTAATTGATGCTCACAGCTAGATTTTTTTTGCGGTTTACAGCCGGTGCCGTTCAAAGCCTACTCATTTAAAGCGGGCGAATTTTTATATCTTAAAGAGGAATCGAGCAAAATATCAAGTGTGTTATATTTTTGGAAAGGTAATTTTAAATTCTTTTCAATAAATTAAAAATATACAGGGTGTCCTATATTAAAAATGAAATTTTCTCTTGATAATTCTTAAATTATTAATTTTAGAAAAATTATACTTAAACCATTAAATTCTACTTAAAAAGGTGCTTTGGAAATGTTTTTATAAAAATACAAATTTTTCCATAGCAAAAAAGTTACAGCGATTTGTTAAAAGTGCATATTTTTGAAAAACACCCCGTAACTCCGAAACGGTAACAGATATCGATATGCGGTTTTCACCATTATGTTTTTGACAAAAATTGAGCTCCAGACACTGATATTAGTTTTCGTCTATCTCCTCTAGAAAAGGGTGTTTCCATTTAAAAGCGTCGAATTTGACCCACCCTGTACGAGGTAGCTAAAATTGGAATTTACCCGATATAGCCTAATATGCAGTTAAAATAACTATTGTATATTAAATCAAAATAAAACTTGGCCGAAAATGTTATACAGGGTGAGACAAAATTAATATTGAACATTGGCCACCTTTAAATGCAATAAGTTACTCTTTGATTTTAAATGGAACACCCAGTATATTATTTCGATATTCAATGAGGAATTGATGTCTCTTCTAAATACTATTAAGGTTGCCTGCCCTTCAAACAAAGATTTTCCTAGGTACTTTCATTTTTGTGATTTAGTGTCAGTAGATCTTTATTATTTGATAAAATCTAGGTGGCTGTGATATGTCTGATGTGACTTCAACATAGCTGTCTCGTTAGTCCAACTTTAACAACTATGAATAGTTATCATTTTGTATCAGTGAAAACAAAAAAAATTCTCAGAAATTTGCCGAAAATGCAAACTTATCCTACATCAGAGAAAATTGATATGATTCTATTAGTCGGTGAATGCAGTGTGCATTCACCAACTAATAAAATTCTTAAATGCTCCTGATTTTATCTAGTCTGGGTTCTTTTATGGGGATATGTTAAAGACGGTGTTTACAAAACTACACCAACTATTATTGTCGACAACATGAGAGAAATTATTGTAGCTGCTTTTCGAGGTAGAACTCCACATATGCATTTTAAAATGAAAAGATCCTTTTGAAAAGACAATCATTTTATGCAGTTCATCTGGCTAATTTTTGTCACATAATTATACGTTTAGGTAAGTCATTTTTAGTTTAACAATTTTATAATTATATATTTACCGCTATCAGCAGTCTCAGCTATTAGCATTTCATTATTAATTCATATATAAGGAAATTTTCCAATGTTTCATTGAATACGTAGAAAAATCTGCCGTGCCTAGATGTATTATGTCGGTCAGTCTTCCATAAAATACGAAAACCGAGGCGCTATTGAAAAGTGAATCTAATATAAATCCATTGTAATGGTTTTTTGCTCGTTCCATTCGAGATTGAACCAATTAAAGATGAACGTTGTGCTGCGGCCACTGTAAACAAGGCTTAATTGCTCCACGACCACAGATACCTATTGCGTTCGTTTTTTTTATCGCCGAGAGAAACCTGCAAAATGCAAGTAACATGGAACGTATTGTCTTATCGTTGTGACTGGTTTATTAAGTTTTTATCTTTCCGGGTCTTTTAGGAATAGGAGAACTGCACACTTAAATTTATATCTATTAAACAAAATTAAAAAAAGTGTCAGCTTTTTTGATAAACTCGTCGTATACCTACAATATACCCCTCTTCTTGAGAAAATACTCAATAACCGGCTATCAATCCATAATCATTTTTTACAACCTTATTCTTACAAGCGAAAGTTATAAATCCCATTAAAGGGTCATAACCCTATACATTTTCCTGTTGTAGAGGGTTGTAATGACAACAGATGTTCTTCCTCCGAGTGTATACACTCTTCCACGGTTGGGGTTTGGCCCTCCGTGCCCTTCACAGTCGAGGAGCTTGTCTCCGGCTGAGGTACCCGTTAAGTGGAGGCTGGAGGATCTGTCTCCATTTTCTCCACCTATTTAACTCGGTCTCTTCTTGGACCTGATACCGTTGTTGTCCCGAATCTATAATAGAGAATAAAGCCCTCTTTCTCTAGTGCCTCCTTGGGTTTAAGGTCAATTCCTATTGTGAGGACCTGACCATGACCTTCCTCCCTCGAGTTGATGCTTCGCCAATTCGATGTCCTTACATTGGAGTTCTGAGCCTGGATAAAGGCTCAGCAGGTAGGTGGTGTCTTTTCCCTTGCTCTTCGGAGAAAGAGTATCCTCGCCCTTTTGGGATGTTTTCTCCCTTCACCCTATCACAACCTTATAAAATTACCATGTAGGTACCTTATAAACAAACTTTTAACTAGTTTCCGAATCTTGCCTAGGAGTCAATAATAGATGTTGTTTTTTGTTGGAAAATCAATACAATTAACAAACTTAATTCTTATTTAAAATTACTCTATGACAAATGAAACGAATCGCAATTAAGTAGAATTAATGTCGATAGTCATTAAACTTGACTTTTCAACGCAACAAGTATTTTACCACAACTGTGACCTAATAGTACGGGAAGTAGATTGCTTTATGTCAAATTATATCAATATAATAATCAAAACGCGTTATATTTTGTCGTAAAAATCTGAAAAACAATTTATTAGAAATTGCTGAAAGGACAATTATGCTGTCAAGGATTTTACTTATGTTATATTATTAATAAAAAAAATATATTAAAAACAATTACAAAATAATAAATACCAAAAAAATGTTACCATCTGTATAAAAATTATTTCTAAATTCAAAGTATTAAACGCAATAATTCAATTTATTAATTAAATTATAAGAAAATAAATAAGATTAAATTTAATTTTTTTTGTAAGAATTTTAATAAATTACCGGTACAAATTTTACTAAATTACAAATATGAATGTAAAGTAATTTTTTAAATTAAAAGTTATTATTAATACTTATATTATTTTGAGTGCTTCGTTTTAGTGGTGATATTTTCAAAAAATTACACTGATAAAAAATTATTTGAAAATTGCCACTTATTTTTGTCAATAATGACATGTATTGACTATTTCAATTCCAAATATCTTGAGAACGGTTGCTCGCAGCGACTTTTGTCAAGAAACCTTTTTACGTGAAAAATGAAGGAAATGTATATTTTTTCACTGAGTAAGTTTTATACAGGTACGGACGAAAATATATTTTTCTTCAAAACAGTTAAAAACATGTAGATGGTGCTCTCTACAAGTAGACATATTAACATCCAAATCAAATTTCTTCTGTCAAAAAACACCCACATACCAATTTTCATCCAAATGTCGACTATAGTTCATAAATTATTTGGGAAAAAACGAAATAAAAATTAAAGTTCTACACCCTGTAATTAAATGAAAACCTCGATGAAAACCCCTCTGAATACAATTCGGACCACTCTGTATGTATAATGATAATAGTATATTGTTTTATTAGGAGTAAAAATGAAATTTTTTGTGGCGAGGCACAAAAAGCAGGACAGTCATTTTTCCTATTCACAGACCCTGGACCTATTCTCCAATATACTGAATATACATATATAAAATTTCACCAAAATCGATCACGCTGCACCGTTTCGGAGTAGTATGGTAACAATTTTTTTTTAATACAACCCCTACTAAAAAATAGGGGTTGATGTTGAAAGGGTAAAAATTTAGGGTTGTATGTATTTTTTTTAATGCCAAATCATAAGAAATGAAACTAAAAAATGTTGTCCAAAAAAATTAAAAACAAGTGGGGGCCACCCTTATCACTTAGGGGTATAAAAAATAGACAACCTATTCTCGGACCTCCTGAATAAACATATAAAATTTCATCAAACTCGGTTACCGCCACTTCGGAGGAATATGGTAACAAAAAATTAACAAAACCAACAACCCCTATTAAAAAATAGGGGTTGATGGTAAAAGGCTAAAAACGATGTTTTGCATCATATAAAAGTAATGTTCACAAACAAAGAAGGTTCGAACCTAGAGTCGGACAAACTGTATCGATATCGATTTTCCCCGCTAACCAAATCGATTTCCAATCATGAATTAATATACATCGAAACGTAATTATGTTTCCAGCCATCTCTATCCCACGTCGCTAATTTAAATGCCGCAACGCCGACCGTGGCGACATCTCGATAGTTGTTTACGAGTTTCCTATTCAAATTAGGAGCGAGAACGGTGGATTTAAAACTGCCATGAAATTTGTCCTGGTCGCCTTTTTTTACGCTTTGTGGTTATGGCAGTACCGGCCGATCCCAATGAATACGTTAACGATTCTTATACGACTTGTAATTGCCAGATCGTATGGCTCCATCTTGGAAGAGAGGTCGCTTAAATTGCTAAAGTTATTTTCCGGACGGTACAGAAGGAGAGCAAGAAAAAACATGAGATGGAGAGGAGCAGCTGCGGCCGTTAGTAGTCCAATGAGTGGAAGCTGACCCACGTTAAGATATGTTAGTACTTTTGTACGGTACTTTATCAATATTTATATTGGCTACTTAAAGTAGTATTAAGTATGTATAATAATGTACGGGGATTTTATAGCTGTCGTTGACAAGGTTATTAAATTTAGTTATTTTACTTGTCGACAGATTGTGGTTTTTCTTCGAGTTGTTAGCGTGCGTAATAATATCACGGCTTAGAATACATTTCATAGTCTTAGGTATGTCAGTCAATCTTCAGATATAAATTTACATATTTAATTTACTTTATTTTTAACTAAATTAAAATGATTGTCATATTATCAAACTTCTACGCGTGTCATATCTATCATATTTTTTCATATTATAGGAAATTGGTCGAAATTGATCTATGCTTTAAGTTATGATAGTTTAACTAACTGTTAGATTGGTATACTGATGCTTCCAAAACCAAAGTAGGAAAATTGATATAGGAGTATTTGGGCCGAAAACTAAATACACCGAACCAATGGGTACCTACCTCAGCATCGGAAGATGCGTACAACTTATTTTAGATAGAAATTATTGGAAACAAAAAATAGCCATCTTATTCGATAATCAAGCAGTCTTAAGATGGATCAACTCAGTAACTATCAATTCGAAGTTGGTCAAAGAATGCCTAGAAAAGCTGAACAAACTGGGCAAAGAAAATAAAGTCCTCTTACTCTATGTGCCAGCCCACCAAAGGATAGAAGGTAATGAAAAAGTAAACGATCTATCTAGAAAAGGAGCGAACCCTCCACTAACTGGACCAGAACAGTTGTGCTTCCCAAGTGGAAACCAACTTAAAGCAGAACTCAAGAATCTGGAATGGGAATCCTCTGGTCTAAGAAATAATCTAATGGTCTTAGAAATTCGAAGAAATCTCTCAGGACGACGGAGAAAAATCTTACTTGATTAAAAAATTTTCCTTGATTTAAGTAAGAACAATCTTTGGATTGTCTCGAGGTTTTTAATAGGACACTGTCTCATCCATTAACACATCAGGAGATTGAAGCTAAGAACCAACGGCGAATCTGTGGGGAAAATGGGAAAACAGAACACCTCATCAATGAGTGCGCCGAGACGACAACCAATCGTGCCAATTCTTTGGTACGAGTGATATCGGAGATGGAGAACTAACCTGCTTTGTAAAACCATCTCAGATATACTTGCTTTTATCAAATCCCTGAGACTGAGTATGATAAGTTATAACTCAAAAAAAGGCGAACATAAAGTCGCGGTGATTAACTTCCTCCCTTCCTCCCATACAATCTGCACCTGTTAGATTCGTAAGCCACCTCCACAAATAAATTACATTATAATAAGGCTAATAACAAAAAAAAATCTTTCTAAAAATTAAATGAAACTAATAGAATATCCTTTTTATTCAATTTTTGCAAGTTTAATTAGAAAGAAAATAAAACAATATTTTTACAAGAGATTGGATATGTTCAAAAACTTTTACAAGTAAGTTTTACATTGTCGTGACTTTTTATAATCATGTTGATATAAATATCTAATTATAAATTTAGGAACTGCAAAGAGACATTCTCCAAACTTTCTCCAAACTATATCAAAACCTGGTATAAAATTGGTATACATTTTTATGTATTTTAAACAAACTAATATATAATTAAACAAATTATCTATAATAATAGAGAGTACCAAATGCTATTGGCTGAATATCACCAAGTTTTATCTAAAATAGGTGTAATGTTTTCTTCACTTTATAGCTGATTAGAAAATTAATTTAATGTAGAAATATCTAATTATTAATCTAAAGTTAACACTGTTACAGGAATATGGTTAACCTACTGTAGCTCAATAAGGTATACTTCCAGTGAAAAGTTAATACGTCGTAATCAGTAAATCTTCCACTTGAAAAATAATATTAGATATACTTGTTTTGAATAATGAATAAAAGGAATAATAGCCGAAACAAAATTTCCACAGTAATACAAAAAACCTAGTTTGGCGTCTTATGTCATTTTTTTTTCAGTAAATTGAAAAACTTCTTAGCTATTTGTGTCAAAAAATGTTCAATAAATGGAAGATTCTGATTCATGGAAGAGAAAATCCGCTCCATTTTTCTAAGAGCATCAATCAACTCATTATCCTCAAAACCCACATGCCTTGGTACTCAATTCAGAGATCACCTTATTCTGACTGGAAAAAGAATTAACACAACAGACACTATACTCTTTTTAGCAATTGATCGAATGCAGATTCTGTGGGAAAATGGGAAAACACCATCACTTAGTGCGCCGAGACGACAACCATTCGTGTCATATACTTTGGTACGGCTGATATCGAAGATGGAAAACTAGCCTCTGTAAAGCCGTCTTAGAGACTGGCTTTTGTCAAAGCTCTGAGACTGTATGATGAGTTATTTTTTCTTTCTAGATAAAAGAATCAAGATTATTGCAATCAAGAGTCTAACAAATTGCACCATATAGTATATTTTCCGATTTCTAATACGAAAAACGTATGGTTCTATAATTAAGATGTTGTTTTGGTAACCAAGTCCAAACTAAAAAGTTGTTTACCGGTAAAGCTTCATTCAGAACCTCCCAATTAGTGGAATAAATTAGTAGTTTCAATTACACTTTATACTTTTTAGTTTACGATCATTCACAATGTCTAAAAAACACAATTAAAATTAATAAAATATCCTAGCAACAGCTTGCGGTATTCTGTTGTATCCGTAGAGAAAGCATAATATTTGTCTTATAAAACAATAAACTTTTGATTTCTAACCAAAATTTTTCTTGACGGATGATAATCAAAGGCCATTCCTCGCAAATTCAGAAGTATAATTACTGGAAAAATCAACGGTTTGTTAATTTTTTCCACTAATTGAAAATTACTACCACTAATTATGACGTTCTGAATGCTTACATTAAAATTAGGTGAACAAACTTCTAAGACTAATTAAAACTGAAACTACTAATTTATTTCACTGATTTCGAGGTTCTCAATGAAGCTTAATAATTTTAGAGTTACTTGTTTCATTGCTAATTGATCTCACTGACAATTTCAGATACCGTACAAATTTGTGGGAACTAATCTATTATATTTAGATATTCAACTGTCCCGAAATATCTTTAATATCGGAATCTACACCGATATTTCCTACGAATCAAGGCACGGCCGACCAACCAGGAAATTGGTCGGTAAGGCGTAAATAGAGTAAGAATCTTGTAGTGCTGACGATGATCGGTGTCGACTGTGGTCGACGGATCTGACGAAAGATCCTGACGGCCCGTGAAGAAATTTGTCGATAAGAGAGATGGCTTCGGGGTGATAAGGACCCGTTTTGGCGGCAAGGATCTTCTGAAAAAAAGTCGATTTCGTGTGGTAGATGGATACGGCGATAGATACTGTGTCGGTAGCATATTTTTAAGTTTAAAAATATTCTACTAAACTATTAAGATCTATAGATGATTTTTTGAGTTAAATTTGTAATATCAAGTTTTATGATGATGAGCTGTTCTACAATTTTAAACCAATTAATATAGAAAATATAGAAATTTGAAAATATTTCTGTTTGTATGTTCATCAAAATTTTTGTGGTGAATTATTTTTATGTCACGAGGTCTACACAATTAGAAACAACGATCGTTTAACATTTTTCGTTTATCTTTCAACATTACATATTCTTTTATTTTGATTGATAGTAAGAAATAATACAAAGCAGCAAAAAACACATCGTTCATTGGTCATCTGTGTGAGCGTAGCAATATTACGCTAGCCTGAGTACGAAGAAAGGCAACAAATTAGAGGAAAGCTGAAAAAATTAGGCAGAGAAAATTAAAAAGTCCTCCTACTCTGGGTGCCCGCTCACCAAGTACTTACGACCGAGAAAAATCGAAGATTTTCCTTCATTTAAGTACTGTGGGGAAGTGGAGTACTAAGATTCTGTGGGGAAAATGGGGAAACATCTGAACACCTCATTACTGAGTGCGCCGAGCCGACAACCATTCGTGCCATAACTCGATTGTTATAACTCCAGAAAGGGGAACACAAAATAGATCTGTAAGGTCGCAGTGATTAAACTGCTAAACATTCTAGCCAGGGTACAAGGGCGCCAGAGTCACAAGGATAACGAAAAGTCGGATGAAATCGCCAGTCAAAGCTCAATGCAATTCGTAGGCCCAGAAACCTTCTGTGGCGTTGCGAAAGCAGTCACGAGAATGACCACAAAACGATAGGGGGCGAACAAATTTCTAGAATGGTGGAAATTCACCAGGGCAGACACAGGTAAAAAAATTCATAGTAGAACATTTGCCAAAATTCATGGCAAACCTGATAAGCAAAGATAGAAAGACAGTCAAGGCTGTAGTGGGTTTGCTAACAGGGCATTTTAAACTGAATAGTGAATAGGCATGTAAAGCTCTAACGTGATTAACGGACGACGATATATGCAGGTTCTGGTCAATCTGATGAAGAAACCACAGAACACATTTTATGTCGGTCCGACTCTCGGTAAGAGGCAATGATAGGCCATTAAAAGAGTGCGATATGAAGGGTTCAGTCGCCAAGTTACTATTAGACTTTTTGAAAATGGTAGGACTGGAGAATGTAATCCAAGGATCAGAAGAGGACAACAATAGATTTGGAAAGTTCGCAGTGGATCAGGCCGATAGCCCCCAGTGAGCAAAGTTTTGTCACATTTAGAGAACAGTTACGTATCTGCGTTTTATTCATTTTTCTCAGGCAAAAGAAGAGCCTGGTAACGTAATAACGACGTCATCTAGGACACATTTACCTTAAACGGCTAAAATTCTCAATGGGCCATCTCGAATAATCTAATCTTTGCAGAAAACTTGGTCTAAAAATGGACATATCTCATAATGATGGTGTCGTATTGCAGAAAACACTTTTTTTACGTTTATATTAGTATATTATGTATTGGCCTCCACTGGTAGTTTAATAGTTATTTTTTATACAAGAATGGTATTTTATCGTCGACCGGAAAGATTAATGAATGAATTAATTTCGGGAGACGATAATGTAATTTTATCGTCGTGTATAAAACAATATTTTTTCCATAGCGAGTTACGTTTTAAAAAATATTCAGAAATTATTAATTCAAGGAATTTATTACGAGTAGAAAAAATATTGTGCTGGGTTGGCGTTGGTTTCTATGTAATTTGACAAATAAATAAAGCTGTCTCTTTAGTTGTCACTTTTGAGTCGATATTTTTTAATTCTCTTTCGTGTCGATTGCTGATTGAATTGGAGCCAGAAATGGCTCAAAACGAAATAAGTAATTTACCAACAGATATTCAGGTTGAGGCGACAAACGCCATATCCAAACTACTTCCATTTAAATCCCGAATAACTTAAGAAAAGGAATACAAAAATTTTCAAAAGAAGAGAAAGCGAGAAGAAATAAAGTTTTTAACCTATCCTCGCTGTTAAAGTATCATTTAATCTACCCTTGCGGTTAAAGTACTATTTTATCTACTATTTTTGATAGATATAAGACAATTTTAACAGTTGCTATAGAAAAAAGTATATTAATATTAAAACCACTCGATTTAAAAGATCAAACTACGGTTACCTGCATATTTTAGTAAAAAATAACAGAAATAGGTAAATATGGATTTCTTTTTGAACCAAAACAAAAGATTTTAACTCAAGTATGAAAATAATATGCCTATACCGGCTGCTTCCTAGAACGAGCAAAAATCATACGTCTGCCCGATACAGCAACACCACAATTTCATTCAGTTCTGAATAATACGGCATGCGATTTCCCGCTAAACCATATGGTATTTTATTTCAGTCTTCTATATAGTATAATGACAATCTCACACGATAATTCATTATTAATAATTTGAATTCCTCTTAAATCGTTCTGCAGGTATTCATGTTTTCCCGAAAGGTATAATTTTGCTAAACGTTCTTGCGTTCCGCGAACAGCAGCGTAGCTTTGCGGAGGGGCGTCCCAAAAAAACCCAATCGAAAATTTGTAATATTGCAAACTACTGTATAACAAGTCTAAACAAACAATTACTTAATATTATTACTAATATAATGTAAATTAATAAATTGAAAAAAAAATCGGGAGGTACTTTTAAAAAATAATAGGGATGTTTCATACCTATATAATTTTTTTCGATTTGATAGTTCTCCAAAAAATTATTTGCTTATTATAAAGCATACCAAAATCACAATATCATTGGCCTTTTCGAAAACGCTGCAATAAACTATCGTATTGACATTTTTCAATTTTACAGTAAGTCCATAATTAAGAGTCACGTTATTATTTTATAATATACAGGGTGCTACAAATTCGATGTACGGGCATTGGTATCTCCGACACCGTAATAGATACGAGCATGGTTAAATTGGGGAAAAATTGCGCCTTGGGATGTTCGTCAACATGCTATCAAAAAAGTTTCAAAATTACAAGGATTGCTGAGTTTTTTAAAAACGGCTTTTTGGAAACTCAATTTTATTGTTTCCTATCGTTACTTTTTAGAAAATTCTAAAACTAATTCCACATTCTCATGGCCACCTTATCAAGGCTACCTGATAGTTTTTTTAGATTTTCAAATCATTTGATAATTTGTGAGGTACATAGTCCAACTTAATTTTTTTAAATACGGACCTGCATTTTTTATTTCATGTTTTGAGAGAATTCGGTCTCGTGAGTACAAAACTATATGCCACACTGAAGGACCTTTTATTAGGACTTTTTATTTTTTCGGGCATTTAAACAATTTATTTTAACTAATTTTAAGTCCGGCTCTGGCTTTTTAAAATATTTAAACTATTCATCGTAACAATATTGATGAGCTTCAAAACTTAACAATGACGTGTGGTAAAACATTGTATACGTAAAATAAAATATAGAAAAATAATAAAAACTAATATGAATATAATATAAACAATCAAATAATTTCCCCGGAAAATGGATTGAAAATGGTGGAGCATTATAATGAACAGCGATCCCTTTACCTGTCGCCAAGGGATATTTTCCTTTGGAGGGCATTATTTGATGTCATTTGCAAAAGTGAAATCAATACACCTCAACATTTACCAGCAAAGAGTGCAAAATGCATTCGGAAGTATAAGATCTGTTGAAAGAAAAAAAAAACACTTTCAATATTTCACGATAATAATTGTTTTATCTTTGGTCACATTATGAAATAACAATTATTCCAGAATATAACAATCACTTTGAAAAGTTTTTGCTTTTACACGTTTTCTACATAGAGCAGTTAAGAAGAAAATCAAATTTTCTATTCTAATAAAACAAAGCTGTTTAGACTGGGTCGAACACGGCGTTCTCGGATCAGCAGCAGACACACTTGCCATTGAGGGCCGTGCCTCGATTTTTTGTGTTTTTTGGAAGTTTTTTGTATATTGTCAAATACTTTTAATAAAATATATCAATACCATCATCGAATAAAGACGAAAGTTACGGTAAGGGCAAATTTAAGACATTGCGTGCACCATAAACCATAACCTTAACGTATCTACTTACATTTTTATTCTAATTATATTTTTTATGATAATAATTAGGTTGATTTATAGCCAACCTTCGGCTGTTAGCCACTGAGCCACAGATTCAATGTCGCTACCATTATCAATTAGGTGGAACACATAAAAAAGGCACAATTGTTGACTAGACAAACGCTGGGAAAAAAATCTTTGCATTAAAAAGAAATGAAAAATAACAACAAACGCCACGAACGCGAACAATCGACATCATAATATTGGGAATTCTTTAAATTATTTAAATAAAAACATCTTTAATATGCATAGTGCTCATTCATATGGATTTTTTATGATTTGAGTAAAATCCTCTCACTTTTTAATGATAATTATTAATTGTATGTTTTATATTTACTGTGGAAAGAAACCGAGAACGCAATGGATTTTTTATTTATAGACAAAGATTGATCTAGTTTAAATATGGGTTTTCTTATATGTAGATTAAATAGAATAATCTAGAAATTCGTTAGAATACACAAGGTCATTCTAGGAATTATTAAATTTATAGCAATAATACAAAGTATAGATCTACATAATATTACAATAAATTATCGAGATCAAAGTAATAGAAACAGAGAACCAGAAGGAATGGGACCGTTATCCCTGTTCATAGTGTCTTTACCTTTATTTATTTTTGTCTTATAAGCATATACAATCAGCAAGCAAAGCTATCTGACAGTAGATTCCTTAAGCCCCTTAAAAACTAGGCTTTAACCATCATATTAAACAAAAAAATATCATGATTCAACTAATATTTAAACGTTTAAACTTTGGATTAATCTTAATTCTTACTAAAGGTAGATAAGATAAGAAATTTTATGGAATTTTTTTTTAGTTTTTAGTTAAAAAAACATAATTTCTTGATAAGATTAAATTTACAGGAAAGAAAATCCAGAAAAGATCCAGTGGTTCTCAAATTTTAGCAAAAAATCATTTTTCTTTTGGAAATTTTCAAAGTAAAATAACTCCGTTATTTTGGACTTAACTGAAAAACGATAAAGAGAAAATATGTTTCTTTTATTCAGATCTACCACCCCTTAAAATACTTGCACTTATATCTGGGATATCCTGTATAAACATAATCTCTCCAGTATTGTTAGACATATATGACAAACTTATTAAAAACGCTATTGAATCAGGTATGTCGGCATATTGATATTTTATTTCATACTTATAATTTGTCATGATTTTTTTTGCGAATTGCGAATCATGATTTTTTTTGCGAAAGCATGCTCAAAGAAAGTGTGAAAAGAACCAAAATTCTTGTGTTTTATTGCAGGTATCGAGGTATCCAAGAGCCGCCATGATATTCCACCTAATAAAGTTTCTTACTCGAACAACATTAATACACTGAATTAATCCTCCTGACACGATAAGAAAATCATTTAGATTTGATTACATCCAAGGATTTATTCTATTCATTATGCAAAACAGGTAAAAACCCGATTAATTATAGGCAATAATATGCATATTTAGTATGTTTTTTTCTATTTCACACACGCAAAGTGCTTATTTTTAAAATACAATAATTACAACTTTCAGAAAACTGATACAGATCGGAGAGCTGTAGTTATGCAGAGGACGACAAAAAAACAACTTGATATATTTAACGCCTGTCGATTTGCAAGTTTAAATTATGGTAAAGAACCACCGAGTTACTCCTTGAACTTGTCACATTCGATATGGAATCGACATTTTTTGTCTATGTTTACCATAACAGGTGCGGTTCTAAAAAGCGATATATATGGCTTGTTTTATTGATGTAATGAACGCAGATTTCTACTTGGAATGAGAATCACACAGAAATGCAAATAAGAGGACAAAAAATGTTTCTCACGTTAAGTGGTTTAATTTACCTCTATCTCCAGTCTAAATTATAATGTTGCTATATTAAAATATACCAACTAAATCAGAAATTGAAGTAGCAAAATATTTAGAAATTATTACTTACTTATGTCGGAAATAAAATTATTAATATGTGAACATGTTCTTCAATTTTATCATCAGACATAAAAACATTTAATCGACTTGACTGTCCACTAGTTTGTTGTACATTACTGGAAATAGTAGAATACATATATTTGGGACAACTAATACACAGCTCGGGATCTCTAGTATCAGAAATCAACAGAACAATTAGTTTACCATGGAGCACTTACACAAGAAACTCAATCATATTCAAATCTAGAATACCACTTATCTAAAGAAGAGAACATTCCACCAATGTGTACTACCAGTGATGACATATGCATGCAAAACCTGGACACTTAAAAGCGACATCATAGGAAACTGCGGGTCGCACAACGCTCAATGGAACGAAATATGCTGGGAATAACCAAGAAAGACCGTAAAAGAATATAGTGGATACGACAAAAGACCCAGATAATAGATGTCATCCACAGAGTGAAATCCTTCAAGTGGCAATGGGCAGGACACCCGGCAAGAAGAACGGACAAAAGATGGACCTCAAAAATTACGGCATGATACCCACAAGAAATTAAGAGACCTATAGAAGAACACCGAACCTGAGATGGGACCATGATATTAGGAAATTAGCAGGGATAACTTGGGCCCGCATAGACAACAATAGACAACAATGGGTCCAACTACAAAAAGAGTATCTAAATATGTGAGGGAGGGTACACCATAATTGGAAATGGTTGAATAAGCTGAAAATTATGATGATTATGAATTATCTTTATATTTTTTTATACTAGCTGAATTGTAGGGACCTATACACACTATACTACAATATCATCGTAAAAAAAACGGCGTCAGCGATGGCTATAAAATGAAGACAGCTGTCATTTTATATGTAAAATTATCTGTGATCATCGATCGTCATGTCCAAGCCAACTGGACATCTTTTTTTCGGTTATACGGTATTTTGTAATTGCAGAAAATGCTGCAGTTTTGAATATTGATTTTGATGGGAAACTCTATATAGCGTGTGGTTGTTGCCAAATAATATGAATTATTAAACAGAAACCGCATAATTTAAGTACCTATTTCCGACGGCATGTCATCCAAACCTGATGTTTTCTAGCTCAATGCCTACATATTTTTGGTGAAAGCAATTCATCATCGGTAAACTAGTCAAAAGTAAATCTCTACGATTTATCAAAACAATTGTGTAAAAAATTAAAACTGCACTTACAAGATACCTGCTACAAAATCGGAAAAATTGTACTCAAATTCGAATACTTATGGTGAAGTGATTTTAATATACTGGGTAGTGTATCGTAACTGAAGTTCGCAATATAGGAAACCCCAGGCAAATTTTGAACTGTCCAACTATTGACTCCTCTGTTGATTTTACAACCAAGTTGTATAGCTTTTTTAAAGCTCTGCGTTTGCTGGGTACACTTGCCAAATTTGAACCATTTTGAACAAGCCGATTTTAACGAATTTAAGAAAAACTGCATCTATTTATAAATTAAAACTGAACAACGCAAGACCATGCATATATCAACATACCTTAAGTGATCAATCTATAGGATTTTGTCATTGTCAAATGTTAATTAACATTAATTTTTAATCTTTAACCAAAAAATATACCAATCTTTGCACTAATAATACTTTATTGTAATTATTATAAGCTATATACAACTTGAAAACTCGCTATGATAAAGTGCCGGGGAATATTTTAGGCAGTGTATCTGATATCGTTGATTGAAAGAATTGGGTTGGTTTGGTTTGGTTATTTCTTCAATCAACGCTGATATGTTTTCGGTTCATTTCCCTGATAAACCAATTCCTACCAGGTCCACAATGCAAAAGGATATTGAAGTTTAAAGTGAGATAATCCGTAATAAAGAACTGGTAAGCACAGTAGACAATCACGAGAGAACTGAAAAAATTATGATGATAGAGATCTGATGGATAATTAATTTTAACAATATTAATATTAGACGTAGGAGTATTGGAGAAAATGTGAATGATTGGTTTTCTATTAAATGATGCTTTTAGAATATAAAGACTTCTTTTAAATATTCGCTAAATTTAAAAACAATAAAAAGCAACTGTGTTTAATGTTAAGTGCAATTTGTTGTTGTAGGTACCTATGGTTAGTGTGTCCAAAATGCATTTTAGTAGTTTAAAACTTATTCGAATTAGGCAAAAGCCTAAAGTTTAGGAAATACAATTTGATATTGACAAAATTACTGGCTGACAACCTACGGTTGACAACTTAAGCCTTCAGTTGATTGAGGGATGCAACAGAGATGCGCTTTGGGCAATTATGAAAAAGTTCGGAGTACCCAACAAATTTCTTACAGTGTGTAAAAGCCTCCACAACAACAAGTCAAGAGTGTCACATCATGGATCACCGAGCGACCCATTCCTAACAAATACAGGAGTTAGGCAGGGATGTGTCTTAGCGCCTCTCCTATTCAACATATTCATGGCAGCGCTCTCCATTATAGTGGACAGCAAACTGCAGGAGAGAGGTTGGGCATTAGATACAGATATGACGGCGGTCTGTTCAACATAAAAAGACTCAGGGCAAAAACACGTACAAAATTTATCACAGAACTTTAATACGCTGACGACTGCGCTCTAGTTGCAAACACGGTACAACAATTACAAGAAATGTTGAACACATATACCTGGGCATACGAAGCTTTGGGCCTTAAGCTAAACATCGACAAAACTAAAATCATGTGCACTCCCCCGAAAGATCACAACAATGCTATAAAAATCGGAGAAGTACTATTGGAATATGTGGCGTAATTCAATTATCTTGGCAGTTTGATTTCGGAAAGGGCCAATATTGATTCTGAAATTCAGCACAGGATTAGTTGCGCCTCAAGAGCATTCTGGAAATTAAAATACAGGGTTTTCTACAATCATGACTTGAGTACAAAAACAAAATTTGCAGTGTGCCGAGCAATTATAATCCCCACCATGTTATATGGGAGCGAAACCTGGGTGCCGTACCGCCGACACATGAACGCATTAAACAAGTTGCAACAGAGACACCTTAGACAACTCCTAAGAGTCCGGTGGTTCCATCATGTCTCAAACGTATCGGTCCTTGAAAAAGCTAACTGCGAGAGTATTGAAGTCATGGTCACAAAATCCCGCTTAAGATGGGCTGGTCACGTATGCAGAATGCAAGAAAACCGCGTGCTAAAATCTCTGCTTTACGGTGAGCTTGTAGACGGTAAGAGGAGGCCGGGTGGACAACTGAAATGGTACAAGGACCCTTTCCACGAAAATTTAAAGGGAATTAACATGCAGAATGAGTGGGAAAAAGCAGCTCACAATAGAACTCAATGGAGAAGGGTTGTAAACTCAGTTAACAGCGGCAACCAAAAACTAAAGAGGCAACAAAGCAATGAGATTTTTGAATGTCCGGAGTGCGGTAGGCAGATAACATCACGTATCGGGCTTTTCAGTCACAGAAAAGCTCATGAAAGAAAACGCCTTGCGTGACGATCTTCCTTGTGTGTCGAATACTCGTCAGCGAGTAACGGCTGTATGTATGTAAGTTGATTATAACCTAACCTAACCTAACCTAACCAGATACCTTAAGTTTTAAAGTATCTTGGTATTTGCCTGGTTTTGCATTTTTACCTGTTCAGTTTTTTATTTAAAATAGATGTAGTTTTTCTTAAATTATTTAAAATCGGCTTGTCCAAAATTGTTCAAATTTGGAATGTGTATTGAGCATACAGCATACTTTTAAAAAAACTACCGTATGATCGAAAAAACGGCGTCCAGTTGGATTGGATATGACGATCGATAACATTCAACATATAAAATGACAGTGATCTTCCATTTTCGGCTTCGCTGTAAATTCAACAGCACACCCAATATTTTTTTTATTTTTTCATTAGACAACAAATGCAACAGTAGGTTACAACAATATCTACTATTTTTAGATTCATTAATATTTTACAAAATAAACAATATATTTTCAATGAAGGTAGATATTTCTGAAGAGTCTAAAAAGGTTTTATAGTAGATATCTTTCAAATTTGATTTGACAAACCCTAAGATTTACATTCCTCTCTGTTATTCCAGATCTCAAATTAAAGAACATTATTGTTCGAAAGAAAAAAATATATATCAACTGAATGTCTTCAATCAATAGGACGACCTGATCAAACATGGAACCGTTCCGTACTGGATGAGCTTCAACAAATAAGATCAACATGAAAGGAAGCAAAAACAACTGCCAGAAATACCGTATGATCGAAAAAAAAAACGGCGTCCAGTTGGCTGGGAAATGAACATCGATGACATTTCCCATATAAATTTACATATAAAATAACAGCGATCTTCATTCCATAGCCATCGCTGACGCCGTTTCTTCTCGATCATACGGTAGAACCCGATGGAGAGCTCCCACTGAAGCCCTTTGCTTCGCGTAGGAGATATAGGATCCTATATAAATACAGGGTGAGCTTCAGATAAGTTCAAATATTTTTAGTTGTAGTATATTTCGACCCCAGAAACACAATTATGAAGTTTTTTTCGCGAAAAAAAATTGAAAATTTTTATTTTTTTTTAGTTTTTAGTTAAAAAATATAACTTAAACTAACATAATATGGCAACATAGGTAGTAGATTAATTTTACAAGAAAGAAAATCCAGAAAAGATCCAGTGGTTCTGAAAATTTAAGCAAAAAATTATTTTTTTTTGGAAATTTTCAAAGTAATATTACTCCGTTATTTTGGACTTATTTGAAAAACGGCAAAGAGAAAATATGTTTCTTTTATCGAGATCTACCAGCTCTGAAAATATTTGCACTTATTTAAGACTCACCCTGTATATTATAATACTCGTAAAGTTCTATAATCTGAAACTTACTTAGTGTTACTATAGTGTTCTGATAAAATTTGGATGTCTCACAAAACACTGGCATGTCTTAATTTCGTTTTTACTACTTTATACAAAACCCTAAAATATATATGAGATGGGGAAGATGGACTCTTCTTTTTAAATACCTAATAATATGCATATTTTTTTTTGAAAAAAATTTAATTGATATCTATCTGCAATTTTTGTCCTATAATTTTATATTTATTCCGCCCTTCTTTATTTAGATCATGATTTGATAAAATTAAAATAAAACATTTTCAAATGTGTTTTTTTAAAACACGCAATCAGCTTTATTGATAAAGAATATGATATTCGAATCCAATTTCAAAAAACATCCCCTTCCATTTTTACTTAAATTTATCGGTACTTACGTCGTCATCTTCCAGCGTACTATAAACATCCAGCTTGTCGATCCGAATAGTACCCTGGAACGGGTAGCACAGCGAGCCTTGAGCTATGGCGGAATTGGACCAAACGGACACCTCAGGATCACCGTTGGCCGTCTTGTCCTGCGGACGAACGCAGAGACTGAACTCCTGCGGAATCAGTACGCAAGTCTCCATTTTTTACCGATAAAAATTATTGTCAAGTTTAATTTTAAATGTTTATGTTTTTTTTGTATATTACTAAGAGTCTTAAATCACTACGGGCATATTATTCACAGTCTGTAAATGTATATAAATATACATATGAATAAATTAGGTTAAGTAAATTAGAAAAAAATAAATTTAATTGTTTATAAATCACTGTCCTGTTTGTTTATTTTAATTAACAACTGAATATTAAGTGAAAACAGTCCTTATTTTGTTGTGCGTGTCCTAAACTGTGACGTCAAGGACGATAAAAATCGCGGAAGGGGAGGTAGTTCCGAAAAAAATCCGATGATTTTCGCGACGAATTGAGCGGTACCGGCTTGGCGCGATGCAATAATCGATTGAGCCCGTGATCTACCCGTCCGTAGCCATGAGCTTGGTATGAATGGCACTGAACCGCTCTAGCATTGACCCTCAGAGCGGTGCTACCGATCGGCGGTACTGTGGTACCCCCTCCACGAGTACCACGTGGGCCAAACTGGTGCAGAGCGCGGCGATCGACAGGTGTATGTATGTATGGGCGAGCGCCGCACCAGAAGCAGTGAAGGGGCTCGCTACTGCCTAATGATGCCGAAGTCTCGGAAATCGAGGAAAATTCTTGAAATCGGCTAGTACCTTTCTAGAAAACGATAGTACTTTCCATTGTATCTGAAGATATACCTATTAATAATAAAGTACTACATAAACAGAGATGAAACTGTAACTGAAGGTTTAATCAGTATTTTCACCTTAGAGATTAATATTAGTTACAGTACGCCATGGCAATATAGAGCTTTAAAAGTCTTGTATATGTAAGAATCGCTTTTAAAACGTCCTTCGACATTGTGCGATGCCTATTTGCCATTGGTTTCGGTCATCCCAGTCTCCATCACGCAGATCCCTTCAGCTCATCGCCTTCTTGACACCCCCATCTACCTTGTCCTTGGTCTTCCATGTTTCATTCTATTCTGTGGATGCCAGTTTAGTACCTTCTGAGATAGACGTGTAGGCCATTCCTCTCACATGTCCATACCACTTCAGTTGGATACTCTCTATTTTTCCTAATACCCATTTTGTCCTTGATTGTCTCGTTTCGTACTCTATCCAGCCTTAAATTTCGTGCTGATATCCTTATCGCGTCGTGATATCCATTTCTACCGCCAGTCATTTCCTTTTGTTATTCTCCGTTAACCTCCATGTTTCCGCCCAAATAACAGATTGCTCTTGATTATCGCATTATAATCCTATTTTGTTTTTGTTGTTTACCTATTTTGTTACTCCAGAGTATGTTATTTGGGCACTTTATTGCTTTTCTAGCCTTTACTATTCTCGAGCTTATCGAAAGTAACGCCTTAGTATTTGTATTCGTTTCATGTTTGTATATAATCATTATCCAGTTGTATTGCTCTTTGATCCAATCCATTGCAGAGCCGCAGAGATAAATATTTAGTTTTTGTGATATTCATCTCCAGTCCCCAAACTTGGCATTCCTCTTTAAATTTGCGTGTCATATATTCCAAATCATCTTTGTCTCCTGCACGAAATAACCTGGTCGTCAGCAAATTGCAAAGTGTATAAGCAAGAATCTTCACTTAGGTATGCCCATGCCTCTACACCTGCTTTTCCACTGTTTTAAAACTTGGATGATTGGCCAACAAATTAAAAGCCTTTGTTTATGAAAAACTGCATTCAGTTTGTTTTGTGGTTTGGAGGAGGGTAACCATTCCCACCAACTATGGCTTATAAGGTAGTGTTTATTTTGTTTTCAACAAGGCATTGTCATTGTCACAGATTTGTCCAAAAGAAAAGAAAGGTATAATTGCCTAAAATATAACCAGAAACCTTAATAATTCAAGATATATGACTCATGGATAAAGACGCCATTATCGTATTAAGTAGATTATAATTTTAGATTATAATAGATGAAAAACTGACAGGAATTGCCATTTAGTAGTGTGAGAGATATCCATCTTTGATATCCCTTATAGGACGATAACAGGTAAAAACATCAGTTTCTTGACAGATAGACGAAAAACAGAAAGGCTGACATATATAATAGCTAATTTAAATATTTTTTAACCGTTCCCAGCTTGCTGACTCGCAATGATAAACATATTCAAAGACATAAACTTCAAGAAATAGGACCATTCAAAGTAAAATAGTTGCTAAATGCGTCTCCAAATACTTCAAGAAGATTGGTAGGTACTGTTGATGTGAAAGTTTTTGAAACTTTTGAAAAAAAGGAAAATATAAAAAATATATATATGTTCAGAAGCTCATAATATGTTCACAAGCGGATAAAAAAGGAAAAAATGGGCTAGTACACAGGCTGGTGGAATATACACACGAAAGCTTGAGAAATAAAGAAAAATGTACCATGAGTAAATAAAGGGCGCTAGTAAGTATGTAGAACTGCGATAGACAATAACAGAACAGCTACAGAAATGCCTTGTATATAAATAGGAAGATACTGGAAAACGCAAAAAATATTGACAGATAACAGTATTTTCCGACCTTACGGAGATTTATAGAGGATAATATCAAGCATTTATGGATATACCTCTCGCAGATGGTAATAAAATCAGTTTGGGTTGGGTCAAAGGACAGATAATACATTGGAATACATAGATGAAATAAAAAAGCTGACACATTGGCTAACTACTGTCTATACTCAGGACGATACATATTATCATCATAAAAAGTACTTCTGTTTGAAGTTACTTACTTCTGGGTAGGAAGATGTCAAGGGAAATTTCTTAGGTATACTTATATTGGGACGAAATATGTAATCTCTAGTGGCTGTAGCTCTTCAAATATAAGAAAAAATAATTTTGCAGCGCCGCTAATGCGGCGTGGTTGTACTGCGGTGCTATTCTTGTCATCGTTCGCAACGTTTGCGTAACATATTCATTACATGTATTGTTATATGGATTTTTTGGAGATGCGAGTGATATTTGAAGATGCTATAGTAGTGAAGAATAAGTAGGTACCCTGATTTACCTGTTGTTTTGCGATATAAGTATTCAAACTACAAAAGTATTGCAGTTTTATTTCCTGGTCTACATCTTCAGTAATGCAAAACTGCGCAGCAAGGTGGAGAACCAACAATCCTTTTGGAAACTGTTTCAACAAGATATAAATATTAATAGAGAGTATGCAATAATTGGCAGTTGAATGAAAAATTAGTTGCATGGATTTCATATTAATAACAAAACGATTTAACACATGAAACATGAAATCTATAATTTATGTTAACAAACAAATCAAACCCCTACCCCACAAAATAACAAACATACAACCTTGTATAAGTATAAATAAATAATTATTATTTTACCAACAACAAATATACTGGATCTGAAATCCCTGACAAAGACCGAGACCATGATTTTCCAATTGAATTCAGAATACGGACCCCCATTTAACAAGTACGTTTTTCTCTCTCGGTACAAGGTCGAAGAACCAAGCATGCTCATTACTAACCTGCGGCACCGAGCTGTCCTGCTGGCCTCTCTATACGCTTCGCTACTTCCTATATGTGAGCTGCTAAAACTTCGGTCCCGCCTTAACGTACCAATGAAGAGCCAGCGTACCGAAAGCCGTCCGTTATTGGTCAGGTAGTTGTTTTCGAGGACGCCCATAGTTGAAACCCGCAGGTGAAATCGACAGGTGTTCTTAGCAGGAGTACGGATGATCATTATAGTTTTGTTTTGTTTGCAGGCGACTTGTGCGCCGTTTTAAAATCGTTTAATTACGGGAATTAATTTTTGAAATTTATGGCGCACTTGCCTCTTGCTTATTAACGCGTTAACTTATCTGCGTGTCTATACTTTAAAAGAAAATCATTTGCAAATTTCTGTATTAAAATGTTTTTAAATGTTGGGTAATAACTGAAAATAAATTTACACCACATCATTAAAATGTTCAATAATAAATTATTTAATTTGTTTCCAATCACATCCCATTAATTAGTGTTTACATTATAATACAATATAGTAAAAATATAACCGTGGATTCAATACACATCAAGCATTATTTTAGAGAACATTTTCAATTCAGAGTTTCGATTATATTCGAAATTCAAATTAAAGAAAATAAAAAAGAAAATCCTATTAAGTGCCATCTTTTAACAAACCTCTCAATTAATTGATTTTGTTTTCAGTAAATCCGATAGATGTCTCACAACTAAATTAGTTTCAAGTCAGGTCGCACTCACGTGGGTGGCGCGGATGGCCATTTTTTGACAGTTTTGTCATTCCCTGCAATTTTAAATCCATACTTTTTTGAATTTTTCCCATGTTTTAATGGGATTAAAATAATAAATTCTGAAATAAAAAAAGTATAATATTAACCCAAAATGTCCGTGCTTACTAGAAATATACCAAGAATTTGTGTACAGGTAAAAATTTACTCATTACTTTTTCTAGGTTATATACTGATGATATAACAGGTTGAAGGAATTTGTTAATATAAATTAATTTCCTCTATTTTTAAGGCATCACAAACAGTAGCTGCTCGTAGCATTCATAGTTCTACAAACACTAATAGAGCAGCTGTAAGTCACTGGCTAATTTATATTAATTTCATGTTTGTTAACGCATCACAATTTTAGGCTTTGGCAGAAAGACCTGATACTCGCGTAACTGCGACTCTGATACCTGGAGATGGAGTCGGTCCCGAACTTGTATATTCCGTGCAAGAAGTATTTAAAGCAGCTGGAGTCCCTGTCGACTGGGAATCATACTTTTTTTCTGAAGTAAATCCAACATTAAGTGCACCATTAGATGATGTAAGACTATTTTTTACAACACTACCCTTCAATTATAACTGATTTTATAGCATTTAAATATTAATTCTTAACTTTTAGGTAGCCCATTCTATAAGTAAAAATAGAGTAGCACTAAAAGGTATTTTGGCTACTCCAGATTACTCACATACCGGTAAAATTTAACACACTTTCACTGAAATATACCAATATACACATTTGTTATTATTGTAGGGGAGTTGCAAACCCTCAACATGAAATTGCGTAATGCTTTAGACCTGTATGCTAACGTTGTCCATGTTAAATCACTGCCTGGTATTAAATGTCGTCACAGTAACATTGATTGTGTCATTATCAGAGAACAAACTGAAGGAGAATATTCAGCTTTAGAACATGAGAGTGTTAGAGGTTAGAATTATTAGTTAAATTATTTTTTATCACGTATCAGTTTTATTTAATATTTTAGGTGTTGTTGAATGTCTCAAAATTGTTACCGCTAAAAAATCACAAAGGATAGCAAAATTTGCTTTTGATTATGCTATCAAAAACAACAGGAAGAAAGTTACAGCAGTCCACAAAGCTAATATTATGAAACTAGGTGATGGATTGTTTTTAAGAAGCTGTGAAGAGGTATCAGAAACACAATTCTGACAATTTATAGTACTTAAAATTAACTCTATTCAATTTCAGATGGCAAAGCTATATCCCAATATAGAATTTGAAAAAATGATTGTTGACAATTGCACTATGCAAATGGTATCAAATCCACAACAGTTTGATGTAATGGTCACTCCTAATTTATATGGCAACATTGTGGACAACATAGCATCAGGTCTTGTAGGTGGTGCTGGTGTTGTTTCAGGTTCTTCATATTCAGCTGAATGTGTAGTATTTGAACCAGTAAGTCTAAAAATGATTGGCCAAAAAATTGTCTCATATTAACATATCTCTGTTCTAGGGTGCAAGGCACACATTCTCTGAAGCTGTAGGTAAAAATGTTGCTAATCCAACAGCAATGTTGCTGTGTTCATCAAAACTATTGCGCCACGTGAATCTGAATTCCTATAGTGAAATGATCAGAAATGCAGTGGAGAAGGTTTTAAAAGATGGAAAAATAAAAACAAAAGATATTGGTGGTCAAAACAGTACACAAGAATTCACTTATGCTGTTATCAGTAACTTGGATTTACCAAAAGCCTAAGTTATCCTATGATGTCTCATTTTTTAGAGGTGAGACACAGTAATAAGGACATAAAAATTTATATTTTATAGCTTTAAATTGTTCATTAAATAGGAATCTTAACAATTTGTATTCTCAAGGCAATTATTTTCTTTACAATCTTTTGAGTTATGTATATGATATTTTACCCACTTTTACAGCAAAATAAAACACTAATTCACTACAATATACCAAAACACTCTACTTTTAAACAGTGGATGCGCGTTTCGCTAACTATGTTAGCATCATCAGCAGATTATTAAAACTGAAAACTGTTTGTTAGCGAAACGTGCGTCCGATGTTTAAAAGTAAAGTGTTTTGGTTTGGTTTGGTGGTTGAATTAGTGTTATATTTTACTGTTATAACACCAAAGGTTCCAACCCTCACCTGTAACTGACATAGGTAATCCACTTTTTACACATGAAAGCTATTTATTTATTTTTATTTATGATATTTACATATTAGTTATTTATTTTCTGTTTCCAAATGTGTATGTATAAAGTTAGTTTAGATACCTAATATTTGAGTTTGAAACAAGTATTCCTGGATTAAATTCTAAGATATTTTCTTGTTCAATGTTGTATTGTCAATGATGAATAAATAATATAACTTTCAAAAGGATTTTTTTATATATACAGGGTGGTCCGAACTGTATTCCGGAAACTTCGGCAGCATATTCTGCAGATAAAAATAACACAAAAAGTTTGTATAAATGTATGTACTAAAATGCTTAGTTTCGGAGATACAGGGTGTAGAAGTTTCATTTTTATTTCGATTTTTTCAAAATAATTTATGAAGAAACGTCAATATTTGGATGAAAATTGGTGTCTGAGAGTTTTTTGACATGAGAAATTTGATTTTCATGTCAATATGGCTCCTACTTGTAGAGGGCGCCACCCAAGGATACTATAGAGATAAGGATAGTTCGATTCCTATATTCCTGCACTGTCAGTTTTTTTACGTCATCTACTGACCGAGTTGAAGTTGGCGCTAAAGATTTTAGGCAGTGACAGCTATTTTTGCATTTGACGGACGAGCGCTCACTGCGTTGGAAGATAAATTTAGCGGGACAAAAGCGTTTGGTTAGAAATAAGCCAAAAAATGTGTACTGATAAGAATATATAGTAGACATTCCAATTGATACAAAAATGCATGAATATTCTTTGTATTTCGATACATTTTTGTCAACCAAATTTGGTCGTTTTCTGCTCAGCAAGGCAGAGATCATACGAAAACAAAATATTTACAAGTGCTTATACATTTTATTAGAAAGCCAAATTATGTTGAAGATTGCCAAAGGTATGTACTTTGAAAAAATAGTTTACAATACGTTTTTTGTGTGTCATGTACGAATAATATCATAGTTTTATTATCTTGTATTTATTTATTAATAAATTAAGTTATTAATAAATAAATAAATTTAATCATATAGTTGCTATATATTAGACCATTTGCTACGTTCTTAGATTTTAAGTCCCAAACATTGCTCTTGAGATTTTGTCCCGCTAGAATAACCATCAGCCGCACTATGAGCGCTGGTCAGCGCGTGACGTAGCATTCCACGGCGACTACGACAGCGGCGATTTGACGCGATCGAACAGTCCTTTAGAATATATACAGTCCTTGGGCGCCACCTACATATTTTTTAACTGGTTTGAAGAGTAATAACTTTTCGTCCGTACCTGTATAAAACTAGTGAGTTAAAAAATGTACATTTACGACGTTTTTTACGTAAAAAAGGTCTTTTGGTAAAAATCGCTACGAGTAATGCTTCTCCAGATATTTGGAATCGAAATTACCAATACCTGTCATCATTGACATAATTAAACATGTTGACTAAATAGTTTTATTATATTATTAAACTGAAATCATAAATTTGAAATCTTTTTGTTCCAGAAGTTCAACAGAAATTGTTTAATCATCATTTTTCGCAGAAAAATTTATGATTAATTTAAAAAAATAAAAAATTATTTCAGCCAAATAGCTAAACTCAACGTGCGCTTATTTTTTGTCAATAATGACATGTAGTGACTATTTCCATTCCAAATATCTTGAGAACGGTTGATCGTAGCGATTTTTACCGAGAGACATTTTTTACGTAAAAAGTAATGGAAATGTATATTTTTTTCAGTCAGTAGTTTTATACCAGTACGGACGAAAAATGATTACTCTTCAAAACAGTTAAAACACATGTAGGTGGCACCCCCTACAAATAGGAGTCATTTTGACATCAAAATCAGATTTCTCGTGTCACAAAACTTCCGGACAGCAATTCTCATCGAAATATTGACATTACTTCAGAAATTATTTGGAAAAAATCGAAATAAAAATGAAACTTCTACACCCTGTATCTCCGAAACTAAGCATTTTAGGACATACATTTACACGAACTTTTTTACTTGTTTTTATCTGCAGAATACGCTGCCAAAGTTTCCGGAATACAGTTCGGACCACCCTGTATACATCATAGCGCATAATATAAGGTACTAAGTAAGTACTAAGAAAGCAGAAGAGGTACCTATATAATCTGAATTAAATAAAAAATGGTTTGAGTTAAAAATATATATATATATAATTAACTACATAATTACATAACAAAATTTATCACAAGTCCATATCATTCAAATCTAAATTTAACATAGGAAAATTAGAATGTATTTTTGTATTTCTTTTAGCAGCATTTATTTGCATTTTACTTGATATTCCTTCTATAGAATCCTTTGGAATATTCTGAGGATCCTCATTCTGACTATTTTTTATTCCATAAGATTTTGTCTTTTGACTTGAAACAATATTTGCCACTTCAAATCCTTTAATATCATTATCTAATTTATCAAAATCCATTATTGTACTAAGTCTTTTAAAATTAAATTTCTTTTTATTTGATTTGGTCTGACCTTCATTTGTATTATTTATGTCGGTCATAGTTTTACTGGTGGCAGATTCCTTTGTGGAATTATTTTTATTGTCCTGATTAATATTATTTATAGTTGCATTATCTTTCTCTCTTAATTCTTTTGGAACAAATTGGAATTTTGATAAAACGTTTAAAGTACTATTGGTAACTGAACTCACTTGCAAATTGTTAGACTTATTAATTGAACAAGAATTTTCTTCCAATGAGGCACAATTTTTCTGTTCATTTTTATTAATGTTATTAATGCTATTAATCTTACTAATATCACAGATGGAAGTAGACAGTTCATAATCATGTTTGCTATTATCTACTTTTACAGATTCTTCTTGGTAACTTTTTGATATGGAACTTGTCTGTTGGACATCATCACTATCTCCTTCAACAGATTTTTCCACGTTTATAGTTCTACTTGTTATATTATCATCTTTTCTTATGCAAATCTTCTTACTTTTTTTAAATTTTTGCCAGTTTATTTCATTACTATTAAAATGCTTTAAAGGTTCATTAGTATCCATCATGATATCATCTAGTTCTTGTATAGAAGGACATTTTTGACTAAGCAGGCCTTCATTTAGTATTTTTTTATTGTGAAATTTTTCATTAAATGAATTCTTCCCATCTAAATTTTTCGAACTAGGATTTGCATTTTGTTCATCAACAATTTTGAGTGGTTGTGCAACTCCTGAAATGCCAGGACCTTCACTGGACAAATATTTAGCACCATTTTCGTCATCGACATTCTTATCAATAACAGTTCTAGTATCATTAGAATCATAGATATCATCATTGGAATCACAGTTAAAATCAATATTGAACATAGAGAAATCATCATTAACACTAGGCAAAACACTTAATAAATTATCACAATTTGTGTTTTTCTTTTCTTTTCTAGACTTTTTTGATGTACATTTTGGTGCAACCAATACAGTGTTGTCACATCTTTGTTTATCCTCCAATATTAGATTAGAATCATTGGAACCACACTGTAATTCACTAGAATTATTTACATCTCTCGTCTCACATTCCAGATTATTTTCTGAACATTTAGTTTCCTTGCTATTTATATTATCACTACCAAAATGCTTTAATGGTCTGTCACTATTTAACATTATATCATCTAATTCCTGTATGGAAGGACATTTTTGACTTAAAATCTTTTCATCTTTACGCTTGAGTTTTTTCAAATTGGTTCTTTTCGAATTATTTCCTCTCTTACCGGTATCTAAAAAGTCAAACATGTTTGGAAATCCATGCTTTACTAATTCAGGATTAGATGTCCCTTTATCAGGTGTTTCCATATTGAATTGATTTGGTGATTCAACATTTTTACCACTACTTGTTGAAGCTTCTGGGGAAGACTTGTTAAATTTTGCGATATCTTCATCATTATTTCTATTTTGATTCACCAAAATATGATCTAGGTTTAATTTTTCTAAAATAATATTTAAGTAACTTGTGTAATGCTCTTCTGGATTTTCGAAGAAAGCATTATTATCAATCTTAAAATTGAAAAGGGAAGATTCATAATCCAGTGAATTGTCTACTAGGATAATAGGAAAAATTGTATCCATCACTTCTACTTCAGAATGGAACATCAGTTTTGCATGTCCTTGTGATAATCTATTAAATAAATGTAAATAAGTAAATATTTATAAAAATAAATATTTATTTAGAATTAATTACCGGATTAAACTTTCCAAAAGGCGCACCGTTGTTCTTGCCTTATTTCTACTGCCAAATTTTCGTTGGAAATGGTAATAAGTACTCAATATTGTTTCTGCTTCGGCAGAAAGCATAGGATTTAATTTTCTAATTAAGATATAGTAGACCTAAAACATTAACTAATAACTATGGTACTTAAATACCAAACGAGGACACACATCATCACTAAAACGTCTAATCACTAGATTTACAAGTCACCACAATAACAAAATCTTTTCATGCAATAAAAGTAGAGGGTGGTTAATAATGATTATTTAAACACGATGCAAACTTCAGGGTGTGCTTTAAAAACGAAAACATATAAACATTGGTTAAGAAATGCTTCCTTTTCAATGTACAGGGTGTCACATTTTCGTATGTTTTGTGGGGTTTCTTGCTTATGAGTAGCAATACTATACTACAGGATTTCACATCGCTGTGCTACTTTTCTATGAAACTAAGATGCTACACACAAATTTTTGTTCTAGCCTTCTTAGTTTGTACTAAATAAAGGGCGAATTTTAAAATGCTGCATATTTCGACCTCCTTCGTGGCGAAAACAGTGACGATATTTTAAATTAATATTCTAAAACAATTTGAAACATTTTTGCATCACAAAAAAATTAAAACTTAGTGTCTTATTCAAAAATCTAATTGTAACAACTTTCCATCAATTTTAACCCCCATAGTAGTGTTAATTGTACCTACTGTGCATAATTTAAATAAAAAATAAAATTGCATAAACAACGGTGATATTAGCACAACTGGTATTATATACATAATGTATGGTCTGTCCAGTGAAAGAATATATGTATAAGGGACAGTTGCCTGTTAAATTAATTCAAAAGTAGAATATTTTGGACGTCGTCTGTCATATCAATATATATTCTTGCTGAACTGACTAAGAATACACTACCTGTAGTTTTTCAAGATCCCAATAATTTACATTATTCGATGCAGTGATATGACTTAATAAGAGATGAGCAAATTTAAGATCATTTTCTTCTTCCACTATGTCCCTCAGTAGTATAATCAAGTCAAAACGACTTAGCAATGGACCAGACATTGCTACATTCATACATAATGGCTGGTGAATGTCAATATTTCCTTTGGGATTGCAAGCTGCTAATACTGAACACCTTGTTTTCAGTTTACATACCATTCCAGCCTAGAAATTGATTATTAATAACGACAGAGAGAATATGTACAGGTGGGTCAAATTCGACGCTTTTAAATGGAAACACCCTTTTCTATAGCAGATAGACAAGAACTAATATCGGTGTCTGGAGTTCAATTTTTGTCAAAAACATGATGGTGAAAACCGCATATCTATATCTGTTACCGTTTCGGAGTTACGGGGTGTTTTTCAAAAATATGCATTTTTAACAAATCGCTGTAACTTTTTTGCTATGGAAAATTTTGTATTTTTATGAAAACATTTCCAAAGCACCTTTTTACGTAGAATTTAATGGTTTAAGTTTTTTTTTAATTAATAATTTAAGAATTATCAACAGAAAATTTGATTTTTATATGGGACACCCTGTATATTTTTAATTTATTAAAAATAATTTAAAATTACCTTTCCAAAAATATAACACACTTGATATTTTGCTCGATTCCTCTTCGAGATATAGAGTATATAAAAATTCGCCCGCTTTAAATAAGTAGGCTTTGAACGGCACCGGCTGTAATGCAAAAAAATTCTCTCTGTGAGCATCAATTAAAACGAAAATAATATTTGCAATGAGAGATGCAGAATTTTATAACAATTTAAAATATATTTAACCAACATCAACACATTTAAACTATTTATATATCTAATAACAATAAAAATAAATAGCAAACCAAGACATGAGATTTTGCTACAGGTGTTCGACATATCGACCGTCTTCTGTTATGGACAGACGGGTCAGTTTTTGAACATTTCTCTCGGAATCATTAACTCAGTGGGGGTGAAAGATACCCTCTCATAACTGCTAAGTATTTCTAATTCTTGTCTAGATTATACGGAAGAATAAGGAACCTTTATTCTTCCGCAAATATATCCATAGGATTAGATCCATGGGCACTAAGTCAGGCGGCCTCGACGGCCAACGGCTGGTATCTTGGTTAGCTATTCAATTATTCTTGAAATTGGCTGCAAAAATTTGCTGATAACTTCAGCATTCAGAGGCGGTGCGTCGTCTTGCTAGAAAAATATTTTTTCGAGTTCCATTAAGGGCATATCATCAATAAGGGGTCCAAAGGTGGTCCAAAGCCTACTAGCACAGAATATCTAGCTACACAACAGAAAAATACTCGAAATAAAAGAGCTAAAATTGCACAAACAAAATACTAGATGGCGCGACAATATCATAATCAGAATATAATTGGAAATGTTGAACTTTCGGTTTTAGATCGACGGCACGTCGACGGCCTTGAAGCTCGCCTAAATATGCACAGTTGCCAGATTCAAAACGACCTTTAATTGGCAACCCATTCTTTTTCTGGTGTATAATAGTTTCTTTCTATTCTTCTTTTCTTGTCAGACACACTTTTGTTAATTATTCGTTTGGCTTTTAAAATAGTTTTAAGTATATTATTACAAAAAATATACGCAAAAAATACATTTTTAATATACACTACCTTATATTGTTAACTAAAAAAATACCTTTAATTACCTATAAAAATATACAGGGCGATTGATAGTGATATTAATGCTGGAACGTTAGTAATGAAATATAAGTTTAATAATAATGGAAATAATTTATTAAAATTCAGTAGCACACAACAAATCTTTATAAAGAAACGCAAGTATACCAAATTTGGGCCCAATCGAAATCCAGGAAACGATATCATAATATTGTACTCCACTCGATATGCTTCAAGGTACCATAATATTGCAATGTCGCCGAAGATCCGTAGTATACCAAGTTTAAGCCCAATCGATCGCCAGGAACTGGTATCGTAATATGATACTGCATTATGGTACCTCTTGATATGCTTCACGGTACCATAATATTGCAATGTCCTCAAACATACACAAGTATATATCAAATACGAGCCCAATCGAACGTCAGGAAGTGGTATCATAATGTAGTACTATAGAAGGTACCACTTTATATGCTCCATGGTACCATAATATTACAATGTCACCGAAGATACGTAGAATACCAAGTTTAAGCCCAATCGAACGCCTTGTACTTAATATGGTACTATATTATGGTAACACTTGATATGGTTCATGGTATCATAATATTGCAATGTCATCAAAAATACGAAATTATATGTCAAATATGAGTTCAATCGAACGTCAGGAAGTGGTATCACAATATGGTACGATAGAAGGTACCACTTTATATGCATCATAGTTCTATCATATTACATTGTCATCGAAGATACGTAGTATATCAAGTTTAGCCCAATCGAACGCCATGTACGTAATATGGTACTATATTATGGTACCACTTGATATAGTTCATGGTATCATATTATTGCAATGTCATCAAAAATACGAAATTATATATCAAATCTGAGCTAAATCGAACGTCAAGAAGTGGTATCATAATATGGTACCACTTTACATGCATCATAGCACCATCATATTACAATTACAATGTTACCGAATATACGTAGTATACCAAGTTTAAGCCCAATCGAACGCCATGTATGTAGTATAGCACTATATTATGGTACCACTTGATATGCTTCATGGTACCATAATATTGCAATATCATCAAAAATATGGAAGTGTATATCAAATATGGGCCCAATCGAACATCATAGAGTGTTAACATATGGTACTATAGAAGGTACCACTTTATATGCTCCATGGTACCACAAAATTACAATGTCACCGAAGATACGTAGTATACCAAGTTTAAGCCCTATATCGACCGCCATGGATCTAATATGGTACTATATTATGGTAGGGTACCACTTGATATGCTTCATAGCTTCATGGTACTGACTTCGTATGGGCCTTCCCACGAGGATTGTAGCTTCGGAGATAATCCACGACGTCTCTGCGGGTTGTACAGCCACACCAAATTCCCTGGTTGGTATCCCCCATGCTCAGCTTGAATGTCGTAGTGCTCCTTCATTCGGTCACTAGCGCTTTGAATATTTAGGCGGACTCGCTGATGGATGTCGTCCATCCTTTGACGTAGTCTGTGGACATAATCTTCTCCAGCGGCATCTTCTCCCGGTCGGCAACCAAACTTCAGATCACAAGGTAGACGCACTTCCCGTCCCATAACGATGCTGGCTGGAGTTTGCCCTGTAGATTCTTGGACGGATGAACGGTAGGCCAACAGGAACAGGTGAAGAAATTTGTCCCAGTCTCTTTGATGGTCAGAGACTACTTTGGCCAGATAACGGTTGATAGTTCTGTTCATGCGTTCAACCATCCCATCGGATTGTGGATGTAGAGCAGTCGTCCTGGTCTTGCGGATGTTAAGGACTTCACAGACGCCTTGGAACAGATTGGACTCAAAGTTTCTTCACTGATCTGAATGAAGCTCCATAGGAACACCAAACCTGCAGATCCATTCTTTAACAAGGGCATCGGCAATGATGGACGCTTCCTGATTTGGCAACGCGTAGGCCTCGACCCATTTGCTGAAGTAATCCATTACTACCACAATGTATTTGTTGCTATCGTTCGTCTCCGGGAAAGGACCAGCCACGTCGATCGCTATTCGTTCGAAAGGACTGCCTACATTGTACTGGCGCATTGGAGCTTTACCGCGCTTTTGTGGACCATTGATAGCAGCGCAAACGTCACATTTCTTGCACCAAGCCCTCACGTCTTCTTTGCAGTTCACCCAATAGAACCGTTCTCGCAGCTTGCCAAGTGTCTTGGTAACACCAAGATGTCCACCGCTGGTTTCATTGTGAACTTTCTCCAAGACCTCCGGGACCCTCTTCTTTGGAATGACGATCTGCCTTCTCTCTTCTTGCCCCTCTGGCCTCTCAATCACACGGCGGAGTAACCCATCATCTATTACCAAGGAATTCCTCTGGGCCCAGTACGACTTCACGTTCGGCGAATATCTGCAAACTTCCTCCCATGTTGGTCTTTGGTTCGTGTTAATCACTAAGCCTAATTCTGGGTCACTGATTTGGTCGTTTGCAAGATCTTCGGGTTGCCAAGTATCGTTAACCACAGTTGTTCTTAGGAGTTTCGCTTCTTTCTCTTCTGCTCGGGAACAATGCTTACAGTCCTTAGCACAAGGTCTTCTGGAAAGTGCGTCGGCATTTCGATGGATTGCCCCAGCTCGATGTTCTGTGTCGAAGTCAAATTCTTGTAATCGTTCAATCCATCTAGCTACCTGCCCTTCAGGATTCTTAAACTGCAACAGCCATTTCAAAGCAGCATGGTCTGTTCTTAACAAGAACTTGTAGAAGTGTTCCACTGCTTTAACTACCGCTAGTAATTCTCGTCTGGTTACACAGTAGTTCCTTTCCGGTTTCGACAAGGTCTTACTAAAATAACCAATTACTTTTTCTTGACCATCCTGGATCTGAGACAGAACAGCGCCTAACGCAACATTGCGTCGGTATCCAATATAAAGTTTCCGTTGCCAAGAGGGTAGCTAAGTATGGGCGCACTAGTCAGGGCCTTCTTCAATCTTCGGAATGCCTCGTCAGAATCTGAGTCCCAAGAGAAACGCCTCTCGCCTTCGGTAAGTCTGGTCAATGGTTTTGCGATGGTGGCGAAACCCTGTACATAGCTGCGATAGTGTGTGCATAGTCCCAAAAAGCTTCGTAGTTCATGTTTATCTTTAGGTATCGGCCACTCTTCCACTGTCTTGGTCTTCTGTGGATCTACCGCAACTCCTTGGGAGGAGACTACATGGCCCAAGTAGTGTACCTTTTCTTGACACAGATGACATTTCTTGGGGCTAAGTTTCAAACCAGAACTCCCTAGTCGCTTGAAAACTTCTTCCAAATTCTTCAGATGATGGTCAAAGGATTTCCCCACCACTATGATGTCATCCAGGTACACTAAACAGGTAGTCCAGGATAGTCCCTTTAACACAGACTCCATTAGTCTCTCAAAGGTAGCTGGCGCGTTGCACAATCCAAAAGGCATGACGGTAAATTGCCACAGTCCGGAGCCCACCGAGAACGCTGTCTTCTCTCTATCTTTCGGCGCCATGTCGACTTGCCAATATCCACTTTTCAGATCTAACGTAGAGAATATCGTTAACCCCGCCAGCGTGTCTAGAGTATCGTCTATCCTCGGCAGGGGATAACTATCCTTCTTGGTAACATTATTGAGCTGCCGATAATCAACACAGAATCTGGTGGTACCGTCTTTCTTCTTTACTAGTACTACCGGCGATGTCCACGGGCTGTTAGATGGTTCGATGACATCTTCTTCTTTCATTTCTCGAAGGATTTTATCAGCTTCTTCACGTTTGGCGAGCGGAAGTCTTCTCGGATTTTGTTTGATTGGTCGCGCATCTCCTGTATCAATTTTATGTTGTACTAAATTGGTACGACCTCTCTGTCCTGCTTCTCCTTTATCAAACACATCTTGATACTTGATTATCAGGTTTCTCAATTTTCTACTATTTTCGGGAGATAATCCCTTAACGTTTACTAACTCCTTCACCATTTTTCCGGAATTTTTGAAGTCGAAACTTTGGAGGCCTCCACGCTTCGAATGACTGAGGAGACCGAACAACAGTACCCTAACGGGGTTCCCTTCTTCAAGGATACAGAATAATAATTCGTGTTCATTACTCTCACCGGTACAGTCTTCTTCGCTCGTAGCAGGGCTTTTCCAACAGCGACCCCTCGTCCTATTTCGCTGTCATGATTCCTTGGCTCCAACAGAATAATACTCCCATTATTCATTTTACCTTCCAGGCAACCATCCAAAAATGTCTCACAGCGCTCAGGGATCGAAACATCTTCTGCTACCACCATACGAAGCGTCTCCTCACATTTTCGATGCAGAACCACTTCTTCTTCATTTATTTTCAAAATTCCTTGTTTGAGGTTTAGCTGAAAACCTCTAGTGGTCATGATGTCCATTCCGAGAATAAGTTCATCTTCGATGTCTGCTACTAACACTCGATGATTAAAACAGGTGCTTCCGATAACAAAATTAAGATCTACCTCTCCATGGATGAGAGCGGAGCTTCCTGTAGCTGTACGTAGTCGCCATTGTGTTGTTTTACCTTCTTCGATGTTTTAAGAATGTCCGGTCTGATAATAGTTTTCGTCGCTCCTGTATCCAACAGCATAGTCCGGAACTCTCCATCAACAAAACCATCCACAAACATGCTGTTGAATTTGTGTTGTAGCGAGGCGACTCGAGCAGTTTTCGTTGGGGCATGTTGGGTACAGGTCGACGTGTGCCCCTTCATTTCGACCCTTAGTAGTTTTCCGACCTCGACGAAGCCGGTTCTTCGTTCTTCTCCTTACAACGGCTTCGCACGTGTCCTACCTGTCCGCAGTTCCAGCAATGAATCAGTCCCTTCTTGCCCATGTACTGGTCCATTACTTTCCGAACAATCCCTTCCACGGATTCGTCGGAACATTCGTCGATGGCCCGTACTTTTCCTAAAGACCGAGAACTTTGTTTCGCGGCCTCGAATTCTAGGGCACGTGCTAAAGCGTCCACCAAGTGCGTTGGGTGAGCTAGGAGAAGTGCTTGTCTTGTCTCGTTGTCACGTAAGCCATCGGAGAATGCCTGTACTGCCAACCGCTCCATAACATTCTCGGGCCTAGCAGGGTACGCAAGGCGAACGAGGCGGGCTACGTCGGCTTCAAACTCCTGCAGAGACTCATTTGACTTTTGAATGCGATTTTTTTAGCTGGGAATGATAGACATGTTCCAAATGAGCCTGGCCGTACCTTATTTCTAAATGTCGTACCAATTGCTGATAATCTCCCTGTTCCGATGGTGACAGTGTCTGCAGGATGTCAGTCGCATCTGCTCGCAGTGCGACAGTCAAAGCGGTAGCCTTTTCAGCGATTGTCCACCCGTTCGCTCTCGCAGCGGCCTCAAACTGGCAAAAATAATTGGCCCAAGCGGTTTTTCCGTCAAACTGTGGAGGCTTAATAACTGACTTTGAGACATACTTATTTTCAACCAGTGTCGGGTTCTCCGTTGATTCTTGACATTTTGGTGAATTTGCCTTTGCTATTTGTTCTTTCAAAATTTCGATTTTTCTATTTACATCGTTTCTATAACATCCTCAATTTGTGTTATTTTGTCTTGTAGTTCTGTAGAATTATCTATAATCTTTTCTTCTAATTCCCTGGAAGATTCCTGGATTTCTGTTATCTTTTCTTCTAAATTAAGTATTTTATTATTAAAGTTGGCCTGTATGTCTTTAGAATTTTCCGCGATCTTATCTTCTAAAGAATTAATTTTATTATTCAAACTATTCAAATTGTCGTTTAAATTGTCTTGCAAATTTTTTAATGACGAGTCAAGGTCACCTTCCAGCTCGAAGTAAAATGTGTCAGGATCCTCACCTTCCTCTACCAAAACGTCTCTCAGTCTGGCTTGCAAAATGCTTTTTTTCCATCTGTCTCGTACTCTCTCTCTTCCAATATGCATTTCAGTTCGGACACTTTCAAGTCTTTCAACAATTTTTTCAGAGCCATGGTCAGTCTTTTTATTCTTCTAGTCTATCACACACGCCACACTTGACACCAATTGTTACGTTTTTTTGTCGGTTCCGTGTGGATAGAAAGTCACAATTTATTTAAACACTATTTATTTAACACTAACAAAAACAATAACGATAAAAAAAACTTAAAGAACTATTTATAACTTATTTACAATTTATCTAATGATTTATCTAACAGAAATTTATTTTGAATTAGCGCGGCGATTGTAACTGTACGCGTCGATCGGTTATTTATCTCTCCATCTCCTTCAGGTTTCGGGCATCGGCTTATATACGAGAGAAACAGACAGTCCAGACTTATCTAGTAAATTCTTATTCGTTCTTCGAACGTCGGTGGGCGTATGAGTCATAGCAGGCGCCTGAAGCCTAAGGCCGAGTTCACACGGTACGGGTCCGCAACAGTACCATAATATTGCAATGCCATCAAAAATAAGCAAGTATATATCAAATACGAGCTCAATCGAACGTCAGGAAGTGGTATCATAATGTAGTACTATAGAAGGTACCACTTTATATGCTACATGGTACAATAATATTACAGTGAAGATAAGTAGAATACCAAGTTTAAGCTACTAACGCCATGTATCGTAATATGGTACTATATTATGGTATACTATTTCCCATATAAAATGACAGCGATCTTCATTTCATAGCCATCGCTAACGCTGTTTTCCCCCGATCATACGGTATAAAGTATGAACACAATTAATTGAACGTCAGGAATTGGTATCATAATAGTAGAACAATACTTATTACATTGTCGCCGAATTACAATCAAAATTCAGGATTCAATTACAATCAAACGTCAGGAACTGATTGTAATTCAGCTCGTAAGATTTAACCCCAACTAACATGGCAAGTTAAATACTTAAACCTGACTTAAACGTTTGAAAAAAGAGAACTGATTTATTTTAATATGTTTAAATGATGTAGCAAATTTGAAGGTAGGCTTTATCAGGAAATATTACAATATGAAGTACACAATGGCAACACTGCACAAAATTCTTTTAAATTTCGTTTGTAGAAAACTATTTTTTTTTAATTTATCGCCCTCTATTATGTAGTAGCGAAACTACCGCATCAAAATATCTGATTTGGAGACAGGCTTTAAAAACGTCTTGCCTGTTTCAAGAAGCTGAAATGTATATTTTCGCAAATTTCGTAAAATTCGGTTAGCGGTTTGCGTTATCCGACCACCAACTGTAAGGGTCCCGGCTGTGATCAATTCGAACTGTTTTCAAGTAGTAGTTGATCACGCTTGCAATTGGGTTTTTCTCTTGATCATGACATTGACTATTATTTTTATCTTCGATTTCACTGAAACAATCACGATGGCCGGATATTCGGCCATCCGGCCTCTCAGCTCACCGAATATCCGGTATTCGGTATCCGTATCCGGCCAAACAACTATCCGTTTCATCACTAAATAGTAATTTTAAATTCTTTTCAGTTAATTAAAAATATAGGGGGTGTCCCAAATAGAAAACCAATTTTTCTGTTGATAATTATACTTAAACCATTAAATTCTACGTAAAAAGGGCTTTGGAAATGTTTCATAGAAATACAAAATTTTCCATAGCAAAAAAGTTACAGCGATTTGTTAAAAATGTACATTTTTGAAAAACACTACTCCGAACGTAACTCCGAAACGCTAACAGATATTGATGTTCGGTTTTCATCATCATGTTTTTGATGAAAATTCATGATTCATTCATGAGCTCCAGACACTGATATTAGTTTTCGTCTATCTCCTATAGAAAAGGGTGTTTCCATTTAAAAGTGTCGAATTTGACCCACCCTGTACACGGGCCACCTGTGGGTGGGCAAAACAGTGCAACTAAGGGGATTTTTTATTACTGGGTTATTGAAAACAAGTGTGTTTGGATCAGATTTTCTCGTCATACCCAAAAATAAAAAATATTATTTTTACAAGGTATTTTGAAGCCCAATGAAATTCAAAAATACATTTATATTGTATTTACCTTAGCTACACTTATTGTTTGTTGTTCCATAGCTTCATGGATACTAGTTCGATCATGTTCTCTCATCGAATTAAATTCATCGATGCAACAAATACCACCATCTGCCATTACCAATGCTCCAGCCTCTAAATGCCATTCGCCATTTTCCTACAAACCTCTTTTACTTTTACAAAAATTATAGAATAAAATAAAAATTTACCATAACAGCTGAAACAGTTAAGCCTGCACCTGTTGAACCTATTCCTGTAGTCAAGACTGATCTAACAATTTTAGATGCAAACTTTAACATTTGAGATTTACCTAAAATAAATTTAAAAAATATTTATATACAGGGTGTTATGTAAAGATGTAGACAAGTTTCGTGGGGCGATTCTTTAAGAAATTTTAAGACCAAAATTTTTTTGTATTGAAATCATACTTAAATATTAAAAATATTACCCCCTAAAGATTGGATTTTTTTATTTTACCCCCTAAGTGGAATTACCCTCTTGTCATTAAAGAATTACCCACTAAACATACTTAATTACTACCCAACAATTACCTGTTCCTGGATCACCAACCAGAAGTAAGTGAGATTCAGATCTGGTATCAATTCCAGTGGATTGTTTTTCCTCATCAGTTTGACTGCCTCCAGCTAGAACAATAGCTATAGCTAATTTGATTAGATGTAGTCCATATATCTATAAGTTCATAACAATTTGAAAGTATAAACAATATTGAATCACATAAGAAGTACTCACTTCAGGTGAAATTGAATTTAAAATAATGTTTCTTCCATCTAAAGGATTGCATTTATATTGTTGCCAAAATTTATTGAAAAATACTTTTGTATCATCTGCTATGGTCATAGACACACCACTGTTATTTATTTGAACATGATTTGCTCTCATAACTATATCAACTAGCATTTTGACACCCTTCTCAAACTCTGACCATCTCCTTTTAACAATACCTCTAAAGTGTTCAAAAGTAAATTAAATTATGTACTAAATTTTATTTTATTATTTTACGTTATAGTAATATTTTCACCAGGTTTGCATATATTCACCAAATCATCTTCTAGAGTCACTGTTATTGTTTTGGGTACTGTACCTATATTAATTTTTGATACATCTTCTTGAATCTTTATTTCTTGATAATCTTTACAGTTAAATGAATCCAGCTCACCAAAACTCACTATATTCTTACCTGCAGATTATTATATTAAATTGAATTTATACATTTTGATACTAAAACATACAGGTGCATCCTTCAGGGTTAATACATCTTTTTGGAATTTTTATTATATTCTTTTTATCGTAGAGCGCCACAACAGTTATAGGATATTTACATTTAATGCACATATATTGTCTTTGATATTCCAGTAGCTTTCTTTCTGACAATCTTACAACAGTCCCTGTTTATAAGATTAGTAATATTATTTTTAATATAACTTTCGAAATATCTCAACAACTACCTGTAATTTGAAGAAACTTTTCTGCATCATCGTTTCCAGGAAACATAACTCTGGATATATGAGGCCAAGGTGGTAACGTATGTATCCTGCAAGTAACTTTACTTTTAAGTTTGAATTTCTTATCATATTCTTTTAAAAAATTATCTTGGACATTCATAATAGCATCATTCCAATTACGTAACGATTTTTCTGGATCTGAGAGTAATGCATTTCCTAAATTCGTATCTGATTCGAACAATTCTAAAAAACTAAACGAAACAGTTTCATTTAAAACTAAAAAGTTTTGATATTGAATTTTGACTTACTTGATATTTACAGTATAGCACTTATCTATATCAGAATCCTCTAGAATGCCTAATATATCTAATTTATGGTTGGAAACTAAATATTTTTCACACATTTTGTATGAAATTAAGAAATTTTATAAACTATTATTTTAAAAAGGTAAATATTTGAATTCAAAATCTACTGGACTATTTTGAACTTCTACGTCTTTATTTATTTTTGGCGTCTTCTGCCTAGTGACCTTGGCAAACTTCATCTGGTTGCGGCAGAGATATGAAGAAAGAAATATGGAAAAAAATCCTCCATATTTCTGGGTTACGGGCAAATTAAAAATAATACTCCTTCATTTTGTTAGTTCTTTTATTACGGCCTATTTAGCTTTATTTTTTAATTTTGTACTAAATTACAAATAATTTTAATTAATTTTCAATTCCATGCGCCCCTTACCCACAGAAAACATATCTTATCTTTCCGATAGTTTAACATGGCTGTAATCTGGCTAGAACTTTTGGTTGCTATGTGCCTAGTTGTAAAAATGAAGATGTTTTTGAATTTGACAGATGTTTCATGTGTTTTTTTTTAAATGACATTTTAAAAATGTTTACTATTTTGGATCAGAATCAATTTTGAAATGGTTTAAATTTTCAAAAATCAATAACGACTTACAAAATATAATAAAAGTTCACAGAAATTATGACAAACCTTACCCAAATCAGTTTGGAAGCTCTTTTATGTAAGTAAATTTCATAATAATTATATTTATTCTTTTTATTTTTGTTTTGCAGTAAGAGCTACAAACTGTAATAAAACAAATTTAGATAGTGTTGCTGTAGAAGCTTTTATTACCTTAATAAACAAGGAACGAGATGGACCTACACTTGGTGTAAAAGTAATTGCTTCGAGACTTCCCGTGGATAATGAGAAAGAAGTTCTTTCTACATTAAATATCCTCGATATGTGTATGTCAAAATGTGGTAGTGTGTTTCAGGATGAAGTAGGCAAATTTAGGTAATATTTATCTGAACAGTTATATTTTCCGATTTTTATTAATATTGTTGGGTAGGTTCTTAAATGAAATGATAAAATTGGTATCACCTAAATATCTTGGTTCTAAAACTCCTCTCACAGTAAAACAGAAAATATTGCAGTTATTATATTTATGGACGCTAGATTATCCAAAAGAGGTTAAAATCAAAGAAGCTTTTGATATGTTAAGAAAGCAAGGTGTTATAAAAGAAATCCCAAACCCTAACATTCCACAAGAAGCAATAGGTCTGTGAATATAATCATATTTTACATTTCTGTAAATTGTGTATATATAAGTGCATTGTTTATCAGGTTTTGAAACGAGAAAAAAGATTGGAAACTCGGTATTTCAAGATGAGGAAAAGTCAAATATTTTAAGAAAGCTTTTACAAAGTAAAGATCCTGAAGATATACAAGCTGCTAATTGGCTGATTAAAAGTATGGTGAAAGAGGTAAATTCTAAATTATTTTTCTTTATAGACTTTATATTTTCTACCTTATATATTTTATAGGATGAAAAATTAGCAGACCTTAAGAGTAAGGCAGTTTCTGAGCTAGAATCTGTACAAAATAATTTAAAATTATTAAATGAAATGATGGGCTCCTACAATAAAGGTGTTACTACTAAAGGAGAATTAGATTTAATGGATGAGCTCTATAATAATTTATTGCGCTTATCACCTAATTTAAAAACAATTGCTTGTGAGACTGACCATTGTCCAGCGGATTTGATGGGTAATTAAGTTAAAATTAGATAAAATAGTAATTACTTCAAATAAAGTTTGTAGAATCGGTACTAAAAACAATACATGATCTGACAGAATGTTTAACAAGATACAAATTACAAATTTTGCATGAAAAGTCAAGCAGTTTGAAACAAAGTAATTTATCATCATTGCTAGAACTGGATCAACAAGCTATTAATGTTAGTTCTTTATCCTTAATAGAAATGGACCAACCAAAAGAAATTAGGAATGAGGGATGTTCTTGTAGGTAATAAAACAGATATGTAACTTAATAGGCACAGGAGTTATTAATTTAACTATTTATATATGTTGGAGTATCACTGGCATTTGATGATTATAACTCAAGAAAGGGGGACACAATAGATAAGAGCACAGTAATTAACTTCTCCCCCTTCCATACACTCTATAATCACTGGCTTTTACCAAAGCCATAATTACAGATTAGGAATCAGTTTGGATACCTGCACTAATATATCAAAAAGCAAATTTTCTTGATGCTGTGTTATTTTTTTATTATTATTAATGTTGAAATTTTTTTTTTATGTTGAGTATACTGTCAATATTTAAACTTGGGCTAAAGCATCTCCCCCATAAATGCAAGTCATTAAGGAACACCCTGTATAATGTATCTGTTAAAAGTTTTGATTTTTTTCAACTTCAATAAGATATTAAAATATTAGTTAACTAACAAAGTCTAAAAACTAATATACGCTAATAATGCATTTCAGTAATCAATTGAATAAAGCTAACAAGAAAAATTCAGTTGATGCTCTATATGATGTGTTTGCTGGATTAGGAAGTATTCCTCAAACAACAAATATATTACAGCCTGTAGCCATTCCAAGTTGTAAAGGTAATAACGGAAAAAACTTTTGATTAGTTCTAATAAAGAGAATTATTTTAGAGAAATGTTCATTGGAAAGAGAGAAGGAAAATAAATTAAAAGCTTTGGAGGACTTAGATGTGCTAGAAGAACATTTACTCAAAGAAAATTTACCTTCATCCAATTACAGGTGGGATATTTTTAGTTATGTACTTATAAAGGTGGGCAAAGATTGATTGTCCATTTGAACGAATATTGAAAATGAATTGTGAGAATTGATTCATCGCTTACAATACGGTTCATTTGAAAAAATAAAATATTGGAATTATATTATACTATCAATGAGCTTGGGTCCCAATAAATGTTTGTAATATAAGTAATACCAATGATATAAATATTGATAAGTAATTAAAGCTGTAAATAAACATCGTGGATATCAAATGCAGGCGATGTGAAAGTTATTTACAAAAAATACGTATCTATTTGTACTGTGATGTATGATACGAAAAATGTGTTTTTAGTTTGTTCAAATGAATTCATTATGAGAACTTGAATCGCGTGATCCGATTCATTAAAAAGAATCGTAATGCCCATCACTGTGTAGTTATGTATACTGGTTGGGTCTCAAAAGTGGCCCACCCAAAGACATTATAAACATAGACCGAACATCTCATTCATAAATACTCGTTGGTAGTGTATCAAACATTCCAATGTGCCAAACAAGGACAGAAGAGACAGAGAAGTCTAAAATTTCCGACCCCGGCAACTAGGCGCATTTGGATTGTTCTAATGGCCAGTGGCGTATAGTTTTTTAGAACGAATTTAATTAGTAAAGTAAAAGTAAAGTAATTAGTAAAATTTTTACTCTATATTAATATACTACATTAACACTTTTTCGTCAGATGAGTTTTGTTATAAGGTCTAATATAATAATATAATTAATATCCCACATATACTTATGTTGAAACGTTAGTAGTTTTCGAAAATCGCTCCAACGTCGATTTTCAATTTAAACTTTCAGTTACTTCTATATAAACTTTCAGTTACTTTTGAATATTTACAGGGTGACTTAGGCTTCCGAAACATTTTTAAATAGGTATTAGGTTTGTAGTTGGTGACTTTTCTTTTAATTTTTTTTTCAGAATGTGGAGGCAATGGTAAAGCACATTTTAGACATTTTTGTAAACATAGGTGGCCGGAACATATTTTCAAACTAAAGTTGTAGATTTGCCATTAAATGTCCATTCCAGAAATACCTAGGGTTGCCACTTGTCCTTTTTTGAAAAGGACAGTCCTTTTTAGAAATAACTTGTCTTTTTAACTTTTTTTGACTTAAAAAGTCATTTTTATTTACGTATTTTCCCTGAGAAAATTACCTACAGCAAACAGAAATATTTATTATTTAGAACTTCCCGTTTAATCTCAAATGACAGTTTAGGTTTTAGTTTTACCTTTTTTTTATCTTAAAAAGAACTTTTCAAAATTAGTAACGATTTAGATAGTTCGCAATCGATAGCTTCCTGTGAAGTACTGTGTAATAGTTGTTTAATCTTGTATTATTAATAACTTCCTATACCAATAAAATCAATATTTAATGAGAAAACTGTGTTTTTTTTTGAAAATATAATTCTTGTATTATGATGGTCTTCTTCTTGTATTATGATGGCTCTGATACGAGGCAATTGCCTTTTAGTCTCTCAATAGAAGGCATTTATCATTAAAAGTATAAAATCTGTGTGCTACAGTATGGGATTTCTGTCGCATAATAATGAATACCTATTACATTTATTTACAAATCAATTACTTTTAAAGGTAGCTTCATCAAATAATCAAATTTTAGTTAAATGTCCCAATCTTATAATATAAATGTCCCGATCTCTGTCGTCAATCTGTATGTTGACAAAAATATTTTGAAAATGTGCGTTACAATGGCCCCCATCTTATGTAAAAAATTGAAATAAAAATCACAAACCAAAAACGTAATAGGTAAAAAGCTTTTTTGGAGGCCTGGGTCACTCTGTATATAGGTAGGTATAAAACTAGTAGCCTAAGAATTATTTACAGTTCGTCCCATTCTAAAAAAAGTTAAACACACCGTACAAATAACTCTAGGAAGATGTATTTGTACGGTGGTAAAAAATTGTCTAAACAAGGCCGAAGGGGCAGATATAATAAAGCAATAAAATGTAAAAAAGGTCTGGTAAACACCTCTGTTTATTTGTTGAGCAAAATTTCTTTAGAATATAGTATATAATGACCAAAATATGACGCAAATTTTAAGAAAAAAAATGTCACTTTCTGGCTTATAATAAAGTTTCAAATGCAACGTTTATATTCAAATTTGTTATGATCTACAACAGTTAGGTAGTAATTGAGACGAATTATAAATTAATTACCGGCTACTACGTTCTTGTTTTAATAGATCAAAATTCAACAAATATAATTAGAAATTATTTTAATTGTGAGAGGCTCCCTTGTGGGACGCCTATGTACAATTACGGCGGCATATAAAATGTCAAAACAATATCTACAATGCCTGTGAAAAGACAAATTTGGGTAATTTGAGCTTATTTTTCCACACACTTGACACTGTCGTACCATATTGAAAATTCGCAGATTCAAAAGTACGTTAAAGAAAAACAAAACCTACTGAAAAACACTGAAAAGTTCACTTCGGACGGCAAAGTTCCGACTTCAAACACACCGTAAGCTAAACGTAGTACGCTATAACGGACCAAGGGCCATCGCGAAGGGTGGTGGGACGGACGGCTCATTTCATTTTGGAAGACTAGCAGCGACGTTGCCAATAGTTCTAGATATTTCAGCACATTAAACAGTAAACATGTGCTTTAATAGTAACGCATATATCCTCTGGTTAATAACATATTATTACGCATGCTTCTTTAAAAATAACTATTAATTTAATTAAGAAATTGAGATTTATTGATATCCGGTGAAGGTTTTAAAATCACCTTTTGTGCAAATCAAACTAAGTAGATAGGCGCAAATTTGATATGTGGCAATGTCGCCTTCTCTATCTCAGTTGGTTTTTACAGTACGTAGTCAACCTCCGAATGTTTGATCGGGTTAAAATTCATCATGTGATATCTGTTCTTCCTAAATCTATGGGCCCACCCCTACAACTTTTTTATTTTTCAGATAAAAAATGTGATTTGGTATTTTGGCATGTAGTACATAAATTAGGATTGATTGACGTATTCAATTACTTTCAGTCGCTTCCTGTTTTACCGGAAATGACTACAACTTTTGATTTTCAAAAGTCACCATCGGTATTTTTTTACTTTATTTAATAGAAAATGACACTTTGAATAGAACGACATATTATCATATGTCAACTTTTGACATTCTCGCTTAAAAAAATGTATTTTAAATTTCAATCTAGAGTGCCATGGCTGTGTTAAAAACACTAATTTTTAATCAAGGAGCCTTGGAAAAATAGATTTGATCGTCTAATCGTTTTTAGTGTCTTGCCCTGACTGATTAAAAGATGCTCAAATCGTATTTTTAATCATATCTCAATTTTTTCAAATGGAACGAGGGTGGCTCATTAGCATATTTGGAAAAAGCATTTTTTACAAATAATTTGGTACTACACACTTGATATTTCGAGTTAAATTGTCATTTGCTGTCCTCCATTCGGGAACTTCGAATTCCGGGCTTTCCGCCCTGTGGCTACTCGAGAACGGTTCTGAAAGGAGCGGTGCGCGATAGCCTGGTGCCTCCATATGGCGCGGAACAGTTCTGGAGCTTTATGACTCAATTGAATGGAGTGAGAGTATCGCGTTCTTGAACAGTTCAGAGCTGCTCAACTGCGTGAAAGGAGGACAGCAATTATGAACCGCATGTTACAATTTCCATCAAACCATATGCAAAAATGTCAATATTGAGACTGTCATTTTCTATTGAATAAAGTAAAAAAATACCGAGGGTGTCATTTAAAAATCAAAAGTTGTAGTCATTTCTGGCAGTGGCGGATACAGGAATTTATTTTAGGGGGGGCCCAAATAAAAAGTAATGTAGAATATGCTTTTTAGGGCGCCATTTAATCCAAAAGCCTAATATTTTACCCAATTTATAGATTTTAGGGGGGGGCACAGATCCTAGTTTATGTCATATACTCATTATATACTAACATACCAAATCTCGTTTTTTTTTATCTAAAAAAAATAAAGTTATAGGGGACTATTGAGACGCACCTGGTATATATTTATGAATATGTTTTTAATATTTTAGACACCAAGATAAAATACCAATGAATTTGCTTACAAAAATAAATGAAAATCATAACTTGAATGAAGAAACTAGTGAATCCTTAAAACTAAATTTGAATTGTCTCATAGACACACCAACTTTTAGCCAAAGAAATATGAGTAATGATGAGACCTTGAGTTTAGCTGACAATGTAGATGACTGTTTAGTAGATATAACTGAAGATTTTAGTGAAGGCAGTGAAAGGGGAGATAATATAAAAAGTAGTAAAAAAGAACAAAATGAATTATCTGTGGACAATGGAGATATGCAAAGTAGTGTAACACAAAAAACGAATGTTGAAAATGGTGCGGATAACGCAAATTTAAATGGACAGTCAAATGATTCATCTAAAAATCATTGTGATTCTGTTGCCAAATCAAACTGTCCTGAGCTCGCTGTAAATTTGAAAGAGATTTTTGTTAAACTAGAAGACATAAAGCCAAGTTCTAAGAAATCAATTGTAGCGCTTGATGAGAAAAATGGCATTACAGTTCTTTTGCATATGGCAAAAGACAAACCTAGACCGGGAGTAATAGTTTATGTAATTACAACTATAAGTAGAAATGAAGTAGCCTTGACTAATTATATGTTCCAAGCAGTTGTACCAAAGGTAAGTGATAAAATATTTTTTTTTAGTTTTTTTTCAAAACCTCTATTCATTAGAAACTAATTCTTATAATCGTACAATAAGCGCAAAAGAGCACTGTGAAAGCTAGTTCTACTTTTGTGCATTTTGAGTGAACAGGTGTATACAAACTGAACTGTGGGAACGTACTTTTTTCGTTCAGTTTTTTAAGTTTTGGCGAAATATTAACAGGACTGGCTTCCAGTTCTTTCTTTCAAAACTAATTTTTTCAATATTAGTTTCTCTAAAACCAATAAGTTAATATAGCCATATACTGCCTGACCTACCATCTACGACACTTTTGATACATCAGAATATTTTGTTGATATAGACATTTTGTGTTTACAAGCTCTACTAACCATTGTAAAGATACTAAGTTTGCAGCTAAAGTATGGAGGGTAAGTAAGGAGAATTATGTTCGTGTTTTTAAAAGTGGTCAAAAGAGGGAACAATTAAGATAACGCTGCTGTAGCAAAAGTTCTACATTTGAAAGAAGCGCCAAAAATGTTTAGAGCAGGAAATAATTAAAAAGAGATAGATAAATATACGCTTTCTGAAGGCGCGTGTTGTCTCTCTTTTTTGACTAATTTCACTTTATTTATAACTACTAAGTTTAGTTCGATCCCTTAGTGTTTATTAACGCCACTGTGGTCATTTAGTGAACCCTAACTTTCTCCTTTTAGGTAATCACTTTTCAACAAAGTCCCCATAGTCAAGTTCCCATAGAAATTTTTCTTTTTATCTCTGTCCTCTATAAGCCGAACTCTTTGAATAAGAAGACTAAGGAAGGAGCATATCAAAAATCTTAGGTACACCGCGATGGGCCTCAAATATGGCCGACTTAAATTCCGGTTTATCAGTGTCGTTCTAATTTTATTTAAAAAATGTATAGGGTAGACGTGGGGTAGACTGAATAATTTGTTGTTTTATTTTACGTTGTGAATAAATATTGGTAGTTATTAAAATTGTTATAAAAATATATAATTCTAATAAAAATAGATAAGTTATAATAAGTATTTATTACCACAAACACCCGATACGCTACTGAAGCAGGTAAGTCAAATTAACGTATCTAAATTCTTTGACAAGTAATAAATAAAAGCTAAAATACAAGAAAAATATATAATTTAGTTAATTTAAGTGAATTTCATAAATGATCGGTTTACTACACGTATGTATATTATATAGTCACTTACTAGCGAAAAGAACTTACTGTTCCATTATTTCACTCAATTTTTGCCGAGATCTACCGCACGCTACACAACCAACTATTTTAGAGTCTTTTTCGATAAATCGCGATAGTGTCACTGTTAATTTAAGTGCTGCCACAATTTCCATCTAGATTTACTACCTTTATACAACTATCAGTAGTAGAATAAATAATAAATAATATAAAATAAGCTCCGTAAAGACTGACAAATCCACAAAATTTCAAATCAAATTCAAATGTGTCAAATGAATCGTCAAACAGAACTGTCAAGGATCCCCACCCTAGAGTGCTTTTATGGCGCTTTTTCCGCCCACCATGAATGAATACATGGATAGCATTATGCTCCTTCCTTAGTCTTCTTATTCAAAGGCTGAACTGAACCTGTGATTTCTCAATCCTGATAATTTTGTTGCAATATACAAGATGTCTTAGAAATAAGTGCCAGTATTTTAACCATATACTTATATAAAGTAAAGTACGAACCAACTAAGAACATGTCACGACCGTGATAGAAAACGATCGCCTTCTCTCTTGGGTTCTAATCATGGACGCGCCAGTGCAAGAGAGACAAACGATGTCTAAGTGATGACGCTCGTAGCATGTTCTTAGTTGGTTCGTACTCTAACTATATTGACTCCAAACTGCATTCTGTGAAGCCGAGCCGGTGAAATGGGTATATAAATCTGAAGGAATTTGGCATAAGTCGCTCAGTTAGGCCTGCTCGAGCGTAGTGCGCAAGCGTGGATTTTGAATTATCGATCTTCCCAGCTGTTCATTCGTACGGCTTCGCCCAACTTCGTACTGCTTCGTCCAATTTTGTACGGCTTTCTTTTGCTCTCCCGTTCGGCAATTGGCGAATTCTCAAAGTAAGGGCTAATGGATATTCGGAATTTTGGAGTTGCGCTATTGCGCCCGTGTCTGCCTAACAGACGAACTTATGTGAAATATACATGGACCGGTTATCTAGTTGTCTCTAACTCGGCTTCAACTCCAACACATTGCAGGGATAGGCGATAATCTGTATAGAATTTATAAGTATATGATTTTAACACCTTCTTAGAGCTATCTCCAGGTAAATATTAAATAAAAGAGGGGATACGCAATAACGTTTTTTTTTCTCCTTTCTTTGGATTTCTCCTGACACACTTTTATTATTCAAGTGTCTATTCACAAAAACAAGAGTACGAGATGCAACAGAGTTTAAATTCTCAAAAAACAGTTCTACATAATTCAGATGGCATATGAATGCATTTTGTGTCAAATACACGTGGGTATTTAAGTGTACCCCCTATCGTCATATCTGTCAAGAATCGCAGTTAAATAAAGCGTTGTTAAATGTAGAGTTGTGTTTTTAGGTAAAGTGATAAACAACGCTCTAACCTAATTACATACGGCCACAGGTCTCGTTTTCTAATGTTAGTTAAGTTTTTACTTTTAATCTGAATTTAAATCTTTCTAGTCCATGTGTCTGCACTGGGCGTCGGACAAGCTGAGTCCGGTAATTGCTTGGTATTTGCGGCTGATAATCGATTGCTGCCGACCGCTCTCAACATGTTGCCACTATTTTTTTCTTTCAAAGTTAAATAACCCGGTTATTATCTATTTATTTTAAAAATGGTAAAGAGAAAATACGCTTCTTTTGACCAGATGTACCACCCCTTAAAATACTTGCACTTTTTTCTGGGACACCCTGCATCGGATATGACAAACCTATCAACGGGTTATTTTTAACATCATGTAAGGATATCGAGGGGAATTAATATTTATCTAACATAGTGTTTTGTTTCTTTTAAAGAAATGTAAATTGAAGCTGCAATCGCCATCATCAACAGATTTACCACCTTTCAATGCATTTCTACCCCCGGCCGCTATTACACAGATCATGTTGATTGCAAATCCCGAACTGGTCAGGGTATCGCTCAAATTTGTCGTCAGTTATGTTATCGATGACGATACCGTAACGGAAATGGGTGAAATTGAGGATCTCCCCACTGGCGAGTAATTGACATTCCATGTAAAATATGTATCAACATTCTAATTTTGTTATAATTCAATTCGGCAATGAAGACTGTTTTATTAATAATTAGTTTTTGTGATCATTCCTATTTCTCTTGTAGAAAAATGTATTTAATAACTTGTTATTGCTGAATTGAAATATACCTATATAAAAGTTTAAATGCTTCTCAAGTAAAAAGTATTTAAAATTATTCTAGTCTATCTGAATCGATTTCCTTATTTACAGAGTTGTTTATTTTTTATGTTTTTTTTTGTTTGTAAATTTTTTATCAAATGTTAGATTTTGTCATATAGAATTAAGGAGGGCACTGACTTGTTAAATTGTGTTAGGGTACATCCAGACTGGGAGCGTCAGCGCAGCGTCATATGAGTTTTTTAGGTTTTCAGTTTGTAAAATGGCTTCAAGGAGAGCATCAGTTTAATTTTACTATTGGAAACACCATATTTTACATTCAAAAGAATAGACAAAAAAGTAGAAATTCACCCTAGAAACAGAAGAAGATATCTGCATGGAGAATGTCATCATTTATATTTTGAATTGGAAGAACATCCTGATAGATCCTTTTCAATTGTGATACTTTTAGCGGGAATACAAAACCCATACAAAAAATTTCGAAAGCTCTCATATATTTACTCGTTCTGTGAAAAAATACTTACTTGAAATACCTAAAATTGTAGCTATTTCTTCAAATAGTCGATCACGCAGATTTCTTTTTTTTTATTTTTTGCATTCCACAGTGCAAGTCTTGCTTGTATTTCGGCGATTAGCATATCTGCGTGCTGGTCCGCAGACGCCATGACAACCACTGACCGCTCGAAATCTCGCCGAAAAACAATTCACATTGAACTCGACGCTCAGAGGACGCTAGTTTAACGCCGAACGCGACGCTTTCTGCCTGAACGGTCTAATTTAAGTTAAATGAATTGATTCCATTTCGTGGCTACGCAAATGTGACCCGACGGCGACGGTCGACGCTCTCAGCCTTAATGTACCTTTAGTTCTAACATAGCGACGACTCTAGTGCAGTCAGTTGATGCAGTCAGTTGAATAGTCAATTTTGAACTTGATTTCTAATATTTGAACCTATCTCATTTATGATAAATAATTTTTGAGATTATTTGGAGGCGTTTACACAGATAAATATTGATATCTTACTTATACATTATATCTGGTCGCGATTGCTATTGCAAAATACATTAAACTTCTAATTAAATTTCGGTAGAGTACAAAGGTGTTCCCCTAAGCTAATAGCTCTCGGCTGTACCGGAGTATAGTTAACTTAATACCAAAGAGGCGATAAGAAATTGGTGGAAATTTTTTTGAAGAGTGTATAATGGTCGCTAGATGGCGCAACTGATATAGCAAACAAGAAAATGGAATTTTTACAAAATTTAACTAGGATAAGGGCTATTATAAATAATGGCGTCATAATTTTAGCAAATGTCGGATTTTTTGGTTTAAACAATTTTGCCCTAACTGCTAAAATGAAGTTTTGGGGGAAGGTCAGATCTGTGTTTATTTAAATGTTAAAATAACTCCGTCGGGAAATCCAACCAACTAGGGTGTAAAAGAGCGTTCTTTACTCTATATTATACCACATATCACATTAACAATAATTGCAAAGTTTTCAACAAATTAAGTAATGCAATAGTACATGTAATTTTAGCTGTAAAGAGAAATAAAAGCTTAAAAAATCAGCGAAAACTGCATCTTTGATATATTTTTTCAAACCGAAGATATTAGCAAAAATATAATAAATATGATAAAATAAGTCCTTAACTACCTTATTGAACAGAGTTTCAGTTGCCGTTTTGATTATTGGTGAATAATGATTATTGTAATGAATAAAATAATCGTTTCTATTTTATTTCCTATTAGAATGGTCTTAATCAATAATTAATAGAGAACAACGGCCTATGGAAGAGTCGGCCGCTGCTGGCACGTATACGTAGACGTACACGTGTAAAAATATTAGAAATGCGCATGCGTACGTAAACTTTTACGTGTTTGTAGTCTGTGGCTTGTTCTCTATTAATATACCAGAGGCCCGATTCTCTAAACATATTTCCTGTCTAGTGACTCATCAATCGCATACAAATAGCATAGGCTAGACAGGAAATTTCTTACTACAGAGCTTACAGAATCCCACTGCAGAATACCATAATGTCAGTCTAAAGATAACGCCCCCTAGCGTCTACTGTTAAATGCTTATTATTATCGTTTATATGGTCTAATATAGAATAAAGAACGCTCTTTTAAACGAGCTCTAGTTCGTTTTTTAAACGAGCTCTAGTTCGTTGGAACAATAGTATTTCCTTCAATAAATAAAATCTTGCCTGTCAGTGCCATATTTCCACAGTCAAACTTGATGTTTTTTTTATAAATTATTAATCTCAAATTTTCAAAGGGAGGGGTGATAATATACCTTATAAAATTGATGAACGACTAGCAACTAAGGTAAAATGAAATTGAAATCAAAAGACGATTGTGTATTATATTTCTAGGCTTATTAATGTCAATATTTGGGTTTGCCGAATGAACTTATGTGGAACTTATGTCAGATCTCAATTATTATTGTATAATTTTTCTTTTATATATAATCGTCTGTGCTGTGAAATAGTATTTATTGTTTTTTACTTAGTAACATCTAGTCGTATAAATGTAGTTTTATTTTTCAATGATATCAAAATCAAAATTATAGCATAATATGTAGAGGGAATAGTAATAAATCGGTACAACCAATACGTGCCCTATATTGAAATGTTCTTAAGTAGGTCCTCTCGAAAACATAATCTGTCAATTAATTTTAACTAAAATTGTCGGAAAACGTAGTTAAAATATGTTTTTTTTCTTCTAATTATTGATTTTGTTAGTGTAGTCTGCCCAACGAGCCAGGAAAGATTTTGACAGGCATCCAAAAAAAGAGGCAAAACACAATTTGCCTATGAAGTAAAATGACAGAGAAAGCTGTCATTGTCGGCCATCCTGTCGTTGTACAGATTATATTTCAAGTTATAGTAACGTCAAATATTTTGTATAGGGCATTTTTTTGGTAGTGATTTTATTATATTTATATACATGTTCTGCCACCAAGATGGAGGCGACGACTACAAATTTCAAATAAACTTTATTACAAACAATCCATGGCCCCATACGGTTAATGAAATATATAGGCTTGGTGCATTTCAGTTGATTTTAAAAATTCGCATTAAAATGATAATGAAATCGTGACCGCAAAAATAGCAACACGAACAGGAAGGGCATTATTGTGCGGTTGGTGGGTGCAATAACATTCAATACATCTCTCTAGTGATGGGAATGCCGGTTCCACGTGAGTCGCGTTACAATAGCGACGATTCCAGAAAAATATCGCGACAAAATACCGCGATTTTGTAACCGAGGTTCCGACTTCCAAAGTGTTGCGGTTCTCGCTAAAAATATATCCAACTTATCTATATTTGTAGATTAATCTAGGAACTAGTGGGGTTGCAGTCGGAAGGGTTTGACAAATAATTAATACACTTTGTTAATTGTCAAGCTTTCGGAATTTATTCATTCCTTCCTCAGGACATTAACATGGTACAGAAAAGACCTTCATAAAAAACTACATTAGAAAATTTGGCTTCTATTGAAAACTCCACCGTGAAGCATCGCTTGCCAGTCAACCACAAAAAAAGGAGAGGGCTCTTATCGGGCGGTTAAGCCGCCTGATATTTATTTAAAACAGTGGAATAATTAAGAGATGTTCGATTAAAAATTCAATTGCGTCTCAATCTAAGGCGTGAAGGCGCAAAGCTGGGGCAGCAATTTCAATGTCTAAGGAAACAAAAACAGAGATGTCTTTATATATCGACATTCTTAATTTGTCGATATTGTTGCTATAAGAAAAATAATTCGTATTTTTACCAATGCGGTGTGGTAAATCCTAAGATTTACTGTTTGGGCCCGGTAAAGGTCCGAAATGGAAGCAAAATAAAGAAGTTTTTGAGCTTTTACCACTTGCCTTTGGTAAATCCTAGGTTTAGCGCGCTTATCCTAGGTTTTACCGCAAAATAAAAACACTAAATCACCACAATACACCAAAACACTTTTACTTTTACACTGGACGCGCGTTTCGCTAACCATGTTAGCATCATCAGCAGATGATTATAAACTGAACGAAGTTTCGTTTCTACATCTTTTCGTTTTCGTATAATCAACCGAGGCGAATGAGGTGCGCCACCCTGTATATGTTATGAGGTATGTACTTCTTATTCCATTTCAAATGCCAAAACTATAAGTTGTTAGCCTTTGGTTTTGGATCATACTCTAATAATTTCTACTGATTCTGAGTGCCAGGCCACAGCGGTATCCAAGGCAAAGTAAAAAGGCGATTAATTAGCAAGGCAAGGATCATCGGAATCATATCTTGATCCATACTGGGAATACTCAAATGTATATTTCATATCAATTACACTTTTAGTGATGTAATCGAGGGCGCGATTTTTAAATTCATTGTTGCCAACCATGGACATATTCGGCGCCGGGCTGACTAACTGGAATTTAAATTTAGCGCTGGGGATTCAAGTGGCAGCTCTGCTATAAAAAATGCCAAGTGTCATTTATCTATTGATTTCTTGACATTGTCATTCGTTTTGACACTTTCATTTTGTGTTACGAGTTTTTGGTTTAAATAAATAGTGTTGTGTTACTTTAAGCTTGAAAATGTTTACTAGCAGACCTTGCAATCGAACATTGTTCTTTTTAGAATCTCTTTTAGTGCGAAGTGATACAAGACAGCTTAATAGCCGCAAAAAACTCATCGTAACTTTATTACAATATTTTGAACGGGAAAGGGATAGTAATAGCCCGTTGTGTCCCTTAAGTGCTGTTAAGAAGGTGCGAGTTTTGTTGATGTAAATAATAACTGTTTATATATTTATAATTAATTTACTATTGTTTCCTAAAATATTTTGATTAAAAGAAAATATGTAAAAGTGGGCATCGATGTGCCCGTCAAGTTTAATCATGTGACTAAAAGTTTATAATCATCTGCTGATGATGCTAACATGGTTAGCGAAACGCGTGTTGTGTGTAAAAGTAAAAGTGTTTTGGTGTATTGTGGTGATTTAGTGTTTTTATTTTGCTGTGTAACACCAAAGGTTCCAACCCTCAACTGTAATCTAGGTTTTACCGCATTTCGGACATTTACAGTGACATACGAGTATATACCGGTTGTTTACGATATTCTCCGGGAATGCCCCAAGTCTATAGCCGTTATACAAGGCCGTTATTCTGATAATCCGTGCCGAACCAAACTTTTTCTTAAATGGAGCGCTGTACAACTGTAGAAATTCTTCTATATAGATTAATTCTATTTGTCGTTGTTATCTGCAGTTACTTTTTATATCGGTCTAAAACCTATAGTAACTTATTAAAAGTGAAAAAATTCAAATAGGTAGTTTGAATCTAACAAAAATAGAGTTTTACAAGTTTTATAGTTATAAGTTTGGATTTTCCGGATTACTCTGTATAACAGCTATACAGGTTGTTAACGTGACAGTTACTTATAGGGAACAGAATGGCCACACTGCCTATTCAGAACGCATGCACTTATAGGGTTTTCTGCCGACTCGTCCCGTCGCGTCGTCTATCGACGAGCGGGCCGAGGTTGCCATATTTCAACCATAAAGCTCTTGCCGCGAGTAATAAACATATTAACAACCTGTATACATATTTACTATATGCTATATGGCTACGGTGTGCAATAAAAGGTTTTGAAAATTTGTAATCGTTTTGTATAAACCGGGTAGTTGCACCACCCAGTATATACATATTGACTATACATAGACGCATTTTAGAAGAGTTTATAATTAAAAGGACTATCGGACTGTTAAAAGCTTTTAGTCTATAATAAAGCTATATCTTTTAAAGAATTACATATGCGTTTATGTGTGATATAGTCAGTTTATGTAAAATATATATTAATCCAAGTTTATTTAAAGAGTTCAGATTTAAAATATAAAGCAAAAGTAAAATATTAATAACTATAGTATACTAATTGGCACCTCAGTATCTATTAAGGAATAATTCTTTTTATATTAATCTATTCTAAAATGGGGATTCTAAAAAAGTATTGAAATGAGGAAATGATGAGGATTTAAATGAGGATTAATATTTTTTTATAAATAGTAGGTGTTCTATTGGCTTTGTAAGTGCTGCCGTATTTTCACATCTTCTAGAACTGATAAAACAATATCTAAAGTAAAGTATCTCCAATCAATGTCCAAATATTTCGCCAAAATCATTCAAAAATTACCTCTGAATGAAAATGACAAACAACACTGTCATCTTCTGGTTGGACATATTATTATCTGAACTCTTAATAAACTGTAATACAACAATGGATTATATTTCCTGTGATTCAGTATTTATTCCTATAGCTGCCTGTGTTACTGTAGACTTTAATTATTTTATTTAATTTTTTCATATTGTGATTTTGTTAACAAATGTGTTTGTCCCTGTTAGTCTAAGTACCTGTTTATTGCATATGCTCGTACGCTAGTAAACTAAACTACATATATATATTAATTACTATTTACTACGGTGTAAATTTATAGAGAAAAATAATATATTAAATAAGTTACATTTATTGTTTTTTTTAATTTTAACTGGAATGGTATGTACACAAACTGTCGAATTATTAAAGATTAATAAAATTTGAGTTTCTTATCATTTATGTACAGACACATACAAAGCGAGGCTGGAAAGATAAATTAGACCTCCTGCAAATAGTTTCTCAACAGTTGATAACAGTTTCGACAGAATTTGTCGTAATTTAGTTTTGATGAACAACAATAATTTGTATAATGAAAAACATAAGAAATAAATGTATTTATTCCATAGCAACGAATGACTTTTGACTTATAATAAGTGTATTTTAATTATTTTAACATGTTGATATTATAGTATGGTATATTGTAGTTTATTCTTGAAACTACCTGTATACCGTGTGTGTTTGAAAAGTGACTCACCCCTATAACGTTTTTACTTTTTTAGTTAAAAAAACGAGATTTGGTATGTTAGTATATGACATAAATTAGGATTGATGGACGTATGCAATTGTTTTCTGTCACTTCATGTCTCACCGGAAATGACTGCAACTTTTGATTTTTAACTTGCACCTTCGGTATTTTTTTACTTTATTCGATAGAAAATAACACTCTGAATAGAATGGTTTATACATATGGTTTATTTGAAATTATAACATTCGGTTTATAACGAAAATTTCACTCAAATAAGGAGTGTGTGGTATCAAAGGGCATCTTTTAACCGGCCAGGACAAGACACTAAAACATTAGACGATCAAATCTATTTTTCCAAGGCTCTTTGACTCTACATTAGTGTTTTTAACATAGCCATGGCACTCTAGATTGAAATTTAAAATACGATTTTTTATTAAGCAAAAATGTCAAATATTGACATATGATATGTCATTCTATTCAGAATGTCACTTTCTATCGAATAAAGTAAAAAAATACCGAGGGTGCCATTTAAAAATCGAAAGTTGTAGTCATTTCTGGTGAAACGGAAAGTGACCAAAACAGTTGAATACGTCAGTCAATCCTATCTTATGTCATATACCAACATACCAAATCTCGTTTTATTATCTCAAAAAATAAAAAAGTTATAGGGGTGAGCCACTTTTGAGACGCACCCGGTATACAGGAATTTTAAAAATAAAATAATATTAAAAAAATGAAGAAATTACGGTATTAAACAATATAGTGTTTAATTTATCTCATTGTTTTGATTTTTCGTATTAATAAATCTATAATAATTTATTAATTAAAAGTTACGTGAGTGATTAGATAGATAGGTGTTCGACTATCTATAAATATCTAAATTTTGACATTTTTTATTTAATTGTTCTTGTTAGACTTTATTCAGACTAGTTACTTCTATTTTTAAGTGTTTGTTTTGTGACGATATTCACAGAAGAATATATGAAATGTTGATATTTGATATTGATTAAAGAATTTTCAATTAAAAAAAATGCTGCTATAAAAGTAGTTCTAATGCTATAGCCTTGGCCAGAACAATGTTTACTCTCATAAACGACTTAGTTTTATTACGACAGAGATTTTCGCTGATTCTCAAAAATACAATTTGTTATTGTAATCAACATCTTTTCGTCAGAAGAGTGTCGTATAAATACGAAATCCGTGTATGATCCCTTTATTAAATTATGTGTGGCCGAGCAAATAAAATATCTCAGGTCTTCACATATCGTTTTATAATTTTGATTTGAAAATCATATTATAGAGAGTGTAGTTGTGCAGTTTCTATTAGGTGATTTAAAATGACTGTTAAGAGCGTTAGTATTTTTAAGGATACAGGATCTCAAATTTTTGCTGCTGTCACAGGTAAGTTGAGAATATTTCATTAATAGTATATTAGTGATGTAAAATTTTTTCTTGTTTATTCAGTGTTGTTAATATTAAATTTGTCAGCGTAATTATGTATATATTTTTTTTTTGATAAATCTCTAATATGACCTTTAATTTGTTAGGGAAATTATATAGTAGGTTAGGTTAAAAATTTATAAAACCAAACCAAACAAAAGCACAAAAAATATACAAATAATAAAAAAATACAATTAAAAAAAAAATACGTCATTAAAATTACAAATAAAACATTTACAACCAGTGTGTAAGATGATCAAAATTTTAAAATTCAAAATTGTTCATGATTAAACAGCAACAAAAACAAAGTATCATTGAAGTTGTTCTCAAAACGATCCAAATTGATCCAGATGTTTCATTCACAAATCAATTTAAAGTATTTAAATTAACAAAAACTATGTCTATTAATTGTTTTGTTGACGATTTACAAACGTATCTGTTAAAAACGCAAAAGTGCTCGCATGTTTTATTTAACTTAAATATCTTATTGTTTATTGTATTTTCTGTTAAGAGTGGGTGGAAATGTTTCTTTAAGTTTTAAATTGTAAGTTTTTTTGCTCGCTAGGTAAGTTTTTTTGCTGGCTAGGTAAGTTTTTTTGTTGGCTAGGTAAATTTGTATACCTACAAAATTCTATCAAGAATTACTGTTCTCTGGACCCAGTATCCGCAATGACATTCTTCATTTAAGTTCACATATAAAATAACAGCGATCTTTATTTCATAGCCAGCGCTGACGCCGTTTTTTTTTCGATAAAATGGTATTTATATAACACAGATATTTTGAATTTTTTACACAATACCTACCACAATAATTTCATTACATTTTAGTCAAGAATTATGAATTATGTTATATTAGATAAACTAACTCAACATTACTTAACACTTACACAATTACAAATACTTTTACAAATATAATTCCATAGAGGTACCTATATTTTAACATAATTGTAATTTTCTTTTTTCTTTAGGTACCTTAGTAGCTGCTTCCGATGGTATGTCTTTCGGATGGACATCACCTATGGTACCGTATCTTCTCAGTGATGAGTCACATATACCCACCACCGAAACGCAAGTAGGTAGTTTATCAATATAATCTATAAACTTATTCACTAAAGAAGATGGTTCCGTTATACTAAATATTCTAAGGAATAGGGATTACATTACGTGAATTTCAGTGGTCATTAAAAAAATAAATGTAGGTACACTAGTCTAGAAGCCAGAACTCGAAAACTTTATTTCGAACACTTATTACGATTGCAATAGATTTATTACAATATTTATTGCATAATGCTATTAAAATAATCATAGTTTTTATAACTGTTTTCAAGAAATTCTATAAAAATATATAAAAAATAGTTGTAGAATGTAGAATGAGTAGAAGGGGTGTTAATCACCCCCCTAATCACCCCATAATACAATCTATTGTTTCTCCCTTACTCCAGTTTTAACTCATCATACACGAGGATTTTCCTGTTATAGGGACATTACGCATACTCCTTTAAAAAAATGTTCATCCTCCGAGGAGTGGACATCTATCTCCTACGAGGGTATACACCCTTCCACGGTTGGGGTTTAGCCCTCCGTGTCCTTCACAGTCGAGGAGCTTGTCTCCGGCTCAGGTACCCTTGAGGTAAAGGCTGGATCTGTCTCCATTTTCTCCACCTCTTTAACTTGGTCTTTGATTTGATGTCAATTCCGGATCTGACGTCAATTGTGAGGACCTGACCATGGCCCTTCTCCCTCGAGTTGATGACTCGTCAACTCCATGTTCTTACTTTGGAGTTCTGGAAAATTCTGTTTTACCACAAGGATTAGTCGGTCCACTACAGACCCCCGCATGTAGAAGTGAGGGAGACCAGAATACAATGGGTTGCCCCAAGTTTGAAACCAGTATAGGTGCTTAAAACTTCTATCTAGCAACGCATCTCTTTGACCTGGTCCCGCCATCATAGGATTTAGTTTTTTGGTGAGGTTGTCTCTTCTTGGTCCGGGAGGTTAAGCTAAGACCCCCTCCCGACACCTTCTGACTTCTGATTGTGATACATGACCACAGACAGTAGAGGGTAGAGACCTGCACGGGCCGGTTTTTTGTAGCTCGACCCGGCCCGGCCCGATAAGAGAAGTAGGTTTCGTAAGCCCGGCCCGGTTTTTGGAAAGTTAAAACTTAAACTAGTCCGGCCCGGCCCGAACCATTAAAATAAAATGATCAAAATAAAATTACAAAAATCCCTTCAATTACAATTATTCCAAGTAGTTCTTTGTCGATTCCAGACAATCTATCAATTTCAGAAAAACATAGCCTAAAAACACCTATTATAATACAGGGTGTCTTAAAAACATGTACAGAAGCAAAGTTGTGTTTATTTAAAGTGCGGAACCGGCCCGGCCCGAGGCCCGACCCCTATTGACAGTGCGAAACCGGCCCGGCCCGTGGCTCGTGTTCGTACCGGGCCTGGCCTGAGGCCCGTTCGGGCTACCCGGTCCGTGCAGATCCCTAGTAGAGGGTACCTGGTATGACAGACAGGGTAGTCCCATCCGTCATCGTTATACGTCTTGGTTACTACAGCCAGGGACAAGACAATGTTAGACCCTGTTGCTCCTTAGACCCAGCCAAAGCGCCAGAGGGTATTCCCCCTAGCATCTTCCACATCAACGATAAGTATCAAGTGTCGATGTCCTTCAATACTTACATAATGCTGATTGTAAACCTCTGATTCTAAAAATTACAGAAGATTAAATAAGATCTATGACTGTTGCCCAAACAGTAAGAAGGAATTAGAGGAAATATTTGAAAATGCTGCTTTAATTTGATAAAGGTTGCTTTTATATTTTTTCTGATTTTGTTCTGATAAGAACAAAAAGGGTAAATATCGGTAAACCGGTAGTTCTATGTTTACCGTTAAATTGAAAAGGTTAAATTTGCAATCTCTGTTTCACTACTAATAAACCGGACGAAAAAATGTTTATCTGTATTTGATCCAGTTATTGACCTACTATTCCTGGTTTGCAAACAATAAAAATCTTAAATGCTGCCTCTGCATGTCTAATATATTATTTAAATATTTTTTCCGCACTTCTTTTTCAAATAAAATTATTTTGAAGCAACGTCTCAAATGTATGCTGAAGATCCTTAAAATCTGATTATGTCTAATAATTTTTCAGGCGGAATGGCTGGAAACAATTTCATTGATAGGAGCTTTTTGCGGACTACCTTTTACGATATATTTTGTAGATAAGATAGGAAGAAAGAAATCATTATTATTAGCAGCTGTAGTAGTATTATTAAATTGGATAGCAATAGGATTAGCAAATCGAATAGAATATATTTTTGTAGCTAGGTAAGTAAATGCGTTTTAACAGAGTGTGGTGCCTCTCATACGACGCAGATGTTCCAAGAACTACAGTTTGAATTGAGATGAAATTTTTGGAGCATATGTAGGTTTATTTAAAGCATTTTTTAAAACATTGGGTTTACAAACATTTCTACCGAATGTCGTCAAAAAAAGTTACGCATTAAAGTTGTTTTTTAATGGAAGTCTATTAACCGATTTTCGGATGATAGGAGAAAAAAAGTTGAGTTTTATTAAAGCAGCATGTGACTAAAATGTACGGTTTTTGACAAAATATTATGTATTTATCATTTTCTAAAAATGAATAACAAATTTTAAATTTCAATAAGAGCTACCTAAATCGTAATTTACCCTGTAGAGCCTGATATGTAATTAAAATAATCGTTGTACTTTAATCCACATTAAAACTTGACCCGAAAATTTATACAGTGTCAGACAAACTTAATATTGAACAGTGATCATCTTTAAAAGCAAGTTCCTCTTTTATGTTAAATGGAACACCTAGTGTATTATACCGGTATTCAATAGAGCATGCCTGTCTCTACAAAATACTATTAAAGTTGCCTATCCCTCTGACAAAGACTTCTCTAGATAGTTTCGTTTTTATGATTTAGTGTGTAACTTTTTTTACATACCCTTCTAGAACGCTATACCTATATTTTTAAAAAATGCTGAAAGTTAACGTACAATAATGTCACAAAATGTAATTTAAACACAAACTGTCTCTCTCTGGTAGCCCCGTTCCGTCTATATACGACGCCCACCCTGTACATGCATAGTGTAATTTATCTTGGATTTCAAGTTGTATTTTTAGAGAAATGTTAATTTATGCGTTAATTAAAATTTAAATATAATATCTATAACTGATAGGTTAATAATTGACGCAAGAATTCTGTAATGATTGAACCATTACAGTGCGAATTATTAATTCTCTTTAGATATTTCATATCGATATACAGTGTTTAAAAAGTTATAACTGTCAGTTTTTATGATTTCGTACTGTGAGAACGAAAAATCGATCTTTTTAGCGTCTTAACAGGTGATCAGTATTATTGTAAAACTTTATTTTAATATATTAGTTTAAACGCAAACGAAATGTGGTATATATTTTACTTCACGCTGAACTTCAGAAAATCTACCCAACCTTCTTTGCGTAACTAGTGAGTAGGAGATACTACAAAATCCAGCATAGCCCGGCACGTAAATATGGTCCAATAATCAGTGCCAGTTTACATGCATCGTCTATAGTTGATTTTATCGTTGAATGCAGAAGTAAGAAGATGCGCAACCTTATGGGCGATTTCGTGGCACAAAACCTGTCCGAGACTTAGTTTAGCTCTGCGCCGCTGCGCGCTGATAGTCGTTTACAGCGCAGCGGATAAAGAATACTGTGCCGTAGTTCTACTTTCAGTCGACAGAGTGGTTGGTTGCCGGAGACAGTGTTGCCAAAACTACGGATTTTTGGTACAGTACGTTAATAATACGGATCTATCATTAAACAATTTAAAATAATTATTGAGTATACAAACTTACTAGATCACAATACGGTTTTAGAAGGGGGACAGGAAGCTGTACGTATGTTACGTTGACTACTTAGTAGTTAGTAAGTTCTCACTGAAGTAGGCTTGGATGAGAGAGATATTATCGTTATAAGGAACACATACTGGAATCACAAAGGTTGTGTCAGAACAGAAAAAGGAAATACAAGATACGTAGACATACAAAGAAGTGTCAGATAGCATATTGTTACCATTATTGTTTAACGTTTATGCCGAATATATAATCCGAAAATCTCTTCAAAATTGTCCAGAAGGGGCTAATAAATGGAAAAATTATAAACAAGATACGCAGACGACATCGTGGTATTAGCAGAATCCGAAGATCAGCTGCAAACCCTAATGGACAAACTGACAGAAGAAAGTATCAGGATGAGTCTAGAGATTAACACCGTCAAGACAAAAACTATGATTTTCAACAGACATCCGCAAGACAATGAGAACACCGACATAATGATAAACAGCGTCCATTTCGAAACCGCGCAGATATATATTAACTTGGGCAGGGAATTAAACAGCCAGCTAGACCACTCTAAGGAAATCAGAAGAAGGATGGAAATAGCTAGGGCCGGTTTCCTCAATATGCGGAAGTTCTTATGTCATCCGAGAATAGCTATACCAGCGAAGCTAAGAACATTAAAATGTTACATATGGCCCCTACTCCAATATTGAGGCGAAACATGGACGCCTTAATGCGTTTGAAATGTGGATGTATCGTTGGATGCTGAGGATAAGTTGGACCTCCAGAACAACAAACTATGAAGTTTTAAATCGAATGAAAACTCGTGCGCACCTAACAGGCACAATTAAAATCAAAAAGACTTCCTACCTTGGACATATAATGCGGCACTCAGAATATGAGGAAATACAGCTCATAATAGAAGGAAAAATCGATGGAAAACGTAGCATAGGGAGGAAAAAGAAGTCATGGTTACGTTAGACAAGAGATTGGACTCACACCGAGAGAAACACCCTTATTCACCAAGTGCTAGACAGAGAGTCATATACCATATTAATCGCCAATCTCAGAGAAGGCACCTAGGAGGAGGATACAAAGAACTACTATATTGAGTAAACAAAGAAGGGCGTCAGAGTTGGCTTGGATATGAAGATCGCTGTTATTTCATATGTAAAATATTATGGTGGTAAATGGCAATAGTCGTCATGTCCAAGCCAACTAATCGACTTTTTTCAATCATACGAAATATTCAGTACCCATAGAAGAATTTTTAGTTTTGTTGTTTATTTTATGCTTAACACGAATAAATTTTCAATACATAAAGGCGGATTTTTCATCCAAAGATATTTTTGTCAAAAAAAAAACGTATTATAGATATTACACATTTTAATATGGCAACACTGTCGCTTACAGTTCCACACCGTCTTCGATATGCGTTCACTGGCCGAAATAGAGAAAATGAGTGTTTTATGCGTTGGTCGCAGAACGAATAGAGGCTCCACTGTACAGCACATGAGACGTAAGGGTAAATCAAATCAGCCTTGTCACGAATTTGCCCAAAAGGTTGCATATCTTCTCAATTCTTTCAATCAACAATTTTATGCAATATTATTGGTTGAAGAACGGACAACGCATTACGAATTCATGCAAACCCACACTTACCCACACTTAAAGATGATCTAATATTAAATATAATTTTAAGTAATTTTTATAATGTCATAATTCGAAGAAAACAATTCGTCAAAATAATAATATCATGAAAATTTATTTTTGTGTGTCAATATTAATAAAAATAATGAAAATATAAAATAACAAAGGTCTTTTTTTGACGTCATAGGACAAATCCAGTAACGGAAGAAATGTATTATATTAACAAACAAATTAACTGAACAAATGTATTTATACCTCGTTTATTACTTATATTTTCTTTACATATTACCAATACTGGGTATTAAGATTAAGATAAGGTATTATTCAAATGTTGAAACAGAGAAAAACATCAGAGATGATTAGAAAGAATTTCCAAAAATTTAGTTTTATTAAAATTAAATAATCATTTTTTTAGATTTTTTGCTGGTATGGCTGGAGATATGTCGTTTGTAGCAGCCCCAATGTACATAGCTGAAATAGCAGATTCAAAAATAAGAGGATTTTTATCGTCGATAATTTACATCATGATGTTATTAGGATTGGTTTTTGTGTATAGCTTAGGACCATATACTCCATTTTATTCCATACCTATTGTTGGATGTGTTTTAGCTAGTGTCCAGCTACTGATATACACTTTTCAACCTGCTAGTCCATATTACCTAATATATAAAAATAGGTAGGTAAATAGATATTTTTATTAGAAATTTTTCAATACTCGAGAACATATTTTATTTTGAATTAATATTCTTCAGAGAAAATATGGAATAATGTTTATGTTTGATTTTAGGCCTGAAGAAGCCAAAGAATCTTTAAGGAGACTTCGTTCTGCACATGCTGATTTAGATAAAGAGCTGAAAGAAATCTCAGCTGGAATTGAGAGACAAAAGACAGAAAAGGGACGCCCTCAAGATCTGATTCTGGTACCTAGTAACCGCAAAGCAATTATTATCATGACTGTACTTAACGCTGGTGAGATATAAAAATAAATTACAATATATTTTTTGTGGCCATTACCCCACCATACCTCTTATAACAAGTGACAATTAACTATATTTTCTACATCTGCATCCGCCAACGCCTATGACTATTTCTATTTGCTCTTCATTTTTTAACTGGAAGGCTTGAAATATACTAGCTTTCTGTTTTCTTGAAATAGTAAAACTAATCTGACTATAATAGGATATAAAGTTAGTACTTGAGATTACCTGTATTTATTTTAATATTATCCTTTGAACCATAGCTTTGAACAAATTTTCAAAAAATTATCATAAAACGTGTAAAATATGATGTCGGGTATACTCAGTAATTTATATCTTTGGCATCTAATCTTTGACAAGTAGTAAATAAAAGCAGAACTGCAAGAACAAATATATAGTTAGTTAATTATAAAGGAATTTCATAAATGATCGGTTTACTACACGTATATATAATATACAGGGTGACCCTTAAACATGTGCGAATATTTTTAAGGGTAGTATATTTTGACCCCAGAAACACGATTTGAATTTTTTTTCGCGAAAAAAATGAAAATTTGGAATTTTCTGAAAAAAACATATGGATTTTTTTTAGTTTTTAGTTAAAAAACATTATTTGTTGATAATATGGCAACATAGGTAGTAGATTAAATCAACAAGAAAGAAAAGCCAGAAGAGATCCGGTGGTTATCAAAATTTTAGCAAAAAATCATTTTTTTTTTTGAAATTTTCAAAGTAAAATAATTCGTTTTCTATAGAATTATTTAAAAAACGGTGAGGAGAAAATATGTTTGTTTTATCGATATCTACTAGGCCTGAAAATATTTGCACTTATTTAAGACTCACCCTGTATAGTCTAGTGAAAGGTTATTCCATTATTTCCCTAAATTTTTAACCTAGATCTACCACATGCTACACAACCACATTTTTATTTTACACTGTTAAATTAAGTTCAGCAAAAAAACATTTTTAATTTACACTGTTAATTTAAGTTCAATTTCCAATTCAGACTGTTAATTTAAGTTCAACGATTTCTTTCTAGATTTACTACCTCTAAACCACTACCAAATAAATAATAAATAACAAAAATAAGCTCAGTAAAGACTGACAAATCCCCAAAAATTCGAATCAAATTTAAACGTGTCAAATAAATTGTTAAACAGAACTGTCGAGGATCCACACATTAGGGCTCCATTTACGTATATCATACGTGAACATAATATGGACAGCATTATGTTCCTTCCTTAATCTTTCTATTCAAAGATATTGTTACGGATTCCGTGGGTCCACTAATTTAAACTCACGATAAAATACTTAACGAATTTATTTTTCTCACTCTGTACGCACAACTTATACTATTTACAACACAATTTATGCAACGACTATTACTCGGTTCTGGCACCTTCGCCAATTAATTCACAATTTAAAACGCGGTATTATAAAACTTCAAACTTGTCCAACCGCCAATCGCGGGCCTTTATATACCCCTACTGATTGTTTCTCGAACCTTCTATAGAATTCTGTAATAATATTTCTTTCTCTTTCTGGTGAATTCGCCATGTTTCTTGACACGTAGGCAACCAGCAATACAGTTTAGCGCCACATACACCTTGACAATATTATCAGATCTTACAACCTAACATTATTAGTTATTTACACAAATTACTTGCACCGTTTTATTATAATAATAATATGAATTTCAGTATCATTTAGTGAGTCAACAGTTGTTATACAGGGTGCGTCTGAAAAGTGCCTCTCCCCTATAACTTTTTTATTTTTTCAGATAAAAAAAACGAGATTTGGTATGTTATTTGTATATGACATAAATTAGGATTGAATGACGTGTTCAATCATTTTTGGTCACTTCCTATTTCACGAGAAATGACTACAACTTTCAATTTTTGACATCCTTCTCTACTTCATTTCATAGAAAATTACATTCTGAATAGCATGGCATTGCATATGTCACCTTTTGACATTTTAAATTAAAAACAAATAGCATTTAAATTTCAATTTAGAGTGCCATGGGCATAAATGTGCCCAATGTGTGGACAATTTGACTCGAAATACTAAGCGTGTGGTGCCAAATTATTCGTAAAAAATGCTTTTTCCAAATATGCTAATGAGCCACCCTCGTTCCATTTGAAAAAAATGAGATATGATTAGAATACGATTTGAGCATCTTTTAACTATCCAGCACACGACACGAAAAACATTAAATGTCCAAATCTATTTTTCCAACGCTCCTTGATTAAAAATTTGAACACAGTCAGTTAAAATACGATTTTTTCCTAAGCGAGAATATCAAAAGTTGACATATGATATGTCCTTCTATTCATAGTGTCAATTTATATAGAAGAAGACTACCTATGTCTGCCATGTAATTATTATAGGCGACTGCCGTAAGACTACCAATGACTGCCAGTGACTGCCAAGCAAATATACATATAATTCCAATAGTGAGACCGCTCGTTGTAGTCATTTCCTGTGAAACAGGAAGTGACCCAAAATTTTTTGAATACGTCAATCAATCCTGAATCAATCGTCAATCAATCCTAATACCTTTGCTAATACTAATATACCAAATTTCCGCCATTCTACAATGTGCAAGAGAAAACAATAGAAGAGCTTATTCAGGTAAGCTCATCAATATATGCTCAGACAGTCAGGCGGTACTTGGGGCGCTTGTGAACCCAAAGGTATCGTCGAGACTCGTCTGGGAATGCCTGGGTGAACTGGGAGCTCTGGCACGAAGGAACAGAATTAAATTATTCTGGGTGCCGGGCCACAGCGGCATCCAAGGCAACGAAAAAGCCGATGAGCTAGCTAGGCAGGGATCATCGGCATCCTATCTTGGTCCAGAGCCAGTACTGGGAATACCCAAATGTATGGCCCGTAGTGCACTAAAACTCTGGATCAAGGAAAAGCACAATGTCCACTGGAGAAACAGACAGGAGCACAGGCACAGCAAGGCTTTTATCCAAGGACCTAGCTCTAAAACCGCAAAAGAACTGCTAATGCTTAGCAGGAATAAAGTGCGGATTACAACAGGCCTCTTGACAGGACACATGGCTGTCAAGTGTTATCTGAACAACCTCAACCTGTATCAAGGGAGTCTTTGCGGCAGACTCTGCGATAAAGATCCTGAAACAGCGGAGCACATAATATGTCATTGCGAGGCTCTGGATCGCAAGCGACACTCTTTATTTGGGAAAGCTAGGCTAGAACCGGAGGAACTATGCTCCCATCCTATCAAGGACCTGCATAAGCTAGTGCAGGGCACAGGGATAGGAGAATGGGTGCAGATATAGAAGGGGGACAAAAACAATAGGCCTCACAGGTCGCAGTGTTTCCGGCAGAGGACGGCTCCTTGTTATGGAAAAAAAAACTTTTGAGACTTTTGAGCCACTTTTGAGACGCACCTGGTATACAAACCTGATTAACAAATCGGTTAAAACAATTAAGCATTAGTAGTTCTTCTGCAATATAATTAACTAATATTTTTATCATTACTAATATATAAATATATAACATTCATATTTTATTTACGAAATTATATAAAAATTTGGGAATATAAATTACTTTTTATAATTAGGTGACAATCATAACCTACAGAATTATGTTCATAACTCATCTCCTCAACTCATTAGGGTATGATACTCATCTATAAAATATCAGACATATTTTTTTATGTTTTAGGTCAACATATGGCAAGTATTAGCGTGATGTATATGAACCTGCATCCCATCCTTAACGCTGCTGGATCTATCTACCTCGACAACAACATAACTGCCATCATATTTGCCGTAATCATGCTTTTGGCATCGACGTGTGCTTGTTTCACCATCGACAAGTTTGGCCGAAAAATAATTCTGATCGTCTCCAGTTTTCTCAGTGCACTCTGCCTTATAGCTCTGGCGGTTTATTTCCACCTTCAATACCTTCACTATGATGTATCTGCAGTGTCTTGGATTCCTATCGCATCGGTGTTGGTTTATGCTGCTGCTTTCAAATATGGACTAGGTTTGGTACCCATAGTTATAACCGCCGAAATATTTCCCGCTAAAATGAAAGCTATCGGCATGACCGTAGCCGATGTGATGTTTGTTATAGGAGGAATAATATCTATTCAGTTTTATCAGATATTACATAAGTACGGAATGCACGTACCTTTCTATCTGTTTACGGTTTGTGCGGTTGGAGTTTTAGTGTTTTCGGCTTTCTGTATTCCTGAGACTAAGGGAAAGAGTTTGGAGGAAATTCAGCTGATGCTTAAAGGAGATAAAATGGAGAAGGTGGAACAACGAACTGGCATTGAGAAAAAAATTGAATTGACTGGCGTGTAATCAAAACATATATTTGATACCAACTAAACTTTTAATTACGTAATCTAGGGCGCGATTTTTAAATTCATTGTTGGTAACCATTGACATATTCGGCGCCGGGCTGACTAACTGGAATTTAAATTTCCCGCTGGGGATTCAGATGGTAGCTCTGCTATAAGAAATGTCAAGTTGCCACATTTATTTATTAATTTCCTGATATTGTCATTCGTTTTGACACTTTAGTTTTGTATTATGAGTTTTGATACTTTAAGCATTTTTTTAAATATTTAGTTGCAGACCTTGCAGTCGAACATTGTTCTTTTTAGAACCTCTTTTAGTGCGAAGTATACAAGATAGCTTAATATAGTCTTAAAAAACGCCTCGCAACTTTATTAGAATATTTTGAACGGGAAAAGGGTAGTGATGGCCCTTTATGTCCTTTAAGTGCTGTTAAGAAGATGAGTTTTGTTGATGTAAATAATAACTTTATATATTTATAATTAATTTATTTTCGTTTCCTAAAATATTTTGATTAAAAGAAAATATATTAAAGTAAGTGGGCAACGCTGTGCCGGCCAAGCTTAATCACGTGACTAAAAGTTTATTTGGTATGAGCTATATTTGTTTTTTTTAGTGTATTTATTTTAACAGATAAAAACAATGAGGCTGTGAATGTTAATATACATATGTGTTATTATGTACTACTGTCAATAAGTTATTTAAGTAAGTATTATTTTGATACCTGATTCTTAATATGACTAAGCAATGATAATTAAATTTTCTTTAAGTATAATACAGTAGCATTTGTTATGCAAACTTTATAACATTGTAGGTAAACTAGATGAATGTTCATAATTACTATCTAATTCTATATTAGTAAACACATTAAAACTCGTGAATATCATAAAAAAAAGTTTTCATAATAGTAAAAATTAGAAAAATGTACTTATTTTATATACTTATTTTATCAATAAATAAAGAAAGATAACTGCAAACTTATGTCCCTTAGGTACATATATGTAAATATATATCACATCAGGCATTTTTGACACCTTTGCTTTACGCACTAAACACAATAAAGTGTATATATAATAATATAATTGAAAATTTTAGAATATTATTTAATATCAAACAAAAGGATAGAACGCAATGTATTTGTACTGGAATTACAGAGTAAATTTAGTGCGATACCTCAAAAGCGATCAGAAACTTAAGAATAATTTATGTCTTTTATTTTACTTTTCAATTTTTTTTTCTTCCGATTTCAAACGTATTTCATAACGATAGTGTCGTATTTTTAAACCCACTGGGTTTATACGGTACATCATTGCTGGAAACCCCATAGGAAATCCCATGCAAATTTTGAACTTTCTTCAAACATTACTCCCCTGTACAGCGAAGCCTTAAATATATTTTTTAAAAGTTTATGTATGGTAAATACACATACCAAATTTGAACAATTTAGGACCAGCCGATTTTAAGCAATTTAGAAAAGATTGTATCCATTTTTATCTTAAAACCGAACAGTTAACAATCAAACACCAGTCAAAATCTGACATACCCTATGATCGAATAAAAACGGCGTCCAGTTGGCTTGGAAATGACGATCGATGGCATTTCCTATATAAATTTACATATAAAATGACAGCGATCTTCATTTCATAGCCATCGCTGACGCCGTTTTTATTCGATTATATCGGTACCTTAGGTTTATAAAAAAACAGTGTAAGATAAAGAAACATGTCAAATACAAAGTCTAAGCTATTTAGTCTATTTTATCTATCTATTCTATTATATGTATAACAAAAAATTATTACTTGTACACCATTAGTACACTGAATATTAAAATTTTATTAAAATTAAGTTTGAAAATGACGTTGACAACTTAATGTATGTCGGTTTTTGACTGGTGTTTGATTGTTACCTGTTCAGTTTTAATTTAAAAATAGATGTTTTTATAGTTTTTCTAAAAAGTACTTAAAATCGGCTTGTCCATAATGGTTCCAATTTGGAATGTGTGTTTACCAAACGTAGACCGTTAAAAATCTATTTACGACTTTTAACCAAACCAGACAGTTCAAAATTTGCATAGGACTTCCTATGTTTCCAACGATGATGCACCACCTACGGTATATTTGCGGAAACCATTTTTGAATTATTTTGTTCATACACAAAAAGCATAGCTTTAGAGACAACTGTTATTATGCATTTTGTGTTTTAGCAGTTGCATTGATTAAACCACAATAATTCAAAAATGATTTACACAGATATGGAGAAATTATATATGTTTGAAACGATAAGAAGAGAAATAAAAAAACATATACAGGGTTATTCCATTAACAGTACTGAAGTTATATATTTTTTCTTAACTTTCTGATCGTTTTTTGTTTATTTTTATTTTACCTTCTGGAGGTTCACGTAAAATATTACTACGAGTTCTAGATTTAAAGATTATAATAGCTCCCTTCAATAGGTAAGCCTGCAGGTATTATTACTAAAAAAATTTGAAAATCCTGTACGTACTTAGTAACTTAATATAACAAATTAATATACAAATATATTCTTATAATTTATTTTTCTAATATTTTAACTAGTCGTCCTGAAACGTGTTATTACAAGATTGTCTTTTCAGAATTCTGTGTGATATAGTTTAACAACTTTATGACTTAATGCCGTGCTCAAAACTCTAAATCTGGCAAAAATTGTTGTTGAGCGACCGATGAGAGTTCCATGTCAATCGGTTTCGTATCATCGTACAGAGATGGCGCTTCACATAAAATAGAAATTGTGCCCACCAATGATGTTATGAGGAATATCCAAAGGAACAATCTGTCGAGTACCATAGCTACAAAACCCCAATCTTGATCCTCCTAGATAATAAAATGGTATTGTTAGTTTGATGCGCACACAGATAGTATTATAGGTATTAGCTAAACAGTTTGATTATTAAAAAGACTGTTACAGTAAGAAAGACTATTAGAATGAAAATTTAAAAATGTTGAATATAATTCTGGATATACAGGGTGGCGCACCTCGTTCGCCTCGGTTGATTATACGAAAACGGAACGATGTAGAAACGAAATATTTTATGGGTATATGTGGGGAGGCAATGTGCACAATTTAAAATTATTTTGAAATATACAGGTTGTCTCAGAACTAAGATCCATACCAAAGTTATATTTTTTCTTATGGAACACCCAGTATTTTATTTCATTTTTGGATACTTGGGCCCAAAAAAAGGCATTTACTATAAGGGTTAAATATGTTTAAAATCTTTGGTTTTTGAGATATTTAAAGATATTTAAATATCCACGCTACAAAAGAATTGATTATTAACACCCTGTACATTACTTTTCAGAATTAATTCTTATGCTAAGTCTAAAGGTAAAGAAATAAACTTTACTAAAAAATGTTATTGTTTCCTTAAATTTATACAGGGGTACCAAAAATTGGTGATCTATTTTAAGGATATATTTTACTTAAAAACTTTGTTATTTCAAATGCAACACCCTCTATTTTTTAAATAAATCGAAGCAGATTCAAATGCTCATTAGGGTTTCCTATACCTATCTCTCTCAGATTTTGAATAAAATCGATTTTTAAATAAAATGGCAATCAAGATGGCTGGTATCGCCATGGCAATTTTCTAGTGACAGTTAGTAACTATTTTCAATATCGAAATTAGTTTATAGACTTATACCAGTTTACTTTTATTTAATTTACCTACAATAGTTTAATAAATAATATTTATTAATATGTATTTATTATTCTATCAAGAAAAACGAAGTAGTTCTTTGTTTTATTTTACGATAACGTGTAGATATATGGATTCTCTATAAGAGAGCCAATTACGGCAAATTGAATTTCTTCACTTCCAACGACAAGTTTCTGCCTAATAGGTTTTTTTATAAACTACACTACCAACTCTGCGAAATAGGAAATAGGACAAGCTGTTTTTCAAAGGAACACTTATCAGGAAGATTCCATTTGGATATCTTTGAGCATAAGCTCTTGAAGCCCAGAAATAATTTTCCTCACAAAATAAAATCACTAGTAACATATCCATTCGTTTCGCCAGCAGATACGGCTTTATTTTTCTTCATAAAATAAAGAATACTTACTTATTATACTATTGTGGGTAAATTTTAGTAAACTGTTTAAATAATAATGTCTTAATGTAAACTAATGTCGATTTTGAAGATAGTTACTGTCACTAGAAAATAGCCATGGCGATACCAGCCATCTTCATTGCCATTTTATTTAAAAATCGCTTTTTCTTCAAAATCTGAGATAGATAGGTATAGGAAACCATAATATAGTTTGAAAGAGCATTTGAATCTGCTTCGATCTATTTAAAAAAATACGGGGTGTTGCATTTGAAATAACAAAGTTTTTATGTAAAATAAATCCTTAAAATAGATCACCAATTTTCGGTACCCCTGTATAAATTTAAGGACGCAATGACATTTTTCAGTAAAGTTTATTTATTTTTTAAACTCAGCACAAGAATTAATTCTGAAAAGTAATGTACAGGGTGGTAATAATCAATTCTTTTGTAGCGTGCATATTTAAATATCTTTAAATATCTCAAAAACCAAAGATTTAAAACATATTTAACCCTTATAATAAATGCGTTTTTTTGGGCCGAAGAATCCAATCTTATGGCAGTCATTGGCAGTCTTATGGCAGTCGTCTATAATAATTACATGGCAGTCATAGGCAGTCTTCTCATAGTCACTGGCAGTCGCTTAGAAGTGGAAGGATATTTTGGCAGTACGTGTACATTTTTTACCCAAGTGAGACACCCCTCGGGATCTTAGTTCGGAGACACCCTGTATTTCGAAATAATTTTAAATTGTGCACATTGTCTCCCCACATATACACATAAAATATTTTGTTTCTACAACTTTCCGTTTTCGTATAATTAACCGAGGCGAATGAGGTGCGCCACCCTGTATTATAGCTCTTCTTACGTTACTCTTCGGTATTTCGATATTTGACATATATACCGTATAATCGAAAAAAATATGCTTTCAAAGACGGTTAGGCTAGGCTGTTAATTTTGACGAGGTCAGTCTCTAGACTTCGTTAAATTAAAATTGAAATAAAACTTGCCACAAGTTAAGACTAATTATAGAAAGATTAAAAAAGATAGAACGGTATGTTTCCTGACACACAAATCTATTTCCAAGAAATTATTATTTCTTGAATTTTAAAGTATAGGTACCATTTAAAAATAATTTTACTCAATATAAAAAGTAATTACAATCTTCTTAACGCCAACTAGCAGTACGTGACATTAAAAAATAATGAAGAGTACGAACCAAGTCAATGATGTCTAGGGTTTGACCTCGACAAAGTTATCGTAGATTGTCATTTTCCAGTCGTCTTTGACGTCGTTTTTTTTATCGTATGGTAGATATTTTTTTTAATGGGTGGTCATTCCAAGGTATTTATTTGAGAATAATTTCATATATTCCTGCTGCTTATTCATTCTGCTCAATATTTTAAAAAAAGCTAATGTATAAAAAATCTTTATAATATTTAAACTTTCTGGGAATTTGAATTTTAACATACGATTTGCTCAAACGGTCTGTCAGATGTTACTTCGTATACTCAGTTATTTCCGAACTACTTCAGTTACTTTAACCATATATTTTTTAACTCTCTTACCGCATTGAATTGATCTTGTCTCATAATATGATGCTGAATGAACATAACATTGTGAACTGCCTTCTCCAGTTCGAAAGGATACTTTTTTCTAGTTCCAGAATCACTTTCATCCAAACCAGAGAACACAGATGGAAGTCCATTGTAACCCGATCTTCCACTTAGGGCTCCTGCAAACCCCCGTAACCTAAAAAATAAATAGTATAGTATATACAGGGAGGGTTGAAAATAAACACATTTCTTAACATATTTTAATAACCGATATTCCGATTTTAATTAGATTTGAGGTTCTATGTTTTGCTTAGCAAAATGCAAAATAAAACAGAAAGGGTACAAACAACTCTCATGCTGGATTCAGAGTTCCGTAGCCGTAAGACGTAAGCCGTATCGTTAAGACGTAAGGGATATCGACCTTCACAATCATATGATTGCGTTCATAGATCTCCGTATGCCGTATGCCGTAAGACGTAAGAAATGAACCAATTTTAATTCTTACGTTACATCTTATCGAATCGGGTGGTGTCGGCTAGGTTCGGTGGTACTCGGTAGCCATTTCTACAACTTTTATAATATATTTCACAGATATTTCACTTCGGCAACGAAAATATAATTGTCCGTGTCCATTTTAGTTCAATTAAATTAGTAATAACAAAATAAATAAGGAGTATTATAGTTTTATTCACAACATTCACAACCCAAACAACAACATAACCTATTAAAAACGGTAATGCGCACGCTTACGATGAAGTTATCGTTACGTCTTACGGCAACTATGAATTGCTTTCCCTGCGTCTTAAGTCTTACGGCTAACGATACGGCTTACGTCTTACGGCTACGGAACTCTGAATCCAGCATCATTCTTACAAATTCTAACACAAATATTTTTTTAATATTGTCAAGGTCAAGGGCTAAAATGTATTACTGGTTGCCTGCACAACCGCAATGTGTCAAGAAAAATGGCGTATCCGCCAGAAATTAAAAATGTATTACTGGTTGCGTGCACAACCGCAACGCCAGAAATTAAAAGACTTGTTCAGGCGCCATCTTTTAGTCAAGTCGAGAAGTAAGGGAATCAGACAATGGAATTGTCTGGTATGAAGAAGTACGCTTTCCGAGAATTGGGGAAATTTCGAGAAGCAGTCAATAGAGTATATAAGCCGGAGCCATCGACAACTGAGACAGTTTTTGAAATTTGAATATACCGCGTGGAAATTGAAAATCGGACAATTTGGTGAAGGAATCTTATAAATAGTTAGTTTGTTGTGTGTTATAAGTTAGTAATTGTGTATAAAGTGAGAAAATAAATTCGTTAAGTATTTTATCGTGAGTTTAAATTAGTGGACCCACGGAATCCGTAACAATTGGTGTCGGAAGTGCGATTCAAGAGGATTTTAAGAAGAAATTAAGTGGATTGGAAGATTTTTAGACCGAATTAGAGTATTTTTATGGTTGGTACAAGGGAGCAGGCGAAGAAAATGGAGGAAGTAAGCAAATTATTGGGCGATTTTATGGAGAATATGAGAAGAGAAAAGGCAGAAGAACAAGAGAGGTTGCGAAAAGAGAAAGAAGAGGAACAAGACCATCTACAGAAAATACTTATGGAAAATCAAGAGAAAATGTTAGAAGGTTTAGAAGCCCGTCAAAAGAAAGAGAAACAGGAAGAACAGGACCGGCTTGAAAAAATTTTCCAAGATTTGAAAATTCAACGACAACAAGACAAAGAAGAAGAACAGGACCGGCTTGAGAAAATTTTAGGCAATTTAGAAATTCGTCAGAAGAATGAATGGAGGGAAATTTTAGAAGATATAGAAACGCGCCGCCAGAAAGAAAGACAAGAAGATCAGGACCGTCTTAAGAAAACTTTAGAAAATCAAGAAATTCGACTTCAGAAAAGCTTGGGGAACAGCAACAAGCAATGTTGGAAGTACGTTGCCAGGAACAGCAGAACCACTTCCAAGAAGCCGTAGAAGATCTTGAGGAACGCCTTCAGCAGAAGATAGAAAGATTGGAGATGGACCTACAGAAGACCAAGGTACAAGTAAAGACACCTGGCGTTCAAGGAACAGCGAACCTTAAGGCCCCGACCTACGATGGACAAACGACATGGACAATGTACCACCGTCAGTTTGAAGCAGCCGCTGCTGCCAATGGATGGACTGACCAAGAGAAAGCAGCAGCACTTGTCATCGCGCTACGTGGCCCTGCCCTGGAACTGTTGCAAACTATTCCTGCAGCCCAACAGCAGGAATACCAAACTTTGGTCGCTGCACTGGACAGAAGATATGGCGACCAACATCGACGTCAACTTTACCAGGCCCAGATCAAGACACGCATGCAGAGGTCCGGAGAGAGTCTGCAGGAATTTGAAGCAGACTTACGTCGGCTGGTACACCTAGCGTATCCTGAAGCACCGGAAGGATTTAGGGAGGAACTCGCTGCTCAGTGCTTTATCAGCGGACTGAGGGACAATGAATTACAGAGGGCGCTGCAAATATCGCGATTTTCTACCAGCAGCGAAGTACTCGTCAGGGCGCTGGAAATAGAAGCTGCATTTAGCGCCATTCCTAAACCGAAGATAGGCTCGGTAACGGTTGAGGAACAGCCAAAGAGTTCTCACATACGTTTGGAGGAGATGTTTAATAAACTATGTGAATTACTAGTGAACAAGAGAGTCAACAACACCCAGACAGAGAACCAAAGAAGATTCCAGGATATGAGGTGCTATGGATGCGGCAGGAATGGCCACATCAAACGAGATTGTCGCATCCAAATGCGATTCCATTCACCATCCAGAGAACATCGGCACATCGGAAGATCCCAGGACATAAGTTGCTATAGATGTGGCAGGAATGGCCACATCAAACGGGATTGTCGCATCCAAATGCGATTCCATTCACCATCCAGAGAACATCGGCACATCGGAAGATCCCAGGACATAAGTTGCTATAGATGTGGCAGGAATGGCCACATCAAACGGGATTGCCGCGTCCAAATGCGATTCCGTTTACCATCGAGAGAACATAGGCACCAGGAAATCAACACTAATGAGCGAGTATTGGCTGAAGAAAACAGAGCCCCTAGGATGTTTTCCGTTAGGAGTCTAGGAAAAACCGCTGACAGTTTGGTGATCAACGGGAAGGTCAATGGTAGAAGAATTCGAATGACTGTGGACACAGGCGCTATGGTATCGTTGGTGCGGACTAACTCGGTCAAGGATTGAAAATGATGCCTCTTAGAAGAAGAGTGTATTTACGTACAGTTACGGGGAAATGACCGCTGTACGGGAGAGGCTTTCATGGAATTGGAGTTAGGGAATTTGAAGTTTCGGCATAGCGTTTTAGTGGCTGACATTGAAGATGATTTTATCATGGGTATGGATGTGATCAGTCAACATGGTTTTCGTTTGATCACCATAGAAACATCCTGAAAATCGGAAATGAGGAATTTTCTGTATCTAAAGAGAAGAGACCAGGAAATATGGAAGAAAGATCATCGAAAATTGTGATGATACCTGGTGATACCAAGAAGACTGTGTTCGGAAAACTAGAAAACCGCTGGGTGCCGTGTAGGACGGGTACAAATTATCGACAACGACCTAGATCGACGACGAGCTACCTTGGACAAGAAAATGAAACATCGCGAAAGCACTATCAGAATAAGGAATTTTAAGCTTAGAACTGACGAACCATGGACGACGATACAATTGAGGAAAGACCAAATGGAAGATCCAGAAATCGGAGCAATACTAGGGCTCAAGGAAGGTAACGGCGAGAGACCACCGTGGCAGGATATTGCGGACAGAGGGCTAGTTTTCAAAGCTCTCTGGGCTCAGTGGAATTCACTGGTTATTGAGAATGGATTGTTAAAGCGCACGTGGGAAAGTGCGGATGGCAGGACAGTAACAACTCAGTTACTGTCACCAAGAAAGAAAGTTACCCAGGTATTGGAAGAAATTCATGGTGGTAAAACTGGAGCCCATCTTGGGGTAAACAAGACCCTGAGCAAGCTGAGAGACCGTTTTTACTGGGTGGATTATTGTGAAGATGTTAAGAAATGGTGTCAACGTTGTAAGATTTGCGCAGCTAGACAAGGACCAAGTACTCGATCTGGAGGAAAAATGGAACAAGATAACGTTGGACTGTCGTTCGAAAGAATCGTTAGGAAGGAAAGATTACTGGACGTTCATAAGCACGTGAGAAGTAAGATTACGCTAGCCAGTGACCGGATGGAAGCTCGTTACGACCTCAGAGCTAATTCTACGGGATTTCAACAGGACGATAGAGTATGGTTGTATAATCCACAGCGCAAGACAGGAAGGTCCCCAAAGTTAACTCCAGCATGGGAAGGTCCTTATACAGTCATCAAGAGGATAAATGATGTAGTGTACCGGATTCAACGCAGCCCTAGAAGTAAGATGAAAGTAGTTCATCTGGATCGATTGAAGAGATACCAGACAGGAAACCTTGATCGGGACGATCAAATTTGAGAAGGGGGCAATGTCAAGGTCAAGGGCTAAAATGTATTACTGGTTGCCTGCATAACCGCAATGTGTCAAGAAAAATGGCGTATCCGCCAGAAATTAAAAATGTATTACTGGTTGCGTGCACAACCGCAACGCCAGAAATTAAAAGACTTGTTCAGGCGCCATCTTTTAGTCAAGTCGAGAAGTAAGGGAATCAGACAATGGAATTGTCTGGTATGAAGAAGTACGCTTTCCGAGAATTGGGGAAATTTCGAGAAGCAGTCAATAGAGTATATAAGCCGGAGCCATCGACAACTGAGACAGTTTTTGAAATTTGAATATACCGCGTGGAAATTGAAAATCGGACAATTTGGTGAAGGAATCTTATAAATAGTTAGTTTGTTGTGTGTTATAAGTTAGTAATTGTGTATAAAGTGAGAAAATAAATTCGTTAAGTATTTTATCGTGAGTTTAAATTAGTGGACCCACGGAATCCGTAACAATATAATAATTTTTTGTAAAAAAGTTCTTCTACTGTTTACTATATTTTTTGTCTTTTGTAAAAAAACGCCACCTCGGATAGTTTTTGAAAATAATATTTATGTTTTCAAAGCTAGCCAACAAATATATCTTGTCATATCAAGCTTTAAAATCTAATAGGCGAGAACAATCTAGATGGTGAAAATGTGAATTGTGTTGAATTCTAGATAAGTATGACAAGGTTGTGACAAGTGATTTTTGACAATAAGGTTCATAATTTTTGAATTAACGTTTGGATATATTCTTATTACCCTCTAACGGATAAAAGAAAAAAAAATAGTTATTTTAATTTCCAAGAACGTAGTAGTTCTATGTCTATGGAATATTGGGACATCCTGTATAAGTAAAATTACAAAAAAATCTGTCATTGAAAAATAATTCTCAACGACAGTATCTTTTGAAATAGCATTTTTTTAATTCACCATTTATTTATTTTTTAAAGTTGCATTAGTGAGGTAGGCATTTCAAAAAAAAAATGAGACAATTTCACAATAAACTTTTGATAATATATCTAATTTTAGTTTGCGTTTAACGAAAACATTAAATTAATAGTATACAACGTATAGTAAAAGAAGTTTTATTTCTGGTTAAACTTTGAAAAGTGAAATATAATTACAGTTCCTTCGCCATTTGTCAAGAACCTGCAGCAGTTAATATTTCTGTCTTTTATTCTATTTTCTTCTATTCTTTTGTATAAAGGACTATGCGAAGGGTTATAGGTTCCATAAGCGGCCGGTTTAAATTAGGTAATCAAAACAATCAAATAATTTATTCGACGTCAGATTTTGGTTATTGACTGTTCTACGCGAGTTTCTGTGTGTAGAATTAGTACACGGGCATCAAAAATATTAATAACTCTGATTAACAGGCTAGCTAAAAGCTGCACAAGCATTAGCGTAACTACAGCAAGGCTCGGGGGCGCCGGGCCCACCCCTGTTACTGCTGGGCACCCCCTAGAGAAAACTTGAATTTTAACTTAATAATGACTTTTGGCTAAATATTAATGTTTATTTGCTTGTGATATAGTAAAAACGACTTTTTGTAGTTGTGTGTAGTTAATATGATTTTGCTCTGTTGAAAAATTGTGTGTTACTTTTTATTTTTTACAAAATTTGTAGGTATTTAAGTAATCCACGGGAACACCGGTTGATAACCAAGTCTATCAAATTTATTGTTAGAGAAATTCATGTAAACATTTTATTCCAAAAATGTGTTTATTTTTAATATTATTATTCTTTATTTTTTAAAAAACAAAAGCCCTAGGTCTCCCCTGGGTTCAACCCTAGGCCCACCCCAGGATGAATTGCTAGTTACGTTAATGTGCACAAGTTTTTTTTCGGTGCAGTTTCTTAAGAAAACACGTCAAAAAGTAAAATTATCTGGTTAAATTAAATTAAATAGAATAATAATGCTCTTTTTAACTATATTGATTAATGCTAAAAAGTTAAATAATGCATTTTTACCTTATTTATGAAAATAAGTATAAATTAAAGTATATTTTTAGAGAGCTCAAAATAAGACAAATAAAATAAAAAATAATACAGGGTGTCCCCTTTTCAGTTATATTTCGAAAATGGCAGCTCTCAGCGAAAACTAGTTAGCCACTGGATTCTACGTGAAAAACTACGGAACTCAGTTTTCATTTTTTATTTAAGTTATAAGATAACCGAGATACGCGAGGGTAGTCGAAGAATGCAAAATTTTCAAATTTGTCCTGTATTTCAGAAATTAAGAGGGCTAGGACAAATTTGTGTGTAACATCATTGGAGGAGTGTTTCATAAAAAAGTGGCATAGTGATGTGAAGACCGCATCTTTGTAGCTCTACTCATAAACAAGAAACTCTGAAAAACACACCTAAATGGGATACACCCTGTACATATTTGTTTAATTTTTCCATACCTGTTTGTAGCAGATGTTGAGTGCAATCCATTACAGCCTCTGCCTCTATTTCTGCTAGAACTAGATGAACTGGATGTGGACGATCTACTTGGAGACAAAGCTTCTAAATCCCTCATTGTTTTACCTTGAATTCTCATCGACGGTATTTTTCGAGCTGCTAATTCTGTGAGCAAATCTTTCGGTACTCTCATTAGCAGTAATTTTGGAACCGATTTTATAAAGAAACTTCTAACCCAAGGAGCCATTTTATGAGTACTCGGTTTTCTGTAGTGCACATTTAGAATTATAATCGTTATGACTACTGAGAATCCTACCATAACCATTGTGAACAATATGTATTTCCCAAGAAGCGGCAGGGCTAGTGATGTTGAAGGTATAATTTCTGATATTAGTAAAAAGAACATGGTTTGTGATAAGAGAATATTGATGCAGAGGGCAATTTTTTCACCGGAATCCGCTGGGAGGTAAAATACTAGGACCGATAGGATAAGATATTCCAACGCATGGTACAATTAAGTTTACAGTGTAGAACAGTGTTTTTCTTCTTAATGTTATGTTAAAGAAAATGTCTGAAAACATAAGAATCGAATTAGTTCTATTTAGATCAGATTTACTTATATAACTTACCTGGATAGGGCTCTGGACAACAGGGATAAAACTTTTCATGTCTTTCTGCATGGACGGCCAATATATCCCATTCGACGCTAGGATAATACTCCCTCAAATCTATCCCAACTTCTACGATATCTTCTCCAGGTTTTTGATTTATATGTTGCAGATCGATCTAAAAGATAAAAAATAATTATTTAAAAAAAAATAAGTATTATTAACATTATCATAAAACCATAGGCTTGGTGCATTTCAGTTCATTGTAAAAATTGCGACCGCAGCGCTCTATATGGCGAGAGATTTGAAAAGTACTCGGCAATTGGGAATTCGTAGACAGACGCGTTTTAGCTTACAGCGTGTTTTGATTGTTTTGCTTAGGTTTTTTTTTGGTTTGATTTGGTTTGTTGGTTCATTTTTGTTCATTTTCGTATTTTCTCCGTACGGTATTGAGGTCTAAATTACAGTATCTACTAGGTTAAGTTCAACCTACACAATTGATTTGCCAACCTACACCTGATTTCAGTTATTCTAAAGTCTGAAAAAAGAGAATGATGTATTTCCCTAAAGAAATTTTTATTATTTTGTGTTTGGGGAGGCTTCTATATACTGGATGTTTTGTTGTTTTTTTCAAGTAAAAAAAACTTCACCCCAGGATTCTAGGGAACTTGCAAAGTGCTTCTAAAATAATAACGCATGCATATTAAGTATTATTTCTTGAAAAAGTTGGTATTTTTCGACACTAGACTAAAGTGAGCTACTACTAAAATTTAAAATACGATACTGATCTTAACGAATTGATACTGACCTGACTTCCGTAAGTCCAACTTCCAAATTTCATGAAACATGTCTGCTGGTCAAAAGGAAAATATCTAACATCGATTTCACAAGAAGATTTAAAAATTGCAGGTGGCGTCCATTGAATTTTGCCATCATATCTTAATACTGCTTTTGTCATTGTAGTAATGACATATTCACCGTCAGCACTTAAAAAAAATATTAAAAATTAAAATAAAAAAATTGCTGATTATTATTTTATTTTTAATTATTAGCTAAATGTTGCTTTTTTTGGAGTTGGTACATATTAATCATCCCGATTTCTATTAAGCATTGATTAAAAGAGAGAAAAGTTAGTACTGGTTATTATTATACAGTATGTCCCCGCATTGTCTTTACAAGAGGAAAAACATTTTTATTATTGACATTTTGAGAAAACTGTATTCTTCATAAAATTATTGGCTTGTTCTAAAATGTGTAATCCTGTTTATTATTTTCCAAATTTTCATACCATTTAGAGAAAATTATAAAAAATGAAAAGGTGTTTCTATGGTAATATAATTTCGATTTCATTCTTTGATAAATGATTATTATTAATTCTAATTAATATCATATTTTTTGCTGTCGTTAAAGTATTACATTTTCCGATAGCTATTATCGTCTTTTCCATAGCATTGAAATGGATAAATTTTGTGTTTCTTTTACATTGTAAAACAGCAAAAATATGACTTTAATAAAAATTCTATTAATATAAATCTATTAAAAAATTAAAACGAAATTATATTACTGTAGAAACGCGTTTTTATTTTAAGAAAAACAATATATTATACCGGGTGTTTTCCAAAAGTGGCTCACCTCTATAACATTTTTTTTTAGATAAAAACGAAATTTATTATTTTAATATTTTATTATTGATTGACGTTTTCAATTACTTCTGGTCACTTCTTGTTTCACCGAAAACGACTACAATTTATGATTTTTAAATGGTAACCTCGGTATATTTTTACTATATTTGATAGGAAATGATAGTCTGAATAGAATGACATCACATATTGACAAACTCTTGACATTTTCACTTAAATAATGTATTTTAAATTTCAATCTAGAGTTTTACGATGTGTATAAGGACAATTTGAAAATGCCTTTTTTAATGTTTACAAAATATATAAGTACTCACTTATTGTATAGTAAAATATCAGGCAACCAAATGTGTTCTGATGGAACATAGAGTTCTGACACTCCCCCGTATTCTTGAGGGTCCCACATAAATTTATAATCATGCCATTCCTAAAAAGTTGAAAATTTTTATAATAAAAAATGTAATTTCATAAAAAAACGGCGTTATCGATGGCTATGAAATGAAGATTGCTGTCATTTTATATATAAAGTTTTATGGGAAATGTCATTGATCGTCATTTTCAACCCAACTGGACGCCGTTTTTTTTAGATCATACGGTATAGGTCAGTGGCGGATACAGAGAGAGCCCATAGAGTCCGGGCCCCCCTAAAATCTGTAAATTGTGTAAAATATTAGGCTTTTGGGTTCAAAATGGTGCCCTAAAAAGCATATTCTACATTGCTTTTTATTTTGGGCCCCCCTTAAAATAAATTCCTGTATCCGCCACTGATATAGGTATATTTTATAAATAGAGACTTACATGCTCCAACCAGACGTTAGTAGTTAAGATCTGATCTTTTAAATTCTAAAAAAGTGAAAGGTTTTGTGAACTTTATATATTTCTATATTACTGCATAAATTGATTAAGTGAATTTAGGTCTAAAAAAATTCTAGCATTGCTTGGGTATACAGTATCTATAATTTAACTGTGGTTATTTAAATTTATTTATATATATATATATATATATATATATATATATATATATATATATATATATATATATATATATATATATATATATATATATATATATATATATATATATATATATAAATTAATTATATAAAAAATACAGGGCGGTTCATGGTCCATTGCATTGTACCAAAATATCCCCTTATAAATTTTCTGCTGGAGATATTAATTTTAAGTAGGTAAACCTATTGTAAATAAAGTCTTTTGTAGGGTTTGTAGGGTTTCCAATTTTTGTGACCGTTTTGCGACAATTTTGTGTAAGATTCTGTTTTGAAATTTTGATTATTCATAAAATAGATTCAAAATAAAACTGATAAGGTCAATAAAAACGCGTTAATAATTAATTAATTCAACTCAGAATAATTAAATGTAAATGCTAGAAGCCTAGAAAAAGGTTTAAATGTTTAAGAAAAACTTTAAAATGATTTACTTACTAATTCAATTAGCTGCGACAATCTTAATCCCAGTTTTACAAGAATATTCGTAGAATGATTTCTCACAGGCCTAATTAACCTATTATAATTACTTAAAAGGTCATCGTACAGTCTTTTTGCATCGGGATTTCCTGACGATTGTTCGGCGCATAGTACGAAGAAAAGTAAAAAGATTGGGAAACACAATTTTGAATAATTATAGCACAAAAGTTTTTTCATTTTTAGTGTTTTAACAAACTTTTATAAGACACTTTTTTATATAATCAGATAAATGTTATTAGATCACAGCATTCTTAATACTTGGCGTATTACTTCTGAATAGTTTACTATTTGAAATAAAACAGGTTATTTGTGCTCCTGTTTAGGAGTATAAACGGGAGAAATTTGCAGTGCTACTATCCAGAGCTAACTACAGTAAAATCGATAGAATTCTCTGAGGATGCTGCGCAAAGCTTGTAACGAAAAATATGGAGCAAAGGAGAATGAGTGAAAAATATTAATATACAGGGTATTTCGAATTGCATTCGGGACAGCATATTCTGCAGATGAAAATAAGTAAAAAGTTCGTATAAATATATGTTCTAAAAAGCTTCGTTTCGGAGATGCAGTGTTGAAGTTTATTTTTTTTCCAAATAAAGTAATCAATACATGTGATCATTGACAAAAATTGAACATATTGACAAGATAGTTATTTGCCTGCAACCATAAATTTGAAATATTTTTGTGCCAAAGTTTCAACAGAAACTGTTGCATCATATCATAATTTCTTCTAGAAAAAAACTTGATTAATTTTAAAAAAAAGTTCCCAAATTTATCATTTCAGTCAAATAACTGGCTAGTCAACTTGTTTACTTTTTGTAAATGATGTAAATGTATTGATAATTTATTAACATCTTGAGGACGGTTACTCGTAGCGATTTTTATCTAGAGGCCTTTTTTACATAAAAATTGTGGAAGTCTATATTTTTTCGAATTTATTTACGAATTAAGTACGAATGAAAAGCTATTATTCTTCAAACCAGTTAAAAATATGTAGGTGGCATACCCTACAAGTAAGAGTCTATATTAGTATAATATAGACTTAATAAGAGATATTAGCACCGAAATCAAATTTTTTATATCAAAAAGTACCCAGACACCAATTTTTATTTAAATATTGTCATTAGTTGCATTTTGAAGAAATGGAAATTAAAATGAAACTTCTACACTCTGTATATCTACGAAACAAAGCGTTTTAGGACATAAATTTATACGAACTTTTTAACTTATTTTTATCTGCAGTATATGCTGCCGAAGTTTCCTGAATACAATTGGAACAACCCTGTATATTGCGTATTATAATTGAAATAGATTTTTAACTCTAACTTTAATAATTGAAATAGATTAAAACTCTACACATAAAAAACTCTATCTATATCTGATGGCTTTAATCATCTGCTGATGATGCTAACATAGTTAGCGAAACACGCGTTGGTATCTTAACAACAATAAAACTATTTAATTATTATTTTAAATAATTTCAAGTACGGCTCATTTAATCTGATTGTATTCATCGTAACAATATTGATTAGAGCTAATTAACATTGAATAAGGAAAATCGAGCCAATTGAAAGATTCAAATAAATCCAAGTCACCAATTTAAAGATATTATTTTTAACTTTTTTATTGTGAATTTGAAATCTCAGTGCACGATCTAATAATAATCATAATATTAATCGTAGTTATTATAAATAAATCAACTTCGACAAACTAACAAACTAGTTTCTAATGATCTACATGTTCGAAAGGGTTACCACCCTCCCTAATACATAAATTTATTTTTTGTTCAATCTTATTTACAGCTCTTTGAACATAACTTTTTGTTATAGTTCCCAATGCCAATGCATTTTGTAATCTTTATTGTCATGTTGAAATATATTGATTTCACTTTTATAAATGACGCCATATAATGCGCTTTTTGTTATTGCATTTCATTTTCCGTATTCAATGTTTTACCCCACATCATTGTTTAGTTTGAAGGCTTATCAATATTGTAACGATGAATAGATTAAATCTTAAAAAAAGAGCCGGAATTAGTTTAAATAAATTATGTTCAAATGTCCGAAACAAAAAAAAATAGTGTGGCGTATCGTTTTACTCAGGAGAACGAGTTCTTTCAAAATCTGAAATAAAAAATGCAGGTCCGTGTTTAAAAAAATTAAGTTGGCCTCTGTATCTCACAAATTATCAGCTAGTTTAAAAGTCGAAAATACTATCAGATAGCCTTAATAAAGTGGAAATGAGAATGTGCAATTAGTTTTTTGATTTCCTAAAAAGTAATGCGCCAGGAAAAATTAAAATTGATTTTGCAAAAAATCCGTTTTTTCCAAAAAAAATCATCAATCCATGAAATTTTTAAAGCTTTTTTGATGTCATCTTGGTGAACATCCTAAAGCGCAACTTTGCCCTAATTTAACCATGTTCGTATCTATTACGGTTACCGAGATACCAATGCTCGTACCTCGAATTTGTAGCACCCTCTATAGTTACAAATATATAGTCTAAGCGAGCCTTAAAGTGATCACTAGAATTCTAAGTTCAAATTATAGGTTTGAAATTTGTGTGAAAAAGTGTAGAGTTTTCAGGGAAGTCACTACACTATCTTAAAGTTTCAGATCTGTAGTACCATCGGAAGTAGTGTTACAACATAAGGTCATAAAGTGGTGTGGCTGCAATTTATTATTCTCGGCTGCAATTTCAAGTTTAATCTAGAGGTCTGAAATACTTAACTTAAATCTCTTCAAAACATCAAAGTACATAGTAAATGTGACATATGATTTATTTGACGTTCCTATAATATCTCTAATTTTTTAGATTGAACTAACAAACAATACCCAAATTTACAGATAAAAAAAGGCCCGTAAAGCGGCGGTTGTTAGACAAGACAAAGCAATCGTTAATATGACGAAGCGGCCTTAGGCCGAGAGAACCTATTAACGGTATCCGCCTAACGAGGACCCATAATTTGAGGTTCAATTGATGGACAAGGCCCTAATAAAACCTTTTTTGGTTTTGTTTGGCAGTGGCCGCGCAAAACATCGAGGCGGCGTGATTAATTTCAGCTGAGCGACGAACAAATAAGCAGGTTTAGAAGTTACTTTTTACAGGGTATATCCACCAGTGGTAGTCTAGCCCTAACCTATTGTCAAGCTTTACTTCTAGACATGTAAAACACCCTCTACACCTCAGAGTAAGTATTTTTGTAATATAATCTAAGCTCTACTCTATGCCCGAAATATTTCGTGAAACATTTCGCGAAGTATTTCTCCAGATACTTTCAATACTACTCAGTGGCGGATACAGAGCGGGGCCCCTTGGCCTGGGCCCCCCCTAAAATCTGTAAATTGTGTAAAATATTAGGCTTTTGGGTTAAAAATGGCGCCCTAAAAAATTCTACATTGCTTTTTTTTGGCCCCCCCCTAAAATAAATTCCTGCATCCGCCCCTGATACTACTCAATGCTTTTCTTATGTTGCGTGGAATCTTCGTTGCTTTAGACGCAAACAGAATTGAAATCGACCGAGATAAGCAATGATTGGTTGTTTGTTTTTTGTTGTTATTGGAATTGTCTCAAGAAATATTTCGAGAAACGTTTCGATCAGTTTCCACAAAACTTTTAGAACATGCGTCTATATTATTCGTAGTACTTCGCGCAATAATCAAGGTAAAACTTTGCCGTGGCTTCAGAAAAATAAGTAAACGTGGAGTATGAATAAGTATCATTAGTTTGTAATGGAGTGTCATGTAATATCACTGTCTATTTATCTTATACCGGGCGTTTCTCAAAAGTGGCTCACCCCTATAACTTTTTCATTGTTTCAGATAAAAATACGAGATTGGGTATTTGGATTTTGGTAGTATACGGACATAAATCAGGATTGACTGATGTATTCAATTGTTTTCCTTTACTTCTTGTTTCACCGGATGTGACTATAACTTTTAATTTTTAAATGACAGCCTCGGTATTTTTCTACTTTATTCGATAGAAAATGACACCCTAAATAGAATGGAATATTATATTATATCAACTTTTGACATTTTTGCATATGGTTTATTTAAAATTGTAACATGCGGTTCATAAAGACATTTTTTTCGAAACACCAAGTGTGTGCTACCAAATTGTTGGTAAAAAAATGTTTTTTCCAAATATGCTAATGAGCCACCATTGCTTCATTTGAAAAAAAAATTGAGATATGATTAAAAATACGATTTGGGCATATTTTAACCCGCCAGGACAAGACACGAAAAACATTAGATGATCAAATATATTTTTCCAAGTCTACTTAATTAAAAATTAGTGTTTTTAACACATCCACGGTACTTTAGATTGAAATTTAAAATACGATTTTTTTAAGCAAAAATGTCATAAGTTGATATATGTATACAAAAATGTCATATCATTCTATTCAAAGTGCCATTTTCTATGGAATAAAGTAAAAAGATATCGAGGGTTCTATTTAAAAATCAAAAGTTGTAGTCATTTCCGGTGAAACAGGAAGTGACCGAAAGCAACTGAATAGGTCAATCAGTCCCAATTTATGTTATATCCAACATACCAAATCTCATTTTTTATCTAAGAATATAAAAAAAATTACAGGGATAAGCCACTTTTGAGAAACATTCGGTATACGTTACCCAACAAAATAGTAACATATTCGTTTCAAAAGTAACCTGCTGGTGGTCTGGCTAAATCTGAGCAAAATTTTGATTTAAAATTTATTTTTCGCTTCATGAACCAATCTGAATTTCATCTTTATGATTTTGGTCGGGATTATTTTGGTGTTGCTGTTTATGAAACCGAAATTTTTTGATATGTCTTTATTAATTTTTGATTATATCCTGTAATTTCAATGTAAGCATTCAGAACATCAAAATTAGTGGTAGACATTTTTAATTAGTAGAAAAAGTTATCAATTTTTTAACAATTATACTTCAAAATTTGCGAGAAATGTTATTTTGGCCTTTGATTATCTTCCGTCAAGAGAAATTATGGTTAGAAATAAAAAGTGTTTTATAATATTTAATATATAATTATAAAAATTGTTTTATAATCTAAATATTAGGCTTTCTCATGACTTTCTCTATGGATAGAACTGACTAACGCAAGCTGTTGCTAGGATATTCTAGTAATTTCGAGATTAATTTTAACTGTGTTTTTAAACAAAGAAAGATTATTAAAAGAGCATAAAGTGTAATTGAAACGACTAATTTATTCCACTAATTGCGAGGCCGAATGAAACTTTATACAGGATATCTGGAGTAATTGAAAAAATTTGATGATCTTGAAAACTCTTCCTCTGTATTGTGGATAAAGGCAAAGAAATCTAAACATGTGCTTTTTGTTACACTTGGTAGTGGTCTACAAAAAAGTGCCAATCTTTTTACAGCATCAACGTAAATACCTGCATTAAAAATGCGTTCATTTACTAGTAGCTTTCATGTCTATCTATCATTCTTCAACATGTCAAATTATTTTTAATATCAATTGCAATGTGCCCAATTTTACTCAATATTATCGTATCGATATTGATAGATATAAAAATCACGTTATCTTTTAGTATTAAAAATTTTGGTTCAATTGGAGTATTTAATTAAACTATAAGAAATGCAGAACAATATATAAACCAGGGAAGGCACATAAAACAAAAAGGAATTTTAAAGCACGTGTCCGAAACAATATTATCAAAATGACAATAAATGCCACCAATACAGCTTGGATAACTTAAATATAATAACCATTAGCTAACGCTCATTATAATTCAATAATATCACACAAATATTTTTGAAGCAATTTAAGAAGCAATTTTTTCTAAAATAGGTAATTCTATTTGAAGTATTTGCGGAATTCTCTTAACCGTTGGCGATATTCGTTTTCCGCCCGTTCTCTCTTTATTGCCGTCTCAATCCGTTCTTGCCGCTATCTTCTACCTGTTGGTCAATAAGGCCGCAAACACAAGTGCTAATGAGCAAAAGACTCCGGTCGCGGGTCGTAAAATATGCCGCTACCTGCGCCTCCGTTCTAGTAATTCTACCTGGCGCGGCCACGGCATCCACGACTCTGATTTTTTCTACCGAATTCGGTAGTGTTTTGCATACATATACATAAAGGTACAGCTGAAGCCACAAGAGAATAAAAAAAGCAGAAAAAATTACCAATAAGATTTACGTTAATCTCTAAACCGTCATTTTTCGTAACGTTTGTGGTAAGTCATTATCCAAAGAGTTATTGTTTAAAGTCAAAGTACTAAAAAGAAGCTTTGTACTTTGTATCAACGTCATACAGTGTAATTTAGTCTCAAAAACCATTGGAAGTTTGGACTTATTGATTATTAAGTTTCTTATCTTAGATAAGAACTATCGAAAACAAGAAATAGCCATCTTATTCGATAGCAAAGCAGCCTTAAAGGCGATCAGCTCAGTAATTATCAATTCAAAGTTGGTCAAAGAATGACTAGAGAACCTGAACAAATTAGGCAAAGAAAATAAGGTTCTACTACTCTGGGTATATAGCATATCAAGGGGTAGAGAGGGTAATGAAAAAATAAAGAATCTAGCTAAAAAAGTAGCAAACACTCCACTAACTGTTTTAGAACCGTTCTGCTTCCCAAGTGGAAACCAACATAAAGCAGAACTCAAGTGCTTGGAAGACTCCATCAGGAACCTGGAATTTGAATCCTCCAACAGTCTAAGACACTCGAAGAATTTTCTCAGGACTTACGACTGAAGAAAATCTTAAGTAAGAACAATCTTTGAATTGTCACGGTGTTTTTAACAAGACACTCTCCCCTCAATGAACACCTCAGTAGATTGAAGCATCAGTAGAAAAACGGCGAATGCAGATCCTGCGGGGAAAATAGGAAAACAACAGAACAACCCATCACTGAGTGCACCGAGACGACTACCATTCATGCCATAAACCTTGGTGCAACTGATATCGGAAATGGAAAACTAACTTCTGTAAAAAAGTAGAAACTCCCGAGACCGTATGATGAATCAAGAAAAGGGGATACAATAGATCTATAAGGTTGCAGTGATTAACACTCCCTCTCCCGTATAATCTACAGTCTACAATTTGGACTTATTGATGTACATAAAGTTTTTGCAATTTTATTATGTACCATGTTTGTGCTCTTGATAGTTGCTAACTTCAAATTCTGGTGAATTGACCGATTCTCTTACGAGAAAGGTACCCTAACTTTTGTTTATTTGATCCTCACCTTCTACTAGCGTGACTAAAGGCCAACTGTCAAATTCATAATAATTGTAAAAGGACCAAATTGAGTCCTTCTGGAAAAACACCAGAGCTAAAGATAGTTACAAAACATTCGCCGCCAAAAGTCATAAGATACAGACCATAGATACAGACTGGTTAACGAACGATAACCAGTCGTTGCTGGTTAAAATCGTGTTTCTGAAACCGGGGTTTACTAGTTAATAGAGGGTTTCCAACAAGATTTACTTGTGACGTACGAATGGTCATACGTTTTTAATAGAATTTAAAGGTAATAGTAACTTCATATTCTGGTATGCCATAAGTTAATATCTACAAACTATTGGAAGCAACTCATCGTCACCAAAGAGGGATGAAGCCTTAAAACTCAAAAGATAAAAACTGTTTTCTTTTAAAGGTTTATACGTTAATAGATAAGCAAACATCTCTAAACTTACACCAAAAATAGTTTGTTTATTTATAGAGGAATTTAAAGCAGCTTGTTTCCAAACTCTATTGACTTATATTTTCATCTCATCGACTCGTCAAATAAACGCCATAGCTTGTCCAAACCCACCTGAGCACCGATTTTATTAATTTTCTTTTGTTCGACAAGTCGGGTTATTTCACCTGCCCGACCGTACCGCCGACGTACCACTTTAGGAGTGGTTCCGTGAATTATGAGGGTTTAAAGATGTCGGATGGCCCCAGGTCGAAAAGCTGTGAAAACATCGATTTGACGCTAATAACACGGTCCGAAGGTCTCGAACGGGCCGCGTGATTGTTTGGACGCGGTGGCTTTGAAATTATTCGCACAAACGAATCCCGGCACTCAATGAGGGGTGTGGTTTATTTAAAAATGCCAGAAAACCCTAAGAACTCCTATATATTAGCAAATATATTTATACTTTAAGTTTTGTACATGAACATGCATATACTAGGGTTCAGAACCGGGAAATCCCGGTACCAAAAGTAGTGTCATTTGAGACATCAAAGAACCGGGACAAGTTTTTTTTTCAAATTTAGTTAAGTTGGTTTATGTTGTTTGATGTAAATTTTAAGTTACCTGTTTTTTTTTTCGTTTTTTTTTTCATTGCTTGTTAGTTTGTGTCCATGTTTGTGGTCATGTTAATTTTGTAATTCATAATTATTTACTTCATTATCTTCATTTGCAACTCAATTTTTATCGGTTTTACTTTTGAAAACCATCCCTTGCTTGCTTATTGACGAACTGCACAATCATTAAACAATCACCAAACCAAAACCAGGAAATCCCAATTTCTTAGAGACATGGTACCGAAATTCTCGGTTCCGAAAAACATTTTCGACTCCGGAAACCCTAATTAATACTCCCACTTAGGGTTCAGAACCCGGAAAGTACCGGAATTTCTGGGATATTTTTACCTATCATAGAACAGGGTCTCGAAATAATTAATTCCCGATTCTTTGAGGACTCAGTAACAAATTAAAACATTATTTTTTTGTTGTGCGAGCAAAATCAAGCTCTTCTACATAAGTAGCAATGCTACTACTTGTTATATATTGTTCTGGCTTCTTTTCTCTTTTGAAGTTCTTATATTGTTTATTAGCAATTATTATTGCAGTTTAAATATGTTATTTTATTATTTAGTATAATGTTGATCAATGTACCAGTTATATTTCATGTTATGTTTCAATAGATATGTTCATTTTTAATTCAATATTTTAAGTTTTTTTTTCGCAAATTTAGTTAAGTTGGTTTATATTGTTTGAAGTAAATTTTAAGTTACCTATTTTTTTTCTTTGCTTGTGTTCTTGTTTGGGTTCATGTTAATATTCTTATGACTGATTTCTTAATAATTTGATATTAATTTCATTAAAAATCTCATTCTTTTATCGATTTTACTTTAGAAACGAGAACTTTTTTTCTGATTGATGAACTGCAGTATTCATTGAACTAAAATTAGTTAGTACAGAAAGTACCGAAAAAAAGTTCCTTAGAGGCGCGGTACCGAAGTTTCCGGTTCAGAAAAATAGCTCCGGTTCCGGAAATCCTAATTTGTACCCACCCATTACTTTAGATAGTTACTTTGTATAAGTATTTAAACAAGGATAGTGAGAAATATATTTATTATTATAATATTGAGATATAAAATATAAAGCAATATGTCTCAAAATTGATAGACTTTTGAAGAATGTAACCTAAGGATCAGAAGAGGATTACAATATATCTAACAAAGTCCCAGTGGATCAGATTGACACCCCGAATAATCTAATCTAATTTAAGGTATAGATAATACCGTGTATATTAGCCATACTCCTAAATCGAAATTTTCATCTATAATTAAAAAAAAATAATCTATTATTTGGAACATTAGATGTTAGACAATCCACTTAATAATAAGGTAATTTAATTAGTGGAATACATGAAGTGTTAATCAATGCAAATAAAGTCAATGAAAGTCCGAAATTATTTTTGTTTAAGGTTGTTGAATAGGCGCTTCCGTGGACACTGACTAGAATAACTGACTCGGTTGTACAGGGATTTCTGAACTATTTGTAGTGGAAAAACATTGTAGCATGGAAGAAGCACTGTTGTATTGATCCTAGTTGTTGTGATGCTGAATTTTATTAATACTGAGATATTTGTATGGTGTACTGTCCAGAGTATGCGTAACATTCTACGACAGACCCACATTTCAAAGACCGTTAACATTTTAAAGACCGTTACCCATTATACGTCATGACACCGACTTTTTAATGGTCTAAATTTCTGCAGCATTGTAAGACAGGAGCTCGAACCAGGCGTAATTTGGTGTTCTGGTTCTTCTTGCGGTGCCGTGCCTATCTTCAGGCGTTGGCGATCCCATGACTATTTCGTGGGAGAGTTCTCTATCTTCTGCTGCATGAAACAGCCTCTCCACCCCCAGACCTGTCCAGTTCCGTATATTTCTGATCCATGACATTTTCTTTCAACCTACCCATCTTCTACCTTCGACTTTTCCTTGAATAATCAAACAAGGAATATAATATTTGGTGCCACGCATTATGTATCCAAAGTAGCTAACCTTTCTGGCCTTGATGGTGGTTAACAGTTCCCGATCTTTGTTCAGCTGTCCAAGAACTTCGTCGTTGCTTGTATGTTCGGTCCAAGAAATCTTAAGGATTCTCCGGTAGCACCACATTTCAAAGTCTTCTATTTTATTTATATTCTCGCCTTTTAGCGTCCATGTCTCGCATCCGTAAAGAAGAGTGGACCATATGTAACAACGTAGTGTTCTGGTTAGCTAAACTTAAAATCATCAATAATACCGAAGTGGCAACATTGTTCTTTTGAAAATTAACTTTCAGTTTTGTTTCTCGATTATTTTTCTAGTCTTTTTAGTCTGCACCTCCCTTAATATCTGGCCTAGTGCAAACAAGTTTCGATCTCGCGTCTCCCGCCATATGATTATCGCCTCGGATCCGATCCAAAGCCGAAATTTTCGCGCCAACATAATCTCCTACTCTCGACCATCCGTCTCTCTCCAGCTAATGATACGGTGACGAGCTGCAGGTGCCAGAACCTAACTGAGCCGAGAGTTAGCCCGGCACCTCATTGTTTAATTTGGGCAACCGCACAAATAATAAGGTGGCGCGTTCGTGGCGTGCATATGCCCCAAATAATAGGATGAGAATCGGAATGGGAGGAAACTAATTTGAAGATGGAATATTATTAAGGACGCTGTTGTTCGTTTTTCTCGTCGGATTCTTTTGTATTCTTTTCTCGTTCGGCGATATAAGTTAGTAGAGATGAGCAACAAGTCGCAAACTACGGTTCAAACGCAGCGATTTTAGAATCGCAATAAACCTGCGATTGGCTCTCATAGGAAACTGCGATTTGCGATTTCTCCTGTTTGCGAGTTTCAATTAAGGCAACCAATATTACTATAGTTGAGAGTTGCCATTTTGCTGCGATTGTAATTTTGTGATTCATTGAAGCATTTTATAGGAAACTAAGATTGAATTTTTTCTCTGATTTTATTCATTTATAGAGAAAATATACTTTTCTAGGGCCAAGATAATAATATATCGTGTGTTTCTGAAGAGTGGTTCGCCCCTATAACTTTTTTGTTTTTTTCCGATAAAAAACGAAATTTGGTATGTTAACATATCACCGAGCATTTGACATAAATTAGGATTGATTGACATATTCAATTCGTTTCAATCGCTTCCTTTAACACCGGAAATGACTTTAACTTTTGATTTTTAAATGGTACCCTAGGTTTTTTTACTTTATTTGATAGAAAATGACACCCTGGATAGAATGGCATATCATATGTCAACGTTTGACACTTACGCTTAAAAAATCGTATTTAAATTTCAATCTAGAGTGCTATGGCTGTGTTAAAAACCCTAATTTTTAATTAAGGATCCTTGGAAAAAAAATATTTGTTTTTTGTGTGTTACCTATCCTGGCCGATTAAAATGTGCCCAAATCGTATTTTTAATCATATCTCAAAGTTTTCAAATGGAACGAGGGTGGCCCATTAGTAGTATTTACAAAAAAAACGTTTTTTACTAATAATTTGGTACCACATATTTGGTATTTCGAGTGAAATTGTCATATATTTAAAATACTTAAAAACTAAACAACTAATTTTTATTAACTTTTTTAACTACTAAGCTACAGCATATATACAGACATTATATCCCTAGTACAATATTTAAATATTAAAATCGAAATCACAGGTTACAGTCGTAGCGATTTAAAGATCGCAATCGCAGTTTCAATTGCGATTGGAAAAAATGCAGTTTTGCTCATCTCTATCAGTTAGGTGCGAGTCGGGTACACAAAAGGTAACAAAAATCAACAATTATTTTAATAGTTAAAAAACCGTATAATCGAAAATCGAAAGACACGGCGCGGCGTCCCGTTGGCTTGGAAATCAACGATGTTCATTTCATAGCCATCGCTGACGTCGTTTTTTTTCGATTCGTTTCGATTTTGTAATCACATACCCGGTATCTATAATACGTTTCTTTCTAGAGTTTTTAGTTTCTGTTAGTGAAGGAACAATCGGATGGTTTTTAGCATAGACTTTTTAGAATATGGTTTTTAGCATAGACTTTTTAGAATCGAATACCTTTTATCCGAATAATAATAATAATAATAATAATTTTTATTTATATACCTATTAAGTTACAATGTTACAATAAATAAACATACAATAAACATAAATTCACCTCAGAAAAAATGAAACATTTTTTGTGCGAGGCATAGATTTACAACTATAATTTTAGAAAACACTTAAATTATAAATACACTCTAAAATTCAACAAACCGGTAATATGTAAAAAAATACTTCCACAATAAAAACCTCCTGAATACCAAATACATCAACATACATATAAAAAATAGAAAATGAAACAGTAGTTTTTTTATTATTATTACCCGTATTTGCTCTGCCTGATTGGAGAGAATGACACAACCATTTATGTCCTGATTTAACAAGTCACAATTCCAGTTTGATATGAATCTAAATCCATTAGCCATTTCTTTGTTAAAAATTTAAATTGTTTTAAGTTCTTTAGAGTTTTTATCTCAACAGGTAATTTCGAATAATACTTCGGCGCAAGATACTCCGAGCCTTTTTGTCCAATTACTTTCTTACATCTTAGTGTTAGTAGATTTTCCGACTTTTTTCTGGTGTCATATTGATGTGATAGTTCTGTTTTTTTTTTTTAAACCTCCTCTCTGTATCAAAATAACTAATTTTAAAAAATGTAATTTGCGAACATCGAGAACATTACTATCAGAAAATAATCTATCAGATGGATACAGTAAGGGCTTTTTTAGTATAATTTTTAATACCCACCTTTGTAAAACAGTTAATTTTTTTAGATATTTATCAGCTACGCCTCCCCACCCAATTATTCCATAACAAATTTGTGATTGAAATAGTGCATAGTATATTGTTATGAGATGTCTTTCGTCTAGATATTCGCGTAAATATTTAAATGTGCCCACGAGTCTACGCAATTTATTTACTAGTGTTGTTATGTGGTTGTTCCAACGCAGATGACTATCAAACATAACACCCAAATAAGAAATACATTGTTCTTCTGGAATAGTTGTTTCTTTATCTATTATAAGAGAACCCATATGTGGAAGATTATTGGCATACGAAGTAAATGAGATGTATTTGGTTTTTTTCACATTTAGCGTTAATTTATTGTACTGGAACCACTTTTTTATTTCTAAAAAATCTCTTTCTGCTATAGTTTTTAATTCCGCCCAAGTATTTGCAGAATAAAGAATTGTTGTATCATCTGCAAAGCTAATAATTTGTCCAGGACTATCAATAAGTAGTAAATTATTTATATAAAGCGTGAACAGAAGAGGTCCCAGCACGGTTCCTTGGGGTACACCCACAGAGATCCGTTCGTAATTACTCTTATACTCACCAATCTTAACTACCTGCATTCTACCAGATAAGTAGCTTTTTATTAGTTTTGACACATTACCTCGAAGCCCGCAATTCTCTAATTTTTCTAGTAATATCTCATGACTCACCGTATCAAAAGCTTTTGACAGATCTACAAAGATACCCAAGACCGGTATTTTTTTATCCACGGCATTGTAAATACAAGACGAAACGTATTGTATTGCATCTTCTGTGGATCTACCCCTCCGAAATCCAAACTGTCTCTCTGATATTATTCGATGTTTGTCCAAAAACTTAACAATTCTCGATTTAATAATTTTTTCGTAGATTTTAGACACATTAGAAATTAACGAAATAGGCCGATAATTAGAAATATCATACTTATCTCCACTCTTGTAGATGGGTATAACGACACCCGTTTTTAACACCTCCGGGAAGTAACCATTGTTAAAGCTGAGATTAATTAAAAATGCCAAAGGTTTTGATATTTCCGACTTAATTTCCTTTAATGTTTCAGAATAGATTTCATCATATCCAGGTTTTTTATTTGACTTTAGCTGTTTTATAACATCTTCCACTTCGTAATCAGTAGTGTTGAATAAGTACATTGTTGATTCTAAAATACTTTTCTTTTCTTCCTTGTAATTTTTAGGAACAGTAATATTTTGTGACAGTTTTTTCCCTATAGAACTAAAATATCTATTGAATGCATTGCATATGTCTTGTTGGTTATTTAAGTTTATTCCACTCTCTGTTATTATACGCGTTATGCTGGATTGAGGTTTTGTTTTGTTTCGTATATTGTTAACGGTATCCCAAAGACCTTTTGGTTTGTTACGATTTTTTTCTATTAATTTTTCCGCATACTTTTTCTTAGATATAGTAATCATTTTTTGTGTTTCATACTTCTGTTTCTTATACTTTGCCGCTATTTCAGGATTATTAGGAAACTGCTGTGTCTGTTTATACAAGTCATTTTTAGCATTTATTTCTTCTATTATTTTTTGATTTATCCAGCTTTTACGTGGTTTATTTTTCCAATTTTTTGAAACTGTATTTGTATTTTTCATGATATAATCTTTCAATTTGTTAATAAACGCAATAGTAGCCGATTCAATATTAAAAGTATTATATAAATTTTCCCATTTTTCGTTTGTCAAATCATTTCTTAAATTTTTATAGTTTACATATTTCTTTTCCAATTTTACCTTAGTATTTTTCGTTACATTCTTTTCTTGATCCATCATTAAAGCAATTGGATAATGATCTGTTATATTGTAATGAAATAGTACTTAGTAATTCTCTTGGTAGATATTATTGCAAATTCTTTGAATTCTTCTACGTGATAGCACAGGTGATGAGATATTCAAAAACTACTTTCATTTATATCTGTATCAATTAATTTTCACTCACCTGTACTATTTTAATAAACTGTATCACTTGTATCTAAGTTTTTTATTTTTTATTTCTTAGATAATTTTAGTTTTTCGGATATTTTTAACGGATAAAACTTTAAAACATATTTACTCTTGATATGCGACGTTGCCATAAAAAAAATAGAATAGTTTTGAGAATCGAATACATTTCGAATCTTTTTGAATTCAAGTACATATTTGAGAAAATCCAATACATTTCAAATCTTTTCGAATTCGAATACTTTGGAGAATCGAAATAATTTTCTCTAAAACGGTATGGAAATTTTGGAAAAGTATACACGGGGTTAACTATTTTAGATCAAGCAAAATTTTTTATGAAGATTGCATTTTTCTCAAAATGCCAATAATAAAAAAGATTTCTTCGACACCTGTAATTTCTAACCAATCAAAACGTGTTTTTTTGACAAATCACCATGGCAAGGCATAAATTTTAGTGAAAATTTTTTCCTTGTGGGTACCCAACAGCGAATTATACTGGAAATTTTTTGACGTTTATAATGACAGAATATCTTTTTGAGAGTCTGGTTTTTATTTGTTTACATGATAATTTTGATACATTTCCATTACAAAGCTGAGATGAAAGTTTGTAAACTGCTTCCATACGCTTGACTTCGATTTCCTAGTATTCGCGAGTGTCAACTGCTTAATCTCCTGGCGAATATTTTCTTTGCTTTCATGACCGAAGCGAAACATTTTTTTTAAGCCGTGCCGCTTGACAGCTTCAAAACTGAAATCGTTTTTAGGTTTGGGTGTCACTTAGTTGTCATAGTAACTAAATAATCAATTCTACCAAAAATCGAAAAATACATTTTAATTATTTGATTTTCAAACACAATTTGGTGTGGAATTTTCTTACCGAATACCACACGAGGTCAAATTAAATCCGGACATTTTTTCTCGCTCATGAATATTTTTAGAAAATTATCCCTCGTCTTCGACTCGGGATAATTTTCAAAATATTCATGAGCCCGAAAACATTTCCGGAAATAATTTGACCTCTAGTGGTATTACTAGTGAAAATTTTGGAATGGATTTTTTTTTAAATATAGTTTATAAAAACTATTTTATGTAATCTGTGCAAACTCTTAATAATTGCAAAATTACAATAGAAGTTAAAGTTTTTGCCTATATCCATCTATATTAAATAATAAATTAATATGGATGATGTTTCGTGTACACAGGGTATGTCAAAAGCATGTGCCATCTCTCGTGGGGAGATTCCTCTTGTAAAAATAAGTATTTTTCATATTAACAGAGATTATGTTATCACCGATTCTGCTTTGTTTCGTAGCTACAGGGGGTTAAGGTCTTCATCTTTTTTCGATTTATTATAATTTTCTTCCAAGTCCTTTTAGTGTTTCGAATTAAATTTTGAGGGCAAAATGTAACTCTAAATGCGACATATTTTAATGCTAAAAAAATGTCGGCGTATTCACGCATTCGTGCATATGTGTTATCACTGGAATATTTTTCTTATAAAAGAATGTAAGCCACTGACTTTTTTCTCTTGCTAGTAAAATAGTGTAAACAGCTTAATGTCGATTTAAAGTTGTCTTTTGATATTTTGTTGATTTTCGCCCCCTTGATGAGATAAACGCAATTTTATGCTTTGATCGAAGTCTAATAGCAATATCATTAATTTGCAAAAGTTTTAAATAAGTACTCATACTCAAGCATAGTTTTAAAGTTACAAGATGTAAAAACTTTTTAAAATTGGGTTTTTTGTAATAATTATCTTAAATACCATTATTTCTTTATTTATGCGGTGCACTATGGTTTCTAGAAGCTACTTTTTTGGCTAAAATTAAACAACTTACATTTAATGGAAAATATTGACGGTAAATTTGTGTTTTTAATAAAATAATAAAAGGCTAATAAAATGAAGTTATTTTTAATCTTCTCATTCAACGTGTGATTAATTTTTACCTATGAAGCATCTTCTGTATCTAGTTCTAAAAAAGAAAGTTGATCCATAATCGCATTACTGCTGTCCAAAAAACAATCTTCTTTAGAAATATTTTCTTGCTCTTCTTCTTTTTGCATTTCTTCTTCTCCTTGCTCTTCCTCCTCGTATTCCTCTTCTTTTCCATGCTTCTCTTCAAATTGTTCTTCCTTTAACTTCTTTTCGATAAAGTCAGGTACACGTAGTAGGTTAAGTACGTCGGCAGTATGTTCCTCAGAAACTTTTGAGGCCATTCTTCTCTGGGTTCTGGAAGATTGCTCCAAAAAATAATCGTGGGCAGCCGGCAGATGATGTGGATGGAAGAGGTTCATTTAACTCAAGAATAAAATCCTCCTTTAACCAGTCATCATTTTGTTTTAAAAATACATTTTTAAGCCGCGAAGCCGCCTGCCATCTTCTTCCAAAATTTATACAAAGGCGATTTATCTTTTTTTCTATTGTGCCTGATAGTTCTTGTTCATTATTCTGAAATTTCTGACTTACAAAATTTGAAACATACTCGTTTTTCGAAAATTTATCGGCCCCTTATATATTTATAGCCATTTTTCCAAATTCTATTTTTTTCAATCGATACATAGCTGAAAAAAGAAATTCTTTTAAAAAAAAGTTGCAGCTAGTAGCAGCCAATTTTTTCTTTGATATGTTTAGAAAAAGGATTGTTTCAAATTTTACAGTAACATCTAGCATGGAGAAACATGGAGAATTTTTTATAAGTCAAACTAAACTTTTAACTTTTTATTTATGTTCTGTCTTAAACTCTTAATTTAAAAAATTACTTAATTAAAAAATAATGGACACTGATTCTTATGTGCAATTGTTAGTGATTTCTTAAAAAATACATACCATAAGTGTAAAAATAACAGTAATCCGTTTTTGTATCCCATTGAAATATATCACTTAATATTAACCAAAACTCTTCCGAAAATAAACAACAACTGAATAGGCACAAGTACTTGACTAGAACGTCTGAATATAAATGCTGATAAGGAATATAAATGAATACTAAACAAAAATATATGCATGTGGTCTTCTTCATTTGTATATCTGCTTGCATTCCACCTACAAAAAAAGTCCATATACAGTGAGTCTAAAATATTATTTTGTCCAAAAAATTAGCTTCTAGAAACCATATTGCGGTGTAAGGTGTTATTTATTTATTTTTTTGCGTGCATTAGTGTGGATGTGAAAAAATAAATTAATTTTATACTTTTAGAGATTATTTTAGAATTATGGATATAATAACTTTGTACTTATTATTGTAGTAATGAAACCTCAGACAAGGATTTACCTTAAGAGGATTCTATGTTTATTTTCTATTGTATATGAAGTGTTATCTACTTTGTAATTGATTTTTTGCAACTTTTTGTAATAGAACAAGATTAGAAGATGTAATTAGACTGATCTTCGTAATCCCAAACGTCTCAGGATATCAGGTAAGTTTTTATGTATTAAACCGTTGGCAGTAATAATTATTGGCAAAATTTTTACGGTTTTTAGATTCCAAACTCTCTTCAACTCAACGCTTAGAGCCTCATATTTATCTATCTTTTCTTTGTATACCCTACCTATGTTATCATCTACAGGAATCGACACGTCTATAATGGTAAGTTCTTTATTTTCCTTTTCCAACAGCATGATATCAGGCCTATTATTGGGTACTAGTTGATCCGTAATTATGCTCATATCCCAATAAAGCTTAGCAGAATCATTTTGGATTATTGCTTTAGGCTGGTATTTATAATATGCCTCTTTATTTTGGACTATTTTGTGTTTCAGACCCAGTTGTTGGTGGATGATTTTGGCTACTTCATTGTGTCGGTTGAGGTATTCCGTAGGAGCCAAATGAGTGCAGCTTGACACTATGTGCTGGATTGTTTCCTCCTGTTTGCACCCCATGCGGCATGATATATCAGGTAAGTTCTCTTTTAATATGAATTTCCTATAGTTTTTAGTTAGAATTACTTGGTCCTGTATTGCTGTCAATGCCCCTTCAGTTTCAGTAAATAAATATCCCTGTGTTAGATAAAGAAATGATTCTTCTTTTGCTACTTTAGGATTTTGCAAACTGTTATAGAACCTACCATGCAGAGACTTCTTTTGCCATGTTTCTTTAAAAGTTTGTGGTATGGGTTGGTCTTCTCTAACATCTGAAAGTGATAGTGGTGATAACTGCTTATCTATTTGGATTATTGCTCTAATTAATGGATGGTTTTGTCTATTGAAATATTTACATAAGCTGTTTTTTTCTTGTTTTAAAGCCAACTCTAAATTGGTTAGACCTCTACCGCCCTTGCATCTTGGTAAATATAGTCTTTCTATTGCAGATTTTGGGTGATGTATGATATACTTTGTTAGAAGCGTTCTTATTTTCTGATCTAGAGCTTGTATGTCTGTAGGAGTCCAGGCAAGAACTCCGAAGGTGTAAGTGATAGTAGGCATAACCCATGTGTTTATAGCGTTGATTTTGTTTTTGGCTGTTAATTGTGTTTTTAATATTGTTTTCAATCTGTGGGTCATTTTCTCTGAGTATTGTTCTTTATTTATCTTCTGGTTTATAACAAACGACTCGGCAAATCCTAAGTACTTATATTCCCCTTTCAAATTGTTGATGACACTTCCATCTGTTAGTCCAATATGTTCTTGTTTTTCTACCTTTCCTCGCACAACATGAATGGCAGCACACTTACTCAAACCGAACTGCATTTTTATTCCCTTGCTAAATGTAGAGACTATCTCCAAGAGACTATGCAATTGTTGTCTTCCTTTTGCATATAGTTTGAGGTCGTCCACATAAAACTGGTGTGAGATATCTTCTTCTTTATTTATTTTGTACGCATAAGGGCTAGAATTTAGTAGATGACTTAAGGAGTTTAAAGCTAAACAGAACCATAGGGGGCTTAAAGAGTCCCCTTGGTAAATTCCCCTTTTTATGTTTATATGCTCCGTTTGGTAATGCAAATGTGCCGCACCCACATGCAGTTTTGTTTTCCTAATTGTCATGAGTGTTTCTAACAGTCGTACAACTTGGGGATATATTTTATATATGTTCAATACTTGAATAAGCCAGGAGTGTGGTAGTCAAAAGCCTTTCGGTAATCTATCCACGCCATTGAAAGATTTCTCTTTTTAAGTTTTGCCTGCTTAGATACAATACAATCTATTATGAGATTTTCTTTGCAACCCCTTGCTTTATTTTTACAGCCATTTTGTTCTCATGCCATTAGGTTTTTGCTATATATATGTTGTGAAATTTTCTGTGATAATATTGATGATAAGAATTTATATACATGATTCAGGCACGTTATTGGTCTATAATTTTTTGGTAGGCTTGGGTCCCCTGATTTATTATTATTGTTATTTGTGATTACAGTGATGTATATATACATATGGTTTTGTAACAAATTGCTCGCTATGTTACGGCAAATGCTGAAGTTCTGTAAACCTTAATCAAGCCTTAATCAAAGCACGTCTGTTTGGAATTTTGGGTGTGAGTCTTAGGGCAGATTTCTAAAATATAATATGTATTTCCTTCGGCCACACACCCGCTTTATCCGGCCCCTGAGAGCGACCCGAAAGTACATCGTAATAGACTCTTAATGATTTTAGTGCAATATAAAACCTTTTCTATTTAATTTAAATAATTACAACTTCTCTCAGGTTACCTCCATTTTACGACCATCGGGGTTCTATGATCGGCCTGACCAGTAAAAGGCCGTGACTAATTTTCATAAAAGGAGTGCGAGACGCCGACTGTATTATCCTGGTTCCGTTTTATGGTCACTTTATGGTACTTTTACGAGGAATATCACGTGGCGGCCACATTGCCGCCTTTGTAGTACCTATCCGGCTGAACCATGACTAGAAAAGAATACCGCAGAAAATAACTACTTTTTTTCTATATCTTTTTACAACACAATAATGCGAACTTCTTAATTACATTATCAAGAGAAAACTCAGCTGCTTAAGCTGACATAGTTTTGTTGGCATTATTTCATAAATTGGTCATAAGATCAAAAATGGCCTATTTAAGGACAATGCGCACTATCCATTCCGTATCCGTTCCGTATAATATATTTGCAGCTACATTAACATTATGAACCGACGACGCGATGTCTACAGACAGTTATAGCAAGTTATAGCAGCCCGGGGAGGCAATACATCACAATGTAATAATATTTCAAAAAATTCCAAATTGTTGGCGGCAAGTTCATTTCGCTGTTAAAAATTAACAGAAAGCACGTATTGATATGCGCCAAATAACAAAATGCTCAGGAGACATGGTTTTGATCGAAAAATAACGTTTTAGAAAAAGTTACTCACAAAGTTATTGCACAGGGTGTATTAAAGTTATGGTAAAAAACAACCCTTCAATTAATCCTGTATAAAAAGCCAAATACTAAAGATTATAAAAACCTGAGTTTACGAATTAAAATTGATAGATTTATCTACAATTTGCAAAAAAAATAATGAAAATAGGGCTAAAACTAAAAAAATATAACACTTTAAACTCGACGAAAATATTCTCTGTTGCGTTTTTTTGCATCTGAGTGTATAAATAAGACATCATATTAAACATTGGACCACAACATTGGACTACTTGGTATAAAGTAGAATTAGCTTAAAACGTGAGACAGTTTAGAAAGTGCAGGCATTATTAAAATACAGGGTGGTCCTAACTGTATTGCGGAAATTTTGGCAGCATATTCTGCAGATAAAAATAAGTAAAAAAGTTCGTATAAATGTATGTCCGAAAATGCTTAGTTTCCAAGAAACAGGGTGTAGAAATTTCGATTTTTTCCAAATAATTTCTGAAGTAACGTCAATATTTCGATGAAAATTGGTGTATGGGAGTATTTTGATATGAGAAATTTGATTTTGATGTCAATATGACTCCTGTTTATAGGGGGCACCACCTACATGTTTTTTAACTCTTTTGAAGAGTAATAACTTTTCGTCCATACCTGTATAAAACTACTGAGTGAAAAAATAATATACATTTTGATTTTTTACGTAAAAAATGTTTCTTCGTAAAAATCGCTACGAGCAACCATTCTGAAGATAATTAGAATGGAAACAGTAATGTAGTAGTATGTCATTATTGACAAATGTAGTAGTGTATAAATGTATGTAGTATGTCATTATTGACAAAAAATAAACATATGTTGATTAGATAGTTATTTGACTGAAATGATAAATTTGGGAGTTTTTATTTTCTTAAATTAATCATAATTTTTTTTTGTTCGAAAAAATAATGATAAAATAGTTTCTGTTGAACTTTTGGCACAGTAAAAAGTTCAAATTTATTATTTCCGTATAATAACTAGTAGTCAACATGTTTAATTTATGTCAGTGATGACAGGTATTGATAATTTCGATTCCAAATATCTCGAGATCCATTAGTCGTAGCAATTTTTACCAAGAGACCTTTTTTACGTAGAAAACTTCGTAAATTTATATTTTTTTAATCAGTAGTTTTATACAGTTATGGGCGAAAAGTTATTACACTTAAAACCAGTTAAAAATATGTAGATGGCGCCCTCTACAAGTCAAAGCCTAAATGCCTAAAGAGTCATATTGACATCAAAATCCAAATACGTTTAAATAAAATATACGACGGCCACCCCATAAGAGCAATGAGAGGATTTACGTCCCAGTATTGAAGGAGGACAGAAATTCGAGTCGAATGGTTTCAAGACATAGGTTCATCCTTGTTTAGTCAAACCTCCTACAACACAAGGATAGACTTATGTAGGAAATGCATTTAAACTCTATAGCCATCCTTCAACATCGGGAGAGGAATTTAAGCGGTACCTTCCGTATACTTTATTTTCAACGTATTTGTCAAAATCCAAATTTCTCATATCAAAAAACTCCCAGACACCAATTTTCATCCAAAATATTGACGTTACTTATTCAGAAAAAAATCGAAATAAAAATGAAACTTACACCCCCTATATCACCCAACCCTGTATCTCTGAAACTAAACATTTTAGGACATTTATTTATACTAACTTTTTTACCTATTTTTATCTGCAGAATATGCTGCCAAATTTTCCGGAATAGAGTTTGGACCGCCCTGTATATTTTATGGCCTGTGTCTCATGAATCTTAGAATCATGAGAAATCTTAGAATTATGAGAAAATAGGACCTCGGAACAGTGATACAAAAAAGTCATCTTGTAACTAATTTTATAACTTTTGAAAGTATTATTAATATTATAAGACGTCATACTAAACATTGGACTCCTTTGTATAAGTAGAATTAGCCTAAAACGTCAAACAGTTTACAAAGTGCAGGTTTTTTGTTTGAACTTTATTATGACGGTGCGGATAGATGTAAGTATAAAGGCGGTCGAAACGATTAAACAACACTTATTAAGGTCTGTTTATGTTTATTTTATCGGCATCTTTCATATTTTCTGTTTGGTTCGGCTCGACTCCGTTTTCAAAGCTAGTTAAACAAACGGAGCACCACGGCGGTCGCAAAAATCTGTGGCGTACCGACTACCTAAACGGGAGCCCTGTTTGTAGATTCCTTTTAGAAGGGGAGGAAGCCCTAAGGGCTGCTTCGGAGAAACGGACAGGTCTCGGGTCTCGGTAGGGTACTGTTTGTTTTTCTAATCAGCAACGGTAGGATTGTGCAGATGGGAGCAAAAAAAACGTTTCCTGGTTTGTTTCACATCGGAAAGAACACATTAGATACCAGACTAAACCAAAATATTTTGTATATTTTTCGTAAGGTATTTAATTTATTTGGTTTATTATTATTATTATTTATTCAAATTAGCTTAAGCAGATGACACTTTTAAAAAATGTGGATTTACATTTGAATTTAGTTAGGAAATGTTAAAAATATTATTAATAGGAACTAATATCTGGAATACAAAAAAAATGTTTTTCTTGGTCTAGTGACCCCAAGATGGAAAGAGATTTTATGTTTAATCTGGGTCAAAATAAAGCTCAGATTTTTAGTTTATATGTTGCAGATATGTGTATATGAATTTTCTTAGAGTGTCTTAGACTTTAGCTTTAGACCGTTAGAGGATTTCTATTCCAAGATATGGATGGAGTCTTCCAAGTTATCGAATTTCACTTTAAGTTGGTTTCCACTTGGGAAACAGAACGGGTCTAGTCCAGTGGAGCGTTTGCTCCTTTCCTAGCTAGATCTAGATCGTTTTTTATTGCCTTCTATCCCTTGGCGGGCTTGGTGACACCCAGAGTAAAAGGACTGTATTTTCTTTGCCTAATTTGTTCAGCCCGTCTAGGCATTCTTTGATGTGTTTTTTGATTGTTTCCTATAGTTCCTAAGTTTCCGATTAGGAGAGTTCGAATCAATCGACCGAAATCTAATTCAAAGTAATTAGAAAATGTAAAAATATTATTTAAATTAATGAGATGAATAGGCTTCATTGTTGTCCCACATTAAATTTCTTCTCTGAACAATTTTGTTGTTAATTTTAATCTAAACACTGCTTCGAGAGAAATAATTTTCTTTAATCTTGTTTTTATGATAAACAAATATATAATATATACTTATTCTAGTGTACGTTTAATGCCTCGAAGAGAAGAAGGAAATTTATCGCCTTGCGTGAGATGTCAATATATTTTTTCTCTCGCGTTAGTCAGAGATTAATTAAAGATTGGTTTTTAAAACCAATAATAAATAAAATTTACCAAGTTTGATCTATAGACTTTATAGATTGTAGTACATGCACAAAACAGGTACAAATGTTCTGTGGTACATGTGTTTGTGATTTAGTATTCGAGTTCGGAATACTAATATATGGAAAATAAAGCTGGTCGTATACAGAAAATGCATTCTAATAAAAAAAACAACACTGGAAATAGTAGAAGAATATATATATTAGGCAGAAGTAATAAACTAATACACAGCTCGGGATCTCTGCTACGAGAAATCAACAGAAGAATTAAGTTAGCATGCAGTACTTACGGAAAAAACTCAATCATATACAAATCTAAAATGCTACTTTATTTAAAGAAGAAAACATTCGATCAATGTGTACCACCAGTCATGACCTATGCATGCGAAACTTGGAAACTTAAAAGGGACATTATATGGAAACTGTAGTCTGAGCACAACACTCAATGGAACGAAATTTGCTGAGAATAACCTAGAAAGACCGTAAAAGAATAGAGTGGATACGATAAAAGACCCAGGTAATAGTGCCATCCACAGAATTAAATCCCTCAAGTGGTAATGGGCAGGGCACTTGGCAAGAAGGAGAAGGACGGACAACAGATGGACTACAAAAATTACAGCATGGTACCCACGAGAAATTAACAGACCTAGAAGAAGGCCAAACTTGAGATGGGACAATGCTATTAGGAAATTCTCAGAGATAACTTGGGCCTGCATAGCCAACAATATACAACAATGGGCACAAATACAAACAGAGTATCTGGATATGTGAGGGAGGCTACATCATAATTCGAAATGGTTGAATAAGCTGAAAATGATAATGATGATGATGACGATGATACGGTGTTTTCTGCTATAAAAATATTCTTGGTTTTGCTTTGCTAAAATTATTACCTTTTATTATTTAAAGTAATACCACTCCACTATTATTAAAAATCATAGAAATAAAAAGAACAGGTAGGCATAAAAGTAAGGCATAATTAATTATTTGGCGTTGGGTTGGATTTTTCTATTGTATCTACTCTTCAATGTGCATTTTGCATCGTCTATATTATCTACATAATGAAAATAAACAAGCGTATTACATTTCAACACTGTATTAAACTATTTAAAGGGGACATTTTGATAGAAAAATACTCTACCCCGAAAGAAAACCAGATTTTTTCGTATTTTATGATTGGTTACAATTATATATATATATTTATATATATATATTGTTGTTTCTTTACTAATAGAGTTTAGAGATGTTTTGGACGAGACAATATTATAATTTGATAAGATTACTTCAATTAGTAACTATAGTAACAATGATATTTAAATGATGCCATGCAAAGATGTCATTGATAGTAAATATTTGTTTGCTTAGTGTATAAAGTTAAATTATTAATATATACATTTGCGACGTTTATTGTCTACTAAATGATGATTGATACTTGGTGATATTTTTGATCAAACCCTTTGCAACATAATTAATGTACTAATGGATTATGTACCTACCTGCTATAGTTTAAAAATTCTATACGAAAAATATCATCAATAGGACCCCTATTTTTTGAAATATGAATAATCATGAGTTGCAAATTTATGCATCGTTCAACAAATAGACAATTAAAACCTTCCGAAAAGGGTTTGAACCCTATACGATTTCGATCCGTTTGATTTCGATCACTTTAAGATTTTAGGGCTTTATTGCTTGGTCATGTTCAGGTGCAGGTTCAAATAATATCTATTACTCGTGTGAGAGATATACAGAAAATGGAATTTTCAGTATATTAGTTTACATCTAGTTTTCTCGCTACAATAATTATATATCTACTTATTACAATTATTTTATTTTAGAGAAAAACTTGTTTCAAACTTTCTAAATAACTAGTTAAATAAAGAAAGTTTTGATTATACCTTTCATTTTCCGTCACTTCCTGTTTCACCAGAAATGACTACAACTTTTGATTTTTAAATGGCACCCTCGATATTTTTTTTACTCGATAGAAAATAACACTTTGAATAGAATGACATATCACATGTCAACTTTTGTCATTTTCGGATATGGTTTATTTCAAGTTTATTTGAAATTGAAACATGCTGCCGTTATGAACGACAATTTCATCATAACGACTGTATTGTCAGTTGTAAGAAATCCGGGATTTACTCTTTAAACCCGAAAATAAACCCCAGTCCGAGATGAACCAAAATCGACGAAAGTTATTCGTTCTCTAAGTGTTTCTAAAAAGATCTAAAAAGATGGTGGCAAAATTTGTCTCAAAAGCGGGTCATAGTAGCAACAATTCCTCTGGAAGATCAAGGAACTATTACTGCTGATTGGTTATCTATTTGTTTTCCGGAAAGGCTGGAATTAATTGCAGAATTTTGCAAAACAAACCCTCAACGACGAATGATCCTCCACCAAGACAATGCTACAGTAAGCTAAGTTCCTAAACTGCTCGAAAAGCAACTGAGTTTTTAATGCTAAAAGACATCGAATTGTTGGATCATTCTTCATACAGTCCTCCGACCTAAGTCCTAACGACTTATTTACTTTACTTTTGCAAAAATTAAGAATGATTTAATTTAAGAATGAACTCAGTTTTCAAGGTACAAACAAGCTAGAGGAATAACTGCTTTCAGAATTTGTTCCAACAGATGCAGAATTGCATTTCTCTTCGTTGAGAGTAGTAATACTCAAAAAAGAGTGGTAAAAACATATTCTCATATTTTTTGTGTATAGTGTTTAAAATATAATATCTACTGCTTTTTTCTGCCTTTATCTTCTATATGCAAAATATAAAAGATAGCGCTGGTATAGAAACTCCTCTAACACAGCTAGATGAATCTTAATTATGAAGCGTTAAATTTGATTATAATAGTAGCTTAACTAAAATATATCCTAACCGCAAATCTCATTTATAAATGTATTTTGCTACCAGTGGTGGATACAGAGGGGGGCCCATGAGGCCCGGGCACCCCTTAAAACCTGTAAATTGTGTTAAATATTAGGCTTTTGGGTTAAAAATGGCGCCCTAAAAAGCATATTCTACATTACTTTTTATTTTGGGCCCCCCCTATAAAATAAATTCCTGTATCCGGCCCTGTTTGCTACTAAACTGTAAAAAGACGACAGATAACTTCTGACCATATATTTTTTGTTTATTTGTTTTTATCTTTCAGACAATAACCACATTTATTTCGGGTGTTTCAAGTGCACTTGAATAATTCTGCTGGCTTCAAATGAGGATATAAAAACGTACGATTGATTTTTAAAGCGCGTTTGAACCTTCAAGTCAATCCCACTTTTTTCTGAGATTGTCTTGAGTGAAGCTGGATTCGAATCGAATATAATATGGATCGTATTTTCCTGCAATTAATGTAAAATAAACCGTGGCGGATTAGGATCTGCTTTAAGTGGAACTCGCTTGAAACACTCGAAATAAACGTGGTCATTGTTCGTAATATCATCATTGGGAGATCTTCTTTTAAAGCCGGCTTCTTTTTGGAAGCACGTAGCTGTTTATAAGCATATAAAGTTTTTAGAATTCTTACCTTATATGTCTATCTCTAAAATTACAACAATTTTTAGGACGGACGTTACGTTTAAAAATGTAACTTTACGTTCTAAAGGCACTAAAATGTTTATTACTTGGAAATAGGCGAGATAAGGCAAGCAAAGAAAGGATGAAATATTAAATGTAAACATATCTAGCAAGGTGAATATCATCATATTTTTTGTGAAAGCGTTTCGAAATTGACAGTTTTTGATATTTATTTGAGATTCGACATGACATTCTTTTATTCACTAGTATCTAAAAGTGACACTTGTTTAGGCACCAGTGCCTAAAAGTTAAAAGTAAAAAATGAAACGTTAGAAACAATGACAATATTTATTTATTATAAATCTTAAAGGTTCAATTATTTAAATTATTAAAGTGAATACAAGATGCATCCAACTTTTCGTCTTTAAGAGAAATACAAGTTGTAGGAGTCGGAATAAGTAAATTTCTTGTACTGATAATGCTGGTAGCTTCTGCTTCTACGTGAACTGCTTTTAATTTCTTATTTGGCGTATGTCCATGATTCTTGTTCTGTCCCATGATTCTTTTTGCTATTTCGGTTTTCTGTTCAATTGAATTTTCAATGTAACCTTCAGCAACCGAGCTTGATCGCCAACCTCCATGCCGCTTTAAAACTGTTATGTCCGCTCCTGAATCTGCCAGCATTGTTGCAGAGCTGCGCCGGAAACAATGACCAGTGGCGTTGGAGAGTCCAAGAAATTCCGCTATCTTTTTTGGCATACCCCGATACTATAATTGTATTGATTCCAACTGGCAGGGTACAGCATTGATTTTTACGATACGTCAAGAAAAATCGCTGGTGTGTCACATTGAGTGGTCTAAGTTTTGCATACTTACGAAATATATATATATATATATATATATATATATATATATATATATATATATATATATATATATATATATATATATATATATATATATACATATCTGGAACAAATGATTAAACTGAAAAGAGAAAACCAAACAGTATAAGATATAAACTGAAAAGAGAAAACCAAACAGTATATATATATAAAAAATATAAGTCGGTTCAGAACGTTCTACGACGTTTTCCGACACCTAACCTCCACTCTTGTCTATTTAGCCAGAGATCATCAGCTATTTTCTAGTTCTTTATCCACACCCTCCCTCCAGCTTCGTCGCGGCCTTCCTCTTTTATTTCTGCCTCGAGGTGTCCGCATTAAAATTTGTTTTGGTATTCTGTGATCGGGCATTCGTTGCACATGACCAAACCATATGAGTTGTTTTGTTCTTATGTCGTCCGCAATTGTATGTGCTGCTCCCATAATCTTCCTTACTCTGTTGTTGATCTCCTCCAGTAATCCATTTCGGTCGCTAATAGCATGTACTCTGTTCTGCTTTTCATCTGCCATACTTCGCTTCCGTAAGTTATTATGCTTTTCACTACCGTATTATATATGTTCTTCTTATTAGCTTTAGAGATTCCTTGATCCCACAGTACACCATTCAACATAGATATTGCCCTTCTGCCTTGCATTATTCGATCTTTTATACCCTCGTCGAGTTTTCCATCGTTAGTTATTTTTAATCCGAGATATTTATATTTGTCACAGTTTTTTATCACGCTTCCATCCTCTAAGACTAGGTTCTCTTGTGTCCCCCTACAGTCATACATTCAGTTTTGGTGATATTTACCTCCAACCCCCATTTCTTATACTCCTCTATCAGCTTCCTTGCCATATATTCAAGGTCGTGGTGGTCTTGGGCTAGGACTATCTGGTCGTCCGCAAACAATAGGGTGTATAGGGTGTCCTCATTTATTAGGGGGATTCCCATTCCTCTACACTTAAGCATCCATTTTTTAGTGCTTGTTGCAGGTATATTTTGAATAGTATAGGAGATAGGCAACATCCCTGCTTGAGGCCTTTTGTAATTTTTATGCTTTCTGACAATGAGTCTCGTATTTTTATTCTAGCTGTGGTGTTCTAGTATAAGTTCTTAACTGCTTTAAGTAGGTTGACATTTATATTAGTTATTTCCAACGTTTCCCACAATTTATTTAATGGTATGCTGTCATAAGCCCTTTGGAGGTCTATATATAGTAAGTGTACCTCTTGATCTTTTGCCGTTTTTTTCTCTAAGACCTGTGTTATGGTAAACAGATGATCTACAGTAGACCTTCCCGCTCTAAAACCCGCCTGTTCTTCTATTTCTATCTTTTTATATTTATTTTCTATTTTATTCTTTAGTATCTTTCCATATATTCTACTTGATGTATTTGTCACTGCCAAGCCTCTATAGTTTGCACAGTCTTCTCGATTTCCCTTTTTTAAAAATCGTCGTGATATATGAGGTTTTAAAATCTTTTGGTACTTCTGCGCCATCTATGCACATCTGGAAGAGTTTTGTTATATGTCGGTACAGATTTTCCGTCCCATATTTTATCAGTTCTCCTGGTATATCTCCCGGGCCTGCGGATTTACCATTTTTTAAATTTTTACATTACTTACTTCTTTAGTTGTTATTCTGAGGGGAGATGCGGCTACTGTTATCCTTTCTTGTGTTTCTTTATCTGTCTCAAAATATGTTCTGTTCTCGGTAAGTAATGTTTTAAAATACGATTCTCATTTGTCCATTGTTACTGTCGATATTATGTCCTTATTTTGATTTTGTCTTAATTGTTTTATCATTTTCCAGCTTTCAGTACTTTTTCTTCCACCCAGATAAGTATTGATTTTCATACATTGTCGTTCCACTTCTGTGTTATTTTGCGTCTGACTATTGCTTGAATTTTTTTATATTCTACTTTATCATTGTCACTATTTGTATTTAAAAATTGTTGATATTTTTGTCTTTTTTCAGTTATAATACTTTCTATATCTGGATCCCATCAATATGGTTTTTTACTTTTAGTATATTCATAAGGTCCCAAGGCCTCCAGCGCAGCTGAGTGTATACTGTTTTTAATGTGTTCGTGATATATTTCGAGGTTTTCGAATCTTGTATTTATTAATTTCTCATCTAGGCGTTTTCTGTATAGTTCTTTTGTACTCTCATTGTCAAAGCTATCTATGTTATATCTCTTTTGTTGTTCTTTGTTGCTTTTTTGTTGTTCTTTGTCTTCCATATTTACATCGGTTCTTCTCGGTTTGTGTACTATTGTAGCTTTGAGTAGATTATGATCACTACCACACGTGGCTCCTCTATACACTCTTACATCTTTTACTTTTAGTTTGGAGTCTTTTCTAATGATATTATAGTCAATTATAGATCTTAATCCCCTTGTATTTTGTATCCATGTGTATTTGTGTATATCTCGATGTTGGTAGAATCCATTCATTATTTTTAAGTCATTCTGTTCGCATAAGGTTATTAGTCGATTTCTCCGTTGTCATTTTTTGTATCTTCTCCATAGGGTCCTACAACTTGGCTATCTGTACTTTTGCCAACTCTGCAGTTCAAGTCTCCTAGTATAATGATTTCTCTAGTTTTTCCCACTTCTGTTATTTCGTTATTTAGATCTTCGAAAAACTTGTCTTTAACATTTACTAAAGAGTCATCGTTTATACCATATACCCTCAAGATAGTTATTCTATTTTCATGTACAGTCATATTTATCTTAATGATTCGTTCACTGATAGCTTCCCATGAATGCACATGTTTTCTAAGGTTTCTTTTTATAAGTACAGATACTCCTTGTTGTGCTCTTCAGTCTTTAGATACACCACTGTAGAAATGGTCATATTGGCCCATGCTTACCGATCCTTGTCCTTTTTTCTTTGTCTCTGCGATTATCGCGACGTCTAGTTTTAGATTTTTAATTTCTATCATTACTTCATTTATTTTCGTAGTGAGGCCCTGTACATTCCATGATCAATAACTCATTGTCCTTTTCCGTTGCTTAAGTCTGCTTTGATTTTTCCGTCCAGTTCCGAGGCTTTGGTTAGGTTTTTTAGCATTTGTAGCTTTTACGGGTTATAGGGAGCTAGCCTATAGCCCCAACCCTCCTCCTTTATCCGGGCTTGGGACCGGCAATGGCCCCCTTAGAGCTACTCAATTCACTCCTTAGAGACCGCAGGCGGAGTTTCTTCGAAATAATGTAAGAAATTGATACCATCTATTGGTCCCTCAGTAATTGTAAACACTCTTGGAAAATGAGTTTCTGTATTCGGAATCTTCACACTAATAAATGACTGACAATCTTTAATGGCATCTACGGTTAAAAACGTGATTTCTTCCCTCCTACATGCTCCGAATACTCCAACGAAGTAGCTAACAGGAATTCTTTGTCATCGGCTTCTTTCATAAAGCGTTCTATTTCCAGTTTTGTAAATACTTTTGACTTCTTTGCCTGATATCCGGAAGCTTTTCTTTTTAAAAATTAAAGTTTTGTGAATTTGCTAATGTCTCTCGTTTCTGTTCAGGTAAATCATGGTGCCGAGCATCGAATATTTACTCCACAGAGTTGACGGCTTTAAGGTAGCGGATAACTTCAGGAAATAGGCTAGCAATACCTTTTTTGTGAAATTCTCAACATACTGCCGTACTGTATACGATATAAAGACAGCTGTTTTATTGATTACCTTTTTTCTAACTATTACAAAAGTTTTCAGAATATAATATCACCCTCGTTTAGATGTCAAATAGCAAAACCCCGAAAATAAAACTCGAAAGGTACTGATCCCGATTATTTGTCAGTTAGCTTTTCCCATTTACAAAGAAAAGGTTACTCTTTCTTCTACAGGAAAGGGTTAGATGGAACACGTAGTAAAACTAGCATCAATAGCAAACTAATTTTTAAAATATGAATAATCATGAGTTGCAAATTTATGCGTGAATCCACATATCAACCATTAGGATCAATCGAAAAGGGTTTAATTTTTTCCATCAGATTGATTTCTATCGTCAGGGAGATAATTTCTTTCAAGAATCTGCCTAGTCACTAAGGTGGTGATCAATTCATACGTATCATTAAGAATGTAACGGTAGCACACTGTAAGAGACACACGTGATCATTATAAAAAATGGTCTAAGAATACTATTTCCGTAGAGGGAAAAATAAAATCTTTTTAAGATTCCTATAAAGATTATTAAATTATCGAAAAACAGGGTAATCTTCAAATAATATGACGTGTTTTTAGTGAGTTTAGTGTTTAGTAATAAAACTTTTGGTGCATATTGTTTTTTTATTAATAATTTTATCTCAGGTGTCACTTATTAAGTAGATATACTGGGTGTTTTTCGAAAGTATAAATATAATATGTAATAAAAAAACGAGATTTTGTATGTACGTATATGTAATAAATCAAGATTGATTGGCGTACTGAATTAGTTTCTCTCACTTCCTATTTTAGCGGAAACGACTACAACTTTTGATTTTTAAATGGTACACTCGGTATATTTTTAATTTATTTTATAATTTATTTTATAGAAAATGGTCATTCAGATATATCATATGTCAACTTTTGACATCTTCGTTGAGAAAAAATAGTATTTTAAATTTTAATGCCATGGATGTGATAAAACCAAATTTTTTAATCTTAAATCAACTTTTCCGAATTGAACAAGGGTGGCTCATTATCATAATTGGAAAAAGCTTTTTTTAGCAATAGTTTGGTAACCATATAATAGCTATATCGAGTCAAATTTTCGTTATGGACACGAAAACACTAATGACACATACATGACACTCTAGATTAAAATTAAAAATATAATTTTTTAATCAAAAAGTTGCCATATGAGATGTCATTCTATTCAGAATGTAATTTTTTATCAAGTGAAGTAAAAAATTATCGATTATTGTTCCATTTGAAAATCAAAAATCAAAAGTTGAGCTTTATTCAGAACCTCGAAATCAGTGGAATAAATTAGTAGTTTCAATTAGCCTTAGAAGTTTGTTCACTTAATTTTAATGTAAGCAGTCAGACCGTCATCGTCATAATTAGTGGTAGTAATTTTCAATTAGTGGAAAAAGTTAACGAACCTTTGACTTTTCCATACTAATTATACTTCAAAATTTGCGAGGAATGTCATTTTGGCCTTTGATTATCACCCGTCAAAAAAATTTTGGTTAGCAATAAAAAGTTTATTGTTTATATAAGCTAAATATTATGCTTTCTCTATGGATATAACAGACTATACCTCAAGCTGTTCCTAGGATATATATTTTATTAATTTTAATTGCGTTTTTTAGACATTGTGAATGATCGTAAACTAAAAAGTATAAAGTGTAATTAAAACCACTAATTTATTCCACTAATTGGGAGGTTCTGAATTAAGCTTTGGAGTTATTACCAGTGAAACAGGAAGTGCCCGAAATAAGTGAATACGTCAATCAATCGTCAAATTTCGTTTTTTTTGTTTAAAAAAATAAAAAAGTTATAGGAATGAGCCATGTATCTAACACCCGGTATTACTAGACTGTATTTTACTAGGTTTCCGCAATTAAACGATAAGTTAAGCTGCAGGGGCCTACAGTAATCCGCCATGTTAATATTTTAGGTAAAATTAATATTGGAAGCTATATTTGTATATTTTTTTAATAAATCTGAATAACCCATACAGGGCAAGAAAAAATTGTTTTTGTATAATGCCACATTCAACACCTTTACAGGTCCTTTTCAATAACAATATTACTGAAGAAGTCTCATCGTCCAACTTTGTATAGGTACCGATTTTTTTATTTTCCTAGTATTAACCCCCATTCATACGTAAAATTATATGGAGAATGCCATCGATCATCATTTCCAAGCCAACTGGACGGCGTTTTTTTTTTCGATCATACTGTACTTTACTTTGTCTTTTTAGTAGTATTATAGTAACATCTACTGTAAACTGTAATAAGAAAAAAACATTTGTAAAGACTATTTCACTAATACAATAATTAAAAAAATTGGAAACAAAAAATATTTTATTAAATTGTTTTTCATTTTAATCTTCAATGATCCGATCGTTGTTTTAGGTTCAAATTCAGTAAGACACGCAGGAGAGGATTTTGTGTTTCGGGTCATATGATTGATAGGGTCACGTGAGGTGACCGAGTCAATCACGGGTCTTTCTAAAGATTCGATCATTGTGAACGAATCATTCACGAACGACACATCTCTACTAGACGGAGCTCTACCTAGCGTCGTTACCCTCTATAATAATAGATGGCGCTGTCGGAATGGTGGTCTTAATATCTCACTACTCGTTCCCGACTGAAAATAAGAATATATACCGCTTGAAAATAAAAGCAGATGTACTCGCTTCGGCGGTACATATACTAAAATTGGAACGATACAGAGAAGATTAGCATGGCCCCTGCGCAAGGATGACACGCAAAATCGTGAAGCGTTCCACATTTTTTGGAACTTTTTTTTTGTTTTAATGTTTAGTTTTAGTTTATCCTTTATTAGAAAATAAATTATTTCTATTATATTATTACAGTTTCTTATTTTTTTATAACAATATTGCTATGTTGGCGACTTCAAATAATTGCTCTGTGGAAGATAATTTAAATTTTTCCAAATGGGACACTTCCAGAAACACAAAAATTGGATTAGCCTGCACATATTTACATTCACGTGCTATGAGGAAGATGGTTAATCTCCTATTAATAACCAGTGTTGTTACAAGGGCAAAAATGTTTGTACTATAAATGGTGTCGAAATCGCTCTTACCCTCTTTATTTACCAAGTTTTGGTACGTCTAACGTCTAAAGACAGAAGACAGAGTTCAGGTAGGATTAAGTAAGGTATTCGAAACTAATAGCCGCCGACACGTTGGCATTATTTGAAATGCAGGTCGTATAGGAGCATGCCACCTGATAGAGGATGCAACCTCATAGGAGTATGATCTGAATTAAACCCTCAGTTCCTAGCAACCTGCATTTCAAATCCACGCATCGCGTATCACCGTTCGTCTAAAAATGCATATGTATACAGTACGTTTGTCCGTTCTGTGCTCCGGGGTATCCGTGAGAGGGGAAACGATATTTTCTCGATGTTTTTCGTAAAAAATTAGACGACGCGTCCCATCAATAAAAATTCGACAAATTTGCAAGTAGCCAATAAAGTGAGTGGGCGGAGCGATTTGCGGTGACGCACTCGTCAAATCGACGTATAAAATATATTGCTGTTTATTTAAATGTTTTTTGCCCGCATTCCTTTCATAGACACAGATCCAGCAGATGTACAGTACGTGGGTTTAAGTTTGGGTTAGTTTTGGTTTGAGAAGAAAGAATTGTACATTTTTTCTTGCAATTGTACCTATGTACTCCTTGACTATCAAATGTACCTAAAATAGTACAATTGTACTTATTGTAACAACACTGTTAATAACTGATTTATTCAGAACCAAAAGATTACTAATGCCTGTCTTATACAAGGTGTTCCTTAATGACATGCTAATATTTAAGGGGGTGATTCTAGAACTAAGAGAAAAACGTCATATGAATGTATGTCCTAAACATCTTAATTTCTGAGATACCTACAGATGGCGGTAAAATTTTGTAAATTTTTTTTTCATAATATCTTTGATTTTATTATAGATATCTTTATGAAATTTGATACACATCTTCTATGCATCAAAATACCTTTTTTGGTCTACAAAATGTTTTATTTATTTTTTCTTATAAAAAAACTGAAATTGAAAATAAAAATTATTTTCAAAATCTCCACATCTCTTGATTTTTTTGGTCCGATGCATAGTTTTTGCTTAAAAAAATAAAGTCAGTTTACTTCAGATGTCAAATAATTTTTTTTTGTATATCAAAATAAGCATTTTGATGCATGGAAGACGTGTATCAAATATAACATCAGAGATATTTTGAAAAAAACAATAGAACATTCTATCGCCCTATATCAAAAAAGTTAAGATGTTTAGGACATATTTATATTCATATGAAGTTTTTTTTTAGAATAGGTCCAAGAATAACCTCCTTAAATATTAGCACGTCATTAAGGAACACCCTGTATACAGCAAATACAAATAGCTGTTCGAGGCTAATATAAAGTAATATACATACGACAAAAGGATATTATATCTTGTAGTTTTGTGACTATACTTTTTGAAAAAAAAACAATCATATTTAAGGTGACTGAGTTATAGAATTAAAAAGACTTTTAGACATAAGCAAATTTCTTACAATTACTATACTTGTTACAATTGTAAATTTTGTGTTGTAGGCCCCTAGTCTTTCTCTGATATAAAGTTAAGACTCAGTAATTCAGTAATTAAGTAATTAATGTTTGGCACCAGACACTTTTCCTGTACCTACCTGTACCCTGTACCGTCATAATATTTTATTGCCTCTATGTTTTTCTTTGAAGTAAGGAATTGAATTGTAATAAACTTCAATGGTCTAAGTAAGTAGATCTTCAAAATATTCTTCAAGGGTGTAATTACTTCCTTTCAAGGAGCGCGTGCATTACCTAGAAATAAAAGAAAAAAAATTACATTTTTCAGGTAACTAATGGTTATTTTATGTTATGCATCAAACTTTACACTAGATATTTAAGGGACAACTTTATTTCTTTTTTCTTTTAAATTTTTAATTAGACAATTTATATTGATTGCTAGACAGTGACTAGAATTTAGAATAAGTGGGAGGGGGGTTATTCTCTGCGACCTTAGAGATCTATTGTGTCCTCCTTTCTTGAGTTATAACTCATCATACAGCCCCAGGACTTCCTACGGAGACCCGTGTCCTTCACAGTCGAGGAGCTACCAAAGCTACGACCCAGGCCGGGTAGACGAAACGGTAGCTTGTGTCGTCTGTTGGGTTTAGAGGTAGGACGTAGGCTCCCGACCCTTGGAAGAGGTGGTAACTTGTATGCCACTTACGGAGGATGGTCTCACGCAAGTGTCAGCCACCTCTCCTGTAGTTCTCTTTGGGTTTGGCCCCTTGGAACTTTCATTGTTACTGTTCCCAGTGTCGCTAGGGGGTTTCCCCACAGCTTCACCGGTGATGTTTTTATTACTATTATTACCAGATCTTATAGTGTTCCCATGAGTCGCTAGGGACAGTCGGTCCACTTCTACAGAGCCCCGCATGTAGAAGTAAGGGGTAAAATACAGGGTGCCCCCTGATGCCCCAAGGTTGAGGCTGTCCGTAGCCCCACCCGGTATCGGTATATGTCTTGGTGCAATTCCCTGGCCACGACACTACAGTCAGGGACGAGACGATGAGTGAGATGTTTCTTAGACCAAGCCAAGTGCTAGGGGCGATTCCCCCCAGCACCTGACCAGGAGCTTCCCCACCAACGACAAGGTCTTGCATCTCCTAGGGGAAGTAGACAGAGACTATTTTAACAGTCATCATCCAAAAATCGACAGAACATAATATCCTTGTTTGTACAGGGTGGTCCGAACTGTATTCCGTAAACTTCGAGAGCATATTCTGAACATAAAAATAAGCAAAAAAGTTCGTATAGGAAATGTATGTCTTAAAATACGTTGTTTCGGTGATCCAGGGTGTAGAAGTTTCATTTTTATTTCGATTTTTTCTAAATAATTTCTGAAGTAACGTCAATATTTGGATTAAAATTCGTGTCTGGGAGTTTTGTGACACGAGAAATTCCATTTTGATGTCAAAATAACTCCTATTTGTAGGAGGCGCCACCTACATGCGTTTTGACTGTTTTGAAGAGTAATAACTTTTCGTCCGTACCTGTATAAAATGTCTCTTGGTAAAAATCGCTACGAGCAACCGTTTTCAAGATATTTAGAATGGAAATAATCAATACATATCATTATTGACAAAAAATAAGCACGCGTTGAGTTTAGTTATTTGACTGAAATAATAAATTTTAATTTTTTTAAATTAATCATAAATTTTTCTGCGAAAAAATTATTATTAAACAGTTTCTGTTGAACTTTTGGCACAAAAAAAAATTAAATTTATGGTTTAATAACTATTTAGTCAACATGTTCAATTTATGTCAATGATGACAGGTATTGATAATTTCAATTCCAAATATTTGGAGAACCATTACTCCTAGCGATTTTTACCAAGAGACCTTTTTTATGTAAAAAGAGTTGTAAATGTATATTTTTTTACTCAATAGTTTTATACAGCTATGGACGAAAAGTTATTACTCTTCAAACCAGTTAAAACATATGTAGGTGGCGCCCTCTACAAGTAGGAGTCATATTGACATCACAAAATCAAACTTCTCATGTCAAAAAAATCCCAGACACCAATTTTCATTCAAATATTGATGTTACTTCATAAATTGCAAAATAAAACACTAAATCACCACAATACACCAAAACACTTTTACTTTTACACTGGACGCGCGTTTCGCTAACCATGTTAGCATCATCAGCAGATGATTAAGAATGAAATAATTTGGAAAAAATCGAAATAAAAATGAAACTTCTACACCCTGTATCTCCGAAACTAAGCATCTTAGGACATACATTTATACAGACTTTTTATTTATTTTAATCTGCAAAATATGCTGCCAAAGTTTCCGGAATGCAGTTCGGACCACCCTGTATATTCTTTATACACAATTTGCTCAAAAAATATTCTTTAATAATGCCTTTTTTTTAATTTACTGTTTTAAATATTTACAAATAGAAAAAGATAAAGACTGAATTAAAAAAGAAAATTAAATACTTAAAAATCATCGTTATTTTGATTATTTGATTTTCGCTACCCATGGCAAATCATAAATTTAAAAAGAAATATCTGAGCCAAATAGCGTAATATAAAACTTAATTAATGATAAGCGAGACTGGTCTTGGTCTTGGTCTTGCACAAAAAGCAAGATCTACTAGTGCAAGCATGCAAGTCTTTTGCGGTTTTGCAGTCAAAAATAGTGTTTTCCCGACTATTGCATAAAATTTTAAAGAAAGAAATAATGCTAATTCAATATAATATATTGAATAATAAAAAATAAATTATTTTTCTTTAAAGTTTTTCATATTTACATTAAATCATTAAAAATACTATGAATTTATTTTAAGATTTTCTATGTAGAGAGTGCACCTAGTAAAAATCTATTAAAAATTGTAAGACTTGGTAAAGTCTTGCTAGGTTCTCGAAAATATTATTAATTTTATATTTTAATTAATTAAATATTTAGTTTTATTAAGTCTTATGTATAGTTAAAAACTACCCCTGGCAGCAAAAAGTTATATAGCGTTTATCAGCGTTCATATACGGCCTAAGTTTTTGTTTATATTTCTCAAAAATGGGGCTCAAGCCTCAATTATCTACAAACTATATGTAAATTTACTATAGCATAGTTTCATGCATTTGAATATCCTTACAATGACATTCCAAAAAAATCTAACGGTGGTGTATTTAAATGACATATAGGTAGATAATCCTTCTACCTGCCATTAAAAGAGGAAAGTTTTTTGCTACGATATTTTAAGGTTTTATGTTTTTTATGCTTTTCAATTAGGCGCATGCTAATAAGCAGGTGTTGAATAAGCAAAAACAGAGTGTTAATCTAGGAAAAAAATACTTTTTTATTTAATCGGATTCAAACCATCTTCAGTTAAAAAGGTTTCATAGCAGGTAGAATTATATTTCAAATACAGATTTAAAATTATCTACATATATAAAATGCTAATGTTTATCTGTGTCGTCTCTACTGAAGTAACGACTTGCTCTAGAAAGTTGCTTTTTTTTACTAAAAGATAGCTAATTTGCTCTTCTATAAACTGTCGTCGCCGGATTTTTTGTTTTTCATTTAATTAAAAAAAAATAAATAAATTTTTTTTTTCAAAGGCTTAAACTAGTAATTTATAAATCTGTATGTTATTAGTTATTATTACCATAACAGACCAGAGTTAAAATCCGACCAGAGTTAAAAAATTTCTAAATATTAATTAATTATTATTATTCGTATTAGGTATAAATTATAGGCTGTTGACTCTCGGTGGCACAGTTGAAAACATGATATCTTATAACTGTGTGCGATAAATAATGTACCAAGTACTAACTAACTTCGAAAAAGCAATTTTTGTTGTCTTTAATTGAGGTGTCAAATTGCAAAACCCGCCTTATCCATTTTTTTAAATGACCTATTGATATACAGTACGTCTGTCCGTTCTGTGGCTACGGGGTATCCGTGAGAGGGGAAACGATATTCTCTCGATGTTTTTCGTAAAAAATTAGACAACCCATCCCATCAATAAAAATTCGACAAATTTACAAGTAGCCAATAAAATGAGTGGGCGGAGCGATTTGCGGTGACGTGCTCGTCAAGTTGACGTATAAAATATATTGCTGTTTATTTAAACGTTTTTTGTCCGCATTCCTTTCATAGACACAGATCCAGCAGACGAACTGTACATTAATAGTGTATTCTAAAATCTACATAAACATAGTCCCAAACTGCAGCAAAAGTCCCTTATTCCTGTATAACGATATAAAATTCACTACAAATTACGTTACTGCAACAAAATCCGTTTTATCCACTTATATTTCCTTTTTATGTCATTATTGTTGCAAATCCCGCATTTTTTCATGGGCTTTTTACACATATAGTATTACAACTGAGGTCTTATCCATTTCAAATCTTTACCTAATTTTTATAAAATAGTTAAGATGCAAATATCTTGGTGTTGCAAACCCGCAAAACAAAACGCACACAAGGCCAGTAGGCAAGCGAGACAGCGACGCGCCGATTTAACAAAATAAATAATTTTAAACCTGCCGTCATTTCGTTAATTATTATCGTATCGTGTTGATTTTTGCATAGAAATACTCACGAGTCTTTAGCGCTTCCGACAAGCCTAAATAACTGGATTATTTTTGATATTTTCGATTTGTTTACATTGCCCGAGCATATTATAACTTTGAGATAAAAATCTCTGTTATAAATTTTAAAACTGACCGATATGAATACTATCATTTAATTAGTTATACATTTAGTTACAACATATTCAAAATTTAGGTCTATCGGTTTATGCTAGCAGTAATAACGAGTATAAATAAAAATATGGTCAGTACAACGCTCGCCGTTTTTAGCGCACGTTCAGCTTTGGTTTTAATTTTAGCGTTATTTTTACAGAAAATAAATTCTGAACTTTAATCAAATGACAAGAACATTATCATTGCCGATATCTCCTGGTTATAATGTAGTTCTTTTTTCAAAATATTGCATTGTTTTAGCTTAAAAAAAACTTGAATTATGCGGGGTTTTTTTGCGATAGCTACCGGAGCTGCGTTAATAAAGAGATGGCTATGTACGTCAGTCATAGCCACAATAGACTGTAATTTTACCTCGTCACGAGATTTTTTGGAAATATTGCACTTCCATTTATCCGGATTTCTACTAAATTTTGACCTGTCTTTTCGGTCGCATTTCCCTCTATTTAATAATAAATAATTTAAAAAAACGCAGAAATACTACTGGTAGTAAACAAGCTGTGGCAAAAATTTTCTATACTCCGTGTAAACAAAAGACTATCGCAAATACTGTCTTTCGATTGACGTACATAGCCATCTCTTTATTAACGCAGCGCCGCGCCGGTAGCTCTCGCAAAAAAGCCGCATAATTCAAATTTTTTTTCTAAGCTAAAACATTGCAATATTTCGAAAAAAGAACTACATTATAACCAGGAGATATCGGCAATGATAATGTTCTTGTCATTTGATCAAAGTTCAGAATTTATTTTCTGTAAAAATAGCGCTAAAACTAAAACCAAAATTGAACGTGCGCTAAAAACGGCGAGCGTTGTACTGACCATTTTTTTACTTATACTCGTTATTACTGCTAGCATAAACCGATAGACCTAAATTTTGAATATGTTGTAACTAAATGTATAACTAATTAAATGACAGTATTCATATCTGTCAGTTTTAAAATTTATAACAGAGATTTTTATCTCAAAGTTAAAATATGCTCGGGCAATGTAAACAAATCGAAAATATCAAAAATAATCCAGATATTTAGGCTTGTCGGAAGCGCTAAAGACTCATGAGTATTTCTATGCAACAATCAACACGATACGATAATTATTAACGAAATGACGGCAGGTTTAAAATTATTTATTTTGGTAAATCGGCGCGTCGCTGTCTCGCTTGCCTACTGGCCTGCCCGCGGCCACGCGCTAAGGTCGTTGTGCAATCCGGACGCTCAAATTATAAAAAGATAATGGCATGTAATGAACGCGAAATAAAATGACATAAGAAAAAATATAATTATAATATTTTAATTTGAATTAATAATTATACGTAGTCTAAAATTTAAAGTTTCAAAAAATGTGGAACGCTTCACGATTTTGCGTGTCATCCTTGCGCAGGGGCCATGCTAATCTTCTCTGTATCGTTCCAATTTTAGTATATGTACCGCCGAAGCGAGTAGATTTAGTGGTATTTTTAAGCGGTATATATTTTTATTTTACGGCGGGAACGAGTAGTAAGATATTAAGTCTACTATTCCAACAGCGCCATCTATTATTATTTATTAAGACTAATGACAGTTTATCAATTTTGAGCGGCCGGCAGCTCTATTTCACTATAATGCTAATGTAAATGAGAAACTATAATTGATCTCAACCAGTCAAAAAAGTCTTTTGACTGGTTGTCGTCCTATACGTGGATTTTGATTAAAAAAATTTTATACAGGATGAGTCTTAAATAAGTGCAAATATTTTCAGGGTTAGTTCTCAACAAAAGAAACATACCTATTATCTCTTTACCGTTTTCAAATAAGTCCAAAACAAGCGAGCTATTTTACTTTGAAAATTGAAAAAATATATTTTTTGTTTACGTTATGAGAAACACTGGATTTTTTTCTTGATTTTTCTTTCATGTTAATTTGTTCTACTACCTATGTTGCCATATTATCAAGATATTATGTTTTTAACTTAAAATTTAAAAAAGATTCGAACAAATTTTCAATATTTTTCTTTCGCGAAAAAACCTCATAAACGTGTTTCTAGGGTCGAAATAGTACCGTTGGTTGGTACCGTTGGGCCATGCTAATCTTCTCTGTATCGTTCCAATTTTAGTATATGTACCGCCGAAGCGAGTAGATTTAGTGGTATTTTTAAGCGGTATATATTTTTATTTTACGGCGGGAACGAGTAGTAAGATATTAAGTCTACTATTCCAACAGCGCCATCTATTATTATTTATTAAGACTAATGACAGTTTATCAATTTTGAGCGGCCGGCAGCTCTATTTCACTATAATGCTAATGTAAATGAGAAACTATAAATTGATCTCAACCAGTCAAAAAAAGTCTTTTGACTGGTTGTCGTCCTATACGTGGATTTTGATTAAAAAAATTTTATACAGGATGAGTCTTAAATAAGTGCAAATATTTTCAGGGTTAGTTCTCAACAAAAGAAACATACCTATTATCTCTTTACCGTTTTCAAATAAGTCCAAAACAAGCGAGCTATTTTACTTTGAAAATTGAAAAAATATATTTTTTGTTTACGTTATGAGAAACACTGGATTTTTTCTTGATTTTTCTTTCATGTTAATTTGTTCTACTACCTATGTTGCCATATTATCAAGATATTATGTTTTTAACTTAAAATTTAAAAAAGATTCGAACAAATTTTCAATATTTTTCTTTCGCGAAAAAACCTCATAAACGTGTTTCTAGGGTCGAAATAGTACCGTTAAAAAATTTGCACTTTTTACGACTCACCCTGTACAGGGTGATTCAAACTTCCCGCCCTTGGCTTATAACAGGAAAAGGAATATTGCAAATACAAATTTTGAAGACAGGATTTGAATGGCAGTGTGTAAGCTACATTTTTTCGTATTTAAACATTTTTCAACTTTTTTCAAAACGGTGGAAATGACGTCAAAAAAAATATTTTTTTCACAAAGTCATCATTTTTCTTCATATTCTGAAAGAACATATTTTTAGGTACCTATAGAGAAAAACTTTTTTAATGAAAGTTGTTTAAACAATAGGGTCAAAGCGTTTAAGGGTTTAAAAAATATAAAATAATCAGTTTCCATGTAATTTGTTCATTATTGTCATTTTTAGCCGACCATACCAATAGGTAGGTATGTTAGGCCATTAAGATCGACAAAAAAAAAAGTTTTTTTAATTTCACTCAAATTGAGTTATTTGGGTCATAAATTACCTAAATACAAAATATTTCCATGGTGTCTGTCTGTCTGTCTGTCCGTATGTCTGTCTGTCCGTCTGTCCGTCTGTCCATCTGTCTGTAACACGATAACTCAAAAACCGCTAAACTGATTTTAACCAAATTTGGCACAAAAATAATGTGGCACCCGAGAATCTGGCTATTAGTTTTTGGTGGGGATGGTGGTTGGTAAGGAGGTATGGGAGGGGGTTAAAAAATTAAAAAAAAAACTCCAAAATTACAGTAACTACCGAAACGCGGTTTTCAAATTATGAATAGGAATAATATTTGCAACAAAATTTGTAATAACATCAAAAAAAGTCGCAGTTTTTGAAATATTAACATATTTTAGTATGTGCGGCTATACGTGCCTCCCGGCGCCAATTTTTTTTACTAAAAATATAAAATTCATTAATTTCTGTATTTCATACTAAAATTAGTTTTGTTGTTTGTGATAATTGACTTATTTTTGTTTGACTAAAAGAGCAAAAAAACTTCTGAACTAAACATTTTTAGAAATTTATATTCATATTTCTCATTTCAATTATCATTTTAAATGTTTTCAACATCCAGCACATCATAAAATTTAATAACTTGCAGAAAGGATGTAGCCAAGTGATGATATTACCATGCCTTAAAGAAACATTTTTAAATTACCTTCTTTATTCAGCGATGAAACCAGCCAATTTAAATTTTTAATACATAACTTAAACGGTTAATAAAATTGGTGGTCCAAATTTTTTAGAATTTAGTTTTTACCGTATAAGTGTTGTTATAGAGGAAAAATTTTATATAGGAACAGATAAAAAATCTGATCAAAAATATAATTACTAATAAATTGAAAAGTTTTGACCAAAACCTTTCAATTTTCACCTAAAAAAGTTGTTAATAATGGATATAAAATTAAAATTAATATACCTACATATACCCGTGTATATCGGATAATAAACCTAAACTAATTTCTATCAAATCTGTGCATCTCGCTACTCGCTACAGAAACAGAAGTGAAATCTACCACAAAAAATATGACAACAGTTCATAAAAGTTCCCCCAGTATGAATGTATGTATGTATATATGTCCGGTTTTACAGCGTCATCCTTCGTCGCCTTCCGGTCTCCATGCGCCACCTCCGTCTATTGTCCCAATCTCCTGCTAGTAGGTTCCTTTCCAACATGGCTCTGTCGATTCCTTGATTCCAGGAGAGTTTAGGTCGGCCTCGTTTACGTCTGTCTGTAGGTGTCCACTGCAACACTTGCTTTGGTATTCTATCGTCAGCCATTCGTTGTACAGGGTGAGTCAAATTCGACGCTTTTAAATGGAAACACCCTTTTCTATAGGAGATAGACGAAAACTAATATCGGTGTCTGGAGCTCAATTTTCATCAAAAATATGATGATGAAAACCGCATATCAATATCTGCTACCGTTTCGGAGTTACGGGGTGTTTTTCAAAAATGTGCATTTTTAACAAATCGCTGTAACTTTTTTGTTATGGAAAATTTTGTATTTCTATGAAAACATTTCCAAAGCACCTTTTTACGTAGAATTTAATGGTTTAAGTATAATTTTTTTAACATTAATAATTTAAGAGCTATCAACAGAAAAATTGATTTTTTATTTGGGAAACCCTCTATATTTTTAATTAACTGAAAAGATTTTAAAATTGCCTTTCCAAAAATATAGCACACTTGATATTTTGTTATAATCCCCTTCGAAATACAGAATTTTTAAAAGTTCGCCACTTTTAATTAGTAGGCTTTGGACCCCTTATTGACGATATGCCCTTAATGGAACTCGAAAACATATTTTTCCAGCAAGACGACGCACCGCCTCTGAACGAAGTTATTAGCAAATTTTTGCAGCCAATTTCAAGAATAATTGGATAGCTAACCAAGATCCTAACCGTTGGCCGTCGAGGCCGAATGACTTAGAGCCCATGGATCTAATCCTATGGATATATTTGCGAATAAAGGTTCCTTATTCTTCTGTATAATCTAGACAAGAATTAAAAATACTTAGCAGTTATGAAAGGGTATCTTTCACCCCCACTGAGTTAATGAATTCCGCGAGAAATGTTCAAAAACTGCCCCGTCTGTCCATAACAGATATAAGGTTGATATGTCGAACAGCTGTAGCAAAATCTCATGTCTTGGTTTGCTTTTTATTTTTATTGTTATTAGATATAGTTTAAATGTGTTGACGTTGGTTAAATATATTTTAAATAGTTATAAAATTCTGCATCTCTCATAGCAAATATTATTTTCGTTTTAATTAATGCTCACAGCTAGAATTTTTTTGCATTACAGCCGGTGCCGCTCAAAGTCTACTTATTTAAAGCCGGCGAATTTTTATATACTCTATATCTCGAAGAGGAATCGCGCAAAATATCAAGTGTGTTATATTTTTGGAAAGGCAATTTTAAATCCTTTTCAATAAATTAAAAATATACAGGGTGTCCCATTTAAAAAATCTAATTTTCTGTTGATAATTCTTAAATTATTAATTTTAAAAAAATTATACTTAAACCATTAAAGTCTACGTAAAAAGGTGCTTTGGAAATGTTTTCATAAAAATACAAAATTTTCCATAGCAAAAAAGTTACAGTGATTTGTTATTGTCATATTTTTGAAAAACACCCCGTAACTCCGAAACGGTAACAGATATCGATATGCGGTTTTCACCATCATGTTTTTGACAAAAATTGAGCTCCAGACACCGATATTAGTTTTTGGCTATCTCCTATAGAAAAGGGTGTTTCCATTTACAAGCGTCGAATTTGACCCACCCTGTACATGGCCGTACAACTGCCGTTGTTTTTCTTGTATATCTTGTACAATGTTACCCTCCACCTTCATTTTTTCACGAATTCTCTCGTTCATAATTCTGTATAAACGGGAGATTCGGGCTGATCTTCGCCAGAAGTCCATTTCAGTCAATAACAACTTCTTTTTATGTTTTTCGCTTAACTGCCATACCTCAGAGCCATATAACATTACGCTTTTTAGAATCGCGTTATAAATCAGTTTTTTTCTGTGATCCGAGATATCCCTAGACCAAAGCACCGAGTTCAGAGCTCCTATCACCTTTCTGGCTTTACCAATTCGTTCTTCGATTTCCTTTTCGCATCTCCCTTTGCTTGCGATTTTTACCCCTAAATACATATATTCTTCGCAAGCTTCAATTTTTATATTGTTATTTAATACTAGGTCTTCCAACTCGCCACCAACACACATATCTTATCCCCCAGTATTTCCCAAGTAGCATTTTCACGACTTGCGACCACATGTTTACTAAACACAACGTTGGATTAGTTACAAAAAATAGTTAGCTCCCTACCTTGGGTATTAAAATAAATTTAAACGTTTTTATAACGTTGTGCCGACGTTGGACTAGTACTACAGCAAAGTAGAAGCTTCTGCGACGTCGAATAAACGTTGTCTTGTAACCTTTTTTGCTTAAGTGATTTTAGGACAATATAGAGTTTTCCGACGTCAGTTTCAGGACCTATTCCAACGTTATGCAAACGTCGTCTGTTTTACTAATTCCAACGTTGTTTAGATTTCTTTATTCTTACGTTGGTAGGACGTCGAGTCACTACATTTTTGCAACTGTATTGAACCATAACCTTAAATCTTAAATTTTCTCTTCATTGTTCTGTTCAGTCAGACAGTTCAGTGCTGTTTTTGTTTATATAAAAAAAACTTAATTAAAATGGGACATAAGAAAGGTACATATAAAACTAAATTTAAATATACATCGACATATATTACCGATAGTTTATTCACTCCCTCGTTTATTTAGATTATAGAGGGCGGCGCAAGCCAGACTCTAGGATGACTAAATTAGGCAATCTTGCGACTAGTAAACTACCTGTTAAGGCCGAACTGCAACTTTATTAGTCCAGTATGCGACTACTCGAACTACTCCATCTTAATCTCCAAAACAACAAAGTGAAAGCCGCCATGTTGTTAAATAAGAAAATGTTTCGTTCCTAAAATAGCAATTCCTGCTTTTTGAATACATTAACTTGAAATATTTGTCCCTAAAAAACACGCGGAAACATTTTTTTCGACTGCGAATAAATTATTCTCATTTTACTAAAAAAAAATTCAAGAAAATTTTTAAAACTTCTTTAATTTTAAGGCCCATTAGTATTTTTCAAAGTAGAAACAATACATTTATCAATAAAGTTGTTTGCGTTTAACTTTTTTGCCTTGGGTAACGAGTTACAGAGTCGGTTAAAGTGTTTCAATAATTATGATCTTCAAACATCCTCCGCACTTAAATACTTTTGTTTTGTTTTCCTTCACTGCCATCTGACATAATGTCTCTAACTAAATCATAGAAATAATATTTTTACTATAATTGTCCCAACTTAGGATAAAACACGACTTAGACGCCATATTAGTTTTGTATTTCTGTGAATTGGGATTTTAAACAACGCTGCAGTTTGTACTAAATTAGGCTTCTAGACAACGTCGGTATCCAACGTCGTTTCGACCCAAAAATTATTCTCCAAACTAGTGCAGACTAGTGTTGGCACGAGGTTGTGCTGACGTTGCGCCCCGACGTTTGGTCGCGTGACACAACGTTGTCCCGACGTCCAAATGCTGCTTGGGTTAATTTTTCAGTCAAACCATTCTGAAGCAACTAACAAAGGAAAAGTTGAAAGATACTTTAAGTCATCGAGCTAACACCATATGCAGTGTCCAAGTAACATAAGTAGAAACTGCATGTGTATTCAGCATAAGCAGATCTTTAAAAACCCTATTTACGACTTAGGTGTAAAATTAATAAGGGAGAAATTTGCATGGGATATCCTATGATTCCAAAAACGATCCACCACCTGGTATCCGGTATGCCATTCCAATTTTTAAACAGATCTCGACAGTATTAACAATACTTACATGATTCAAAGTAGTCTGCTTATAAATAAAAAAATAATATCAATTTAATAATATATTTTGAAGTAGTACACGCTTTAGAAACTTTTGTTCTAGTTGTCAATACAAACCACATTAACGATAATAAAACCAGATTCTTAAATCAATCTGAAGACTGAAATAGTAGGGACGAAACAAGGCATACCTTTTTACGTAAGCCTATCTAAGGATGTCACAATTTTCCAGGCGGAAATAACGGCAATCTACTATTGTGTAGAAGAACTAATAAGGCAATTCTTTTCACAGACAGCCAAGATCTTCCCAGAGCGCTAAATGCACTCGGTTTTACGCAGGTCAGTTCTAGACTAGTGCGGGATTGTGTGTGTGCTCTAAGTACATTGGGTGAGCGTAGCAATTTTACGTTAGCCTGGGTACTAAAGCACGAGAGTCATCAATACCATTCATAAGCCCAGAACTCTTCTGCGGCGTTACAAAAGCAGTCAATAGAATGGTCACTGAACGATGAATGGCTCACAAATCTATAGAATGGTGGAAAAATTCACGAGGTCAGAGACAGATGAACAATTCATAGTAGAACATTCGCCAAAAGCTAATAATATTGAAGGAAGAAGTCATGTCGGTGCGACAGCCTGCCGAACGTGCGGTTCTCTGTAATATACAATGATAAGCCCTTGACAGAGAGCTATAATGGAGAGTTCAGTTTTCAAGTTGCTAGACTTTTTGAAAAAAAGATAGTACTAGAGAATGTAACCTAAGGATCAGAAGAGGACCATAATAACAATAATAAATCTGTTAAGGTCCTTAGGAAGGTTAAAGACCTCGAAGAATCTAATCTAATCCCAAGGTTGACAAGAGAAACTCCACACTGTTGTATTCAGCAATAAAAAAGATTGGAAGAGAGAAACGTTTGCTCAGCATGTAAAAACCACACTGTATATAATGTGGTATACTGATGCTTCGAAAACCAAATCAGGGACAGGGATATTTGGGCGGAAAACTAAATACTCCAAACCAACAGCCACCTATCCCAGCAACCTTCAGGCAGAAATCTACGCTATTGAGAAATGCGTACAATTTATCTTAGATAGGAACCACAGATATAGACATCAAAAATAAGAAAAGCCATCTTATCCAATAGTCAAGCAGCACTAAAAGCGATCAACTCAGTAACCATTAATTCGAAATTAGAATGACTAGAAGAATGCAAAAAGAATGCCTAGAGAAGCTGAACAAATTAGGCAAGTAAAATAAAGTCCTCCTAGTCTGGGGTGCCAGCTTATCAAGGGTTAGAAGGCAATGAAAAAACAAAAGTAGCGAACACTCCATTAACTGGATCAGAACCGTTCTGCTTTCCAAGTGGAAACCATCAGCTTAAAACAGAATTCGAGAACTTGGAAGACTCCATCCGTAACTTGGATTGGGTTTTCAACAGGACACTGTTCTCTCAACGAATACCTCCGTAGATTGAAGCTAAGAAACAACGACGAATGCAGATTCTGTAGGAAAAAAGGGGGAACACCAGAAGACCTCGTTACTGAGTGCGCCGAGACGACAACCATTCGTGCCTTAAACTTTGGTACAACGGTTATTAAAATATTCTTTGGTACAACTGATATCAGAGATGGAGAACTAGCCTCTATGAAGCCGTCCCAGATATTGGCATTTGTCAAAGCCCTGAGACTGTTATAACTCAGTTATAACTCAAGAAAGGGGGATACTCAATAGATCTATAAGGTCGCGGTGATTAACCACCCCTTCCAAACATTCTATATTCTAAAAGGTTGCCAAATACGTAGTAGGTTCCTTAACTACTCAATAAAGAGAACCTGATCCGTCAAATGAAGACGACATAACTTCTTGAATTGCTGTTCTGTATCTTTAAACTGCAGACTAATGGATGAACAGCAGTATTTAAGTATTGACTTTTAAGAGATTTTGCGAAAGAAATTGCTTTAATAAAGTTTATTCATAGCCTGCTTTCTTTATTTTCTACATCGCTCGTTGATAATATATTCAACAACTTTTCCTGCTACATTAAATTGCGTTGAGACGTCAGTTGGTCATCGCGGAGAAAAGCGTGCGATTCACAGCGAGCCAGCGGAGAATGAATATTCTTTTGGAATGCATTAACGATTATTTCGGTTCAGTTGAGTCCTTAATGTTGCGGCGATGGAGCGAAGAGAAACAGCGACGACGATGACGACGCGACGGTGGCGGCATCGGCATGTGACCACCGCTTCAAAGATGCTAAATGGGCGAAACTGGCCGCATCACAGACGACTATCGGTTAATAGTTCTTGTAAACAATAATAATAAGTTATTTATTGTTATTGGTTTATTTACAAGTCTAACCAAGTACATCGACATAATATAGCATGTTATATTTTCATTCGCTGTCGTTGTTTTCTTATGAATGTAAATTAATATATTCATGTTTGACTACAAAATACCGTATCCTAGGTTAATGTACACTTTTAGGCATTTTTTTCCTCTGTAAAGTAAATTCGAGGGGTATTCTCAGGTATTGTTCAGTTCATTGTTTCCTTTGGCTCCTATGTGGAGCATAGGGCTTCAGTGAAAACCTTCGATATCGTTCTGTTTTCAGCAATTTTCTTAGCTTCTGGCCATGATATTCTTGACTTCGCTAGCTCTTCCATTACGGTTCTGCGCCATGTTTGTTTAGGGCGTCCTCTTTTCCGTTGTCCCTGTGGGTTCCAATTAAAGGCATTTCTTTCGATATTGTGGTTAGGTTGTCTTAGAGGATGCCCTATCCATTACCACTTTTATATGATCACTTCTTTGCCTATCTCAGTTTGGCCAGTTAAATGCAATAGATCTTCATTTTGGATAGTGTTTGGCCAAAATATACAAAGAATTCGTTGCAGGCATCTATTAACAAATGTTTGTAGCTTTGTTGTTAGGGATTTGGTCACTTTCCATGTTCCACATGGAAAAACATTTTAACACCTATGTCTCCCATACAATTACAGTCGACTGCCGTAAGACTGAGATCAAGGACTGCCAAGAGAATGTACATGTTTCAAGTGTGAGAAACCCCTCGAGTAAAATCTAAAATAATAATTAATACGTTTAAGTTAATCTCCACCAATCGTGATACAGATAACCATCTTGGTCCAATTCCTCTTCCTTTAATAACTTTACTAGACGCCAAAATGATATACAAATACTCAATATGGTCCTGTTTCCTGATGCTATCCAAAGTACTGTATAATCAAATAGTTTTATGATGAATTGAACATTGACTTCGGTAGTTAAAAAAATTTAATGTGATTGTCGATATGAATAACGGTTAACTAAATCATAAAAAAATTAGATCATATATTGTATCTCAAATTTTATTGGTTGATAATAGATTATTGCTTAGTTTTCATCTTTGGTTTGGTTGCTGAATCAATTGATTTCGTACCATAAAAAGTATCAAACTATCAATCATCTAACCAAATTGGATGGAGTATCAGCGTTTATGCCGAATACACATGGTCTAATTCGGTCGAGTGGTTGGGTCGATTTAGTCGAGTTGGCCGGAAAAACGGGTAGCTTGTTATTTGGTAATTGTATGTCCCAATTAACTGATTTGAAACCTTGTCCGAGTTGGGTAAGCAATCGAAACAACAGGTCTATATATTTTTTCTGTTAATGTACTTTTTAGTCCATAATCTGCTTTTTTCTTCTTTTTATAATAAGAGATAAAGATAATATAAGGGCAAGACGATTTTATTTACTTTTTGATAAAATAGGAGCCATGCGTGTATCTTAATGAACAGAAATTTCGCTTCCTATAACCGATGAATTTAATTCAACTGATAGTAGATTGTTTAGAAGAGGACTTATCGTGATTTTATGGATCTATTATGTCCACCTTTCTTGAGTGTCATACAGTGTCAGAGCTTTAGCAAAGGCCAGTATCTCAGACTGTTTTAAAGAGGTTAGTTCTCCATCTCTGATATCAGTCGTACCAAAGCTTACGGCACAAATGGTTGGTTTTCCTATTTTCCTCACAGAATCTGCATTCCCCGTTGTTTCTTAACTAACTTCAATGTACTGAGGTGTTCATTGAGAATTAAATTTTTTTTTCGACAGTGTCTTGTTAAAAACCCTCAAGGAAAATCTTTCATTTTTCTCGGTTATAAGTCCTGAGAACTTTATTCGAAAATCTATTCGAGATCGTTGGAGGATTCCCATTTCAAATTACGGATGGAGTCTTTCAAGTCTTGAGTTCCGCTTTAAGTTGGTTTCCACTTGGGAAGCAGAAGAGTTCTGGTTCAGCTGGTAGAGCGTTCGCTCCTTTTCTAACTAGATCGTTTGTTTTTTCATTGTCTTCTATCCCTTGATGGGTTGGAACCCAGAGTAGGAAAACTTTATTTTCTTTGCTTAATTTTTTCAGCTTCTATGCATTCTTTGACCAATATAATTCAACTGACGATTACAGATGGACTTATTGTAAAATCGGATAGTGTGGAAGCAATACCCAATTTCGTTGGGTGGACCAAATTGGACTAGTATTTTAAACTAGGCGAATTTACTGTTTCCGTCTCCTGCCGCACACGTACCTACTACGTACTACGCCTCTCCCGTTTTGTGCCTGCCGCCGCGGACGCATCGCAGCCTCCAACCGAGAGGCCGCGGGGGCCCGCAACCTCCGCGCGTCACCGCCGCTGGACCGTGTCCGACAGAGCGGAGACACGCGGCGGCACGGCCTTTGTGTGTCCTCTGGCCTCCAGTCCCCCCCCCCCCCCCCCCCGCATCCGCGCACAAACCCCCTATGCTAAGCGTAAAATTATCGGACCGTTAAATCAGACGGACGCTGCTGGGAACGTCACTCGCTCTTTTTAGAGTGATGCGAAGAGATTGTGCATGAAACGTTTATTTTTTACCGACTAAATACTTTTTTTACAAAGTTCAGTAAAAGTACAATTTGTTAACTAATATTTCCATGCTCTGCAATAAAGATCCTGAAACAGCGGAGCACATAATATTCACTGCGAGGCTTTGGATCGCAAGCGACACTTTTTATTTGGGAAAGCTAGGCTAGAACCGGAGGAAATATGCTCCCATCCCACAAGGACCTACAGAAGTTAGTGCAGGGCACACGGATAGGATATGAATATGATAGAATGGGTACAGATATAGAAAGGGGACAAACACAATAGGCCTTACAGGTCGCAGTGGTTCCGGAAGAGGACGGCCGGCACCTTGTTATTGATGAAAAAAAACTTGGAAGCGACAGAAATGGATTTTTGGAGACGGGCGCCGCAGGTAAATTCAAAAGAGAAAGATGTACGAACAACAGAATTCGAAAAATTATGGGGGTCAATCGAACAATAGCTGATGACATAAGAACGAAACAATTAATATGGTATGGCCTGATGGCCACGTACAAAGAATATCAGAGGAGAGGCTTCCAAAACAGATCCTCCTCAGAGAGAAGGAATAGACAATGAGCTAAAAGAACGAGAGCTCGTAGACGACCTCTGACTAGATAGGGAACAATGGCGACTGGGCATCGGAAGACGTTGAAGAACGTTTTAAAATCGATTAATATATATATAAGAAAAGAAAAATCCAAATGTTGATTAATAAAGAAAGATTGGAATTCAATCACCCGGCTTAAAATAATCATAACATATTGTCACAATTGAATGGCAGCTGGCTGTATGGTGGCGGGACCAGAAAAAAGCTGGGAATGCGACGACTCAAAACCATTTTCTTCGAGTAGTGAACATTCTTCTTTAGTTAATATTCGGTGATATTGTTTTTGTGTAATTGTAAATAAATCGCCGATGACGCAAAACTTCCAACTCTGGTTCTGTACCCATTAATTTGATATTTATTACAACGATAGATTTCACCCACTCTTCCCCTATGAGTGGTAATTTGAGCGCAGCCTACGTTGCTTTTTCCAGCGACGTGACGGCGGCCGCGTGTGTGGTCACGAGCCGCCAGACCCAGGACTAGCCCACGGCCACTTGCCAATTCCGCTACCATTTGCGATTTAGACTCATTCGTTAATTTATAGATGGATAAAATTAATCTATGTATATTCGTGATTCTCTGTTCGATCTCCCTCCCAAATTATGTCGTCTAGAAGTGTTTGAAGAACTTCAGAATTGTCAGGTATAATCGCAGTACGCGTGCATACTTGAAGTAATTAATTAGGACACCATTTATTTTTATTTTTATGTCAATTTCTTGTCTTATCTTGTAGGGCATTATCGAAGATATATCCCGAGTATATATTATACAATAAGCTTCACTCAGAATCTCGAAATTAGTGGTTTCAATTAGCGTAGAAGTTTGTTTCTCTAATTTCAATGTAGGCATTTAGAACGTCAATATTAGTGTTAGTAATTTTCAATTAGTAGAAAATGTTAACAATTATACTTCAAATATAGCGAATCTTCAATCGCAATTAAAACTGCGGTTGCGATTTTTAAGTCGCAGCAGCTGTAAACTGCGATTGCGATTTTAACATTTACCAAACCAAATTATTTGTAAAAAAATGCTTTTTCTAAATATGCCAATGAGCCATCCTCGTTCCATTTGAAAAAATTGAGATATGATTAAAAATACGATTTGGGCATCTTCTAATTGGCCAGGACAAGGCGCGAAAAACAATAGACGATCAAATCTATTTCTCCAAGGCATCTTGATTAAAATTAGTGTTTTTAACACAGCCATGACATTCCAGATTGAAATTTAAAATATGATTTTTTAAGCGAAAATTCTGACCATTCCTGTGGTAAAAAGCGACTCTGTCTCTGTCTATCTGATTGTTAAAATCACCTAGTATTATAGTAAGTTCATTTTTTTTCTTTCCAGGAGTATTTTAATTCTTTATAAAAGTATTTTATTTCATTATCATGTTTGTCTGTAGTTGAGGCATACCACTGAATCACATTAATGTTGACTGGGCAGGTCCTAAGCTGTAATAAGAGGGTTCTATTCTATATGTATTTGGTTTAAAATTAATCACAGACTGGTTAAGATTGCGTCTTAGTATAATATTAACGCATTTCCAGTAATTTGGTAAGTAATTTCCTGAACACTCGAGTGGGGGTGGCGTTTTCATGCTGGCAGTTTTCCCATTTCAACTCACTTATTCCGAGGATGTGTTGGTTCATATTCTTTTCATTTCATTGGTAACGTTATCTAAATTTCCTGACGAATATATGCTATGAACGTTCCACGTGCCTGTACGTAGATCTGATTTTTGATTATCCACATTCGGGTGGGTCCCCAAATGTTTGTTAATAATTTGTCAAACAAAATGTGCAGTGTAAACTGTGTATCGAGCTCACAAGACTCACTAAACTTCTATTATATACTATTATTTATTATTCATACAAGATTTATTACAATAATTATAATTTATCAAGTTAAAAGGTAATAAATTACCATAAGGTAATAAGTTGAAAAGTGATGAAAGTAATAAAGTGAATAACATATAGTAAAATTTAGAGTTAAAAGAAAAAGCTAAAGAAGAAGTAAAAGTGTGTCATTTTTTGTAAAAAAAATATATTTCGTCTTTAGCTAGCAAGGCAACGTAAAGAGCCTTCGGGGTCATCTGACAGCTACCTCGATCAGACAGGGAATGGGGACAGGTCTGGCTTAAAAACAAAGTTAATATTACGAACTTGGACGAAAAACACTATCATGATTAAAAAACGAACATAAACTTATTGGCTGGTTGTTTCAATGATGTTTAATCAGATTAATAATAAATTCATCTGTAGTTAATAGAAAATAAGAAATTTACTACTAATTATCTTATGTTTTAATTTTTTCTCCTATATCATAGTTCCCATTGATATTATTCTAGTGTCATTTTAGAAATACAAGATGCACCGTTTACTCCTGAATACAGTCAAAATACTTCCTTTAAGTTTTGATTACACATATTAACCACATCCGCAATACAAGTTTCTACCATGCATTAGTTAGTTAATTAGTTACGTCTCAATACGGGGTGTTTCTCAAAAGTGGCTCACCCCTATAATTTTTTAATTTGTTCAGACAGAAAAACGAGATATGGTTTGTTAGTACCTGACCTAAATTAGGATTGATTGACGTATTCAATTGTTTTCGGTCATTTCCGGTGAAACAGGAAAACTTTTGATTTTTTCAATGACACTATCGGTACTTTTTTACTTTATTCGATAGCAAAAGACATTCTTAATAGAATGACATATCATACGTATGTGAACTTTGGCATTTCCGCATATGGCTAATTTGAAATTGTAACATACTGTTCATAACGATAATTTGACTCGACCAAGTATGTGGTACCAAATTATTCATAAAAAAATGCCTTTTACAATATTATGCTAATAAACCACCCTCGTTCCATTTGAAAAAAAATGAGATATGATTAAAAATACAATTTAGACATCTTTTAATCGGCCAGGACAAAACACGATAAACATTAGACGATCAAATATATTTTTCCAAGGTTCCTTGATTAAAAATTAGCGATTTAACACAGCCATGGCACTCTAAATTAAAATTTATTAAAAAAATACCGAGAGTGCCATTTAAAAATCAAAAGTTACCTTGAAAAGACTAGCTGCGAGAGGGCCGAAGCCATGATTACTAAATCCCGCTTAAAGGTGGGGATTCCTAGCGACGGCTAGCGTCCGCATACCGCCGGCGCCGCACACTGGTTCGTTTCTCTATAAAGTGATTCATTATATAATGAAGTACAGGTTTTGGCCTTGTTTTGGCCAGGTATGCTCATAAAAACGAACCAGTGAACGGCGGGCCGCGGACGCCAGATGTCGCTAGGCATTCACACCAGATACGTGACGCAGTCCGTCCCAATCATAGTTCATAAACCGACCTAGTTATTATTTTACTATTATATATTGCAAACAATTAATTTGCTGACATTACATTTCATGTTATTGAATATTAGATATACCTATTCACTTTATGATTAACTTTCGTACAGTACGCAGTTACTTTATATTGTCAAATTATTAAATTGTAATTTTCTTGAATAAAATAAATTTTTTAAAAACAAGTTAGTTACAATAAAATACATAACTGGCGCAGTCAATCGTGTAGGTGTCTCAGAGATTCCTGGTTTTGCAAGCAGTCCCACAAAAAGACGTTGCCGAAGTCCAGAAAATCGTCAGTTTTAACTGTTTGTTGAGGCACAGAATCTAAGGCAGGAAGACCACAGTTAAGAAGAAATTAATCTATCATGAGGCAGATCATCCCCTTCCTGCTCCTTCTACCCATCGCTATGAACTTAGAAGTAAAAAAGCATTAGCAATCCCATACTACCAATGGCCATAGGAAAAACCTATATATCTGCCACGAAACACACATCCAATTTTCACATAAACCTTACAAGAATCGAAAATTCCTTATTTAATATAAAAAATATTTTAATTCAATTGGACAAAGATATTTTAAATAAAAAACAAAACGAAAGTTTTTCGATTCTTACGTTTTACAAATTTAATCAAACCTCTGAATATCTTCAAACAATTTTGAGAAATACCAAAATTTTTCACAAGTTAATCGACAAAAAAGGAGACTACTTAACGTAGTAGGTCAGGTCGACAAATGGCTCTTTGGCACTCTAGACTCAGACGACGAAACCCGCTACAATAATTATTTCAATACACTGACAAAAAATCAAGACATTTTAAATAAAAATTTTTATAAAGAACAATCAATTCTATCCACAGTTACCCAGGAATATACTAAAAATTTAGATAAAATCAACAATAATCAATTACTTATATTAGAAAAAATTAATTTACTTGACAAAAATCAGCTAAACCTATCTAGTGCCTTATATATTTCCTTAATTTTGGACAACGTAATGTTACAATTAAATACATTAAATTCAATAATTAATAATATCGAAAATGCAATCTCATTTGCCCATGTAAATAAAATGCACAACTCTATACTTAATCCAAACCAACTCTTAACATTAATAGAAAATATAAAAACAATATACGGTCCAAACCGAATACCTGAATTCAAAGAATTAATAATTTTTTATAATTATCTATCTGTTCAAGTCATTATTAAAAATAATTCAATACTCTTTTCAATACACACACCAATTATATTACCCACCCACTACATCCTTCACAAAATATTCCCAATACCTATTGTAAACAAAACTATCCTTCTATCTAACCCTTACATCCTACTCACAAAAGAAGATTACTGGACCACAGAAGAAGAATGTCCACAACTAGAAGACCTTTTCATCTGTAAACAAACCGCCTTATCAAAAGACGAACACTGCCTCTTCGAGCTTTTTAAAAACATCAAATAATATATGTCCAATGATCAACGTTAAGTATACAAAAAGTACCATTCAACGCCTATATGGTAACGAAATTTTGGTAATTCCTGTAAACGAGACAATTGCCCGAGACAAATGTCAACGAGGACTATACAAATTCTCTGAACCAAGCATCGTCAGCATATCTTCATGCCCTGTTGAGATAGGAAACTTAACTTTTGAAATCGAAACAAAAACAGAATTTCAATATGTTTTAGAACTGCCAAAATTCTCCTATTCCCAAGATAGTAACAACATCTCCAAACTAACCCTCGAAGAAATAAACTTAGACGAGATGAAGAAAGCACAGAAAATACTGTCAACACTCCAGCTACAGCCTCTGGACAATCCCGGATCTTCATTGAACCTTGCGACAGCTTCAATTTTCACCAGTGCCGCCCTTGTATGCGGAGTCCTTCTATATATTGATGGAAAAAATGGAAGAAACCCGTTTCATCCCAAAACAACCACCAATACAAGAATGCCCCTATGGACAACCCCTTAGAGGAGATTCGAAAAAACGACCAGCCATTGCAGCCCTTATTTTCCGAACTTGAGGAGGGAGGAGATACGTGACGCAGTCCGTCCCAATCATAGTTCATGAACCGACCTGGTTATTATTTTACTATTATATATTGCAAACAATTAATTTGCTGACATTACATTTCATGTTATTGAATATTTGATATACCTATTCACTTTATGATTAACTTTCGTACAGTACGCAGTTACTTTATATTGTCAAATTATTAAATTGTAATTTTCTTGAATAAAATAAATTTTTTAAAAACAAGTTAGTTACAATAAAATACATAACTCACCTTAAGATGGGCTGGTCACATATGCAGGATGCAAGAAAATCGCCTACGAAATCCCTTAAAATCTTAAATCTCTGAAGTCTCTTCTTTACGGTGAGTTTTTAAACGGTAAAAGAATTTATTTTTTCTGTTTTAATATTTTCCATGAAAACTTAAAGGGATCCAGAATCAGTGGGAGGAAGCAGTTCACAACGCAATGGAGAAGAATAACGCTAGAACGCAATGGAGAAGAATAAAATTGTAAACTCAGTTATCAACGACAACCAAAAAGTAGAGAGGTTACAAAGTAATGAGATTTTTGAGATTTCATGAAAGAACACGCCTTTCGTAACCATCTTCTGATGCGTATCAAATACTCGTGAGCGAGTAATGGCAATTATGATAATGAGTTTAGAATAAAGACATGAGTGGTATTCGGAGATATGAGTGATCAGTTAAAAGATAAAAAGATGCTCATCATCCTAAAGAAAAAAGAATATGACAGCTGCACATGATACCTCTGCTTAGTATGGCCTAGAAACTACGGTATTTACTCGAAATACCGCAGAACAATTATAAGTTGCAGAAAGAGCCATGGAGAGAATCATGTTAGGAATCACTAAGGGAGACAAAATACGGAACACCCATATACGTGAAAAAACCAAAGTAATAGAGGATGTTAAAACAGTGGCAGTGGATCGCATATGTGGCGCAACAGGATCCTGATGGTTCAAAAAAGAGGTCGATGACGTTAGAACAGTGGCAGAACGATAATAGATGAGAGACATTAGCAGAAAGATAATAGATGAGAGTGGCTAGAGATATGGCCTAGCATGAGGCTTATATGGAACACTGGATGGAACCAAGCTGAGAAAAAAAAGGAGAGTTTAGAAAAATAATATTAATTTTTGCTTTTTACCAAGATTAGGGTTCAGAGTTTAGGCCGTAATTAAAGATGTCCCCCATTTTAGAAATGACTCGAAAAGTATTATCTTAGAAAGTTTTTTTTTGTGATAACCCCACGCCCAATCCTGAATTTAAAAAATACTTCTCAATTTGAGCTAAATGCGATCCTGCACCCGATTGGCCGTTCGCTAACGAACGTTATCGACAAAGTCGCATGTCTCCATCTCAAGTTATTGTTTTGTCTGCCGGTTCGTTTTTTTCCCTCCTCGCTTTCCTCCTTTTTTTCCCGATTATTTTATTTTTCGCTGCGCTTTGCCCGGTACCGGCCGGTCGGCCATTACGACTCAAGGATTTTCGTCGATAAAATTGACCACTAAGCGGCCCGAGCTGCCCGCGTTCGCACCAGTTTATAGTCTAAACGCTTTATCCCGTGTATTTTCGTAACGCGATTCAGTTTATTTTTATTCGATTCGATATATTTTACCTTTTAATTGCAGGTACTTTGATACGACTTAAAGAAATAAATATGTAACTTAAATTAGAGTTGTCTCCGATTTCATTATGAAGGCTGTCTACAGGTTTATTGATGTCTTCTTTTATATGACTTTTGCAGAAAGCCTGTCTTGAAGCAATTTATATATAAGTCCGGTTCTACAGCGTGATCCGCCAACCAAATCTTTCTCTCAATATATCCCAATTCTCTCCCAATACCCCACAAATAACCCTTCTCTTTCTCCCCCATATCAGCAGGAATAATAGCTGACCATACTACTCCTCGGAGGTGGACTGTTTTTAGTGGGTAACAATTCCGAGTCCCACACTGTCTAGGGGTTATGTCTATGACCGTCTCTCTTGAGATGGTTATGGGAATGATCACTATTCACTGGTTCCTTGCCGCTATTGCCTTCTGTCCATCTAGTCATCGGCTTGTAAAATGCGCAATGACATTGCCTTTGTTACCCCCTTTAACCATGTTTCCTTTTCGTCGTTTTCGTTTTCCAGTTGGGGTCCATTTCATTATATTCTTTGGTAGCCTTTCTTCTCCCATTCTGTTTACATGCCCATACCAAATTAATTGTTTTTTTTTGGATTTATACTATGATGGTTATCTCTTTCTTTGTTATTCTTCTTATTTCTTCATTTCGCATTTTTTCCAATTTTGATTTTTTTGCCGATTTTCCATTTCAGTCCATTTCAGTTGCTAAAAGCTTTCCTTCCATGGACTTGCTTTTCTGCCATACTTCAGCGTCATAAGTAAGTGCTATAGTATCATATATGCGGGTTTTTGCTGTGATATTTATATTTTTTTGCCAAAGAATAGAATTTAGTGCCCCTGTAATATTTCTGGCTTTGTTGATTCTGTTATTGATGGTATTGTCGCATTATTATGTATTTTAGTACCTAGGTATGTGAATTCAGTACAAGATTTTATTTTGTTTCAGTTTTCCATTTCTAAGTCTTGTCCTTTGTTGTCCACACATAGATATTCTGCCTTTTTAAAATTTATTTGTAAACCCCATTTATGATACTCATTTAATTTTCTAAACATATACTCAATGTCCTCTACATCTCTGTTTTATTTTGGAGTGGTATGCCCATTCCACTACATTTTCGTCTTCATTGTTCCAATGCTGCATCTAGGTAAATGTTACAATTGGAGATGGACTTTGTCTGGATTAATCTAACGTCATCCCAGATTTAGGAAACAAGGTCTAATTATCAAACTCCTAAAAAAGGAGATACCACCAACTGTAACAACTGAAGAGGTATTATTTTGAACACCATTCACAAGATAATATCCTCTACAGTTCATTCAATGTTAAACTCCTATCTAGAGCATACTTTAAGAGAGAACTCAGCTGGTTTTCCATCGAACCACTCGTGCATTGATCATATACATATAAATACATTGCATTATCACATCAGCCAATAGAATGAGTATGCGTATAGCCACAAATTTGACCGGTTCAACGAAATTTTATTTATAATTTTAAAAATGTGTGTGGGTGTTAATGTGTTCATGTCAATTAAATTTTAGACATATATATATGTGTATAACTAACAAGATATATCTACGTTCAATGTTGATCATTACATTGAAGATGATCGAAACGTCGGAATATTAGTAAAGTTTATCCTAAATTCTATTTAAAGTGTATTATTAAAAGCAGACCAAATACCAAACATAAGTTAACCAAAATTATACAAAAGAGGGTCAAAGAAGTAAACAACAAATAAGTCAATAGAATTTAGGTAAATAGAATTATCTCGTATAAGGGATATGATGGTATGAAAAACTCTAAAAGAAAAAGATGGCATCAAAGAACTCTACAGAAATAAATAATGCAATCTTCCGCACAACGGTAGAACCAGAGATAGTTTTAACTTGGGGATAGGAGTAAAGCAGGATTACATATTATCGCCGCTTCTATTTAATATTGTAGTCAGTAGAGTTTTGACTAAAGCTACAGCAAACATTAGGGGAAAACAATGGACTCTGACATCGCATCTGACGGATCTTGATTATGCTGATGATATTTGCCTCACAACACAATCCCTCAAAGACATTAAAGTTTTGCTTAGCTCAGACGCCTAAAAACAGAAGCAGACAAGGATTAGTATTAGAGTAGTATTTGGTATTAACATCGAAAAAAGAAAATCAATACGCAGGAAACAAAAATGCCGAGAACGTAATAGACTTTACTTACATGGGAAGCCTGTAATAGCAAACGGTGGCGCATAGGCGGATTTTGTCAGCAGAATCAGTAATGCGAGGCGAGCCTTTGGCCAACTAAAATCAATTTGACCTCCCGTTAACTCTTCTCACAAACTAACCTAAGAATATTCAGTTTTTACATCAAACCAGTGCCACTATATGGCTATGAGATATGGAAAGTAACAAAAATATCCACTAATCGCCCACAGGCGTTTGTCAATCGCGGCTTCATCTTACAAATTAACAAGAAGTAGGCACTGAGATTCATAAAAGAAAACGAGGGTGCATAGGTTACAATTTGCGGAAACCTGATAGTAATATGGAGAAAGCAGAGCATTAGACTGGATGGAGACGTTCCATATTCGATGAGCTTCAACAAATAGAGTTAACATGGAACGAAGCAAAAACATCAGCCAGAAATAGGACCCGATGAAGAGATTTTAGTTGTTTAATTCGCGTAGAGGATATATAGTCCTCGGATATCGGATATCTGATCATTGACATCTAATTACTGTTTAAGTAAAATTTTATTATAGGTGAATAGATTACTGACACTGCTTCGTTCGTTATTTGTTGTTTCGTGTTTAGTGAATCTTCCGTGAAGACCATTGTTGGCCATCTAGTGCGGCTACTAGAACCTAGAAATAGAAAGCAGATATTGGAAAAGCGGCTCAACTAGCAGTATGATGGAGGGTTTCTTAAGTAATTGTATTTAAACATGATATAAATCGTCAATAACTAATTATTTTTAAATTAATGGATTTAAAAATAATATGTTTCTACATTAATAAGGAATATATTAACTAACGATGGCTATATAGGAATAGAAATACTGGTTGGTATAAGTTATAATCGTTCTCTTGATTATTTATCTATATTCAATAACTTTTCCGGTGTAACAAGAGACAATTATACCAAATATTGGTGGAGAAATGCTAGATGCTAATTTGGTATTCTGAAAATAATTTGGCTGAAATATTCATGAATATTTCAGCAAATTCATTTTCAGAGCTAATTTCCAACTTCAGCTGGGCCTTTAAATTGTCATAAGTTAAACTCTAGTTGCACGATGGAACTCAAACTTGAAACATAAATGTTGTTAAATGACACATACTTTTTGATTATCTTTTCATGATGTGAAACCCCTGAACCGACATTAAAACATCCTGGCGAATTTACATAACTGATTAGATTATGATGGGCTTTTTGGCCTAAGAAACGTTAGAAATTCATATTGTTTTGATCGCCAATTATTCAGCATGAAATTTCATGAGAGACCTATTTAGTACCGGTGTCCAAAAAGAACGCTGTTAGAAATAAAATGTTTAGATTTTTTAAAAAAGACATCGGATTTGCAATATCCCAGCTATTAGGTAGCACAAACTTTAATAATAATAATTTTTGGCTATGAGAACATACTTACTTACCCACTTAATGCTATTACTCACTAGTGAGTATTTGACACGCGTCAGAAAATGGTTACGCAAGGCATTTTCTTTCATGAGCTTTTCTGTGACTGAAAAGCCCGATACGTGATGTTATTTCTCTTCCGCACTCCGGACATTCAAAAATCTCATTACTTTGTTGCCTCTTTTCTTTTTTTATCGTTGTTAATTGATTTTACAATTCTCCGTTGCATTTTATTGTGTGTTGCTTCCTCCCAATGATTCTGGATGCTTATCCCCTTTAAGTTTTCATGGAAAATATCCTTGTACTTTTTGAGTTGTCCACGTGGTTTCCTCTTACCTTCTGTAACCTCACCATAAGGAAGAGATTTCGGTAGGCGGTTTTCTTGCATCCTGCATACATGACGAGCCCATCTTAAGCGGGATATAGTAATCATGACTTCAGCACTCTCGGAGCTAGCTTTTTCAAGGACAGGTACGTTTGAGATATGGTGGGATCATTTAATTCTTAACAGTTGTCTAAGTTGTCTTTGTTGGAACTTGTTTAATGCGTTCATGGTTATTATTGCTCGGTACACTGCAAGTTTCTTTCTTGTGCTTAAGTCGTGATTGTAGAAAACCCTGTCTTTTAATTTCCAGAATGCTCTTGAGGCGCTGCTAATTCTTTGCTGAATTTCAGAGTCAATATTGGCCTTTTCCGAAATCAAGCTGCCGAGGTAATTGAATTCCGCCACATATTCCAATAGTTTTTCTCCGATTTTTATTCATTGTTATGATTTTCCAGGAGAGTGCACATTATATTAGTTTTATCGATGTTTGGGCATACAAGGCCCAAAGCCTTGTATGCCCAGGTAGATGTGTTCAGCATTTCTTGTAATTGCTGTAACGTTTTTGCATATAGAGAGCAGTCATCAGCGTATAGTTCTGTGATGAATTTTGTACGTGTTTTTGTCCCGAGTCTTTTTATGTTGAACAGACCGTCTCCGTCGTCGTATGTGTATCTAATGAGAACATAACGATTAGGATATTAACATTAAGATAAATTAAGGGACACAGAAAAACCTTAAAGTATGTATAATACAAACAGAGACGAGACCTGAATTAAGTATTATATGGCCTTGTAAAGTTAATCTCGGGCGTTAGAATCGCGCCGCGTCTCGAGACCGGCTCTGGACCGAGGCAGGCCCAGCAGGGCGTCCGACCCATCGCCATGGGGTGGACGACGATCGCCCTTAAAGTCAAGCCGCTTCGTTTGCATAGTGGGATCGTTTGTATTGCTTTCTCTATTTTTCACGAGCTCGACACCTCCAGACAAGTCGAGATTAATAGATAATAATAAATAATAAGAAGGTATCGGGACGAAAGACTTAGGATTTATGACAAGTGATTTTGGTTGGATGCATTTAATGATGTCTGAAAAAGAAAGAACAAGAAATCAAGTTCGTATGAAGGAATTATGTAGATTGTAGATTATATGGGAGGGGGGAAGTTAATCACTGCGAGTTAACAGATCTACTTTGTCCCCCTTCCTTGAGATATAACTCATCACAGTCTCAGGGCTTTGATAAAAGCCAGTATCTTAGACGGTTTTACTCCATCTCCAATATCAGTCGTATGTCTTTAATTAATATTCGGTGGGCGTACTAAAATTTAAGGCACGAATGGTTGTCATCTCGGCACACTGATTGATGAGGTGTTCTAGCCCCACAGAATCTGCATTTGCCGTTTTTGCTTAGCTTCATTCTACTGAGGTGTTCATTGAGTGTCCTGTTAAAAACTCTGTGACAATCGGAACAGATAACACACAACACAAAATTTACCCATTGGACTAAGTGTATTTTTAGTAAAAAAAATATATTATTGGCCGAGATGATTGGAGCAATTTGGGAGATCTCCATTTCTAGTCGTAGGTACGTGTTCAGATTAATGCCATATACAACATAATAGATAGTTGACTGCTCCATCAAGAGGTCTAGGGCGAGTGTCTTTATGTTGAGCATGTTTTGTATAAAGCTTGCAAGGGCATTTGCCAATTTAATTTTTTTTATCCACACCACCAGCACGGTCTTTCTGCCATGGAGCAAGGGCAAAGACACACCTACCTGCTGAGCTTTATCCAGGCTCAGAACTCCAATGCAAGGACATCGAGTTGGCGAGTCATCAACTCGCAGGAGGAGGGTCATGGTCAGGTTCTCACATTAGGAATTGATCTCAAATCCAAGGAGGCAATAGAGAAAGAGGGATATATCCTCTATTATAAATTCGGGATAACACCGATATCAGGTCGAAGGAGAGACCAAGTTAAAGAGGTGGAGAAAATGGAGACAAGTCCTCCAGCCTCCACCTCACGGGTATCTTAGCCGGAGACAGGCTCCTCGACTGTGCAGGGCGGCAAGGAGGGCCAAACTCCAACCGTGGAAGGGTGTGTATACCCTCAGAGGAGAAACATCTGTTGTCAGAGGAGGATGGGAAATACCCTGTCTCCCTATAAGATGTATGATGGATATAACCTTGATATAACTCAAGGAAGGGGGACACAATAGATCTTTAAGGTCGCAGTTATTAACCTCAAATATCATCAGATATGTAATAATATTAGTATCAAAACCTAAAAACCGAGCTTACGTGTGACACTGCGGTAATGAAGTGTATAGAAATAAACGATGTTATTACAATTTTAGAAAAAATGTGACAACTCCGCCACCGCCAGTGCAGTTTAAAAATGCCGATCTCGTGATTATGCATATGCATCGGCTGGTTCGAGCTCCAGCCTCTAAACTCAGAGCAATAAAGTGATAAATATAATATTTTTTAACTAGCAAGTTCAAAAGATATGTTGTTAATCTGGAATTTCCTATGGCAGTTATTTATAGAGGTGGAAATAAAATCTACGAATTTCAAGGAGTCAAAATGCTTAAAATATTGGTTAATAAAAAAGTCTAATCACAATTCTAATTACCATTCAAAAACTACTCCTTATATTGTTAAAAATGTCAGTGTAACTTCCAAATTGAGGTATCACTTGTAACTCACACATTTTTTTTAGGTTCTTTAACTCATTTTCTATTGTTTGTTTAATCCAAGTATTTCTTAAAGGACTGTAGAGTGATTGATGTGCTTCATTTTATCATTACACCCTACTATCTTTATTTTTTGGGATTAGTAGTGCAAATGAAGAAAAGTTAAATCACATAATCACATTAATCCACCATCCTCCAAGAATTCCTTATCGGAGGATGGTGCACTAGTACGTCCTCCAAAGCATGAGCCTATATATAGCACATATCTAAAGAGTCAATTCTTTTCTTATCACCCGCATTTATAGTGTCATATTTAGAACCTTGTTCTGCTTCAGTTTTTTCTTTGAACTCCTGCTTAACCCAGAAATCTATCATTGACATTTAATTGTTTCTTTGTCAAAACCATGTCTGGTTGATGTGGTTTAAAACAATAGGAGTTATCCAATGAACACTATTCTTTGGAGAATTGTTTAATCATATTTGGAACGCTGTTCCTTCTCAGTCTTGAGTAAATGGTACTTTCAGAATTCGTTAGTTTGGCAGCCAGAGCATTAACATGTATTGGTAATTTTTATTGGTGCTTTGAACTTCGTGCAGCGATTTCTTGTTTGACACTGTTGAGCATCAGTTCGTGCCGAATATTGAACATAGATCTAATAGCTTTAGTATGAAACTGAAACCTTTCCAGGATTTCTATGTTGTTATTTCTTGCTGTTCCTCAGAGTTCTATTCCCTATGTCCAAACAGCCTTTAAAATGGTTTTGTAGACTGTTATTTTACTCTCGTTTGTTAACTAAGAATTTTTACCAATCAGCCAATACATGGATCAGAGTTTTGCGTCCACTGATTTTCTTTTCCTCCAGAAATGTCTCTGCCAGGTGAGCCAAGAGGCCTGAGACCTGAGACAAACATATCTGATAAGAATCTAGATGCATTTCTAAGTATTTTTTGGTAATGTCATGTAGAATTTGTTCTCCTTTTAGTGTGATGAACAAGAATGTTTGCATTGATGGGCAATCGCCTTTTAGTAGTGTAAAAGTAATGTGGACTGATTGTGTTTGGTTAGTCTATAACTGGTTAAATATATGTTTTATTATTTTTTTCTCCATGGTTTCAGTCTTTTATCTATCTCAATAATTTGCCTATCTCTGTAATATAATGGCCATCATCGGCATACGTGGCAATAAAAGTTTTGTCATCAACGGGGAAGTCCGTTGGCAGCAAAAATAATCTGATTTCAAATAAGATAATCACTGATAAGCACTGATTAACTAAACTTTACAGCTTTTTTTTCTCTAAGTAGCTTTTCAGGATGAGGTAGAAGGACGAGGTAGGTGTTTTTTGATGTTCAAGAGGAAACCATGATGCCCAAACCAAACCAGACCTTATCAAAAGCTTGCCTTATATCTAGATGTAATAATAGGAATTGACCTCAAATCCAAGGAGGCAATAGATAAAGAGGGACATAGCCTCTATTATAGATACGGGATAACACCGGTATCAGGCCTAAGGAGAGACCAAGTTAAAGAGGTGGAGAAAATGGAGACAGATCCTCCAGCCTACACCTCACGGGTACTCAGCCGGAGGCAAGCTCCTCGACTGTGAAGGGCACGGAGGGCCAAACTCCAACCGTGGAAGGGTGTGTACCCTCGGAAGAAGAACCCCTACAACAGGGGTATGATAGGTTATAGACTGTGTAATGACTCAAGGAAGGGGGGCACAATAGATCTTTAAGGTCGCAGTGATTAACCCCCCTCTCACTCATTCTACATTCTACATCTAGATACACAGAGCCGAGCAGTATTTCTTATTATCTAGCCGATAGTACATATAAATCTGTCAACCTAGGTCCTGAATCTGAATTGATGATTAAGAATTAATTTCCTAACTAGTGGGAGGAGACTAATCGGTCTGTAGGATGAGATTTCTTCTGGCTGCTTTTCAGTTTTGGGTATCATGACTACTTGAGCAAGTTTCAACTTAAATAGGTAGTGGGAGAGTTTTGCTTCTATAGCAAAATTAATAGGATGTTTGGTTTGGACTTTTGGAGTATCACGTAATTGACGTGTTTTTAGAATTTAGTTATTTGATGAGTGGGAGGGGGGTTAATCACTGCGACCTTACAGATTTATTGTGTTCCCCTTTCTTGAGTTATAACTCATCATACAGTCCCAGGGCTTTGACAAAAGCCAGTATCTGGGACGGTTTTACAGAGGGTAGTTCTTGATCTCCAATATCAGTCGTACCAAAAATCATGGTATGAATGGTTGTCGTCTCGGCTTAGGAAGTGATGAGGTGTTCTGGTGTTTTCCCATTTTCTCCCACATAATCTGCATTCACCGTTTCTTCTTAGTTTCTATCGACTGAGGTGTTCATTGTCAGGAGACAGTGTCCTGTTAAAAAACCGCGTGACAATCCGAAGATTGTGTCTTACTTAAGATCTTTGATTTTTCTTGGTCGTAAGCCCCGCAAGTAATTGACGTAACTATCTCAGCTACTTTTGTTGTAGTTGAAAGAGGAAAAGGATTGTGATTCTTTCAACTGTTAAATGTTTCAACCCAATATCTGCGTTTTTGTCGGTCTGAGGATCCGGCTTCTACAGACTCTCTGCATTAATCTCGGGCTGTTTACTTAGACCGTGACCGGTCCGATAATCGGCTTCTTCTGGGAACGCTTCCTACGCGCTCGGCCGGCGGCGGCAGGTCCGTCAAAGACAATGGCCATTATCTCACTCTCGGGCGAGATGATGAACAGTCGTCCCGCCGTAACGGAAATATTTATGGACCGACCGGCCGAACGGCGTACCGCGCTCGCCGCCGCCGATGCTGATGATGCCGCAGCGGCGAACGGCTTAAGACCCGTCTGGATCGTCGTCACGGATTAATCAGCCGGTCAGAGGCGGACACGCAAAAATTACTTATATTTTACATATAAGGCGAGAGTAGAATAACACTATATTATTTCATGATCATCATTATCATTATCTTCAGCTTGTTCAACCATTTCCAATTATGGTGTAACCTCCTTCACTCTCCAACTCCCACTGGATGACATACCAAGAATTTACAACTTATCTTCAGCTTGTTCAACCATTTCCAATTATGGTGTAATCACTCCTCACTCTTCAATTCCCAGTGGATGACATACTAAGAATTTACAACTTTGGGAAACACCTCACTGTAGTTTTGAGTAATAAGTAATAAAAGGGATTGGAAGGAAGAAACGTTTGCTCAGCATGTAAAAGACCATACCATAACGTGGTATACTGATGCTTCCAAAACCAAAGCAGGGACAGGGATAGAAGTATTTAGGTCCAAAACTAAATACTTCAAATCAATGGGCACACACCAGCATCATTCAGGCAGAAATCTACGTTATCGAAAGATGCGTACAATTTATTTTAGATAGGAACTATCGTAAACAGGAAATAGCCACCCTATCCGATATAGTCAATCAGAATTAAACGCGATCAATCATTAATTCGAAGTTGGTCAAAGAATGCTTAGAGAAACTCAACAAATTAGGCAAAGAAAATAAAGTCCTCCTACTCTGGATGCCTACTCACATCCATAAGGGATAGAAGGCAATGGAGAAACAAATGATCTAGCTAGAAAAGCCGCGAACACTCCACTAACTGGACCAGGAATGGGTGTCCCCCAACGGTCTAAGACGCTCGAAAAAGTTCCTCAAAACTTACGACCGAGAAAAATCAAAGGTTTCCCTTGATATAAGGAAAAACAATCTTCGGATTGTTACGGGGTTTCTGACAGGATACTGTCTCCTCAACGAAAACCTCAGTAGGCTGAAGCTGAGAGATAATGGCGAATGCAGACTCTGTGGGGGAAAATGGGGAAACACCAGAACACCTTATCACTGAGTGCGCCGAGACGACGACCGTTTGTGCCATGAACTTTGGTACGGCCGCTGTCAAGGATGGAGAGCTGGCCTCTGTGAAGCCGTTTCAGATACTGGCTTTTGTTAAAGCCTTGATACTGTATGATGAGTTGTAACTCGTTGTAACTAAAGAACAAACAATAGATTAACTAGATAGTGATTAACTCCCCTCCTAAACATTCTATAATTCTTCAACCTCCCTCACATATTTAGATCATTTTTGCAGGCCGGATCTTTTACAATATGTTTGTAGTTGGACACATTGTTGTCTATTGTTGGCTATACGGGTTGGTAAGTTATCCCTGCTAATTTCCTAATATTTGGGACCAAAATATTAGAAAATTAGCATTTCAGGTTTGGTCCTCTTCTAGATATCTTAATTTCTCGTGGGCACTATGCCGTAATTTTTGTGGTCCATCTGTTGTACGTCCCTCTTGCCGATGTCCTGCCCTTTGCCATTTGAGGGATTTCCAGCATATTTCGTTTAATTTCCTTATAATGTCCGTTTTTAGTGTCCAGGTTTCGCAGGTCATGACTGGTGGTATACAATGGTCGATTGTTTTCTTCTTTAGATAAAGAGGCATTCTAAATTTGAATATGATTCAGTTTCTTTCAGAAGTACTCCATGCTAACTTAATTCTTCTGTTGATTTCTGGTAGTAGAGATCCCGAGCGGTGAATTTTTGTCCTAAATATATATATTCTTCCACTGTTTCCTGTGTTGTGTTATTAATTAGAATGTCTTTTCTGTTAGTTTAAAAGTTTACTGTACATTACTTTAGTTTTTGCTAAATTTATTTTGAAACCTACTTTAATGCTGGCTGTATTTAGTTTCCTAAATTTGTGCTTGTAGTTCTTCAGGGCCAATTAGGACTATGTCCTTCAGGGAATCTTAAATGGTTAAGATATACCCAATCTATTTTTAATCCTTTGTTGGTCCAACCAAGTACTACTTTATGTTAAAGGGAATATTTCTGGAGCTTACCCAACCAGGTTTCACAATGCGAATTCACCTCAAATATCCATGTATTTGGACATTGGTAAGTAGACTCTCGTTATAACAAAACAAAAATTTTGTGACCTGGATAAGCTCGATAATTAAATTCTAAAACTAACCCATTCCATATCTCCCATCTCAACATTCTATATACTATTATTCGGATTTATTGATTAATTATCTTCAACAATCTAGTGTCACCTGATATAAGTTTAAGCTTTCTCCGACGCATATTTGCCGCTTAACAGTTTCGCCTTCCAATCGATAAGGCTAATTGGGGTAACCTCTCTGACCCCAACGCCCTATCTTGTCAATTGGTTACTGACGGAAACAGTACTGGGAGAATTTTCAGGTCAGGGGCTTGGAACACCCTCAAAAAGAAAATTCTACTTCTCCAACTCCCAGTGGATGACATACCAAGAATTTCCAACTTTGAGAAACACCTCACTGTAGTATTGAGTAATAAAAAGGATTGGAAGAAAAAGACGCTTACTCAGCATATAAAAGACCATACCATCATGTGGTATACGGATGCTTCCAAAACCAAAGCAGGGACAGGGATAGGAGTATTTGGGCCGAAAACTGAATACTCCGAACCAATGGGCACCTACCCCAGTATCCTTCAGGCAGAAATTTGCGCTATCGAAAGATGCGTACAATTTATCTTAGATAGGAACTATCGAAAACAGGAAATTGCCATCCTATCCGATAGTTAAGCAGCACTTAACGCGATCAACTCAGTAACCATCAATTCGAAGTTGGTCAAAGAATGCCTGGAGAAGCTCAACAAATTAGGCAAAGAAAATAAAGTCCTCCTACTTTGGGTGCCTGCTCACCAAGGGATAGAAGGCAATGAAAAAGCAAATGATCTAGCTAGAAAAGGAGCGAACACCCCACTAACTGGACCAGAACCGTTCTGTTTTCCAAACGGGAACCACTGAAAGCGGAACTGAAGAATCTGGAAGACTCCATCCGTAACTTGGAATGGTTGTCCTCCAACGGTCTAAGACACTCGAAAAAGTTCCTTAGAACTTATGACCGAGAAAAATCAAAGGTTTTCCTTGATTTAAGTAAAAACAATCTTCGGATTGTCACGGGGTTTCTAACAGGACACTGTCTCCTCAACGAACACCTCAGTAGGCTGAAACTGAGAAACAACGGCGAATGCAGATTTTGTGGGGAAAATGGGGAAACACCAGAACACCTTATCACTGAGTGCGCCGAGACGACGACCATTCGTGCCATGAACCTTGGTACGTCTGATGTCGAGGATGGAGAGCTGGCCTCTGTGGAGCTGTCTCAGATACTGGCTTTTCTTAAAGCCCTGAGACTGTATGATGTATAACTCGTTATATCTCAAGAAAGGGGAACACACAATAGATCTATAAGGTCGCGGTGATTAACTCCCCTCCTAAACATTCTACATTCTACATCTTGTCAATTGAGCCCCAAGTAAGTCCTCTAGCAACTAACTGCCAGACACAGCTCAAAGACAAGGAGGGATTCTACACTAGCGGTGATATAATCGATAGACAAACTCAAAATTCATATCAACACAAAAAAATCACAGTATATTAACTCTGTGACAAAGCACAACACACTTCTCAGATGGCCATCTATAAGAATGCCCGGGCCGCTTAGATACCAAATTTTACCTGATCATATTGCATTAAGGCACTAAGAGAAGAAAACAAATGAAGAATATTGGCTGTAGAGATGGACTATTTACGTAGAAGCGCTAAGGTATCCAGATTACACAGAGTGAGAAACGAAGAACTTAGAAACAGAACATCGGGCCAACGTGTGTTTCAATAGTCATCCCCTGGAAGAAACAAAAGGGGACGCCCGCGTCGGTCCTGGAATGATAGTATATAACAAGCGATGAGAGATCGGAACATGGAAGAAGATCTGGCGTACGACAGAGATGGCTGGTAATTGAGACTAATGGGAAGGCAATATTTAGTTGTATAGGTAATCTGTATAGTATATTAATTGTATTTTATATATTGCTATACACTTATAAGTTCAATGAAAGCTAAAATATGTAATAAATAAGAGAAAATAAACGCGATAAAAAACGGAAAAATCATCCTAAAATAGCCTACAGCTTTATTACAAAAGCTCCTATTTACGGAACACTTTAAATCTCTAGTACCCCAGTAATAACATTATTGTAGAGACCAAAAAAATACTTTACATTCCATTAAACTATAGAAAAGCTGGGGAATAGGTGGGGAGTCTCACCTAAAATTGGTGGTTGATGGAGAAAAGTGAGGATCATATTTGGATTCAGGAAGTCATTTTACATAAGAATCGGCAGACCAGTGTCATTACTCGTGTAAACAATCTAGAATTGAATATTATTTTTTGAAGGCTCTCAAGTGGTTGGCGACTTTGGCGAGCACTCGGTTCTCGAAGAACGACTTCTTATACGCTCTCCTCGATGGTGCGCTGGCACGCGGTACCGCCGTGCTGCCGGCCGTCGCAGTACGATCGTTCGGGGGGCGTGGTTTTCCCACGAGCCGCGAGGGCACGTGGGCCGTTTTGACCGTGCCGCGGCCTAGGCATGAGCTGATTGTTAAAAAGTCGATTTTACCTAAAGATTTCACTGATAAATAGCCCTCCATACACCAGAAGGCCAGGCCTGCGGACTTGGCTTTTCACGTAAGAAAACTATCGTATTTTGGTCGGCCGACTTGGCCTGCCGATCAGACCTTTGCCCGATTTAATATTCGCGTATGTGACAAAATTCAACCTTTTATAGCAGTTTTTATACCGTGCTGGCAACTGTTACGTTTGGGTCGGTACTTACATGTGTGGAAGTAAATCGCATAGAGAGAAATGCGACGAATCGCAAACCGCTTATTTTTAAACAACTTTTTTTTCGAAAAGATAACTATATAAAATCATTAGATATGTTTCTGAGCATCTAAAATGGAATTATAAAGATATCGTTAGGGTGTCCATTTTTTATAACGATAATTAAAACGTCAGCAATCGCAATAATTTAAAAACTCAACTTTTTAACACATAACACGCTATAACTTAAGAACCACTTAGCTTTTGAAACTTTTCTTTATTTTGCAGACCGGATCTTTTACAATATGTTTAAATAAGAAAAATTCGATAAGGTTGTTTTTTCCCATACAAACATTTTAAACAACCCATCCATTTACATTTAGTGCATAGCAATTTTCAGCCATCGTGTAACTTTTTTATTTATATTTTCACACACTGTCTGCGAAGAAAATATAGTAGAAATGTTAGGAAAGGTTTTGAAAAAACTACAATGAATTATTTTTAATAGGTTTTGAGATATCGAATCATTTTGAATTCAGAGTTCTAATAGCGCGACCACTGTCGAACACCAACTCAATTCCACTTATTTTTACCAGAAATGCAAGTGTTTCTAATTTGCACTTAAATTTTTTAAATAAAACATAAATAATCTCGTGTAGGAACTGGATTTTTTTTAGAAAAAAATCTATAGTATCTATGTCACTTATTGAGCGTGTATAATATTGTCCTGGTAATACAATATGATCAAAAAAAAAACGGCGTCAACGATGACTATGAAATGAAGATCGCTGTCATTTTATATGTCAAATTATATGGGGAATGTCATCGATGTTCATTTCCAAGCCAATCATACGGTACATTCACAGTTTAATAGTAATTTATAAAAGACGATTTTCTTTATATTTTGTGCATTAATACATAGAAGATGGGTAGTTTAAAAATATCATTATTAATAAAATATTTTTACATAAATATCAAGAATTAGACGAAAATATTAAAAAATCAAAATCTAAATAATAATCTAAAATAAATCTAATCTAAAATATAATTGAATTGGAAATTTTCGGACATATAAATTATAAATAAACTATATGCAGAACTATTTCCTGGATTCGGCTCTGTTTAGATTAAATTGTTAATTTACATTTAATTTGTTCACCACACTTTAAGAATCATCGAACTAAACGCTGATTATTAGTCACGTATTTGGTGGTCCTTTACCTGACATTTTTGTTAAACTTAACGTCGCATGTTTATATATTGTTGCCTTAATAATATTTTGAATTTGATTTTAATCCGATTTTTATTACTTATTAATAATATAGTATTAGTAGTACTTTGTTAATAAACAATAATTTGTAATTAATTATAACTCAGCACGTATCAAGAGTAGGTAAACATTTCTTATCTTAAAAAAAGATCTTAAATAAAAAATAAAAGAAAATAAAAGATCTTACTATAAAAACTGTTTCAGTTTAATCATCTGTGGATGATTAAAACTAGTTTTTATTTTGCTGTTGTAACACCAAAGCTTCCCACCAAAGACATCTAAATGGGTAGACAGAACACTCCATTCATAAAACTCAATTTTTTAGAATCATACATGGTTAACACTTTTATGAGAGTTAAAAAGAGATGGGTACCTACATAAATATGACAACACGGTTGAGTTTCGTCTATCTTTCTGTCATTTGGTTCTATCAGTGGCGTGATGTTTTTTTTTTATCAAAAATTGATGAATTTTATCAAAAATTGATTGGGATTGCCTCAGACCAACATTAACTTTACATTATAGTTTTGCCTGAGGTATAACTGAGGGTAGCTTTAATTTCACAATCGAAAGTGCCAACAAATAAGAAAATATACGCATTTTTGTAATAATCTACTTATAACTAAAATTATCTAAATACTCTACTGTAAGCATGGCTAAAGGTAAAAAAACGTAATGAGACACCGTCGAAATATCAATTCCGGGTTAGAATAGTCCACCTTTTTACAAATTATGCATTGGCGAACCATCGTAGATAGTTAAAAACTACTTAAATAGTTTTCTTTGCAATAAACACTAATAATAATAATTATTGGAAAGTTGTTCAAAAGCTACAAAAATTTTCAATTACCGCAGAAAACTCACAACCGCGCGCTGTCAAATATAAGTTGAATGAAAACAAATGAAAACGTCAAATGTCAGCGTAATTCCTAGAAATTTCGACAATTTCGTAGTAAAGATGAATCCACAGCGATGCCGCTAGTTGTCATTGTAAGTTCCCGAATATAATTTAATTATAATAATAATAACAGCTCCCGTATATAGCGTTTGACGCCTTGGGAGTAGCAAGGTACAACTTGCCATACTAGAGCCGTTCGGTATACAAGAAAGGTAATGTGGCTAGCACTACGCTTCAACCGCCTATTATTACCTCAGGATTGTGAATCCCAAATACTCATTTAAGGCTGAGTACCTAGGTACCCAAACTATTTTTATTGGGTGTAGGGTATAGGATTCGAACCCACTACCTTGAGATTGGTAGACGAGAGCCAGTACCTCTACGCCACCGAGTACCCATATAATTTAATTAGAAAACTAAAAATAATTTCAAAGGTATAATCTTGGTACAATCTATGTATAATGTATATTAATTAAAGTTATATACCTATACAAATATTTAGTTTAACGTTTCTATAGGTACCCAAAAAACATTAATAACAATAATAACATTTGGAAATCGAACCGTATTCTATCACATACTGCATAAATCTGTCATCATCGATTTTTGCGGAACACGGTTCGTGATCGCGATAAAATGTAAATTGTTTTGTCGCCCTTTATTTAGATGTCTTTGGTTCCCACCCTCCAACTGTAATGTTTATTTTTCTCTTTTGTTTCTTACGGTTACAATCGCGACATCCCAGAGGGTCACGAATCGCACTTTGGGAAACACTCCTCTAATACATCGATGTTACCACCCATTCCTATAGAGGTAACCGTATAATCGGTGCCCCGGGGAAATCTCATCGTCCTTACTTACGCATTCCGTGATTTGTGTTAAAGCGGCGTCATGCGGCAGAGCCCATTACGTCGACTGACGACACCGCCGACGAATCTCATTAAAATTAAATTAAATCGGACTTTCTAATATAGTAGATCGCGTGCGTACCTGAATATCGCCAGTGATAGCACAGTTCAACAAATTTGAATAATTATTTGTCCAAATGACAGTTTCATTTCATTACTTATTTTATAACCTGTATGTAGGTACAGCTGGTTCAAATAAAATTGAGTAAGATTTAAACCATATTTTTATTATTTCGGGTAGTATATTCTATGATACCAGTCCCCCATTTCTCTACTCATGTCATGCTGACGTTCAGAAAAACTTTATTTGCCACTTTGTCAAAAGCAAAGTTGTTTTATCTTCTTCTGCTGCTATCCATTAATGGATGTTTGCGATCAGTTCTGACCATCTTTCTCTCTCTCCGGTGACGTGAATTAATTCTCCTGTAGTTCTTATTCCCGTCCAATGTTTAACATTTCGGAGCCACGACATCCTCTTCCTGCCCAATCCCCTTCTTCCTTCTATCTTTCCTTCTATTATTAGTTGGAGTAAATGGTATCTCTCATTGCGCATAACATGTCCCAGGTACGCTGTTTTTCTGCGTTTTATTTCTTATCGAAAAAACAAAATAAGCACTCTGTTTTCTGCGTTTTATTGTGCCCAGCAGTTCACGCTCTCCCCATCCTCCTCAGGATTTCCTCGTTGGTCTCTCTTGCTGTCCATGGGATTTTCAAGATTCTTCTGTAGACCCACATCTCGAACGCTTCCAGCCTGTTCATGTTTCTGACTTTCAATGTCCAGCCTTCCATACCATATAGTAACACGGACCATACGTAACATTTTGTAAATCTTACTCTAAGGTCAAGGTCAAAGTCAGAGTTGGTTAAGACGTTTTTAAATTTCATAAATGCGCTCCTCGCTTTTTCTATACGGCACTTGATTTCCACGTCCGAAGACCAGTCTTCACATACCCAAGTTCCCAGATAGCTGAACTTTTTTACCCGTTCTATGTCTTCCCCATTGTGCGTTAGTCTTGCATTCTGGTAGTCATCTGGTTTGCGGGTAACTATTAGGAATTTTGTCTTTTTTGTGTTGATGTCAATTCCCATACGTCGGCTGTGTATTCCAATCATGTCCAAGAGTGTTTGGAGGTCATTCATGTTATCCGCTATCAGGACTGTGTCATCTGCGTACCGTATATTGTTGATCCGTATGCCATTTACTTTGATGCCTATTTCTTGTCCTTCGAGCGCTTCTTGGAAGATGTTTTCTGAGTATAGGTTAAACAGGAGTGGGGAGAGGACACATCCCTGTCTTACGCCTCTAAAAATTTGCTGTGCTCCTGTAATTTCATTGTCAACCCTAACTGCAGCTGATTGGTTCCAGTACAAGTTCTCAATACAGCGCACATCCTTCTGGTCTATGTCTAGCCGTCTCAGTATTTGAACGAGTTTCTGATGTCGTACTCTATCGAACGCTTTTTCGTAATCTATGAAGCACATTGCTACGTCCTTTCTCTGGTCGTAGCAGTTTTGGACCAACACCTGGGTTGCGACCAGTGCCTCTCTTGTACCTAGGCCCCTTCTAAATCCGAATTGAGAGGATCCAACAGCACTTTCGCATTTTGTGGAAATTCTGTAATGAATGACCTTCAGAAATATTTTCAGAGTGTGGCTCATTAAACTGATTAATCTGTGGTCTTCACACCTTGTTGTATTGTTTTTCTTTGGAAGTGGTACGAAAAGAGATGTAAGCCATTTAGATGGGAAATTTCCTGTATTGTAAATTTGGTTGAAGAGCCTTTGCATTATTTTAATACCTTCGTTGTCCAGTAGTTTGAGCAGTTCAACAGGCACTTGATCTGGTCCCACCGCCTTCTTATCTTTGGAGCTATTTATTGCTCTAGTAATCTCTTCTATTGTGATTGACGGTCCAGTCAGATCATCTTCTAGGTTATCCTTCAGCTGAGGTCTTTCATCTGCAAAGAGGCTGCCAATATATTGTTCCCAGATAGATTTTCTCTGTGCGTTATCTTGTGCCATTTGTCCTTTTTCATTTTGTATGTTGGAGAAAGTCTGCTTCCTATATACTCCAGCTGCTTCTTTTATTTTCTTATGTAGGTTATAGTCATCGTTCTGCTTTTGTAAACGTTCCATTTCTTCGCACTGTTCTCTCAGCCATTTATTTTTTGCTGATCTTACTGCCCTTCTTATAGTATTTTGCAGCGTTCTATATTTATCTCGACTGCCTTGATTCTTGTACTTCCTTCTTTCTTCAAACATTTTTAGTATTTCATTTGTCATCCAATTTTTCCTTTTGATGTTTTGTCTATATCCTATTTCCGTTCTTGCTGTATTCATCATTATTTCTTCCATGCTGTCCCATGTGTTATTAGGATTCGTCTCTTCAGTTGGCTGTGGTATGACTAATGTTGCCAGCGCTTCATTTAATTTTTTGCTTACATTATCTTTTATGCATTCGTTTTTAAGTTTTTCATAGTCTATTCTTGGTTCTTGCTTTTGTTTTCTTCCGTTGGTGATTTTAATTTTTATTTCTGTTATAAGAAGGACGTGATCAGATGGGACGTCGGCTCCCGGGTATGTACACGTTCTTGTTACTGATGTTCCAAAACGTTTATTGATTAAAATGTAGTCTATTTGATTTCTGATTAGGTGTTCGTTGTTTTATACAATGTCACAATAACCTTAACATGTCAAAATACTTGACACATAAATATACACTGCCCAAATATTCCAAAAATATGTGTAAAGAGTCGTATTCATTTTTTTGGAACCAGCTGTACCTTGTGTAAGATTTTTTTTTTGTTTACTTTCTTTATAAAATAATAAACAATCTAAACAACTAACAAAACCATAACTCGTGACAAGATAATTAAAATATTTAAAAGTATTATATTGTCAGGAAAACAAATATATAATAAATCACAGACTCACCAAATAATCCCTGAAGCATTGACCTTGAGCGGAGGCGTACTTTAATACCTGTCACAATTAAAAGTAAGGATAAGTGTCCAGTTCATAATTCCGACCTACTTAACTGCTATGTGCCGATATTGTTTTGCCTAACTACCTATTATTTATTTTCTATTTATCTCACTAGATGGACTAGTTTATCTCTATCTCTCTCAATACAAGATTTACAAACATATCTATGCAAATGCACTGCTTGACCTTCCGCCCACGCACCCCCTGATGGCGCGGACTCAAGACTAATCAGCCGCACGGGCAACAGAATAAACACAACATATCGATCCCGAGATTCGAGGACCATGGGGGCCTGTTCCCGCTCCTGAAGACCCGGAGGTACCGTCCCAGACATAATAATAATGTCCGTTGTCACACGGCGTACGGAATCCCAGATCCCTGCCGTGTGCGACGTTGCGACATTACGAGGATTCGCGTCCCTGCTACTATGACATTACGGGATCCCAGATCCTGCCAAGCAACATTAACGGGCCTATCCTTGCGCTTCCTCAAGCTAAGCAGTACTAACTCTACTGAGAACAGAAATTCACTAATCCACCTAAAGCTTACGTGGCTATCATATTAACTAATTAGGTACTTTATAAAAGAACTATCCAATCTCTCTCTCTCTCTTGATTACAAATTTACTTATCTCATCAAATACTAACGTACTGTCTTGCCCCCGTCCACGCCCCCCCGTGGCACGGTCTAGACGAACCAGAAGACCCGGATACAGCGGCTGAATCTCTCGGGGTCCCGCTCCCGCATCTGGTTACGCCCAGAGGCACAATATAAAAACCGGTGATAACCAGGATTTTACTCCCTACACCGTTGCGACATTACGAGGAATCGCGTCCCTGCTACTATGACATTACGGGATCCCAGATCCTGCCAAGCAACATTAACGGGCCTATCCTTGCGCTCCTCCTGACTAGACAGCACCGACTCTACAGAGTAAAGAGATTCAATAGCCTATCTAAACAAAGCTCACGTAGCTGCCGCATCGGTATACCGCCGCATTATTTAATTACTAACCCTATCTAACTTTCATATTCTATATTTTGACCTAGCATGTATACGGCGCAGTTATTTAATGTAATATTTAATAATATGTGTACGCAAATGATATCTAACAAAACGTATCAATATATTTATCAAAATATTCATGATCTAATTAATTAATAAACTACGACACTTAGTGAGATGTACTCACCCTGCTTTCTGCTTATATCACTGCACCTAACTAACTAATTAACTTTGCTTTAACTGACACACTATTCACGCCACCGCACTCAAAACTATACTGTGCGTCGGAATATGTGTATTTTTCTACATTAGGTAATATTCTCAGACTTTCTTTTTCGAAACAGAATTGTTTCGACCAATCATCGTTCGATTTTGAACGCTTTTTCTAGGGAATACTTTTACCTAAAATCGGGCGCAGGACGCCCATAAAATCAGATATGTGCAAAGTTGTTTTATACAATGTCACAATAAACTTAACATGTCAAAATACTTGACACATAAATATACACTGCCCAAATATTCCAAAAATATGTGTAAAGAGTCGTATTCATTTTTTGGAACCAGCTGTACCTTGTAAAGAATATGCATCTGAAGAAGAGCAAATCCAAATCAAAAAATCCAATATATGTCCATACGTACCCCCCTGTAGAATTATTTCTTATCGAAAAACAAAATAAGCACTTTACTAATCGGACGGTTACAGTCCAAGCGTTCATTATCGGTTTCGTTCCCATAACATTTTAAAATATCAAATTTCTATGAACGCAACGCACCTTTGGGTGTTTTCGGTGACAAGGAATATATTCTTTCGTCATTACTCAGTTAACAGTCTGAAAGTGTAGTTTCGGTGTTTTGTGCCAGCCGGATTTAATTGGTGATTTTATAATTATCTTTGTATTTGAAAAGTATTTATTTCACATTATTTAATTGTATTATAATTGTTACTGATTGTTTATTTATTGATTGGCTGTTTTAATTTCGATATTATTGAAATGATTTGTATTATTGATTTTTCCTTACTCTCAATATGCATCCGTTTCTTTCATTTTGCCTTTAGTATCCATTGCTCATTCGAAATATTTGGTGATAATGATTGGATGGAGTAGATAGTTCGCGTGTCTCTGCCTTTATAGTAAGAGAGCTAGCAAAGTCGGAAAAACAAGTATTTTAAGACGCCTGGCTCTTTGATATATCTTTTACTATGCTCTCTAGAACAGCATGCGGCCCGTCTGGCTGCCGGTAAACGTTGCGTTCCCTACTGCGCATTGAAAGAAGATCCTATATTTTTAGTAGTCGTTTAAATTCTAGTATTGAATATAAATCGAACATGTCTCCATAGCGCAGTGCGTAGAGTTTCCGACCACGAACGGATGATTCAGAGTTCGAATCCGGGTCGGGGCAAATACTTTTTTATTTTATTTTCGTATATATTCTGATACTAAAGTATTAAATATTTGTTTTTATTTAATTACCAGAATTATTTTATACTTTACTCTTCTTCCGATGCGCAGTAGTGAACGCAACGGGTATCGGCAGCCAGACGGGCATCCATGCTGTTCCAGAGAGCATAGTAAAAGATATATCAAAGAGCCAGACGTCTTAAAATACTTTCTCGAAAACGTTGCTAGCTCTTAGACTAGTACACTCAACATTATCGTTGTTGTTTAAATACTGTCGCGTGACTCTGCCCTTCAGTATTGTTTTACAAATAAATATTTGCGACGGGGTGCTTTGCGACACCCAAAACGCGAACTTAAAAAACTTAGTAAGTCCAAACCACAGTCAAAAAAATGTCCTTTATTAGTGACCGGTTTCGGCAATTCCAGCCATCATCAGACCTTTGTCAAAAACAGTTGTTAGTTTGACTTTATATATAACCTGTGTTTGTTGATGATAATAGATGTGAGACGCTAACTCTATTACGCTACTAACTAAATTAATTGTATTAAACGATGAAATGTGAGCAATACAAAAACTTAATTATTTCACTAGATCAATTTGATAAGCCGATTAATTTATAAATATTTATTTTAGTAAATTATTGTTCGCATTCTGGTTGATCAGATACTTTTTCTTTAATTACAGGTAACAGACAATTCTATTAGTTATACTCTAAGTAACGCATTGTGTTTGTAATTAATTAAAAAATTACCAAAAAAAAGATCACAGAATTAAGTGGGTCTTAGAGATGTATTTAATTCAAAATAATATTGTAGAATTTATTGAAAGAGGGAACTTAATCACCGTAACCTTATAAATCTATTGTGTTCTCCTTTCTTTAGTTATAATTCACCATACGGTCTCAGGGCTTCACCAAAAGCCAATATCAGAGATGGTTTTACAGATGTTAGTTCTCCATCTCCAACATCAGGCGTACCAAGGTTTATGACACCAACTGTTGTCGTCTCGGTTCTTTTAGTGATAAGGTATTCTGGTATTTCACCATTGTCCTAACATAATATGCATTTGCCGTTTTTTCTTAACTTCAATCTACTGAGATGTTCATTGAGGACACTCCTGTTAGAAACCCCGTGACAATCCGAAGATTGTTCTTATGTAAATAAAGGAATTTTTTCGATTTTTCTCAGTCGTAAGCCCTGATCATTTTCTTCTAGTGTCTTAGACCGTTGGAGGATTACCATTCCAGGTTACGGATGGAGTTTTCCAGGTTCTTGAGTTCTGCTTCAAGTTGGTTTCTACTTTGGGAGTAGAACGGGCCTGATCCAGTTAGTGGAGTCTTCGCTCCTTTTCTAGCTTGATCATTTGCTTTTTAATTACCTGCTATCCGTTAGTAGGCTGGAACCCAGACTAGAAGAACTTTATTTTCTGTGTTTAATTTGTTCGGATTCCCTATATTCTTTGACCAAATTCGAATTGATGGTTATTGAGTTAATCGCTCTTATTGCTAACTCTTAATTCCTATCTAAGATAAGTTGTAAGCATCTTTCGATAGCGTAGATTTCTGTCTAAAAGATGCTGGGGTAGGTGCCTATTAGTTCTGAGTATTTAATTTTAGGGCCCAAATACTCCGATCCCTGTTCCTGCATTGGTTTTTGAAGAATCAGTATACCAAGTTATGGCATGGACGTTTAACTGCTGAACAAACGTTTCTCTCTTTCCAATTCTTTTTATTACTCAATACTACATCGAGGTGTTTCTCAAAGTTGCACATTCTTGGTATATAATCCACTGGGAGTTGGAGAAGTGGAACTTTTCTTTTGAAGGTGTTTCAAGCTCTTGAGCTGACGAGTTAGTCCAGCACTGTTTCCGTCCGCATTCTAATCATTGACGCATTGGCATATCCACCAATGACAATGTTCACTGGTGTTAGGTTTAAACCTCCATTGCTACTGTTTGGCTCATGGCTCCTGTGATGCAGATGCATTCCAGTCTCTGTAGCTGTACGTTGCTTTAGTTTCGTTAATCAAGCAACAGACATCCAGCACAAAATGTTAGAGGCACAGCACCATCTAAACTCACCGGCAAAAAAAACCGACCACTAAAAATTAGTCCTAATTTCAAAGTTGGATTTCTCGCGAACCACTAATTAGATTTTGAAGATTTTTTTTTTAAAATTGTAAATTAGTTCCTTCTTAACGGATGCTACGTCAGAAACTTTTATTTTGAGCATATACAGGGCACAACAATAAGACGAAGTTTTTTGCCCGTACTTTGTAACACCCTGTAGGGTGCAGCAGCTGTAGTAGCTATTGCTAAATCAAATCATATTGTAGCCTCATCTTTTGTGAGCATTTTGTTTTTTTAATCACGACATTATCTCTCTTTTTATTGGAGATACGCTGCTTTATAACGAACGTCTCAGTAAATAATCAAGGCGACATAGGCGAAAACGGATTTATGAGTATTTGCAATATGACAACAACGGTTGTCAAATTGAAAAAATCCATTGTCTGTAACGGATGTTGCTCGTATTGTGGCTTTAATTGAGGATGGCCGAAGTCAACGTTATGTATCTGATACCCTGGGTATACCTCGAACAACAGTCCAGGATGTCTGGAATCGGTATATTAAAACGGGAAATTTCACCAAGCGAGTGGGTTCCGGAAGAAAACGGAAGACAAATGCAATTGACGACCGCTTTATTGTCCTGAATACTTTACGAAGTCGTGGAATTACAGCGTTTCAGAATCAATATCTGCTATAAGCCGTGCGTAGAACTCAAGTCAGTGAGAGAACAATCCGTCGAAGACAAAAAAAACAGCTTTTCTGCAAGGAGGCCTGCCACAGGACCCCAGCTACTTCCAAGACATCGTAGAGCACGTCTTCAGTTTGCGCGTTTGCATGTGAATTGGGATATTGAGCAATGGACTAAAGCTTTTTCGAGGCGTTTTAAAGCAGCGTATCTCCAATACAAACAGAGATAATGTCGTGATTAAAAAAACCAAATGCTCACAAAAAATGAGGTTACAACATGATTTGATTTAGCAATAGCTACTACAGCTGCTGCACCCTACAGGGTGTTACAAAGTTCGGGCAAAAAACTGAGTCTTACTGTTGTGCCCTGTATATGCTCAAAATAAATTCGGAATAAAAATTTCTGACGTAGCATCCGTTAAGAAGGAATTAATTTAAAATTTAAAAAAAATCATCAAAATCTAATTAGTGGTTCGCGAGAAATCCAACTTTGAAATTGAGACTAGTTTTTAGTGGCCGGTTTTTTTTGCCGGTGATGAGTGTATTTTCCGCAAATTTTCTGCATATCATATGAGACTTTGTGTCTTTGCTTATTTGCACCCTGTAAAGAATATGCATCTGAAGAAATGCAAATCGAATAAAATCCAATATCCAGTGTGTTTAAATCAACTAATATAACATTTGTGTTGTTTGCCAAAATGAAATGTAGAAGTCTTTATCAAAGTTTACAGAATTAATTACGATTAGTACTAAATGTGTAGCACATAATTAAAATAAAACATAAGTTTATTCTTGTTAAAATTATTCATCTCCAATTTAATTAACGCTATTTTTAGTGCAATCCGACTTTAAAGTTGCCCCGACAAAAATTATGGAAGCCCTCCAACATTTTATAAAAATATAGCGCGATATGTTTGTATTTCTGTAACATGAAAAATTTGGAGCTGAAAAGCCACTTGCATGCCAAATTTTTGTAGGATTTGGTTGATAGGACAATTTAATCTCAGTCAGACCGAAATAACAGCTTTTTTGAAAGTCCATATTATCATAGTCTATTTTATTTCTGTTTTTACGTACAGGGTAAGTCTTAAATATGTGCAAGCCTTTTTAATACCAGAAATACGCCTAGGAAGATTTTTCGCGTATTTTTTTTGAAAATTTGCTCTTCCGATTAATTTTAAGTTAAAATACATAATATCTTGATAATGGGCAGTGTGAATAAACATTTAGTAAAAGCTAAAACTTACATTTTCGTAGGAAATGGTTAGTTTGCAGTAAATAAAAATATGGAGTAGCTTTTACTAAATATGCAATTAGCAAAAGCTAAAAGTTTTTAGCATTGTCTAAAAATGGTGTGAACAAAAGTAAGTAATTGCTAAGAATATTAAGGAAAAGCTTACACTTTTGCAAGCTTGGCTTAGAAATTTAGTATTGTTAAACAGTTTGGCAGAAATGGCTGCTTTTATGAATATAAGATCTGTAAAATTTTATCCCGCAAGAAAAGAAAGTCGTGCCGAAGAATACCACGGTCTGTACAGATTTAGTGAAGAAAATGCTGAGCGGATAGCTAATCATCATTTTTTGGAGCCAAAAGTGGAAACTAGAGGTGGTGCATTGAGTCCAAAAAAACAAATGCAAATATTTTTGCGTTTTTAAGTGATCCTGGATTTCAAATAGGGATCGGAAAAGTAGAAGGAGTTTATAGAACAACAATATGTAAAACGATATCTCACGTTTTACCAAATATAGTTGAAAAGGCAGGAATTTGGATTAAATTTCCTACAGAAAACTCGACTAACCAAGCAATTAACGAATGGGCAGAGTTGTATAGATTTCCCTGTGCTTTTGGTGCAATTGATTACATTCATGTACCAATAATAAAGCCTTCGCTACATGGTGACGGGTATATCAAAGGCTGGTGTATAAGAAATTTTTACATCCGTAGGTGCTCAATGACCTGGCTCGGTGCACGACAGTCGTATTTTAAGAAAATCAAATATTTTTGGTATGATGAGAAGACGTTAACAGAACTATGGACTTATTTTAGGCGATGAAGGTACGGAATAACATCAAGGCTAATAGGACTCGTTAATGATACTGGTTTAAAAAGTTTTCATGTGCTCGATATTACTTTTTTGTAGTTTTTTGCACGTCGCGAACCATTCGAGCCATTAAAATATAAATATAGGTATAAAAACGTGTATTTTTAAATGATTTACCAAATAATATTTTTAAGTAAATACGTAAAATATCTAGCTTTTGCTAGTAAGTAAAAGCAAAAGGTTGTACACTTCAATTTCAGCAAATGCTATTAGCAAAAGCTAAATCTACCTAGTAGGTACAAGCTAAAGCTTTTACTTAATACTAAAAGCAAAAGCTTAGTTTTTATTCACGCGGCCCAATATACTAACATAGGTATAGTAGATTAAATTTACAAAAAAAGAAACCCCAGAAAAATCCAGTGCTTATCAAAATTTGAGGAAAAAAATGTATTTTTTTAATTAAAAAAAAAATAAAATGACTCTCACTGTCTAAATGTTCACCTCGTCTAACCTCGTCTAACCTCGTTTAACTTCAGTGATATCAGTGAAGGTTTATATTAGTCATAAATACATTTTATTATACAAAAGTGATTACTTTAACTTAGTGTTAACATGTGATGAGAACCTGTCCTTAAACAGTAATTAGTATATATTATTAATTAGGTAATATCCGCACAAATGTCAATATTTAGGTAAGTAAGTAGATACCTAAGTTCAGGAATAAATAATTTCAATTAAAGGTCCTACTTGAAAACATAAGGACTTCCCTGATAAGAATAAGAATAATATTTTATCACACAAAATTCGATTGAAGTGAAAGGACAAAGTCCAAAGGTTAATTGTTATAACAAGTTATATTTACTGATTCTGTTTTATGCTAGACAATGTGATACCGTAGTTAAATTAAACAAAATATTACCAGAAAGATGAACATATTTTCGTTTCTGATAATACTAAGTCGCTCATGTGAAACATGAATTCTTTAATACAACTTCCGGACTTCAGCAGTAAACAAAGGAAAATTAGTCAAAATAATATCCCACATCTGTGCAGATAAGTTCTGTAGGACAAGAGAAAACGGTTGCTAATTTTTCCAAATAAAAGGATTATGTATTCTTCGAATTATATAGAGTTGATGTATGTAGACTTATATGTATATAGTGTATATATGTGTGTATAGTTACTTTCTTTTACCATCCGTTAATATTGTCAATAAAAAAATACATATTGTGTATTGTTGGTATTCAACAGTTGATGTGCTGTTGACAGTCATCTAAAATGTAATCCAGATATTCCAAAATAGAATACATTTTTTAATGACAATGAATGTTTCTTCTTAGATTACGAATAAGGAAGTCAAACATCATAAGGAAACCGACGGAGATCGCTGTTTAATACGAAACGCTGACTTGTTTGCAACCAGTAGCAGAATTTTTATTAATATAATATATATCCCACGAATTTTAGTTGCGGTTGTTTTGATGATAGTACTTGTATAGGAACACTTTTTGGACGATAGTAACAACCACTACAAACAGTATAACATCAATCCTACAGCAAATGACTTCGGTGGATTTTACTTCAATAACTCCAACCATCTACTAGAATTTCAACGTAAGGAGAAAATTTCTATTGCAGTAGGTGTAAAACATGGCTATATATTTTTATTGTTATCTTTCTGGATGTAGCACTAAACAAAGCATTTAATGAACCACTAGGGATACAATGGGGACACTTAAGCAAGCTAGAAGTCCTGGATTACACAGAAGATCTATGCGTCTTTTCCCGTTCACATTTGGATATGGCTCAAAAACTTCTTAGACTCCAAGAGGGAGCTAATAAAGTCGGTTTTCAAATCAACGTGGCGAAAACCAAAGAATTTATGTCAAATACTTTCAAAAGCCAAGACCTGTACCTACAACCGAGCCATCGAAAGAATTGATGAATTTCAGTATCTGGGAAGTATGCAATTATATATATTCACAGAGATGGGGACACAGAGAAAGATATAGAAGAAAGAATTTTGAAGGCACGAAGAGCTTTTGTCATGGACCTGTTTGGTATTCCTCTATATAAAGCAAAAAAAGCTAAATTCCAGCTCTTCAATAGCAATGTAAAATCTATTTTGCTTTATGGATGCGAAACATGGAAGGTTACGCGTGGTCTCATGGATCGCCTGCAGGTGTTGTTAAAAAGCGTCTTCGAACAATATTGAGAATTTTCTGGTCCAATGAAATTAACAACGAAGAATTGCGATCACAAAAACAAATAGATATCGAAATAAAAAAAAGAAAGTGGGGCAAGATTCATTTTGCGCAGCCTCATAGAGATATCACAAGACAGGCACTTGAATGTAATCCACAGGGAAGACCAAGGGATACCTGGAGAAGAAAAATAACCTCTGAAGACCAAGAGATTGGGAAAACATGGGGAGAGGTCAAAGAGACAACCTAGATAAGACGGAAACATCTCTTAAAAGCCCTATGTCCCACAAAGGAATGATGGGGGCATACATATAATCGTAATAACAATGAATCCAGTACTATTTTCACTTTGTTCAAATTTTTCCATTAATTACAGTTGAAAATGGAAATGTCGGACTAGATAGATACGATAGGAGTCAGGAGTCAGTTAATAAAACATATTTTCACTGTGTAGAGGGTCGACTGTTTCTTATTTCGATGGGGAATAATAATGGATTTAGGTTTATTTGCATGGTGAATTATTTCTAGGCATAATAGGTGGAAATGGAGGAAGTAGAACTACGATAAGTGTTAATGAGAATAAACAAATTTGAACAAAAAAACAAATATGTTAGGCGTTTTTGGAATTTCTTGATTTTTGACTTGATTTAGTTGAATTGACTAGATATGTTAATTATGGATCTCATCTGGTGGGTGGAAGGAAGGCAATTAAAAAGGACTAGAGCACACATGACCCACTGGATCTATTTTTTTTCCTGAATATGTTGATTTCATCATCACCCTTGACAGTAAATTTATCTTTGAACTACTATCTTTTGAGTTTCCCGTTGGGATTGACTTGGTCTATTGCTGCTAAACTGAGGTTGTTTATCGATTGGATCACATGAAAAAACTGATCTATAACGCTATCCTGAAAAGCGTAATGTTATATGACTCTAAGGTATGGCAGTTAAGCGTAAGATATAAAAAAGAAGTTGTTGTCAACCGAAATGGACTTCTGGCGAAGATGAGCCCGAATCTCACGTTTAGACAGAATTATGAATGAGAGAATACGTGAAAAAATGTAGTAATGAGAGTAATAGTGTACAAGAAAAATAACTGCAGTGGTATGGCCATGTCCAACGAATGGCTCACAAGAGAATACCAAAACAAGTGTTGCAGTGGATACCTACAGACGAGTAAACAGTAAACGAGGCCGACCTAAACTTTCCAGGAATCAAGGAATCGACAGAGCCATGTCGGAAAGGAACTTACTACCAGGAAATTTGGACAACAGAGGTAAGTGGCACATTGAGACCGGAGGGCGACGAAGGACGCTATGAAAACCGGATATACATACATATTCGTTGATTTCTGTCAATTACTGATCTGGAGGAGTGTATATGTCGTAGCCCAATCTTTTACAATTTACCCTTGTGAGCCAGGTAACTCGGATCCGTGGGAGCTCCCTCCTAACAAGAAATACTAAAATCGTACTGCTACCAACAAGAATAATAATTGTCAGTGATATGTTAATAATATATCGGTAACAACATTCTTATTAATAACGTCCTTCCTACATATAGACGGTGTCCACCCGCGATCCGGCACTTGCCGCCCACCACTCAGTCACCTTCGTCGGGCTCGCTTGTTGCTCAACAGGTAGCCCGATCAGGGCCGATCTCAGCCGACGAGGCCTGGGAACGTGCCGAACTTTCCGTCTCAGCCAGCGGAGCGGTCTCTTTATGGTCCCCCCGCGCCCCGCGACCACCTCCGTGGCGTCCCACGGCTCCTCGTCTGGGTAGCTCGTGTCGCGGATGCTGTGGGAAGGACGCGGCGAGGCGACGTTGCCAAGTGGACTACCGTCTGAGCTACCTAGTAAGCCACTGCTTACCACTATAATATACTCCATACAAATTAAGTTTTAAATTTTATCAAATATGCATCGTCAAAGGTTTGTTAGAATTTGACTGTTCTATGATGGCAGTTGCGTTGTCAAACGATTGCGGCCTCCTAAGGGATATCAGATTTGTTTATTTTTAGTGGTATTTCTGAAAGATAATGCTGAAGTTTGTATTTTTTACATGGATCTAATTTAGCTGAAAGGTCCCCAGGGAAATTATAACATGGGAGCTGGAAGGGATCATAGGATACAGAGGGTGCGTTCAACAAAATCACTTTTCCAGGATATTTGCTGGATATCGAATATAATCTCATAGAGAGCAGGGTAGGTAGGTAGCAAGTTACTGTACGAGCAAGTAGTAGTACTGTAGGTAGCAAGTTACTGTACGAATAGTGACAGAAAGTTGTTTGTTTAGCCTTTTATGAAACACTTTATAAAGGGTATACATTTTGGGGAAGTGGTATTCCAAAAATTGACACAAAGCAGAAGATAAGAGTAAATATGTTCAAGGGAGGATCAAAAAGGAAAGTAGGAATGTATTGTGAAATATTTTCATAAAGCCTAAAAATTTAAAATAAATCAACTATACATAAGTAGGCCAGTATTATACGGGTGAGTGAAACTGACAAGTATTGTCACGAACACTGGAAATATTTCATAGAAAACTCAAGAAATAAAATCTCAGAACCTTAACAGATAAATACAAAATTATTTCAATTAATCGATTCTACAAATAATAGATAGATAATAATTTAGAATATTCTGGTTGTCATGTGTTCTGGTTGTTATTTGTTATAACAACCAGAATAAACCAAGAAAAAATAGAACAAGTTGATATATATATATATATATATATATATATATATATATATATATATATATATATATATATATATATATATATATATATATATATATATATATATATATATATACATATCTGGAACAAATGATTAAACTGAAAAGAGAAAACCAAACAGCTTAAATAAAGAGACGGGTAAGACTGGCCTGGGCATCTGGAAAATTAAGTTACATATTAAAAAACAAAAGATATCCACAGTACCTCAAAACCAAAGTATATAATGAATGTGTACTCCCTGTACTTACTTACGGATCCCAGACCTGGACACTGACAAAACCAAATATGGATAAGGTAACAAAATCTCAAAGATCTATGGAAAGACAAATGGTACATATAAGGCTGGCAGATAGAAAAAGGAATAAGTGGATCAGAGGAAAAACTAAAGTAAGGGATGTTAGAAGTGAAGTAGCAAAATTGAAATGGAAGTTTGCCGGTCACAATGTCAGACAGAAGGATGATCGATGGAACAAATGCATCGTAAACTGGAGGCCCTGGGAAAATAGAAGAAGTAGAGGAAGACCCCAGATGGATAAGCACGGCGACAGAGAGCGAAGAGTAGAAGAGATTGGGGGAGGCCTATGTCCAACGATGGACCGAAGAGGCTGAATTGATAGATAGATAGAATAATTTAGAATAACTACAGAATCTCCATGGGAATACCAGAAAGCATTTATGGATACTTCTTATGGTAACAATAGATATCAAGTTGGGCTAGATCAAAGGACACGTCACACACACACCCAGTATTAGCAGCAGAAAATTCAACAGATTAGCTACAAGAGTAGACAGTTAATTCTAATATCCAATATCCAATATTTTTGGATCGGTAACCTCCATCTTATTGCCTATTGCCGCGATGACAGATAAAAAATAAAAGATATCACCCTACAAAATTTATGAAGGACTGGACAGACATTTCCAAATGTATTAAAGTAATTTTTCAGTGCCCCTCCATGGATGTAACAATAATATTTCTGGAGATGTCCAGAAGAAGCCTTTGAACTTCAACTGGAATACTAATCAGTGACAGTTGTGTCTGTCGTTTTAATTCACAGTTAAATTGTATTTTCTGTCATTTTTTTTCATGTCATCTGTCGAATTCCTTCCTGGCTGGTTGGTGTAAAACTAAACACAATACTTTATTATATTATGTTAAAGGACATTTTTGACAACTTTTTTTGCACAACTACACCTTTTTATACATATCCTTCAAATCCTTCAATTTAATAACTGTTAGTAAGAAGTTTCACTTCAAATATGCGCACTAGTGCACACACATTTTTTATTTTTTTACGTTCTCTTCTTTAGTAGCATCGTACAGAAAACTTTTGAGCAAAAATAACTTAATTACTAATTCTTATTCCTTTTGGTGAGATAAATCCGATGAGATGAACAGTTTTAACCAAATTTTATTAAATCCTATTTAAAATTAACCTCAAAGTCAAGAAAATCAAAGCACAAGCGATACGTTTTTTGCCAATATCTCAAAATTTATAAAATTGATTTATCAGGTTTTCTTTGAACGCTTCTCAAAATAGAGATAAATTAAGGCTCATGAGCTGAAATTTTCTCGGAAATTTCCTAACATCTAATTATTCCAATAGACGTGGCAACGTTGCTATTTCCTGAATACAACAGGTCAGTTTTCAGCAGATCGGCTCGCCGATCCAAGTCCACGCTTCCACACAACACAGTCGACTCATTCTGCGCTGATACTTTGCACCGAGCGGTTTTACGGAAGGCTCTACACAGGGCGTCCCAAATTTACGCTCCGACACACAGAAAGCGGTGATATTAGTGAAGTGCATCCGACGAGTTCCGGTCGCTCATCTGTGATTTTAATTTCAAATTTTTTCATCGACTCTTCCTTTGTTGTTGGTATTCGTGATTTTATAGACACATTTTTGGAACGATGGTAACGACGAGCACCGCGACCAGTACTATGAGTTCAGGAGTTCTATCGCCTTCAATTGCGGTTGCTCCGATGAGTAATAACGTGGGATCCAGTGTTATTTCCACGGTGGAAACTTCCTCAGGAGTAATTAATGGAAATGGAGCGTGTAGGACCCAAACGAGAGTCAGTGATAACAGACGAGTAAGTACAAAAAATAACTGGATATTTGAGGTGGTAGTTTCTTTACTTGGTTGATTATTTTCTTTTTATTAATATGCTAAATACAGATTTATATCGGTCGGTAAACATTTGGATCTCGTGATTGAGTCCAGTGATGTTCAAAAAAATGTATAATGATATATATAGTTTTTGTTATCAATTTTTGAAATATTTAAATTTAGTTAAAATGAATTCTAACTAAATATATCAATATACTTTTATTAATAACTGTAGAAAGATTAGAGCCCTATATAAAATATACAATATTTTCATAATATTTCAAAAGGTGATGCTCATTTAGTATTTGTATCAATATAAAAAGTCATGTCAATTTTTGATATTTTTTGACGTTCAGTTCCACAAACCTACAGTAATTTTGCATTATTTTCTAATTATTTTTTTATAACTTTTTCTTATTTTTACTTTCTACTGGAATTTCGAAAATGTTTTTAGAATATCTAGCCGGACTTGTGCAGTCCATAAAACAAAAAAAAACATTTCAGAATTTTACAATCCAATAAAAGGCGTGAAATGCGATTATACGTAAATTTTACTAGGAAAAACAAACGTGTTGAAACAATGGCTTCTGATAACGTCGGTAGTTTTCGTAATGTGGGTCTTAAAAAAATACCAGTTTGTTTTGAATTTTAAAATAACTAGGTGCCTACATTCGTCATGGTAAGAAAACAACTTTTTCAGTCAAACTTCTTGCTTGATGTTTTATATTTATAGAATTAAAAAACTGTAACAAAAATATGAATATAGCTCTCAATATGACTTTAAAAAAAATGTTTTACATATTTACTGCTAACAGAGGCGGATACAGGCATTTATTTTAGGGGGGCCCAAATAAAAACTAATGTAGAATATGCTTTTATATGCACCATTTTTAACCCAAAAGCCTGATATTTAAACCAATTTAGAGATTATAGGGGGGCCTTGGCCCCATGGGCCCCCTCTGTATCCACAACTGGCTGCTTTGCTGTACTTGGAAAATTCAATATAAAATATCTATGTATATATGTTATATTTTCGGAGTTATAGATTCATATTGTTCTATTAAATAATTTTCTTTTGACATCCGACAATGCTAAAATCTATTGTTACCTGTTCAGTTTTAATTTAAAAATGGATGCAGTTTTTCTTAAATTACTTAAAATCGACTTATCCAATACTGTTTAAATTTGATAGGTGTATTCAGTAGTATTTAAGACATACCTCGAAAATTAATAGGGGATCAAATATTTGGACAGTTCAAAATTTGCATGGGATTTCTTATATTTCCAAAGGCGATGTACCACCCGGTATAGTGTTATACTTGCATGCGTTTGTTAATTGTAGTAAAAATTATAGAAAGTAAAAATCTATTTTTTACTTTTGTTATTGAATATAATTTTCAGACTTTCTCCGTAATAATCTTACAATTAATTATTTCAATTTGATTTTGTGATACAACGGTTTTTTCCAAAACTACAACCTTGTTGCTATCAAACTATAAAAAACGTGACATTGAAAACATTCGATTCAATGATTGTTTACAATCTCAACTTATAAACAACTTATATCTAAAACAAGTTGTCAACCTCCAGAGAGTGTAGTTTCATATATTATACACGTATAATATTTTGTATCAAAATAAAACAAATTAACACAATAAACACATTTTATTTCATTTCATTTGAAAATATTATATTTTTCTTATTATTTTTGGTGTTTTCAAAAGAATAAAACACATAATATAATCTCGTAAAATCAGAGAAAATTGTAGGACCATATTAATGAATTAATTATTTTAAGATAGCTTGTGGTCATGTGTCGCAGCTAAATGTTTATGCATGTCACTTTGCAAAGATAAATAGTACGTATTATTATTTGAAACGAAATAGATATATTTATACAAAAAATGTTGCGTAGTACATCAAAACATCCACATTCTTTTGGCATATACTTCATTCACCCTCATTAGTATATGCCTGACTATCATACATTGAAGAATTATGAACTTTCGAAATTTACTTTTATGGAAATATAGTATTTATGGTTATCTTCAATTTGTTGTTAATTTTTTACATAAAATTCTGATCAATCCTCGCATCAAATAGCATTAACAATAAGATGAATAATGAATAAAATATAAAATCTTCTTGTAAATACTTATTGACAAAAAAAACTTTTAAAAATTTACACGTCAAAATATCACTAATATTTTGACGATATTTTGTTGAGATCACATTGATAACGAAAAAGATATCATGAGTAGGTTTTCCAAACCTGCTGGTGTATGTTTATCCCTGAAATCCTGATATTAAATCCCGGGATCCAGAAAATTTCGAAAAATTTAAATGCCCAATATAAAATGATTCGACTTTATACAGTTCAGTCTTTCCAAGATCATATTTAAATGTACTAAGCAGAACGTCAATATTTAAAAGTTATAATATACAGGGTCGCTGTTATGTATGGAAATGGTCGAATATTAGGTAAAATATAGGAGGTACCGCAAAAAGTTAAATATAAAAGTTACACGGTTTATAAATATCTATTAGCGGGTAATAAATTTAAGTATACAGGGTCGGCCATAAAGTCGTGGCACATCAAAGTTTCATTTTTTTAAATGGAACCCCCGATATATTATTGCATATTTCGGTTCTTTCTTCAATTCTAAACAAAAATCGAAATACACATAATGTACCTCAAACCAACCGTTTCCGAGTTATTGACTTTTAAAAATATCACTTAAATAATTTGATTTAATTTTAATTTCGATATGTTCAGTTTCATTTAACGATGCCATTTGCCGAAACTGTGACACTTAATAATATTTGACATTAGTTGTTCTCAAGTTAGCATTTATACATGTATAAAATGGGAGTATATCAAGTTTGGAAATTACAAAATTTTCGTTTAACATTTCAATTCTTCAATTTATGTACATAGTGTATTACGATTATTGCTTAAAATTGAACGAAGAATTGAAATATGCAATAATATACAGGGGGCTTCGTTTAAAAAAAAAATTGATGTGACATAACTTTATGACCGACCCTGTATACTTAAATTTACTAGTAGCTAATAGGAATTTAAAAACCCATTCGTATTACAGTTTCGGCAGAATGACATCATTAAATCAAACCAAACACATCGAAATTAATTAAATCGAATTATTTAAGTGATATTTTCAAAAGTCAATAACTTAGAAAAGGTTGCTTTGAAGTACATTGTGTGTATTTCGATTTTTGCTTAGAGCTGAATAATATACAGGGGGTTCTATTTAAAAAAATTAAACTTTGATGTACCACGACTTTATGAACGACCCTGTATACTTAAATTTATTACTCACTAATAGATATTTAAAAATTCCATAACTTTTCTATTAAACTTTATGCCGGTACCTCCTATATTTTACTTAATAATCGACGCGCTTTTATGTATGGAATCGTTTCCATACATAAAAAGCGACCCTGTATATTATTTTTGTATTTGCTATATTTTATTTTTTTTGCAACAAGAACATTTTTTTTACTTACTAAATATGAATGTTAATAGTTTTTTTTCACTACTTTGTTTTGTCTTTTAATAAAGCTCTTTTCTTATGTTCTTTTCAATATAGTATGTAGCTGCATTTTTATTAAGTATTTTCTTATAGTCCGGAGACTGACTATCAGAGTCAATCCCCGGATACCGATCACGAAAATTGAAAACCCTAATCATGAGATATCTCATCAAATCTGATGATAATCAATGATATCGAGAATATTTGATCGTTATCAGTGTGATTTCTGATAACGGTCAGATATTTTATTTCATAATTCATCATTGCAGAAAAAAAAAATAAAAAAGTCATTTTTTGTAAATTACTATTGCGTGTGAATCCAGAGATCAGCTTATCAGTGGCAAATAATAAAATATTTTATTCTGTAAACTTTGTCAGTGGTTTGAGATAAACGAGGGATATTAGTGTTACAAGATATTCGATCAGATCCGCATCCGATTTTACGGTTAGGCCAGGTCTGGAATATAGTCCTACGCGCGAAAAAATTGCGTCGCCGTCTGAGCCGTCGGCGCCGCCGCCGTTCCGCGGTCGACATTTGATCAGAGCCGGCGTCTCGACTAAATTTAAAACAAAAGAGCGTCGCGGCACGGTGCCAAGTCGGGCACGAGGCGGCCACGCTTGACGCAACAGCGAGGCGACGCACGGCGGCGGCACCAGCGAGCGTTCCCACACCGAGCCGAGGTTGCTCTTTTACAGGGTGAGCGCGAAACAAGGTCGCGTGTGCCGCGATACAGGGTAGCTCAAGAAATAATCATTAATTTATTTTTTATGGTCCTTAATACTGAAGCTGCGTTCGGAAGCTCGAAATTAGTGGAATAAATTGGTGGTTTCAATTATGCTTTATACCTAATAGTTTACGATCATTCACAATGTCTAAAAAAAAATTAATAGAATATCCTAGCAACAGCTTGTGGTAGACAGTTGTATCCACACAGAAGCCTAATATTTAGCTTATACGAAAAAATAAATTGTAATAAACGCTGCAGTTGTAGAAAACACAATTCTGTCAATTTGTAGATCTCCAAAATAGTTGAAAATGCTTGATTTTATAGGAAACCAGCAAACAAGTGTTGTGGTAATTCTCACAAGAGTAATTTCAGAGAATATTCAGATACTCGTTAAAAATTTAAATGAAATTTATTATTACAAATTTAATTGTTGTGTTACTAACTATATTTTTTGAGGAAGAATAATAACTTAGCTAATACAACAATTATGTGTCATATGTGTACAAAAATCTAAGTAAAATGTCCTTTTACGTTTTTTTCAGTATAAATAAACTTTTAATTTCTAACCACAATTTCTCTTGACGGATGATAATTAATCAATGGCAAAAATGACATTAATCGCAAATTTTTAAGTATAGTTAGTGGAAAAATTGATTACCTTTTTCTACTAACTGAAAATTACTACCGCTAATTTTGTTATTCTGAATGCTTACATTGAAATTATAGGAAAAAAAACTTCTCCGCTAATTAGAACGACTAAAGCTTCATTCAGAACCTCGCAATTAGTGGAATAAATTAGTGGTTTCAATTAGCGTAGAAGTTTGTTCTTTTAATTTCAATGTATAAGCATTTAGAACGTCAAAAATCGTTGTAGACATTTTCAATTAGTAGAAAAAGTTGTCAAACTTTTAACTATTCTACTAATTATATTTGAAAATTTTCGAGAAATGTCATTTTGGCCTTGATTCCTTCAAGAGAATAAGTATTATACAATAATGAATCACATTAAATTTAATAGTTCAGTGGTCTTTCCAATTTCAATCATTCTGTAACATCTTTCAACATTTTCTTGTAGCGTAAAAGTAGGATTAATTATGTTAAACAGATTATAGGTTCAATGCTTGTTGAATTCACTCAGTATACAGGGTGTCCCACTTAAGATGGATACAAGCCAATATCTTGGTTGTTTTTTGAGCGATCTTTTTCATTTTTGGCAGGAGGTTGTATGGCTGTAAGACGTACATTTTACCCAGGGTAAGAAATGCGATACCTCATAGACGTATTGCGATACCTCATAGAGTAATTGGTTATAATTGGTTACTGATAATAAACCTGTTGTTTATCCAGTGGCGTTGTAAGTACTTAAAAAAATAATAATAAAAATAAAAATGTCTTATTTTAATTACGCACCCTGTATCAATATTTATCAAAAAAAAAATTACCCTGTATCAAATAGAACTTAAGTATCTTAGGTAAGGAGGATTCAATATAATTTATCAGATTTGAAATAAATACTGTCCTAAGGGTAGTTTACTCTTAAAAATATAAAACCCCATTAAAACGTACGTCTATGAGGTATCGCATTTCTTATCCTGGGCAAAATGTACGTCTTATGGCCATACAATCTCCTGCCAAAAATGAAAAATATCGCTCAACAAACAACCAAGATATTGGCTTCTATTCATCTTAAGTGGGACACCCTGTATGTATAGGCAGATTCAAAATCAAAACGATTGTCAATTAGTGAGAATTAGGGTCTTTTACGAGCACAGACAGGTGCGGATACAGGAATTTATTATGTAGAAAATGCTTTTTAGGGCGCCATTTTTAACCCAAAAGCCTAATATTTAACACAATTTGCAGATTTTAGGGGGGGCCCGGGACCCATGGCCCCCCCTCTTTATCCGCCACTGAGCACAGATTAGTTTAGACCTAATTTTCCATTCGTAAAAATTATCATAATATTCATATTTAGACAATGAAAAAAATTCTAAGATAGCGGTTTATATTCATTTATAGATAGACATAGCAAATCAAACATTGTTTCACACACCTGTCAAACAAGATATCAACATTCCAAATATAGACAATTGCATTCAGCGCGTGTCTTCATTGATATGCAGCTTAACTTTAATCACAATAATGTTAGAACAATAATTACATGATAATTTTCGCAGGTTAAATGTGTATGTAACAAAGATATAATTAAGACATTCTAGATAATTAAGACATTCTAGTCTAGAACTCTACTTTGATTTTAGCCGAAGAAGAAGCTTTTAAACTTGGTTTTATTAAGATATTTGATTTTAATTTTTTTAGAATAAGTATATAATAATAGCAAGATACGTTTTTAACACTATAAACATCAAAAAGTTCTGTTTTATTAAAATTTTAAATATGCTTGTCTTTGTTTCAGAGTAACAAACCTATTATGGAGAAGAGGAGACGAGCCAGGATTAACAACTGTCTAAATGAGTTGAAAACACTAATTCTGGACGCAATGAAAAAAGACGTAAGTTATATTTTTAAAAATTCACTTATAATAAATTTTCAATTTATAACTATTAAGTTTAATGAAAGTTATAGAAGTAAATTTATATCTATATTTATTTTTTTGCAGCCTGCTCGCCATTCCAAACTAGAGAAAGCCGATATTCTGGAGATGACTGTAAAACACCTTCAGAATCTCCAACGGCAACAGACCACCATGAATTCCGTCGCCGATCCCGCTGTCATTAACAAGTTTAGAGCTGGATTTACAGAGTGTGCCTCAGAAGTTGGTCGCTTTCCAGGTTTGGATCCGATTGTGAAGAGGAAATTGTTACAGCATCTGGGCAGCTGTCTGAATCAAGCGAATAAGCCTCAAGAAGTTCCTCAAGTACAGGTAGGAGAGTATGAATATACATATATGAAATATATACTTATTGCCTTATACCGTGCTGACAACCGTTACCCTTGGGTCGATACTTACATGTGTGGTAATATAAGTAAATTGCATAGGGATCTTATTAAATCGGAGTGAGAGAAATGCGACGGTGTGCTGTTGCGGCGCTGCCGGTACGCTTTTCCCTATCAGGTAAAGTAAAGTCACGATCGCAAACCGCTTATTTTTAAACGACTTTTTTCTCGAAAAGATAACTAGATAAAATTATTAGATGTGTTTCTGAGTATCTGAAATGGAATTATAAGGATATCGTTAGGGTGTCAATTTTTTTTATAACGATAAAACGTCAGTAATCCCGATAATTTAAAAACTCAACTTTTTAACACATAACACGCCATAACTTAAGAACCACTTTAGATATTTAAACTTTTTATTTTATTTTGAAGATCGGATCTTTTACAATATGTTTAAATAAGAAAAATTCGATAAGGTTGTGTTTTTCCATTCAAAAATTTTAAACAGCCCATCCATTTACTTTTAGTGCATAGCAATTTTCAGCAATCGTGTAACTTTTTTATTTATAAAGATTTTCACATACTGTCTGCGAAGAAAATATAGCAGGAATGTTAAGAAAGTTTTTGAAAGAACTACAATCAATTCTTAATAGATTTTGAGATATCGATTCATTCGGTTCTAATAGCACGACCACTGCCGAACACCAATTCAATTCCACTTATTTTTACCAAAAATGCAAGTGTTTCTAACTTGCACATAAAAAGGTTCATGCTATAGGGAAAATTACAACGACTCGTTAATAAATAAACAAATAAAGTATTGCGAGACGTAATTAAATCGTGAAGCTGAACGCATGATGTACACCTTTCCCTAGAACTTTAAGCACTGACAGAGGTACTGTTACTTGTGTCTAGACATACCAATTCTATTTTGGCTTTCGAGCTTCCGCATGCGCAATAAGTTGATCTACTTACTTAAACCACGGCGGAAAGTAACGCCTGGGTATAGACAGTTCTGCAAGAGCACCTCTGGCTCCGTGACTGAGGCCATTGCTTCGTGAGCGAATGGTCCGTGGTTCAAATCTCACGCCAAACCAAAACTTTTTTATATATTTTTTTGCTTATAGTGTGATTTCATTGCAATGGTTTCACTCTTTTTGATTGGATTGGTTTAGTTATTTGGCGGGTTGGTTAGCGTGGTTATTTGGAGGGTGTTAATTCATTGGTTACAATAAAACGCGAAATAAATCTCTGCGCATGTGCAGAAGCTCGGAAGTCAAAGTAGAATTATTGGTTTCTTTAGACACAAGTGATACTGATTGGGTCGACCGGTGGACTGCGACAAATCTGCTATATCCCCTTCCACGTCTCTTAGCAATATGCGCAGTTTCTCGGTTTAGTTCGTACGTTTGGCAACGTGTTTACTGTTCTTTCTTTGTTCAGTACATTATAAACGTATTGTACTCTTCTTACATACGGAAATATCGACCCAAGACTAACCTTTGCCAGCCCTTAGTCTACGCATGACTTTTCCCGTTAAGTAGGTACTTGAGACTTTTAATCAATTAATTTTTATCTATGTGAAAGTCAAAATTACTAGTTTTCAATTGTCTCTTTTAAACACCAAGATCTCAAAAACTAATCGTACGATTTTTGCTATAAAATTGTAAAAGTGGTTCGTAACAAAACAAAATAACAAAATCACAGTTTTTGACAATTATAAAACTTTAGAAAAGCTCAAAAATATTCGAATGAATACTGCGACAATTAAAAAAAATGTGTGTGCACTATGTGCGCATATTTAAGTGAAACTTCTTACACAGAGCTATTAAATATAAGGATTTGAAGGACATGTTTGAAAAAGTTTAGTGTGAAATGCTGAGAAAGTAGTAAATTAAAAATTAATTAATAATTTGATTCACTTCCACAAAATTTGTATTAAAATGATCGTCTGTCCTTCTGAGGACTCCATTTGGGTACCTGTACCCACGTGCCGAGTTTGGTTCAAATCGACCCATAATTAAGAAAAATCCTGATTATTTCACCTATTTAGAGGCATCGGTTCGAAACGTCGAAAGCGTCATCCTGCGTAGCCCGTCCCCAATTATGCCGAAATAGACCGACCTTTTTCTTCAATAAATGAAACGTTGTATCCAGCTTTGCAGGGTAATACCGTGTGGCATCACGACGTCAACTTTTGACGTTTCTTACGTCAAAACTAACTGTCATAGAGTCACCTGTCTACACTGTCAAGTTGTCCTTTGTCCAATCTATTGATATATAGTAAACGCCACGAATGTTTGGGAGTGATTCATCACTTGATGAAGTTAGAATCGACACGCGCGCTATCATTTTTACATTAAAAACGTAAATTTTTACCGCAGACGTAGGTTTTCAAAGGCATGGTCTAATCATCTGCCTGCGTTCCTCCTACTTATTCTAAAATGTTAGCGTCATTGACAAAGACGATACTATATCGCGTTTCTTTGATTGATTCGTTTTTGTGCATCAGTCCATTGGTGTGCTTGCAGTGCGACCAATGGGGCATTTCAGTTTATATTTATAACCAAATATATGTTTTGACAAGACTTTGACAGTTAAAACAACAAATTACAACAGATTATATATTGATTATTATATGACTTGAAACACCACGGCACTGGAATTAAGTTTTATGTGACCTTGAACAGATTAGTTCACTTGGTAGCGACCGATGAATCACTCCCAAACATTCGTGGCGTTTACTATACCAAATTTCATTTAAATCGGACGATTCTTTCTAAACCGTAGGCTGTCCTTTTTTCCCACCATTTTTCCTATCGTCTGTTGTGTCAAGGCCTTGAATGTTTATTTCCAGCATTCGCAAAGAAGTTTCACTTCATAAACGAAGGGTACAACGAGGCACACAGTTTGCAATTATTTTGGAATCTTTGATGTATTGTGTTTTACGATTATTTTCATTCCTTTTCCAATTCTAATTATTTTGATTTATTTCAACGACAAAATATTTAATAATATAATGAAGTAATAGTAATATAGGTAGTAATGTAATAAGTAATGTTTCGAAAAAAGGTGGAATATATTTTTAAATTTCAATACAATGAGGAATAAATATTTAGTGGGTAATAATTTTCATTGTGAATATAGAAAGGCAACAAAAATCTTTAATCTTGAAATATCATTTAAAATTGTTATTATATTGTGTATAAACTCTAAGAAAGCTTGTAAAAATATATTCGATTGATCACTCAATTTAAGCGACGATAAACGAGGTGAGTGTCAGGAAGAATGGCTGATGATCTAAAAACTCAGACATGCTGTTTCAAAGTTTAAAACGTTTCTTAAGTTTCTAAACATTCGATAAGTTGGTGGTTAGGTTATTATGGTTAAAGATCGCGGTTCGGATTCCAGGTAAAGAAGGTAGTTATCGTCCAGATTATACCTGGTCTATGAAAACCTGCCGTTAATTTTAACTACTTAATAAAGTGTTATAAAACCAGGTCAGAAATATTTAATTTATAACACTTTCATAAAATAATTTGATCGTATTGTATATACCCCACTACCATTTTTCAAAAGGCTAGGTTCCTAACAATTGGACATCATTTAATCTCGTTTTAAGGAAATTTATGGGTGGCAATAATCCTATATAATGAAATAAAAGTTACAGTCATATATTTTTATTATTAGATCCCTCAGACAATTAGATATAATCTATGCATGGTAGGCCTATCTCCAAACAAAATACCATACGATCGAATTAAACGGCCTGGGGAATGACAAATGATGATAATTTTGGCGAGGTCAAGCTCTAGACGTCATTACTTGGCCCGTACTCTCCTTTATTTTTTTTTATGGTGCTTACTACCAGTTGGCCTTAAGAAGGTTGTAATTTATTTTTATATTGAGATTATTTTTAAAATGTTAGTTTAAAATTCGAGATGAAATATTTTTTTTGGAAATAGAATTGGGTCTGGAAACGTTCTATCTTTTTTTAATTGTTCTATAATTACTGTTCATTTTGACAAGTTTTATGTAAATTTTTAGTAAATGACGTCTAGATATTGACCTGGCCAAAATTATCATCGACTCAGGCGTAGCATTCCTCAGGCGTAGTTAATCATACGGTAGTATGCTAAAGTTAACTTCACTATAGAAAAAAAATATCAATTACAACTTGATAGCTCTCGAACAAACTGCAATGTATTTCTGAATTTTAAAAAACTTAATAGGAATAAAATTTCTCATTTAGAAGTAAAAATATGGTATATCATAAATGTTTTATTCATATAGCAACACACTTAATTACGTATCAATATAATCTTAGTAATTTTCCATAAATACGCTTTTGTAGTCTGTACTTAGAATGAAGGTCTTTGTTATTTCGGAATAGATTATACTTTAACTATAATTTTACTGTTTAAAAAGGAATAATTTCATCGAAATAAAATATCCAGTTTGACTACCTTTAGAGCAAAAAAATATCACAGAAAATATTTTGACAGAGGACATCCAAACAAATGACAGAAAATACAATTTACTTGCGCATTAAAATGATAGACACAACTATCACCGTTATAGATCTCCTCGTTGGACAGACTATGCATTTTAGTGGAATGTAGAATGTAGAAAAAACAGAAATGCAAGTAATTTTGATTCCAATGCCTTGTATTGAATTCATATCATTGTAAATAATTAAATATATATCAAACTTTCTTACGTCTTATTAAAATTTTATCTACAACCGTTCAGTTATAACGTTTTTACATCACTATTTTTTTAGTATTTCAGTTACGTTATGAGATTCATAACACAACTAGTGGTGTTATGAATCTATAACACAACTAGTTTTTATAATAATGAAAAACAAGTACGAACATCTAAATATATTAATTTTTGATACAAATTCCTACTACTAATTATTATAAATATTAATAACACATTTTTTACACTTCTTCAAAACAATTCCTGCTGCTGATGATGATGACGATGATAATAGTGAAGGTCTAACTGAAATAGATTGGGCTGTTGATCGGTTTGGCTCGCACTCGGGCTGGCATGCTTCCTCAGCGATTCTTGATCACAAAATGTGCTGCGCAACAATTTTCTTGTTTTCTTTTGATGTACGTATATATCCCTCTGCGACGGAACTACTTCTCCAACCTCCATAACCCTTAACCATTAGTAATTTTAACCTTTTTCACTGGACGCACAAATATAATACACCACAAATCCGTGTGCGCACGTTGAACATTTTTTTTACTCCTCTTCATTCCGAGCGTTGGGCGGGTTGGTTAGCGTGGTTATTTGGAAGGTGTTAATTCATTGGTTAGTCATAGCTAATTATATGATTAATTTACCTAGACTAACCAATGAATTAACACCTTCCAAATAACCACGCTAACCAACCCGCCCAACGCTCGATATGAAGAGGAGTTCGGCTCAACTTAACATCAGAAAAAAAAATCAACGTGCGCACACGGATTTGTGTTGTATTTGGTCTCTAGAATCACGTAAAAAAAGAATTTTTGAGAAATCACTATAAATACGAAAAACACCTATACTGCATAATTACCATAATTTTTAAAATGATTTTTCTGGGCAAAAAGTGCTCGCGTTTACTTGACAGGGTAAAGTGACTTTTCAGAAAAAAAAACTTTCTACTTGATAAACAACGTTTGTAACTATAGTCTGAAGCCAGGTAACAATTCCCTACAATTATGGTTAAAAAAATGTGACAAATGTCATAGTTAAAGGTGTTAAAGGTGGGCGACTAATAAACGAAAATTAAAGCAGCATTTTCTTATTTTTCGGTTGTAGATAAAACGTTGTACATGACACGTGCGTTTAAACATGATTACAACAGTCTTGTGATTAGAGATTAACCGTTCGCACTCGTTGTAATCATGTTTATAAACACACTTGTACTGTAAATAACTACCGTATGATCGAATAAAAACGGCGTCAGCGATGGCTATGAAATGAAGATCGCTGTCATTTTATATGTAAAATTATATGGGAAATGTCATCGATCGTCATTTCCAAGCCAACTGGACGCCATTTTTTTTTCGATCATATGGTATTACAACCACATGTGTTTGAGCTCACAACATTCTACATCACCCAGGTAGCGTGGAAATTACGCTGCAATTCAGTTTTTGTTGTTGAAGTGTCAGGCACTATTTGATGTGTAATATGCCATAAGGCTTCTTTCCGCAATATGTTTCTTTCCTGCAATACAGATAGTGATATACAGGATGGTTCGAATTGTATTTGGGAAACTTCGGCAACATATTCTGCAAATGGACATAAGTAAAAAAGTTCGTATAAACTTATGTCCTAAAATGATTCGTTTCGGAGATACAGGATATAGAAGTTTCATTTTTATATAGGTTTTTTTCAAATAATTTCTGAACTAACGTCGATATTTGGATAAAAATTGGCGTTTTTTGACATGAGAAATTTGATTTCTCAGTCTCATATCAGTATGACTCCTACTTGTAGTGGGCGCCACCTACAAGTAGGATCTTTATTAACTGTTCTGAAGAGTAATAACTTTTCGTCCGTACCCTGTATTACAATAGAGATTTAATTAAAGATTCAAGGGAAGCTGTTTTATTATCGTATTTTTCTTTAGAAAAAATTATGATTAGCTTTAAAAAATAATAAATTGTCAAATTTATCATTTCAGTTAAATATCTATCTATTTTTTTAGTCAATATGTTTATTTTTTTTATTAATGACTCTTTCCATTCCAAATATCTGGAAAACGGTTGCTCGTAACGATTTTTACCAGGAGACATTTTTTACGTAAAAAATTACGGTAATGTATATTTTTTCACTCAGTAGTTTTATACAGGTACGGACGAAAAGTTATTGCAAAAAACATCCAGACACAAATTTTCATCCCAATATCGACGTTAGCTCAGAAATTATTTGGAAAAAATCGAAATAAAAATCAAACTTGTACACCCTGTATCTCCGACATAAAACATTTGAGGACATAAATTTATACGAACTTTTTCACTTATTTTTATCTGTAGAATATACTGCCGAAGTTTCCCTAATACAATTCGGTTCACCAACGTCTTTTTTTCAATTAGTTTTGTTTTGTTTCAATTAGCTGTTCCTATTAAAGAGGTTGCACTATATATGAAATATAACTCTGTTTGGAATAGTTATGGAATAACCTTTGTTTTGTTTCAGGTTCACATCCTACCAAACAATATTCATCGTACAACGGAACAACAAGTCCCCCAATCGGGAATTATCCTGAGCAACGGACAAGGTGGCGGCGTGCAATTAGTCCCAACGCGATTGCCTAGTGGCGAGATTGCTTTGGTATTGCCCTCTTCCGCCCAACAACACCCATCCATGCCTTCGCCAGTGCCTTTGCTAGTACCCATCGTGCCTGAACGAAGCGCCAGCACCAACTCCTCGGCATCTACCGGTTCCAGCTACAGTCCTAGTCAAAGTCCGGAACCAGCGGAGGCGATGTACTGCCAGGCTCAACAGAAACCATTAAGTTTAGTTGTGAGGAAGGTAGATGAGAACGATAATGACGCTGAAGAAAGACCATGGAGACCGTGGTAACTGTTTTATGAGTCGGGTCCAGTTTTTGGTTTTGTAAATGCAGAGGGCATCTTGAATGAAATATAAAAAAATAAATTTATCCTTTGATAAAAAATATGTATTTGTTATTTTTTGTTTGATGCAAAACAGTTGCTGGAATCAGGCGACGTAAAAAGACATTTATTGTGACAGTGGCATGTCAGTTATGTGATATTATGTATAGAGAAAATATTTTTTTTTAGTTATTATAGTATAAGTGGATGCTGTTTATTATACTTTTTTAAATATACACAGATGTGTTTTAAATTTAAGTAGAATTATTAAAGATTTTAACTTGAGTTTAACTGGAATATTCGATATTTGATAAAACACGGTTTACATCAACTTAGCGGTAGCGTCCTTTAGACAGCAAACTCCTGCAGTCCTTCATTAATTGTTATTAATAATAAGTATATTTAGTTATTAGTAACATACGAATGAAGTTTATTATATCTTTTTGAATTTACACCAATGTGGTTTAAATTTAAGCAGAATTTAAAGATAAACTTGAGTTTGACTGGAATATTTATGAAATATTTGATAAAACATTGTTTACATAAACTTTTACCTGACAGCAAAATCTTGTAGTCTTCCATTACCTAATTGTTATTAATAATATATGACAAGAATAAAGTTATATTCATATTTGTATTTAAGTGCAAAAGATTTATAATAAAGAGTGATATTACAAGTAATGATATGTGTGTTTAATTTATTTTTGTCTTTGGAGAAGTATGCATTTTGATATCAACAAGGTTTGATTTTTTTACCGATATTAGGTTGTACATTTTTTTCTAATTATTATCGATAACGCCACTAAACTTAATAATTTCAGTTTAGTGAAGCCTTAAAGTCCTTCATTATTACTAAAAATAATACCTACTGACTCTTTTTCAAGGAAACCTACAGGGATTTTTAGGATAATTACAAACATATGAGGAATCACTCCTGAACTTTGGTTGTGTATTTTTCGAACACCCTGTATGTGTAATGTGGATAAATCCGAGAAGACATCTGAACAAAGGAGAGACAAAACACATTCATAAAACTCTGTTTGTTTAAAATCATACATACTTTAACACTTTTATGTGAGTTAAAAAGAGATGGGTACATAAATTTGACAACGCTGTTGAGCTTCGTGTGCATTTCTTGTGTGTATTTTTTCGGTCTACCAGTGGCGTGCTTGTTTTTTATTGACAATCGCATAAAGCAATTTTAATTTAAATTTTAGTTTAAAAATTAGGGTCTGGTACCTTCTACATACATCAAAACTTTAAAATTTTCTATACAGAATTGAGAAATAACACCAAAAACCAACCCCCCAAAAAGAATTTTGTAACCAATGCAATCAAACTCAGTTACGGCCGACGTTTTTACCATTGTGATCCTCTTCTCAACCTTTAATACAGATCAAAATATAATATCTATTCTTATCAACTTAATATCGCTACCCCTATTTTTTAAAATTAATAAGAAAGTATAAATAAAACAAAATCCGGATTTTCAACATTTCATTGTTACCGCCGGCGATACAAGGCGATATACGCGAGCAAAAGACAAATAAACTAATTCTATGTCTTCTTTGTCACTCTTATTACACTTAATAGAGAAAACTATATTTAACCTCAAATTTGGTCAAAAAATAAATAATTTTATTGAAGTGATCTCAAACGTTTAGCCGACGATCCGTACTTAAAACGTTAAAATATTAATTGTAGAACATATTAATATCAAATTTACATCATAACTTCAAGATTGGCGATATACCTAAAAGGTACCAGAACCATAATTTATAATACAGGGTAAGTCGTAAATAAGTGCAGATATTTTCAGGACTGGTAGATCTCAACAAAAGAATGGATCTTTTCTGGGTTTTCTTTTTTTTTGTAAATTTAATATACTATCTATGTTGCCATATATTATGAAAATATCATGTTAATTAAAACTTAATTTTCATTAATTAAAAATTTAAAAAAAAATATTTTTTTTAAATACCAAATTTTTAAAAATATTCGAAAAAACCTCATAGACGTGTTTCTGGGTTCAAAATATACTACCTATCAAATCTATTTGCACTTATTTAAGACTCACTATATATGTATAATAATATAGTAATTCTTTCTCTATTATAGAAATAGTACATTAACAAACATTAGACAATTAAAGATGTGAAGTACATAAAAATTGTAAAATTTTATTTTGAATACTTAATGCTTTTTTCTAATAACCTGTTCAAAAATTAGGTTATACCACTGTTAAAGCTAAACAATTCGTAATGTCACTTACCGACAAAATTTCAATTTGGGAGTGGAATAGTCCAATTTCTTGTAAAAAAAGCAATGGCGAACCATCGTAGATATTTAAATTACTTTAAACAGTTCTTTTGCAAAGAAAATCAGTAAAAAATTGCTCGAAAAACTTAAATACTGCGTAGCAAACACCGCTAAACATCATTTAAATAAAACCATCAAACTTCTTATATTCATAAAAAAAACATCAAACCAAACACACTTCCTGAAGCAGCATTGTCACAGTTACATCCATAAGAAATTTTAATTTAATTTAATTAGAAAACTAAAATTAAAAATTATCATCGATATTTGTTGAAAACGATGTTTGATCGCGATAAAATGTAAACAGTTTTGTCTCCCTCTATTTAGATGTTTTTGGGATAAATCATAGTAAAGCACAAACTAATAGGAATGCAAAATTTCCCAATAATTAGTGAAGGAAAGTTGGTTTTTACGTTGAATGTACTAGAAATAGCTGATATCTTAAGTCGACAATATAGCAAGTTAATAAGGTCAACGTGAGGTAGTAAAATTCGAACAATGGTACCTATTTGACGCCAAACACAGCTTAGTTTGACGTCCAGTGTGAAAGGCAAACAAAAAATAGCCGCAATTTGTCAATAAGTAGTCAGGATACGTGCCGTTGCTCATTGTCATTTTTATGGGTTTAGCCGACTGAAACGTAAAAACCACACGCGTGAAGTACGCATTATCGCAATGAAATAAACAAGGCCTTTTTTTATCGTGGTAAAAGATAATTCTACTCGTCAAAGTGAGCGAAAGGTATACAACATTTATGTTTACCTCTTCATGTAATAATTACAAATTTTATTTTAATAGTAATATACCGGGTGTTTTTCAAAAGTGGCTCACCCCTATAACTTTCTTATTTCTTGGGATTGATTGATATAGGTATTCAATTAGTTTCGGTCACTTCCTGTTTCACAGGAAATTACTACTTTTGATTTTTAATTGGTACCTTCGAACGGTACATAGAAAATGACATTCTGAATAAAATGACATATTATATCATATGTTAACTTATGACATTTTTAATTAAAAAAAATTGTGTGTGCACTATGTGCGCATATCTGAAGTTGAAACTTTTTACTAACAGCTATTAAATTGAAGAATTTGAAGAACATGCTTGAAAAAGCGTAGTTTGAACTGTTGAAAAGTAATAAATTAAAGATTAATAAATAATTTGATTCACTTTCACAAAATTTGTATTAAAATGACCGTCTGTCCGCCTTTAATATCAAATCCTTAGTTCCACCCTGATGAAGATGTAAACGAAACGTCGCGTATACAACTTTGAAGAGTGGGACCGTGTGCACCGTGTGATGGCTTTATCCTGACGAAAGTTCAAACTGTCGAAACTTTCGTGTAGTATCGGGGGCGGTCGTGCTGAGCCGACTGTAAACCGCCTAAACTCCTCCTCCTTTCTTCGTTTAGGATATGTCTAGGCCGAAACAGAATAAAAACGTGTTCTTCTTTCAAATTTTTGAGCAAATAGACAAAAATTTGACGTTTATCCCTAGATCATATATATAGAAATACATTTTTAAGATATTTGTATATAAATTATATATGATCTAGAAAGTTATGATGTGACCAGCAGATTTTATTCAAATATTAAATTAATTTTTAATAGCATTATGTAATAGTTAATATCTTTTATGGGTAATTACCCTTTTATGTAAATATTTTTTAACAATGAATAATTTTGAATGTAACATTGATTTTTGATTTAGTGCTGGTTGATTATTTATGATGTTTTCATAATGTTTTCCAGCAGATTTTATTCAAATATTAAATTAATTTTTAATAGCATTATATAATAGTTAATATCTTTTATGGGTAATTACCCTTTTATGTAAATATTTTTTAACAATGAATAATTTTGAATGTAACATTGATTTTTGATTTAGTGCTGGTTGATTATTTATGATGTTTTCATAATGTTTTCCGTCAAAAGAAATTAATATTTTTGAATTAGTTTTCAGTAGAGGGCTTTAGTAAAAAATTCGAACCTTAGCAGACCTTTGTCCCGGCGAAAGTTTTGCCTTGGCCGGGACCTGGAAACTAAAAAAGTGTGTACCACACACAATATATTTTAATTTCTAATATTTAATTTTTTGTTTCAATTATTTAAAAGCTTAAAGATAATTGTCCTGGAATCGCCGATGCTCAAGTTGGGAACCCTACCTTAGTAACTGTTTTCTTTTTGGCACAAAGGTAAATCTTTTTTTATGTTAGAAGTTATAACTTAATTGGGCATTGGGCACATCAAAATAAACATGTGAATATCTTGACTTGGTGTTTGTTGTCTATTTTAAGTGGGACTGAATTTATTAAAATAAACGTTGTTTCTCTACATTTCTGTTTTATTTCAATAACAAAATACTCGTCCTACACCAGTGTAATAATAAAGACATCTAAATTTTAGCCGAACACACGCCGACCATTTTATAATCTGATTTGGTCGATCTATGATAGAATTGCAGGAATTGTATCACCTTCAACGAAATCAGCTAAGAAGTATTTAAAATATTAAGACAAAACCTTAGAGGGAAAAAATAAAAAGCTAACCCGATTTTTAAAAGAATTTAATATATTCCAAAAAAAATATTTTAACGCCACATGATGTAACACAAAAAGTAGGTAAACATCACTTATAAAAAAACATTAGAAATGTATACAGTATCCTTTAAGCTAGGCTCACGTTTTTCTGCAGAAATAAGTATTTCAATTCAACACATTCACTATCTCAATAACTACACTAACTATATCAACTGGTTAAGCTCCGCATTATGAATATTCTTCACCCGGTCCTATTTTCAAAGTGAAGTAATGTAATTTTGATCCTGATTTATAAACAATATTATTTCAATGAAACTTTTGCTTTTAATTTTCCTGTCATGCTGGTAATTGCTTTGGATTTGTATTAACATTTTCAGGGTTAGAGTTCAGTATAGTTTGATGTTGAAACCCTTTCTAACACAATCTCAACTTCAGGTTTACATACTATTCATATGCTGTAGATTTTTGACCTAAAAGAATCACTAAATATAGAAAAACTATAGGGAAAACGCCTTACTTTTGCTTTGATAAGGATATGGCCTGCAACTTTGAGGCTTCCATAATCACTAACAAAATCTTGCTTTAAAATATTTGAAACACGCCTCTTATTTCCTTTTAATTTCTGGAAATTTGTAAGAATTCATGGTGAACACTACTAATAATTTGCGTGTTTCTTACATCTTTGAAAACTCCTGAGTCTGGGCTAGCATTTAACATCAATATCAAAACTAAGCGCTTCTATTTTCTATGTTATTCACAAGTTAAATTTTTGGTTTGTACCGATTGCGCATTTCTAGGCTTTCAGGTTCTAATTTTGCAAGATAACTTTACATTTTAAAGTCTTTTAAGTGTATATTTCCACCAAAAACAAATTGCGTTGACTTTTGTTTACAATTTAAAATACAAATAGCGAGGGGAGGAGCCGAGATTCGACAACTTCCAATCGGGATCATTCGGTTTACCATTCGCTTGCGTTCGGGTTTTCGATAACTTGGGCTTTCTCCCTTCGAGAGTTTATGGTTCTCCCTGAACCGTCATTCACATAGCCTACCCGCCAAATTTGGTCGCGATCGGACGACATCAACTTTAGTTTTAGTTTTATAAGTTTTTTTACGTCAAAACTAACTGTCATAGTGACATGTAACGGACCAATAATGTCGCTCCTTTTATCATTACAGCACCTATACCGTGCTTTTATTTTATCTGTGAACATAGGTATTAATATAGAGCAATGCTATTCGGCAATGTTATGTTCATTTTTAAAGTGGAACCATCAATGCATGGCAACCATTAGTAAGCAACGGGGATGTCAATGTTAGTCGGGCACTATTGTGAATTAGAGACCTAGTTGAATAGGAACTAGTTCCTTCCAAGGAACTAGAATTCCTACCTTGACTAAAAACTATAAAAAATATGTATTTTCTTCTATCGTCTACGATTATGTAAAGAAATCAACGATGATGTCAGCCTTTTTTTAATTTTATCTAACTTAGAAGCATCGATAACTCCTGTTTATTCGCAGGCATTGCAAATGTGTACCTACAATGTATATACCGAGTAAGTACACATTGTAAAGTTTTTTATCGCTATTTTTTGTTTGTCAGTGTAGCGTGCGAATACGCGTGCATGTTTCCAGACAATTATGTTAAAACCTTGGCCGAACAATGACGAAACCTCGAAAGTTTATTTGCATGCGAACAACGGCGGCCGCTTTGAGCGCGGCGCGCGATGTGCGTTTCGCGCTATGAAAAAAATGACCGACCCGCGTCGGACCCCGGTCCGTGCACAAAAGCAAGTGGATAGTGGATGGCCGCGATCGGGTCCGGTCACGGGTACAGATTCTAGACACGTGTTGTTCATTATACAGTGGCAAAATAAATAACATTGTTGCATTTAATGGTATTTAATTAAATGCGAGGGAAATCAATGTACCCGATGACGACGGATTTGTTAGATAGGTTTTAAGGGGGATTCTCACTATACCTTTTGTTTTCATTCCATGTCCATTCCATATCCGTTCCGTATTTTTGATTGTATTCACCCTACACCTATGCTTCCGTTCCGTATCAGTTCCATACTTTTTATTGAACAATTTATATCATTACGAAAGTTTTATTTTAAAAATTTGTATCTTTTGAAAAATGATGGATTACCTATGGAGCAGTTGTTTGGTACACAAAACCTGTGCAAAATACAGAGACTGTCATGCATCTGCATCACAGGTGCCATGAGAACATGCCCAACAGCAGCAATGGAGATTATTCTAGACTTAACACCACTGCAAATTATCGTGGTTAGATATGCCAATGCGACAAAGATTAGAATGGTCGGAAACATTACTTTATGGATAATTTTCAAGTCAGGGGCTTGGACAACCCTCACAAAGTAAATTCCACTCCTCCAACTCCCAGTGGATGACGTACCAAGAATGTACAATTGAGATAGAGAAACGTTTGCTGAGCATGTAAAAGGCGCATAGTGACCACGAATAGTGACGCAACACCCATAGTGGTATACTGACGCTTCCAAAACCAAATCAGGAATAGAGATAGGAGTATTTTGGTGCAAAAATAAGTACTCCGAACCAATAGGCTACCTACCCCAGCATCCTTCAGGCAGAAATCTACGCTATCGACAGATGCGTGCAATTTATCTTAGATAGGAACTATCGAAAACAACAAAAAGTAATTTTATATAGATAGTGAAGCTAGTCAATATAGTCAAGTCATCATCTCAGTTACCATCAATTCGAAGTTGGTCAAAGAATTCCTAGAGAAGCTGAAGAAATTAGGCAAAGAAAATAACGTTTTCCTAATCTGGGTGCCAAACACTCTACTAACTGGACCAGAACCGTACTGCTTTCCAAGTGGAAACTAACTTAAAGCAGAACTCTAGAACCTGGATGACTCCATCTGTAACCTGGGATGGGAATCCTCCAATGGTCTAAGACACTCGAAAAAATTTCTGAGAACTTACAACCGAGAAAAATCAGAGATTTTCCTTGATTATGAACTCCTAAGTAAGAATAATCTTTGGATTGTCACGGGGTTTCTGTTAGAAACAGAAAGTTAAGATACTGTTTCCTCAACGAACACCTCCGTCGATTGAAGCTGAGAAAAAACGGGAAATGCAGATTCTGTAAGGAAATGAAAATGGGGAAACACTAGAGTACCTCATCACTGACTGCGCCGAGACGACAATCGCTCGTGCCATAAATTTTGGTACGGCTGATGTCGGAAATGGAGAACTGGCCTCTATGGAGCCCCCTCAGGTACTAGATTTGGTCAAAGCCCTGAGACTGTATGATGAGTTATAACTCGTTATCACTCAAGAAAGGTGAACAGACAATAGATCTGCAAGGTCGCGGTGATTAACGCCCCTCCTAAGCATTCTACATTCTAGTTTTCAAACTGCATCAGTCATCACGTTTATTTCAAATGTTTCAAGTAAGCTCTACTTAAAGCAGGCTTCAATCTCGATCATAATCCTTAACGGGATAGCAATGTCAAAGGGATAGCCAGAACGTGGAAGTTCGCATAAGGCCGAGAATACATATGCGTGTTACACGCATAGAAGCATGCCAGTCACTGGAAGGTGCGTGCTACTTGCATGTGTGACCCTCGCTACTACTCTAGAAAATAGCACGCCAGTAAATCGCAAGACGTCTGATTTTTTGTGCAACTAGCACGATTGCGTCGGCTAGGTGGGAGGAAAAAGCATCCAAGTCATGTTTGAACGTGTGCGAAAAAATGTGTTGCCAATTGCCAGTACCTCGCAAGTGACCAATGGCTGCATTAACTATTTTTCAAAAATTTTCGTGACAAAATGGCTCGTTGAGGTGATGAAAAGACTTTAATATTATTTGTTATGCAGTATAGGGAGCATGAATGTTTATGGAATACGTCATATCATCTCCATTGTACAAAAATAAAATTGCTCGAGACAACGCTTACAAGTCTTTATTCTATGTTGTCTTCCATTTTTCAAACCAATTTATCAACACTTTTTGCTAAGCTGAGCATGATTTCGGCATGGATGATTTCTCTCAAGCAGCTGGGATGATTTCAAACTAGCAACTAGACTAGCATGCCCACAACTTTTCAAGTTAGTTGCCACTATGTCATGCTATTTACTAGCATGTGTATTTTGGGTAGCTAAGGACAAGTTAGCAGCATACAAGTAACTGGGCCACTGGCATGCTATTTTAATAGCATGTGTATTCTCGCCTTAAGAGATGAGTAGACTAAAATAAAAACCCTCCTGGGCGACAATCTGACCGAGGCTTCACACATGACGCACAGTCGAACAAGCTGATCCGAGAAAGTAAGGAGGATCAGTGCATGATGTCACAATACCCTCACGTAGAGTGAAGGACTGAAGTGAGCACTCTAACAGCGGGACATCCAAAATGAATCACTCAGATTGAATTCATCCAAATTGAACATTCTTGTTTACATATTTTCATCCAGTTCGCAGCAGTTCACTGTTTCTTCTGTTCTTCCGCAGGCTGCCATCTCTCCCAGTGTTTTCTATATAGAGGTTGGCTGCACAGATCGGCGTCGGCTGTTTACATTTTTCACTTGCCGTTCAATCTGGATGAATCAATGGTTCGTTGAAAGCTTCTTTCAACAAAAATAGGAAGACCGTCAACTTATTTCATCGTTCAACTTTAGTGTACACTTTGGATGAATCAGTGATGAGAGGCAATTTATACTTATCACTTTGGATGATTCATCCAAGTTGTACATCCAAAGTGACAAATATAAATGAACCTTAAGCTAAAACATTCAGATACTAAATTAAAACCCAAAATATTTAATGAACAAGTTGTGGGAAAAACTCTGTATATCATTGAATGGGGGGGGGGTTAATTATTATTATCATTTATCATTTTAATTATATTATTGTTAATTGTTATCACATTTAAATCATATCAATTTTGATAGTTTATTGGATGTTTTATTCTCAGGAACGTTGACTATATTATGGTAAATAGTTTTTTTTAAGAAAATTACCTATGAATTTTCGTTGCCAACTTTTTCAGTTTCAAAATTAACAGCAACTGGATGAAACTGGAACACACCCACGACATTTCAAGAAAATAAATAATCGAACCAGACGGTTCAGCTCAGCCTACGATTCCTCGCCTGATCGATGCTTATCTACCTCCGTCACAGTTTATTATTCGGTGCCTCCGTGCTGTGTTTCCAAAAACGTCGCCTGCTATTTCCGCAGTCACCGCAGCGAGGAACCGCAGCACCGTGGCCCTGACGATGTGCCAATAATATCACAAAACGATTTTACGTTGACCAGTGCTACAGCGCTGTTGTCACATTGATGGGATTTTATTTATACAGGGCGAGTCTGAGAATATGTACAAATATTTTCAGAGCTGTTAGATATCGACAAAAGATCAAACGTACAGTCTCACGACAAAAAGTGTCATTTTTACTTCTAATAAAACCAAAGAATAAAACAATACCGGGTGCGTCTCAAAAGTGGCTCACCCCTATAACTTTTTATTTTTTTAGATAAATAATTAAAATTTGGTATGTTAGTATATGACATAAATTAGAATTCATTGACCTCTATTCAATTGTTTTCTGTCACTTCCTGTTTCACCGGAAATTACTGCAACTTTTGATTTTTAAATGGTACACTCGGTATTTTATTACTTTATTCGATAGAAAATGACACTCTGAATAGAATGCCTATCATATGTCAACTTTTGACATTTTCGAATATGGTTTATTTGAAATTGCAACATGCGATTCATAACGACAATTTGATTCAAAATAACAAGTGTGTGGTACCAAATTATTCGTAAGAAAATGTTTTTTCCCATTATGCTAATGAGCCACCCTTGTCCCATTTGAAAAAATTGAGATATGATTAAAAGTACGATTTGGGCATATTTAACCGGCTAGGACAAGACACTAAAAATATTAGACGATCAAATCCATTTTTCCATGGCTCGACTAAAAATTAGTGTTTTTAACACATCATCATGGCACTCTAGCCGAAGACCCAGAGGACGATCACCATCGAGATGGCTTGACCAAATAGCAAATATTACAGGTCGTCCATTTCAATCAAATCTCCGAGAGGCCGAAGATCGCCAACGATGGAAGTTAAAAATCCCCAGCTGCATATAGCCATAATGTCACGATTCTTCAGACAGTGCCTTCTATTAAAAGATCAGCCTACGGGCGGACTTTTGTTTACTTCATCAGCTGTACATACTTAGATATTGGGTTAGATTCTGTTTCATATTTTGTCGGTTGATTTTTGGTTTTAACTCTTTGATTTTTGGTATTATTTATTATTGTAGTGCAAAAAACTAATTATTTTGGTGTTGAAGTGACATAAACTACTACCAGATATATGGTCACTCTCGGTTTCGCATAAAAAAATAGAAATTTTAAAAATTACACGTTGTGCAAGTGATTTAACCTAAAAGTGCCCATACATTTTTTACTTATCGTGATTTTTGTGTGTGTTTTTTAAGACTCTAACAATTCATCAATAAAGCTTAAGTGGAGTGTGTTATTGGTGCTATGCCTCATCTTTGTTGTGTTCCTGGTGGAAAGGATAGTTACTAAGGATAGTTATTATACTAGGCAGCCTAAAGTGTCCGGAAGAGCAAGAAAAGTGGGTACGAGTTATAAATCAAGAGAATTTTATTGAAAATATCTTTAATAAATTTAAAAATAATATTCTCCCATGATGGTATTAATGAAACTGGACAATTATGTTTATTTTAATCATATTGTGGAATCTCCACTCCAAGTGTTGCTGGTTTAGCTTCGATAGATTCAAACACGTAAGTAGGTATTATGAACTAGGGAAAAATAAAGAATATGTGTATTAGAGATCATGAAAAAGATTATTATTTTGAGTTCAAATTTTAAAAAAGATTTTTGTAAAGACAAGACTGATACAGTTTAAAAGAATAATGTGTTTTTGTTTGATAATATATAATGTATGTTAAGCATAACAATATTTGTTCAGTAATTTTTAATGAATAGTATTGATTATTTATAATACCAAATTAATATCAAATATTTAAGTGATGGCTGAATACAATATGAATAAAATAACAATAAAATTGGTATATTTGCATAATACAAAATTAAGTTTTAAGAATAAAGGTGTTACTAAAAATACTAAGAAATTCATATTTCTTTGTTTTAATTGGTCTAATGTTATTTACATTTTACGTAAGAATTATACCGTATCATCGAAAAAAATCGGCGTCTAGTTGGCTTGGAAATGAACATCGATGACATTCCCTAAATAACTGTACACATAAAATAATTAACTAGAATTTTACAATCTTGGAAAATTTGATATAATTTTGAACCTTGATTCTAAATATTCTAAATTTTTTGATTTTCTTGGAATTTAGGTTCGGGAAAAACGCTGATTGATTTTTCATTTGGTTTTTCATTATTTTTATTTGATTTAAAAAAAAACGGTTCGGCTAACATTATAGCCTCCATCAGTGTTGTGTCATATGAAAAAAATAGTGTCGAATATAATCCAAAAAATTGCATATAAAATATTCACACCACGCACATAATGTTTACTGCGTACTCCATAGTCAATGTAGATAATTTTAGTGTTAAGAATAATAATTTTAAAAATATGTGGTCATCTTTTGATAAGTTTATATTAGTTTATTAATTGCAGTAAACATTATGAGGTGTGAATTATATTGTATATGTAATTTTTGGATTATATTCGACACTATTATTCTCATATGACACAACACTGTGAAAACTATAGTTAGCCGAAACGTTTTTTTTAAACAAATAAAAATAATGAAAACAAATGAAAACTTAATCAGCGTTTTTCCCGAACCTAAAAATCCCAAGAAAATCAAAAATTTTAGAATAATTTAACATATAAAATGCCAGCGATCTTCAGTTCATAGCCATCGCTGACGCCTTTTTAGATAATATTGTATTATTTGTAAATATAATTTTTCGAACATTGATACTTGCAAAATATACATATAAATTTTGTGAATGCAAATAATAATACATCACTATTAGTAGATATTAAATGTTTTTGTTAAATTAGATCGATTTTCAAACCCCAAAATTTAAAATATATTTACATTTTACCCATTATCTTATGTACCTATACATTATTTGTACATTGTAAAACATTTGCTGCATTTGTATGGTTCATAGTTTATTTGCCAAAGTATTTATTACTATAAATAGGTATATATGTTGTAGTTATTAACTGTATATTATGTATATTTCATTTAAACTATATCATTTTTAAAATACAAACCAAAAATCTCAGGAATAATTATGTTTTCCATGTATTCTACAACATATTTATTAATCCTTTATATCTAACTAGCGTGACGTCATAAATCTCGCCCGCAGGCTGATCTTTTAATAGAAGGCACTGCTTCAGACATAAAGAGACGACGAAGAAGAAGATGGCACTCTAGATTGAAATTTAAAATACAATTTTGTTCTAAGCAAAAATGTCAAAAATTGACATATGATATGCCATTCTATTCAGAGTGTGATTTTCTATCAAATACAGTAAAAAAATACCAAGAACGTCATTTAAACACCAAAAGTTGTGGTCATTTCCGGTGAAACAGGAAGTGGCCGAAAAGAATTGAATATTTCAATAATTCATTCCTAATTTATGTCATGTACTAACATACGAAATATGTTTTTTTTATCTGAAAAAATAAAGAAGTTATAGGGGTGAGCCACTTTTGAGACGCACCCGGTATAATATTTTATATTATCAATCACGTCGCAAAAATTAATATTTTTGTGACGTTTCGGAAATTTGACAAATAGTGTAATATTTGTATTTAAAAACACTAATTTACCACAATACACTAAAACAGTTTACTTTAATCCTCGACTCGCGTTTTGCTATGCAGCTTTATGCAGCAGATTAGAAGATGATTAAAATTAAACTAATATCTATAAGTGGAGTTGATGAGACCCTCAGTTGGTACTAATCAAGCGTGACAAAATTAGCCAATCGTGGGGAACAATTATATATCGAGACTAGGGGCAATAGGAACAGAGAATTGGAAGGAATTGGACCATTACATCTGTTCATAATATCTTTACAGATATTTATTTTGACGCTCACATATGCATCTAATTGCCTGTATTTTGAGATTTGTTTGATTAATTTTAAATTATTTACATCTAGGTATACAGTGGTTTTTATCATAATTATGTTGAGCAACGCAAGGTTTATCCGATCTACCATATCTTATCTAAGCCATAATATGTTCTTTAAATCTAGTAAGTATTTTAGTTTACCCAACATATTTTCGATTACAATCCTCGTTACAATCTTTACATGAAACTTTATAAATACCCGACCTTTCCAGTGAAGGTGTTTTATCGTTAGAATTACATAATAGTTGTTGTAATTAACTATAGTGCTATACACAAGTTTATAATTAACATTCTTAAAAATTCTTTTTAAGCCACGGGATAAACGCTCAATTTGTAGATATTAGTTTAGTTTTAATCATTTGCTGATGACGGTTAGCGAAACGCGCGTTCAATGTTAAAAATAAAATGTTTTGGTGTATGAATTAGTGTTTTTATTTTGCTGTTATAACACCATTGCCAAATTGTTTTATTGATATTCTTAAATAGGTCCAAGATGAAAGTGGAAAATGGAGACCTGTTCCATTTTTGGTACTGCAACAAAATAAAACAGCTGAAGTTTTACTGTTAACTAAGAGAAAAGGGCATTCAAAGAAAACTAACAGAAGATCAGGGCCTATTTTACCATAAGGCCCATAAGGCCCGGGTCTTGGGCCCAGTGGTCTGGGGGGCCCGTTAAAGGTTGTAAAATGTTCATAATTTCAAATGTAAATTTACATAACAGAGAAAAAAACACAGTTACCTCTGATAAGGAACATAGAATTAAATAAAATAAGCTTTAGATTGATATAATTTTTGTTTTTTTTTTCATTATTTATTTTGTTGAATATAATAATGTTTATTTATTTTTTAAAATTATTAAAAAAATAAAAATATAAATAATTGTTTTATTTTTTTAACCCAAACTAACAAGAGAATTTTTGAATTTTATTGGAAAAGAGGGCCTGAATTTTTGCTTGGGCCTTAGGGCCCGACCAGATGAAAAATAGGCCCTGCAGAAGATGGTGATTGCCCCCCGTGTGGATTAGCCCCCTAGGTGGAGCTTGCCAGCTTCCCCAACAGGTTGTTCCTTGTAGAGATCTTTCCCCTAGTCTTCTCGACATGATGTTTAAATGACAGGGTCCGGTCTAATGTGACACCTAAATAAGTTGGCCGTGGGCAAAATCTGAGTTGCTGGTCGTTCCAATTGACATTTATAGCTCTGTTAGCTTCCCTGTTATTTAGATGGAACAAGCTAGTGACAGTCTTCGAGGCGTTTGGTTTAAGGCTATTATCTCTGTAATATTGGGTTGGCGCGGTCAGGTGTAATGTTAAATTATCTTCAATTTTACAGAAATCCTTATCTTGGCTAACTATTGCTAAATAATCTGCGTAAATGAAGCTTCTGATGTGTTGACTCAGCGGCTGGTCATTTGTATAGATATTGAAAAGTGTTGGAGCCAAAATACTCCCCTGTGGTAAGCTATTCTCGATCACCACCCAATTCGACAAAAAAACGTCTGCTAGAAAGCAGGGTGCGGATGACTTGTACAAGTTGGTAGTCCTTCGTCATTTGATAAATCTTATATATCAGACGGTTGTGATTTACTGTGTCATATGCTGACGACAGGTCAACAAAGACAGCTCCGGAAGCCATTTTTGTTTGAAAGCCATTCTCAATGTGTTGTGTGAGGTTCAGAACTTGAGCGGTGCAGGTCTTTCCCGGTCTGAATCCCGCTTGCTCCGGTATTAGCTGATCGTCGATGTTAGGGCTGATACGATTTAATAACATTCTCTCAAACAGTTTATAGAGTGTGCGCAGTAAGGAGATGGGCCTAAAATTTATTGAAGAATTGAGAATTGATATAAAACAACTTTTCGAACGATTAATTTTCTGAAGAGGTTGAATTCCTTCGGGCGTTTCCAGGGGTTGGGTTGGGTATCGTCGATTGAAAAATACGAAATCCCATGCACATTCTGAACTATACAGATATTGGATCCTCTGTTTATTTTGCAGCTAAGTCGTAAATAGCCGTAAAATGTAAAGATTTGCATATTATGCTAAATATACATGCCAAATTTGATCAATTTTGGATAAGCCAATTTTTAGTAGCTTAAGAAAAACTGCCTCTATTTTAAATTGAAACCGAACAGGTAACAAGGCAAAAGCCGGCAAATTCCAACATATCTCAATTTGCCATCCTATCATTTTGTCAACGTCTTGACTGCAAAATCATCAGGGGAGTCAATATTTGCATAGTTCAAAGTTTGCGTGAGAATTCCTATGTTTCCAACGCCGGCGCCGATGCAGCAACCGGTGTACGTCACACGTATTAAAATGTGTAAAAGAGTGCAAAGTTCAAGCTTATGTAGATGATACCACGTTTTGTTTGTTGTGACGTGATTATTTAGGAATTCAAATATAGATATTGTCTAGTTACTGTGCGGAATCAATCCAATGTCCAACATAGAAAAATAATAAACATATGTTGTATGTAAAATATTAATTTAGTTCAATATTGTTAATTATTTTATTATTTGTTAATAAACTATTATCGATATTTTTTGACATCCCGAAATTTAAGACCACACTTCATAGATAAATGAAATCTTTTCTCTATGCCACTCTTTTACACTATAATTAAATTCAGACTATGACAGTTGACATGAGAAATCTGAACCAAACCATGATTAATATAATTTAGACGCTGCATTGATTCCACACAGTTTTGCAGAAAGCCCCACTAAGAACCTTGTAATTAGTGGAATAAATTAGTGGTTGCAAGTATACTTTATAGTTACTTAGGTACAATTAAAATTAATAGAACATCCTAGCAAAACCCTGCGGTAGTCAGTTGTATCCATAAAAAGCCTAAAGTAGCTCATTACACAATAAACTTTATATTTTTAACCACAATTTCTCTTGACGAATGTTAATCAAAGGCCAAAATGACATAACTTGCAAATTTTGACGTATAATTATGTAGTGAAATTTGTTAAGTTTTTCTACTAATTGAAAATCTCTATCACTAATTTTGACATTCTGAATGCTTACATCTGGCTTACATTTTATATTGATATTAGAGGAGCAATCTTCTATGCTAACTGAAACCACCATCATTAAAAATAAAGAAATACATTTTGTAGTAGCCCACAGCATACACTGTTTTAATTGTATTATTTTACTTCAAAATCTGAAAATTCTGTCTGAAATGCGAGATGTCCATTAGGTACATATTTTTATTCGCATGATGTGTAAATTCTTCCTCGTTTAATCGGTTTTAAATATCAAAACACACCGTCTACCATCTGTTACTTTATTCGCCCGAATGGAAAAACGTCTCAGATAAACAAAAAAAAATAGTGTGTACTCAATTTAAGAAGTAAATATATAGAGTGTGTTGCTGAAATTAATTAAAAATTTCAAGTAAGACATGTTCGATTTTTTCTCTTTTCATATAGGTACCTATTTAATTTGCATATCTAAATATACTGGGTGTCCCAGGCTGAGCGTGCATTAGAAGTTTCTAGAGAACTACAATATCTGGATCGGATATTTTTTGCATATCACTGTTTCACAACGAGATCTATGGATTAAAATATTTTCAACATGGCGGCACTTCCGGAAATACCGGAAGTTGACAGCAACTTTCTTATTTTAAATGGGTACCCCCATTTCTTATAACATAATTAGATTCTCTGTAAAATTTTATGAATTTTGATATTAAACACTCTATATATCTAACGTCTTTATTTTTCATACAAGTGTTCAATTAACAAATCTTGGAAAAACTGTCTATATCTGGAAACTTAAAAGAATTCCTCTCTTGATCTTAGCCTAACAAAGATGAGGAAATTCAGTATTAAAGAATGGAGATGTCACCTGTTTGGTTTATTGTTTTCACAAACTCTTTTAACCGTTTTTGAGAAGACAAATATTTAAAATTTTTGGACGAAAAAAACTGCCTGTCAAAAAAATGTGTATAGCCAAAACGAGAAATTTAGTGATTACCACAGCCACTGTAACATAAAGAGAAAACATGTGGCTATCTATTTCAAAAATTAGATTGTTCGAATGTCATATAAGAATGGCGGTAGCCGTCATGGAATTGAGCGATAAAAAAAAATCATAAATCGTTTTTTTCAAAAGGAAGTCCTCTTTTTATTTCACTAGTGAAAAGATTTTTCAATTCGATACTTTTTGACTATACATATTCCTATACCCAAAATAAATCTTTTTTAAGTTATTTGAGATAGTTTTAAAGAGTACATTTTTCTTGATTTTAACCAGTAGCCTGTGACTTTAAACGTCACCCGTCAAGTGAAGTAAATCAATAGATCTGATACAACATTGTGGGATGTAACATATCCCTTAATTGCTTGTGCAATTTCTTCATTCGCACCTGAACTTCTTCCCTGAAAAATTAGGAGCAGGTTAGGATGAAGAAGAGGAACGGTTCCATCAAGATATCGCTAAGCTGGAGAAAAGTTTTCAGGGAAGTTGAATGCAAGTATGTTGGCGTAGTATTACTGAATTTTGGGAAGAGAGAGAGTTGAACTTCAAGATATAAATAACAAACAAACACCAAATAAACGTCTGTTTCCATTCTGCTAATGTTGCATCAATAAGCTGTGCGAGATTTCCCGGATTGTTTTGACGAGCTCTAACCCTTCTTTTGAGCTGGTTTCACAAGTGTTCAATAAAGTTTAGATCTGGTAAACATTCAGGCCAGTCCGAAACTATGACACCTTCTGTTTCAAGACATGCTCTAGCCACTATGCTGGTTTGGGGAAGTGCATTATCGTGCATGAAGTTAAAATTATCCCTAATTGCAGCCTCACAAAACCTAACGATTGGTTCTAGTACTAAATCAACATACCTCCGACCCGTTAATGTTTGTTGAAGTGGTAAAATAGAGTTTTCGCTCCCATCATAATACCTTTCCAGAACAATACAGTTCCTCCTTTACATTCTGGTACAGATTTGGCAGCCTGGAGCCCTGCTCGTCTTCCTGGAGCTCTGTGAACCCGAATTCGATGGTCATCTGATGTTAGGCCAATTCTAGTCTCATCCGAAAAAAGAACATTTTGCCAATTGTCAATTGCCCAGTTTTGACGTTGAAGGTTCTTATTTAGCCGGTCAATTTTTATTTTGCCGAGATAACCAGCCCAACCCGTAACTCCCTCTTACTGTACAACCCTCGATCACAATGCCTTTTTCTTATGGTTTCAAACGTTTACACCTGTAGCTGCCAGAAGTTGTCTATGTAGCTCTGGATCAGAAACATTGGGTTTTCTTCTAGCAATATGGCACACAAAGTAGTCTTGTTGTTCAGTTGTGACTCTTTGACGACTTTGTCTGGGCCTGTTTTTGAGAGTTCCTAGTTCCAAGTACCTTGCATATGTTTTGGATACAAGACTCTGGGTGACGCCTACTATCTCTACTACCTCTATTTGGAGCATTCCTTGTTCGGTGAGAGCAATAATTCGTTCCCTCTGTACATCTGTTAATCCAACATACGGAAAATTTAAAATTTTTGGATCGAATGAAAATTAGCGGACAATCGTAAATTACTACTGAACAAAAAATTCACAAGAAAATAAATCGCCAGCAGTAGTTTATTCTTTATTATCATGTTTATTTACAACAAAAAGCCTTATCTTAAACTAGTTTACCAATTTTTTTCCTCTGCAAAAAGTCTAGTCAGAAATAAAGAGTGATTCCATATAAGTTTGGTTGTGTGTATGTTTTTACTAGGCATATATCATAGGATTTAACAACTTATTGCCCTGCAGAGTTTACACATTTTGTAGGGACTAGTTAGACCTACTACAATATTGTAAAATCCGAAAATTAAGAAATTGGCGCTTATCAAGTTTTCCCCCGGACCATTCAATTATAAACTCACGATTTCCTACGCTATTTAGACGTATAGGAACACTATAAACGAGAATGTCGATGTTGCTCATTTTTTTCAACAACTTATCCGTGACTATTTTACAATAGCACGTCCTGTAGACGAGTTCCGCGTGAAAACCTAATCGCCGTCGGATCACGCGTTTTCGTTTCTCTCTTGTCGTTTCACTTTCCGCTTCGGACCGATGTGGCAACGTTGTAACGTTACGGTCACGCGTGTTTGTTTACATCCCGGATGAGCGGCCACGCGCTCCTTGGTGCGGCTGACTAAGCGCGCCAATGACGTTGTGGTGGTAGCCGTTGAGTCACCGGCGCCGTTGGTACTATTATCGTAGGCTAATTGGACTTATTACTTGTAGTAATCGCTTGTGCCATTCATACTTTGAATAATATGGAAAATGGTGGGTTTTACACAAACCGACTTTTTAGCCGACTTAGGATTTTAATGATGAATAACGTGTCAGTTGCATTAAATTGCACATATTCTCATACTATCTTTAAATTTTTCATATAGTGCCGATGAAGTTTGCAGCTTTTTAAATGGTGCCAGTAGCCTCAACCAAAGAATAAAAAAGCAAGTTTTAAGTTGTAAAAATGTTTTTCCTGAAGAAAAATGAAAAATGATTACTCTTTTAACCAGTTAAAAATATGTAGGTGGCGCCCTCTCCAAGTAGGCATTATATTGACATCAAAATCAAATTTTTCATATCAAAAAACATCCACCAAACACCAAATTTTATCCAAATATTGACGTTACTTCAGAAAATATTTGGAAAAAATCGAAATAAAAATTAAACTTCTACACCCTGTATCTCTAAAACTAAGCATTTTTAGAAATACATTTATACGAACTTTTTTAATTATTTTTATCTGCAGAATATGCTGCCGAAGTTTCCGGAATACAGTACTGACCACTCTGTATACATATGAATTTTCGAATTTTTGGTTTGAATTGCGTCTCCAGTCCGACTCATTTGGTTTTGGTTGTAGGAAACTCTTTGATCCCTCGTATCTTTTCACTGTTGCTGTAGATTCTTTGTATAGCTTGGCCAGAGCAGAGTCCATTTGGCCAGAGCTATACAAATACTATGCTGTTTTCGGATATCTGTATATTTAACTTAAACAGTACATTGTTTCGACTCGCAAATATTTTAATGACATTTTGTATATAAAAATTGTGGTTGTAAAAATAAGAAAAAGATTTGCCCTACTTGCAAATATATAACAAATTCTTGTGTGTTACCAATTTTTCAGATGCACGGTATTACTTGAGAGGTTGCATCAAACTTTTCTTTAAATTTTGGTGGTACAAAGTATACACAATTTGGTTTGCTATTACTTTCTTTGAAGTAATAGCTATTAAACCAGAGACTAACTTATGTCTGTAATTAAACTATTCTACCGGCTAAAGATTAGCCCCGTTTCAGGCCTTCAGCATGCCGACGCTTTTGCTACTAAGCCACAGGCGGCCACAATTTTCATATTGAAAAATTCAAGTTATTTATGTATAGCCAATAAGGCAATAAATGCATGTACTAACTGAATTAACGACTAACTCTATAGCTATTGAGTCAACAGGTCATTCATCATTATCATCATTTTCAGCTTATTCAACCATTTCCAATTATTGTGTAAAGGCTACACCACATATTTAGATAATCTCTTTGTAATTGGGCCCATTGTTATCTATTGTTGGCTAGGCGGGCCCAAGTTATTCCTGCTAATTTTCTAATATCATGGTTCCATCTCAGGTTCGGTTTTCTTCTAGGTCTCTTAATTCCCTGTGGGTACCATACTGTATACTTTACTACTGTTGTTTAAAGAGATTTCTCGAGTTTTCCTAGTAATTTCTAACATTCACTAGTGAAAGTAACATTTACTAAAGGCTGCCAGTAAAAGTTATTCTATTGTACAGGGCCAGTGTGGTGACGAAGAATGTTGGTAGATGTTAAAACAAATAAAACTTTTAAGAATATTGGATCACCTCAATATTCAAGCTGATCCACATATCTAAAAATTACAATTTACTTCTTTAGTATGTTTATTAAAAATTATAAAATATAACGACCTTCTAAAATATAAAAAGGGAAAACATAGTAAACATCCTAAAGTGTACAAAACAATTAAAAAAAAACATTCATAGACATAAGATTACTTATTGGTACAAGGTTTTTTTAATAAAGTTCTTTCTTCTTCTTGTGCTTTACACCTCTCCTGCCGAAGGTTGGCGATCCAAATGGCAATTGTGGCCCTGGAAACTGCAGCCCGGAAGATTTCCGCAGACGAGCGTTTAAACCATCTCCTTAAATCTTTTAGCCATGAGTTCTGGCGTCTTCTTACTGATCTTTTCCTTTGCACTTTGCCCTCTATTATGAGGCGCAGTATTTCGTATCTATCATGGTACAAAGAATACAAGGTATGATCGATAGCGGCTCCAATTTCGTTCAGTTCGCGCATACCACCTGTGACGTCACTAGGAAAATGAGGAATAAATAAAAAATAAAGAAAGTTGACAGGAGATCTGCATTTTTTGGGGTTATGGTTAAGAATTGTTTATTTTTAAGACTTTTTAGTTCGTTTAATTTAATAATTACTAAAACCAGCAGTTCCAAAAATATATTTAAAAATAATAATTATCTATTAACATGGATTTGGACGATAATAGGTAAAAATACTAAATTTATTTCTATATTCGGTATAAAATTGTTTATTAGGTTTTTAGTTTGCGATGTTTATGGTAAATAATTTTCATTTTTATTGCCTCTGATTTCACATGAGGACAGAGATGAGGATATATATGGAAAAGTAACCACAAGAGGAATTGTTACATCATTTAAAAAATGTTGGGAATTTTATTGTTTCCCATCGAAAAGTAGAAAATGCCAATGCAGATGAATGTATTGTAATTGTGATAGAAGTAATTCCAAGGGTGAAGTTTATTATAATTAGTAACCTGTGCTTTTCTTTTTATATTTAGATGTTTCAGGGTTTGAGAATAAATCGGTTGAACGAAACCCAAAATTTAGAGGAAGTATTTGCATACCCAGAATATGCCCATCAAGGATTATATAGCTCAAATTTCCTTTAATGGTAGGCAATTATTCAATGCAAATTAACTTTTAAGTGACTGAAATATTAAATAGTTTACAATATGGTATATCATTAAAAATATATTACTTTTAGGTACAATTAGGGCCCGATACATTTCAAAAAGTAGAATATTATTTTATATTAAATGAGGTATTGTACCAATAATCAATTTATATTAATACCGGAGATTAAAAAATAACAGAATAAATAGTTCTTTTTTTTATACTACAAAAATAAACAACTATAGAATACAACAGTATTTAAAAAAATAAATAAAAAGTGATGTTCCGGCCGAGATTCGAACTCCGGTCTCTCGCTTCCTAGCCCGACTCCTTATGCACTGCTCCACAGTAACTTGCTTAGCGATAATTCAATGACGGTATATAAACAAAAAAACGGGTTTATAACAATATCATGACGATTTGAACTGGCGCGCGGAGCGTGCTGACCAATAGCGCCTGTTATCACCTGTGACGTAGCGACCAACCTGCGCAATATCATACCTTGTATTCTTTGTACCATGCGTATCTATCACCTCTCATCACATGACCCAGGTATTGCATTTTTCTTTCCTTGATGGTGTTCAGTATCTCTTTTTGTTTCTGCATGCGCTGGAGTACTTCATCGTTGGTGATCCTTTGTACCCATGAGATTCGCAGCATCCGTCTGTACACATACATTTCGAAGGCTTCTATTCTCTTTTCGGTCTTTGAATTTAGTGTCTGGTGGTGTAGCATCTGGCCATTCGAGTTCTGAGTTTCGCATTGAGGTCTCATAGTAAAAAAATGATTTCATACTCACGAAGATTTTTCTTTATCGTCGACAAAATAAAGAAGGCCCGAATTTTCTTCAACGAAAGTTATTCGTTTTTTCAAACCCGCTACTTCGAGCATATCAAAACGTTTTTTCACAGAAAATTTCTTCCATAGGGAAAATACCGCAAAGCACTTTTTACAACCATAACAAAACAATTATACATAACCACAAAAAAAGCGTATTTACGCCACATGCTTTGTCAACGTTGCCAACGTTTAGCCCAATTTAACGTCTATTATTCAACTTATCCTATACAAAAAATAGTACATGTGCTCGTAGTTCTTCAGGACTGTTGGCAATTGGGACTATGTTTTATCAGCGAATCTTAGATGGTTAGGATATTGTTCATCTATTTTCAATCCTTTGTTGGTCCAGTCAAGATTTCTTTCAGTTTTGCAGTAAACAGCTTTGGGGATATAGCACCTCCCTGTCGTACGTCGCGCGTCGTACTCCTTTGCCAGTTTGGAATTCGGGGTTTGTTTTATATATCATTACTTTTGCTTTGACTTCTTTGTAAATATTGGCGAGAGTTTCTTTATAAAGTCTGTATATACCTTGTTTGGTTAAGGGTTTATTATTGCCTTAGGATATATCGAGTCGATAGTCTTCTCGACGTCTATAAAGGCTAATGGGAGTTCGTATTCTCTTATTTGGCTGATAGATTCTCTTAGCGTATGTATGTGATCAATCGTGCTGAAGCCGCTTCTAAAGCCAGATTGTTCTCATGGTTGTGCAGCATCTAGCGTGTTTTGTCTTATGTTGTTTATTATTTTTATGAACATCTTGTATGATACTGGTAGCAAGTTTATTGGTCAAAAGTTTCTGATGTTTTCTTTGCTGCCTTTCATATAAATTAGTAGTATGTTGGCGCTTCTTTATTGATATTAATAACTATATATATTTACGATGGCAACAATAACTGCGTCCGTTCAGCCGTAATCTCCTAATCGGCCACCGACGAATCTATTGTTCGTACACGTGTGACCGGATGGGCGAAACGTTGCGCCTCCCCAAACGAAAAAAAAAATGGTAAAGTAAATAGGAACGGCGATTGCGGACGCGACTTCTTGCGCATTCCCGAAGACGGTGTCCACTTCCTCCGAACGTGACCGTAACGAATGCTCGTGGAAGAGGAAAGGACGTGGTGCGACTTTTTAATCCTCGAAGACGTTCGCGGGTCACGAGCCGAATGGAAGACGGAAACGGTAGAAGAATGGGTGAAAGTCGGGGTATTATTATCCCTAAAAGGCAACCGAGCACGAATTTTTATGCGGCGAAATTTCGTTTTATGAAATTCGAGCTACCGATATCAGGGCCGCTCTGTTGTCTGGGATCTCGTTCAAATATTTATGAGAGATGTACGGCGCGAATAGATTCAGGATTTGGTGCAATTTTGAAGGTATTAGTCCTATTAGTCTTTTTATAGTAAGTTTCTTGTTTCATTAGTATAATTGAATAAAAAATTTAGTAGCAACTCATGGTCTTTTTTGTGAAGCAAAACAATAACTTGTTTTGATTTACTTGATAGTAGAAATTGGCGAATACTCTGTATACATATACAGGGTGGTCCGAACTGTATTCTGGATCCTTCGGCAGCAAATTCTGCAGATAAAAATAAGTAAAAAAGTTCGTATAAATATATGTCCTTAAATGCTTAGTTTCGGAGATACAGGGTGTAGAAGTTTCATTTTTATTTCGATTTTTTCCAAATAATTTCTGAAGTAACGCCAATATTTGGATGAAAATTGGCGTCTGGGAGTTTTTTGTCATAAGAAATTTGATTTTGATGTCAATATGACTCTTATTTGTAGGGGGCGCCACCTACATGTCTGTTAATTGTTTTAATGAGTAATAACTTTTCGTCCCTACCTGTATAAAACTGCTGAGTAAAAAATTATACATTTCCGTGACTTTTTATGTAAAAATGTCTCTTGGCAAAAAACGTGACGAGCAACCGTTCTGAAGATATTTAAAAAGGAAATAGTCAATGAATGTCATTATTGACAAAAAATAAGCACGTCGAGTAGATAGTCATTTGACTGCCTAGTTTGACTGAAATAATAAATTTGGGAAATTTTTATTTTTTTATATTAATCATAAATTTTTCTGCGAAAAAAATGATGATGAAACAGTTTCTGTTGAACTTTAGACACAAAAACATCTCGAATTTATGATTTCAGTCTAATAACTATTTAGTCAACATGTTTAATTTGTGTCACTGATGACATGTATTGATAATTTCGATTCCAAATATCTCGAGAACCATTACTTGTAGCGATTTTTGCCAAGATACCTTTTTAGGTAAAAGACGTCGTAAATGTATATTTTTTACTCAGTATAGTTTTATACAGGTACCGTCGAAATGTTATTATTCTTCAAACCAGTTAAAAAATATGTAGGTGGCACCCTCTACAAGTAGGAGTCATATTATTTACATCAGAATCAAATATCCCATGTCAAAAAACTCTCAGACACAAATTTTCATCCAAATATTGACGTTACTTCAGAAATTATTTGGAAAAAATGGAAATAAACTGAAACTTCTACACCCTGTATCTCCCAAACTAAGGATTTTAGGGCATACATTTATACGAACTTTTTTACTTATTTTTATCTGCAGAATATGCCGCCGAAGTTTCCGGAATGCAGTTCGGACTACCCTGTATATTTATAAAATAGCGGTTCTTTAATACCGTATGTTAAGAAGAAGTTTTGCCTCCCCAGTTTATATTTGTTTGTTCTTTTAACATTGAAAATGTTTCTGTTATCCTATATAAGGGAGCCCAAATCGAATTAAAATGCTACATTTGCGACACCATGACGTCATATATACAAGGGTATAGGAAATTTCGGCGCAGCGGCGGCAGTCGGCCAGCGCGCGCAAAAACCATTACATCGCTAATTGTTTATTGATATATCTTTATTAGTTTAAAAGCAAAAAATATGAGGTTTGCTTTGATACCTTGTCAAGACATAAGAGAAACTTTTAAATTGTTTCTTTTTTTCATTTAGGCCTTCGTTTTTCGTTAAATGAAAGTTATATTAAAAAAAATCTATTTTTAAACCAAATTTTCGCATGATTGAAATGATTATTCATGTTTAAAGTTTTATTTGGTCATAAGCGCTAATGGAAATGTTTTTTTGTAAATAACTATAAAAAATTACTCCCTACGAAGACTTTATTGTGTACTGGATCAAAAAATAAGTATTTGTTTTCTCTATACGGTGGTATTAATATATGGATTTTTGATGATAGTGCTCTTTTACCCGGTTTAATTTTGTACTACTTTCGGAATAAGGGTCCCCATATCATGTACTGTACTTCCATCCCTGAAAAATTCAGCTTGTGACACTGAAGTGAGAGGTAACGTCAAAATAATCTTTAATCTACCTACATCATAGGTAGGTGTACGTACTCTAGGTATATTATTCTACCTAGACAGTAGCTGAACTAGTTGACAGTAGTAATTAATTTGTTATCCGATAAGTAGTTGTCATTATATAAGTTTAATCATCTTATACCTCCTATAACGGCAGGTTTTGGATTTTTCCTGATTGGTTTGTTAAACAAAAATATACTGGGCATATAAATGTCTGTTACAGGTTAATTCGTTAAAGAAATATGTTACACACATATTATTTTAATAATAATAGTATAATAGTAATGGCTAATATAGCCATTACTATTATACTATTATTATATATAGCCATTACTATTATACTATTAATTTATAATAATGTTATAACACATACATATGTATTGAATGTACTTATTTTAACCCATGCATTGTTTTGTTTTTTTAATCTCACAAATAAGAAACGTTTTATAGTTTTTATTATAAAAAACAGTGATTATACAATTTATTTACACCCCTTACACTGTTTTCTGTAAGGGGTGTAACCAGGAGTATATTTCGTAACATCTTATGAAATAAGAGGGCACAAAGTGTTTTATTACTTAATGCTTAAAATTTAATAATATATTTGTACATAAAATAAAATAGACTAGAATGTCAATTAATTAATATTGACGTAATTACTAAATAAGTACAAGATTTTTTTTCTAATTATTTTAGTGTATTTTTAGCCACTTAATTATAAAGGAGAGATATCCAACCATTGCATTATTTTACTCACAAATAAATGTTTTATGGTTTTTATTATAAAACAACGATTATTTTATTATACAACCCTTAACCCAAACACTCCAAGGAGTATATTTCGTGACCCCTTATTTAAAATGGACAAGCTTTATTAGTCAATGTTTTAATTACCCAGCGTCTTTAATAAAAATCTAATGTAATTTTTCATAGAAATGATCTGACATAAAAAGCAAATTTTATCAAAAAACTTTTTGATTATCTACAAGGAGTAAACCGCTGACAAATGTCTGTATACTAATGCCAAAAATACAAATTAAATAACAAAATTTCTCATATAATGCCCGACTAATGCCAAGCTGATTCCAATATAATACCACTAATACCACGAATATGATGAGTTATGATTCAAGAAAGGGGGACACAATGGATCTGTAAGGTCGAAGTGATTAACCCCCCTCCCACTCATTCTAAATTCTAAATACCACGAATAATATGTATTGGTGGGTTCATACAGCCAAATAAAATAAAATAAGAATAAAATAAAATAAAATAAGAAAGTTGGTTATATGGGATACCGTACATGCGTTCATACAGCCAAATAAAATAACAAATAAAATAAGAAGTCTTTATCTTTTAACTTCTTGTTTTATTTTATGTGAAAACTTGCACGCGCTTAATTCTAACCTACAAATATTTTCAGTTTGAATTTAATTTATTTTATAATTTCACATAAGTAAAATGTATAATATAGTAGGCAACGAATAAATAAATATACTATAAATAGTAAAATTACTATAAACAATCGTAAAAGTTAACTTTTATCCAGCCTCATCGTACTGCGCATGAGCAAATATATATTTCTTATTTTATTTTATTTGACTGTATGAACGCACACAAATAAGAATTCCTTATTTCTTATTTTATTTTATTCTTATTTTATTTTATTTGGCTGTATGAACCCACCATAACACATTTGTTTCACGAATTAACCTGTAACAATACTGGTAGGTACGTGCACAGATTTTTTCCTAGGTAACTTAAAAGTCATTAAAAAGTCTAATTATATTTAAAGAAGATATAATTCCAACAAATTACATTATAAGGCCAATAATGCACAAGTAATACCATTAAACCTTTTGGCGTTTTTAACTTGTGTAACATATTTCTTTAACGAATTAACCTGTAACAATAGTGGTAGGTACGCGCACAGATTTTTTCGCTAGGTAACTAATATTTACAATTTAATTCGAGTTTTAATCTCAAATAATAAATGTTTTTACTGGTGTATTTCTGAATTGTTCATTATTAAAAGTAGATATTCTTCAAGTTATGCGAAGTAATAAGTAATGTTTCCGGTGAGACCGCGTATATGTCACCGGATTCTGGTTAGTATAAATACTTTTTCTATAGAAAGAGTTTTTTCTATATTTTCCTTTCAAAATAAGACTAATTTCTTCTTATTCTTTTAAATATTACAGTGTTTCTTTTTCCTAAAATGTTATACTTAATTTTCACTTAAAATTAAAAAATCACAAATGGAGGAAAATCTACGTTATTGAATAAAGTTTATACAAATCACTTTAACATAACAAAAAAGTAAAAACATGTCATGGCGGAAGATATTCAGGTGGCATTTCACACATTTATCTATTAAAATCGAGATTAAAATAATAAACTTGCGTAACATGTTATACACGAGATAGAAAGTTTCAGAATCGATTAATACGCAATACGCTACGCAGTCAACTTATTCCTATGCGCGGATGAGCGTTTTCAAGACTCTTCCTTCGGCCAGGGTCACGACGCCGCCGAAGAGGAATCGGTCTACGTTTGTCTAAACAGGCTGGACACGGTGGAGTACGATATTGGCGAGTCTGAATATTTATAAAAGTTTGCAAAGTAAAATATATGTTGGAAAAATAATTAATCCATACATATATAAAAGCTCAAAGGGTTTTTTTGACCAATCTTGATGATTCTTTTTTTAAATGAAAGGTTATATAAATGAAATATAATGTGTAGATTTGTTATGAAGTATTTTTATAGTGCTTAATGGCTATTTCTTTGTGTAAAACGACTAAATACTAAAACATACCTGATAAACACCTACACACAATACCTCCAGAAATAAATTATTTGTCATTGTCAGTGGTGTGTCAGTTAGATTATATATTACGTTTTTAGATATTTTAGAGTGAGTTCATGCCGCCAGCTTTAGATACATAAATATTAGCACAAAGGTTCGTTTAAACGACATTAGTGAATTAGCTACACAAAGCGATTTTAGGAAATTCATCCTCTTAGAGAGTAAAATTATCTCGGAACAGTTTGTTGTATGAAAATTCCTTACTATTTGGTCTAGAAGAATGAAATCCTACAAAAGAATTAGAAGAAATTTTTGAAATTCATCAACCAAATGGGTAAAGTTAGTAAAAGTTTATATAAAACTTGGTGACCTCTGGATTATACACATAAAAATTGGCACAAAGGTAAAGCGAATTTATAAAATTTATACCCTTAGGAAGTAGAATAGGGAATGAAAGTTTGCTGTACGAAAATGCAATACTATAACATTATAAACCAGACAGTATAAAATTTTATACAAGGGTTTATTTAGTGACATCATAACGAAATATATCTTCCTCAATTATCCTTCAAAGAATAAAAAATAACCTATAAAGAGAGTATTAGTGCTCTTAATAAATAAAATAAGATGAAAAATAAAAACATCTATGCTCACTAGCTCTCTATAAAGAAGTAAAAATCATTTAAATCAATGCATGAACGATTCGAGGTGTAACGCGAACGTAGTCGCGAAAAAGGTAGTAGTTTATTAAATTATTTTATTTAACTCATTAATTTTCATTGAAAAAGAATTTTTGTAATTCGCCTCTATATTAGTTAAAAACTAAGAAACTCATATCAAATTTAAGTTTTGCGATTTTGACTTATACTTTTTACAAAATCTGAACATGTGTAGATTGACTACAAGTTGTATAACAACGACCGGTCTACCTAGTGGTCTGCAGCATCGCCTTGTGGTGCAAACGTGGGCCTGTTAATCTGTGACGTGACGCACAACAGCCAAGAAAAACAGAAGCGTGGCTAAGAATTTAGTAATTTAAAAAAAAGTCTTTTAGATACAGTAGTAGGTATTATAAAGTTTTGTGTTTAAATGGGGTTTGCCTTTAACAGTTAAAAAATTATATCGTAAAGTGTAACTTTCCGTAAGAATTCTTTATCTGTCATTGATCATCATCTGTCATCATGTTAACCTGATATTTGTATGTTATTTTGTTTTTTTCGAGGTTTTTTTGCTTGCTTGTTTTACGGATAGGTGCGATCGCATAATTATTATTGATAATGTTTTATTTAATGTTAACATTACTACTTTTTCAGTGAATCTTTAAATCTGTTGTTTTTTGTTATGTTCGTTATTTAAACATATGTATGTAATACACTCATATTAACACTAATCATATTTTTACGTTTTTATTCATCATTTTCAATGCCCCCCCGGTTGCATCTTTGTAAAGGACTGTGAATTTTTTGCTTTAAAAAATCAAAAAAATTAGACATTTAATTCACGTCATTACTTAACACTACTGACAATTATTGTTGCTAAAAAAACAACAAATATAGATACCTTTATATACTTAGGTGGGTGTTGTGAAAAACATGTAAAAACTATTGGCGTATGTTTAAATAAGAAATACTGATATCTAAAGTAATCAAAACAACACGATAACTGCCCACTTCCAATTTGAGTTCAATTATCAACTCTTCACATCACCAATAATATGTTTTTATGATTTACCCATATTTACCAAACGTGGAAAACGATATATTTTTCTGCTTGCGTTAAAGACATAGAGCTTGTTTAAATTTAACACAGTCTTCGGATATTAATTAGAACTAATACTTTACAAGACAATTGATGAGTTTTATTTTGCGAGTAAATGGTATACGTATAGTTTGGAATACTAGTGGAAAAGTTACATGTACAGACATTGCCTTAAAATATATAGGTACTAAAATAATACAAAGTTGTTCATTTCTTACAACTGGTATTGTTGGAAACTATAAGATAACACACAGTTTTGGATAGATATCTATTATATCTCTCCCTTATCAAGTAGATACTACAATGAAACATCTTGCACCAGGCTAGGCCAATACCGGGTGTTTCTCAAAAGTGGCTCACCTCTATAACTTTTTTATTTTTTTCAGATAAAAAATGAAATTTGCTATGTTAGTATATGACATAAATTAGGACTGATTGATGCATTCAATTGTTTTTGATCACTTCTTTTTTCACCGGAAACAACTACAACTTTTGATTTTTAAATGACACCTTCGGTATTTTTTCATTTCACTTTATTTGTTTTTAATGGTATTAATTTTTAACTGATGACATTCTAAATAACATCGATTTTTAGATTTCAATCTAGAATGCAATGGCTGTGTCCATAACGAATGCCATTTCTATAAGATAAAGCAAAAAAAAATACCTAGAGTACCGTTTAAAAATCAAAAGTTCTACTACAACTTTTGTTGTTCCGGTGAAACAGGAAATGGCCAAAAACAAGTAAATACGCCAATCAATTCTAATTTATGTTATATACTAACATACGTAAATCTCATTTTTAACTGAAAATATAAAAAAATTATAGGAGTGAGCCGCTTTTGAGAAACACCCGGTATATACGAAATATCGTTAATAAAGTGTAAAACAATAATTTGTTCTCAAGATTATATCACAAATGTTCTTCCTTGCATTAGTTTTTTTAGAAAGGCTCCAGTCCAGTTTCCTGTACACTGTACATATCAGTAGAAACTGTGTCAGTAGCTTCTGATGCATGAATTAGTTGCTGTGTGATCAAACTGATTTGGGATTCCTCCTTCTTTTGTTTGCCACTATAATGTATTTAAGTGTTAACATTTACTGCTAAGTGGTCATTTCCCACAATGTAACATTTCCCAAACTTATATGGTACCTGATAGAAAGAACATTGATGAATTGACTAAAATATTGTCACAGTGAGCAAAGTAACTGTAACTACAAATATTTTGTTCTCTAAAAAAAACATCAGTATAGCTCATAATATGTTGTTATGTTTCAATAAAATGAAACTGCTTAAATATTTGCCCGTATCCCTTTTCATATAATAAATATTTAACCTCTGTAGTACTGAGAGTGTAGAAAATAACCGAGGTTGCTCAATATTTCTTTAGCGCTCAACGAAAAAAAACCATACCGAATATACATATATAAATTAAAACTGTTTAACATCAATACGTGAGTTAATACAACGTATTCATACGTATGTAATTACTTAACACGTTTTATATTTGTTAGTCTTCTGATAATATTGTGTCAATAAAGTTCATAACAACTACAAACGATTCTTTTGTTGCTCGGGCTCCCCGAGGAGACCGTGTCAATTTGTAACGACATACTAATTCAATATTGCTTAATTGCTCTCAAAAGCAATTTCGCTAAGTGCTAATTCGTATGGATATATGCATATTAAACTCGCAAATAAATCGTGTAAATAATGGTCCAATGTCTAACGGATATAAGTTGTTTTGGTTCTTTATAAAAATTCGTTATTTTATATATAAAAAATAATTCTTAAATTTTAGTATTAAGTACTTGGATTTTTATTTTTTGTTTTTGATATAGATACTAATTAAATTTAGTTTTGGCAGTTTTGGAGTTTCTGAGAATTGTTCTGCCTAGTTTTTTCTAAACTTAGGTGTTTTTAAGATACCAAACGTGCAAATAAGTTGTAGTTTCGACTGGTTAAATAAAAACAACCGTGGAACAAGCCCATTATAGATAAAGGACGCCGATAAACAATAGGATTGTTTTCTTTTACTAGAATGTAGAATGAATGTGGAATGTTTAGGAGGGGAGTTAATCACCGCGACCTTATAGATCTATTGTCCCCTTTCTTGAGTTATAACTCATCATACAGTCTCAGGGCTTTAACAAAAGCCAGTTTCTAACACGGCTCCACAGAGGCCAGCTCTTCATCCTCGACATCAGCCGTACCAAAGTTCATGGCACGAATGGTCGTCGTCTCGGCGCACTCAGTGATAAGGTGTTCTGGTGTTTCCCCATTTTTTTCTCTTAGTAAGTTCTTCCATATTTCATAACATTTGATTGGTACCATTCTCTTACTAATATGGCCAACGTAAACGTGTGTGTAACACCCATTTACATTGATATCGTAACAGTATGAAAACACATTTCTGACGTAACGATATTAACTGCTAATTAATGAAATGAAAAATCTCCAAATATTGTAAAACTTGCTAAGTCATTCATTTTTATTAGAGTCGTCATTCCTTTTAAACGGTATATTTATACTCGGTTTTATCGTCGAATCACAGAGTTCCCGCAATTTCTCATTAGCTATCTAAATGAGTTTATGTTTTTATTAATTTTATTTTAGAAATAATGATTTAGAATCAATGAGTTGTCGAGTAGTACCGTATAATAACAAACGATAAAAAATCGTTGCTTGGATAAGAGTTTAGTGAGTGGCACTCACCGAGGAAGTAGCGGGGGGCACTCACCGAGGAACAATTCAAAGAATTGACGAAGGATAAGAGTAAAATAAAAAAAATGAAGAGTTCTGGCACCACTGCAGTTGACAATGAAAAGTTTCCACAAATGTTTAACTATAACATAACAGTACATGATTTTACCGACAGATCGGGGAAGTTAGCAACTCATTGAAACAGGAATTATAAAATACAATCGTGCTTGGACTTAAAGTATGTATAAGCTTCCAAGCCATAAATAATTATTCCGAACAGTTAAACAAAACAAGGCAGGTTCAGTGTTCTCAGAAGTAACTTGTGTGACGTCACCAATCAGACTTAAACTTGCTGTATCTTAAAAACAGCAAGTGTTTGGTTTGGTCTGGCTGGGATGAAATTTAGAGCAGGAGGCAACAGGGGTATAGCAGCGCAAGCAGGTAGGTGTGGCTGGGTTGGGATTTGGAAAAGGATAAAGCAGGATTGTAGCAGCCCAAGCAAGATCGTATTTTATAATTTCTGCTTTCAATGAGTTGCTAACTTCCCCGATCTTTTACCGACCTAGGTATTAATCAGGGAAGATACTGTTATGGATTAAAGCGATGTCTTTGCGGCATTGGCAATTGGCACCATACAAGGAAATTTAGAAAGCTAAGGAGGCTATATTTTTGATCCACAAATAATTAAGAAAAGTCTCGGCTCACCCGGCTGTTTGATGCCCCATTCTAATTTTATATAGAAGTAATAATTTATATAAAACTTAATAAACTGTGAATAAATAATTATAATATGACAAAAATTATTGGAAGGCATCACTAAATAATGTGTTATTAATTTCATATTTTTATTTTGTTTTTTCATTATTTCCAGATATATTATTTTTGCCAATAAAAATATACACCATCATTACCGATGTTAATTTTCGCAGATTTTATAGATTTTTTTTAGTATCTGCTAGTTAATGGGTAATATATTGATGCAAATTAAACTCACATTAGCTAATAAACCCGTAGCAACACCTTTTTAATTTTTCTAATTATATTTTAATAAGTTAACGTGTCGCTAAGTAATTATGAGTATGTGCTGCTCAAACTCACATATTAAATTATTACTATCCTTGTTACTAACGTAAATGGTGTGTGATTGTGAGAACAAAGCCTAAAGTACGGCATATAAAAATTAAGCATCATTATCAGTGTAGTGGCAAGCTAAAAACGGAACTCTAATAATATAATCGAGAAAAAGGCCGAGAGATGAATTATACAAAAACAGAAGGAAAAGAACTATTACCAATACAACCTAATAGTCTGGCATAATATTCAATACCGAAAGGGTCATACACTTTTTTTAGGTAATATTTGAAAAAATTGGCGCCGGTAGAGGCACGTATAGCCGCCCATACTAAAATATGTTAATAAAAAGTTGGTAGGCAGTTCTTTTAGTTTCAAAGTAAAAGAATTTTTCCAATTTTTTTTATCTCAAAAACTGCGACTTTGACTGATTTTGATGTTATTACAAATTTTGTTGCAAATATTATTCCTAATCTTAAATTGAAAACCGCGTTTCGCTAGCTACTATAATTTTGGAGTTTTTTAACAATTTTTTAAAAATTTTAATCCCCTCACATACCCCCTTACCAACTCCTCACCACCACCAAAAACTAATGGCTAGCTTCTCGGGTGCCACAGTATTTTTGTGCCAAATTTGGTTAAAATCGGTTTAGCGATTTTTGAGTTATCGTGTTACGGACAGACGGACAGACGGACCGACGGACAGACGGACCGACGGACAGACGGACCGACGGACAGACGGACAGACGGACAGACGGACAGACGGACAGACGGACAGACGGACAGACGGACAGACGGACAGACGGACACCATGAAAATACTTTGTATTTAGGTCATTTATGACCCAAATAACTCATAAACTTTTTTTTGCCGATCTTAATAACCTACCATACCTGTGCTATACCAAAGGAAATCTTTGCATATTTAGGAATACTAATGAATTGAAAATGAAGGTGCCATCCGAAAGTTGCAACTTTAGATAATTTCGTTTAGTCGATTGTAGTAGCTTATAAAGGATTTGGTAGTTAATCCATTTGGAAAGAGTTTAAGGTAATCAAATGACATATACATATACAGAGTGAATTTTAAATAAGGGCAAATATTTTTACGGGAAGTGTGCCTTGGCCCCAGAAACACCCCTATGAGGTTTTTTCCGCAAAATTTTTTTGGATTCTGTTAATTTTTAGTTAAAAAAACATAATTTCTTGATAATATGGCAGCATAGTAGATTAAATTTACAAGATCCAAAAACCCCGAAAAGATCCAGTGGTTCTCAAAATTTAAGCAAAAAATAATTGTTTTAAACATTTTTAAAAATAATGTAATTTTTTAGAATTTTCATAAATAACTCGGTTACACACACATGAAAATGTCAATAATAAAAAAGTTTTTCCTCTTTTAAAGACAATCCGGGGACATACTGCATACTGTATATAATTATTAGAATAATGATGATGAAAATAAAATCCACATATTTAAAAAAATATATAATTATTGATTACTTCTGATTAGTTCGATCTTGAAAGTTAATTTTGAAAATTTTAAGATCGCGTGCGTTCAGCTACCTATTTTCTAAATTACATTTAAGATAGCTTACCGCAGGTGGTTGCAAAGATTTCACTAATGAAATTCGAATTTTTATGTGAACCACATCATAATAACGCCCTGTGTGGTCCAGCATTCAGTCCACACCGCGTTTTGATTTAAATTGAAGAAGCTGTAAAGAATGTCTGTAAACTACTTCTATAATAATTTATGTTTATACTCATAATAATTTTTTATTTAATTCTTCTAATCTAATCCAAAATATTACTGGATAAAATAGTCTATAATTTTATTATATTCTTGCTGAGTACGGCGATTTATTCCATTTTAATATGACTGAATTTTCTAATTAATTAGTAATAAGCACGTCTATTCGTCCACTGAAATATGAAAAAAGTTCTTTTTGTGGATTTTTTATTGAGGAGCCAAAATATACAGTTTTGACAGTGAATAATAGCAAATTTAGTTTTTATTTAAAATGTCAAAATTAATATAAAAATACTAAGAATTATATAAATATTTTTACCTTAATTTTTGTTAGCGTATAGCCCTGTAAAACAAGGAAAAAATAAACCCGAAATTTCATAAGGACAACGGAGCTGCAAGATTATAGAAAATTTAAGTCTTTTTTATTTAAATCATTTTAATGATTTAACATTCAAAATTATTTAAATTTTTATTCCAAAACAGAAAACGAATTCATTAAAAAAAGGCTTAAATCTTTTAAACGATTTATTTATATTAAACATTAAAAAATAAATATTTAAATTGGATTTTGGCTGTCTTGAATTGATGGTAATTATTTTGATTTAAGTCATTTTGCTGACTTAACTCTCTGATCATCATGATTTAAGTAAAAAAAGATAGAATTAAGTCATAAAAACGACTTAAATTACATTATATTGATTTAAGATTTTACGAAAATGACTTGAAATAAAATGATTTGTCAAAGACTTAAATTTAAATCAAATATGTGCTAAAACGACTTAAGATTTAAATACCTTTGATTTTGGAAATGACTTAAGACGTAAGATTTTATTTGTTTTTGTATTTGTTTTTTTTGTTGTTGAAACTGACTTATTGCAGCTTTGTTACAGAACATACTTAATATAAAATATATTTGAACTATGTATATGTTACGGTTAAGATCCGATGTCCGGTTAATGTCGACATTACCCGGTTAATCTCGAGAATAACACACAACAAAACAACCAAAAACATAACCAAACCCGAACATTAACCTGTTATGTTATCTCGACATTAACCAGACACCGGACTTTAACCGTAACATATATATGAAAATAATTAATAATTACAGGAAGATTTGTCTCAGAAGATCAAGTCAAGTCAAAAAAAAATCTTTTCCAAACCAACTGCAGATATCTACCGATCAAATCCTCTAATGAAACTGCAATTAGTAGTATAGTAGAGTGGCGCTTTAGGCCTGCATGGGTGGCCCGGGACTGAAATCCTAATTGCTCAATTAATTCCATGCGAGACCGTGGACTAATTCGAGGGATCCCGTGTCTGTGAGCATTTCATAGACAAAAAATAAAAGACAATCGTTAATCACCTGCTTACGTCCCTTTACGGACGACGCTGATGTTGGTGGTCTGATTTTCAGAAAAGTAACAGGAAAACCAACAATGGTACCAGACATTATCGACACAAATACATTGTTTAGTTATGTTATGGAACTTATTTGCAAACTGAATCATAATACTGGGTGCGTCTCAAAAGTGGCTCACCCCTATAACTTTTTTATTTCTTCGGATAAAACAACGAAATTTGGTATGTTAGTATATGACATAAATTGGGATTGATTGACGTAGTCAATTGTTTTCGGTCACTTCCGGTGTCACCGGAAATGACTACAATTTTTGATTTTTAAATGGTACCCTCGGTATTTTTTACTTTATTCGATAGAAAATGGCACTCTGAATCGAATGGCATATCATATGTCAATTTTTGACATAGTCACTCAAAAACAAATTCTATTTTAAATTTCAATCTAGAGTGCCATGGCTGTGTTAAAAACACTAATTTTTAATCAAGGAGCCTTGGAAAAATAGATTTGATTGTCTAATATTTTTAGTATCTTGTCCTGGCCGGTTAAAAGATGCCCAAATCGTATTTTTAATCATATCTCAATTTTCTCAAATGGAACGAGGGTGGCTCATTAGCATATTTGGAAAAAGCATTTTTGACGAATAATTTGATACTACACACTTGGTATTTTGAGTCAAATTGTCGTTATGAACCGCATGTTACAATGGGCTCTTTCACTATATTTTGGAATTAGCATAATTGAATAAAGCAATTAATTCTAGAATTTTCTGCTATCTCACTTTCGAAAAATTAGAAATCGTTCTTAAGAAAATAAATAAAAACAAAAAAAAACAGAATAAAAATCCGCACTTTATTTTTAATACGTCACACCTTAGTCACACCTGGCATGTTGAAAAGCGGCAACACGGCCGGGCCACCATGCTGACCCACCACCACCTCCACAGAAGGCTATTCAACCTTTTCCAATATGGCGGAGATAGAAGTGCTTTATTTGGCGCGTATTTTAAAACCTGTTTTATTTCCAAATAGACATTTTTCACACAAATGTCGGATTAGATTACATAATATTTCACTAATATTTCAGTCTAAAGCTCTCCACATAAGTATGGCATTTTTTTGTATTATTACTTTTATGAAAACATCAGTCGGTTACTTTTTATAAAAAGGTCTGCTTTCTCAGAAAATAGGTAGGTAGTGTACTAATGTGTAAATATTCAAACTCGAGGCAGCATATATAGGGTGTTCAAAATCGTCGGAAAAAGAAATAACCAGAGATATATGACAGAAAATAGCAATATAAACTAAATATTAAATTGCAAACACATACCTACCATAGTTTAGAATTTCCTGCACGTTTGATAAATATATACTATTATGGATAGTATAGGAAGTTACTTGTCTTAGTAAAAGCCTTGGTAAATGCTCTTGGTGTAAACTACAATGACTTGGGTCAAAAAATATGGAATATTTTTCCTATGTTTTGCAGCATTACACAAATGGGAATAAATTTAAACTATAATAGGTGAGGATAACTAAAAAATATAATATGTGTTTCAAGATTTTATATAGAAAAAAAAACTAAATACCTTTTTATAACGCCATTCCTTTTTTTTGTATAGTTCTTCAATAAAATATTGGATATTCTGAACAAGATGGATTTATTAATAAATTCTGACGTATGTGAGGGGCAATTGTGACCTAAAAAAAGACTTACATCCAGGCCATTTATATTTTCAAATGTGAAAGTTGTCAATATCTTGTGAGGTAAGTGTAAGCATTAGCCATAACTACATCCTTACTAGGGTAACAACAGAGGCTTTGGCCTTTGACCTTTTTGAGGCATATTTAATGCACTTCTTACCCGAGAACTACTAGTAGGAGTGAAATTATCTCTTTTAAAAGCTGTCAACCATTTTTTACGAAGCTCGTCATTTTTGGGGAATATAAAAGCAGAAACCTTGGGACCCACTCTATAATTCTCGTGACAATTTGGAACAGAGCATGTAAAAGGTATGCTACAATAAAATGTTAATAACTACCCTTTAATACCTATCTTTTGATTATTGTAAGTAACCATTATAAAGTACTATGCAGACTGGCGGTGAAGGCTTTTTACTCATTTAGGTGTAATATCTTGATAAATACTTCTAGTTTTTACCTTAAAATAATTAATAATAGAGGAGTACGACAAGCACAAAAATTTGAAGTTTACACGGTTATTTTATCACAATTTTCTGATCACACAATGCACTGAACACTAAGAACTAAGCAAACGTGTTGCAGAGGGACAACAAACTAGAGATAATTAATTATTTCTGGTATGCAATCGGAACGAGAAACCACTACCGGCTTTTCAGTTTAAAGGTAAACAATTTAATAATGCGCTGCCTTCGCCGCCATATTTGCCTTGCCCATATCATTTTGATTAGCCTTGAGTTGAGGTGGTGCTGGTCTAATCAAATCGCAATGTTGCCAGTTGTTGACTGGCGCACGAGCACGGTTCTGCAATATGATTGGGCGTATTTTTCATACGTCATCAATTGGCGCTTTAAAATTATTTCAAATACAAGCAATTTTGAGGGCCTATAAAAAATTATTCAATGTCATGGAACTATTTTTTTGGATAAATGTACTGAAAATAGTCTTCTATTTCAGATTTTGTCCTTGAATTGGGTTTTTTTATTTTTTGTGAAAGAGCCCATTTCAAATAAACCATATGCCAAAATGTCAAAAGTTGATATATGATATGTCATTCGATTCAGAGTGTCCTTTTTTTGAATAAAGTAAAAAAATACCGAGGGTGCTATTTAAAAATCAAAAGTTGTAGTAATTTCCGGTGAAACCGGAACAATTGGATACGTCAATCAATCCCAATTTATGGCATATACTAACATACCAAATATCGTTGTTTTATCTGAAAAAATAAAAAAGTTATAGGGGGTGAGCCACTTTTGAGACGGACCCGGTATATTTCTATTTATTAATTTCGAGAAATTTGGGTGCCTTATTATTATTTGTAAAATTTCGACTTTGTTTCGAGTTCTAAAACATCCTATATGTAGTTAAGAAATAGTGAAATATCATGAACCAACACCATCCACCCTCTATCACACGATACATAATTTATTTCTAAAATATAGTCTAAAAACGCAAGATTGCCAAAAAACTTTTTTGAAATTCCTTGATTTTGATAATTTTTAGTATTAATTTTGATGTATAATCAAAATATTTTGTATTTTTTGGTATAGGTATAAAGGAGATACAAATTAAAAACCGTTGCACGTCATCGAGCACGTGCATACATTTTAGACAGCATTCTTGCCAGATTGTAATAGAAAGAGAAATATTATAGAAAAATGTATAATATCTAAGATCTATTAAACATTTTAAAATAAACTTTAAATTGATAACAGTTTTAAATAGCTTCAAGCAGTGCCGAAAAAAAATACTTTTAACCAAAACGTTTTTTATTGTATAAAACAATTTTTAGGTTAGTTTCTACCAAACATCGTTTTTAGCACAAGAACTGTGCGGCCATAGATTGCATGTCCTACACTGAAGCCAATCTTCATTACTTTGTTTATAGCTACCAAGGCAAACCAAGCAAAAGGTTTCTTCCTCATTGTCATTACTAGAAGACATGTCTAAGTCTTCTTTCTTTACAGCCTTCTTTCTTTTGATCGCTATCTTCAGTTTTCCGGACAATTCAGCACTCTTTTTCGTTCTCTTTTCTTTTATAACTAACTTTTTAGCTACAAATTTAAAACTCATTGAAAACGTCCCATTAGGGCTATATTTGCATAGTGGCAGCACATATTTATTAGCCTAATCTATTTATATCTATTAGCCTAGATTTATTAACCTAATCGATAGCGTGCAACGGTTTTTATTTTATACGTCCTTTAGTTATAAAATCATATAGGTATTGAGGAGGAAAAATGTAAAAAACTTTTTTTTCCAATTTTTTTGAAATACATAATAACGTATAAAGAGGATAGATAGATAGAATAGTAGAACATGTGTTAAAATTTACGGCAGACCTAATAAGCAAAGGCAGAAAGACAGTCAAGGCTGTAGTGGGTCTACTAACAGGGCATTGTAAGAAACTCCACAAATGAAAGCTTTCATTTGAAATAGCTCTAAAACTATTCATTTTCTAAACATAGCTTAAATAGTGCAAAAATTGCGATTTCTTTCCAGGATAGATATAGGTTTGGTTTAACCATAAAGGTAAATGCATATTAGAGGATTCGAGGTGTATTATTTTTTTTTCAAAAACTTGTATGACAATCAAAAAATCAAATATTTTTAAAAGTGGTTTTCAATTTATTGCATAGTAATAGAAATATACCATTTCATACTACTAGGTAAAAGAAAATTTTATTATATTATACAGGGTGTCCCAGAAATAAGTGCAAGTATTTTAACTGGTAGTATATTTCAACCCCAGAAACACGCCTATGAGGTATTTTTCGCGAAAAAAAAGTTTGGAAAATTCTTAAAAAAAAATTAGAAACATTACCTAAAATGTGTCCAAAAATGCTGGTTGGGTTTAATTTTAATTCTTTACAGATCTAATGCAACCTTAGGTCTTAGGCTTAGTCATGCACAAAATGTAAGATCAAGACCAAGACCGTAAGACCAAGACCGGACTCGCTCACTACTAGATGACGAATATCAAAACGAGGAAGAGTTACATGGAAAGAAATATCTCAATTAATAATTACAAAAACATTAGTAAAGTTTCATTTTTCAATCTACTTAAAAAATAATTAATAAAGATAGGCTCGTAAACTCTATTTTAATGAAATTTACACAAAAAACAGACGTCCTTTATATCTGTTATTACTTATAAGTGCATAAACAAAGTACGACTCTGTCGATTAACCGTACCGATGTTGGCAATTACTTTCCATTTCCCGTCGGGGCCCCAAAAACATATCTGCAGAAACACGCCTATGAGGTATTTTTCGCGAAAAAAAAATTTGGAAAATTCGAAATTTTTTGAAAAATTTTTTTGAAATTTTTTTACTTTTTAGTTAAAAAACATAATTTCTTGATAATATGGCAACATAGGTATTAGATTAAATAATCGTGAAAGAAAATCCAGAAAAGAAACCACGAAGGTTCTCAAAATTTTACCAAAAAATATTTTTTTTGGAAATTTTCAAAGTAAAATAACTTCGTTATTTTGGATTTATTTGAAAAACGATAAAGAGAAAATATGTTTCTTTTATCGAGATCTACCACCCCTTAAAATATTTGCACTTATTTCTGGGACACCCTGTATAGTAACCTATGTTTGCTATTGTAAATTAAATGTATTTCCAAAATATGCTATATTCTAAATTATATTTTAAGTCTGCAAAAATAAGTGTAACTTAAAGATTGCCTAATCACCCATGATGGTGGTAAGAGAAAAATAATTGATTATACGGGTTATTCTTAATTAGCACCAACGATTTCGTCTAATCCTATTTGTTTTAATTTCTTTTGATATAGGGTTGGAATAATTGTCATGAGGGTTAACAAGGCACATAACAAAGATGTAATTACATTATATTATACATGAACGGTTAATATACTGAGTAATATTCAACAATGGGGATAATATTGAGAAGCGAATAACTTTGTTAAATTTACAACGGTGAACGTTAAGATAATAAGGGAAATAGAAAGGAAGAATCAAATCTGTGTTTATCAGTTTATGTATTTTGCCAACTTATAATTTAAAACCCGTTTTGCTCAATTTTGTATTTTAGGTAAAAATATAATTTAGTAAATAATGTCTATAGGTTTGTACCTTTCCCAAAGAGCAATTTTAGACACAAAATCGAAATAAAATCTCTGCTGTGAAACATTGCGAAAGACTTCGTCACATTTTTGATACATATGTTTCGTCAAAAATTGCTTTTTTTTACGAAACATTTTAACAAAATATGGTTTCGCTACATAAGCTATAACAATAAATATCTTAATGTCACAATTTTTTTGAAACTTTTAAGAAACAGATGTGGCTCACATTTACAGAGATCGTACCCGTTTTATGTCTGAAAAGTTTCCATAATTTATTTGACATTCTGTCAGATATGAGAACATAACCTTACTTTATTGTTTGCATTATTTTGTTCTGCAGTTTTTGCATTTAAGCATTCTTCAAAATTTTATAGTACTATAATTAAAAAATCAGAAGGTCGGATATACAGAGGGTCAGGTAATAGTGCGTCGGGCATCTGTAGCTCCTAGAATAAAAAACTTGAGAATTTTGTTTAAGTGCAAACCTAAAGTATGTACCAGGATGTATTTCAGGAAAATATTTTAACTTCTATAGGGTGGCTCAAAAGAGTGTGGGTGGACTTGGATGATTTTTTTTAAATGGAACACCCTGTATATTATTGCAATTTTGGCTTCCTTTCCCATCACTTTACATAACCCTAAAATATGAATAAATACATTTCGATAGTTTCAGAGATATTAAAAGATAAATCAAAAATATATATTTTTCAGCCCTTCACAAAAAAAAATATTAAAAATACAAGAACTGTTCTGAAATCAAAACTATGTTAGGTATTTACTTTAGGTGGTCTGTACTTACTTTGCTATAAATATGAAAATCGTAAATTATACAGGATGTTCAAAATTCTACGCCAAACTTTCCAAAATATAACATAATTTTTTTTCGTTTGGAAACGGAACACCCTGTATATTATTTTTTCAATAGACGGAAAATTAAGAAATGAACATTTTTTGTATTTAGAGTATTTCAAAATTTTTAACGGTTTCATAGATATTTGCGGTTTTATATTTCATATGGCATTTTCCACAGTAAATTTTTATCAAAGCTACCTAATGATTTTTCTCTCGTATTGTACCATTGAAAGCGCCATATGAAATAATACTGCGTGTATCTGCGAAACCGTTAAAATCTTTAAATACTCTAAATACAAAAAAAGTTCATTTTTGAACTCTCCATCTAATAAAAAAAATAATATACAGGGTGATCCATTAAAAAAAAACAAAGAACAAATATTTTATATTATAGAAAGTTTGGCGTAGAATATTGAACATCCTGTATGATTTACGATTACCATATTTATAGTAAAGTAAGAACAGACCATCTAAAGTAAATACCTAATATAGTTTTGATTCTAGAACAGTTCTTGTATTTTTATTAATGTTTTTAAGAAGGGCTGAAAAATATATATTTTTGATTTAATTTTTAATATCTCTGAAACTATCAAAATATATTTATTCATATCGTAGGGTTATGTAAAGTGATCTGAAAGGAAGCAAAAAATGCAATAATATACAGGGTGTTCCATTTAAAAAATCATTCAGGTCCACTCACACTTTTTGAGACACCCAATAGAAGTTAAAATATTTTCCTGAAATACATCCTGGTACATACTTTAGATTTGCACCAAAACAAAATTCTCAAGTTTTTTATTCTAGGAGCTACAGATGCCCGACGAACTATTGCCGGACCCTGTATATGGCGAGTACAAATACAGATATTTTTCTTATGCGATTTTATAATTATTACACGCATTACAGAGATGATTTGTTTTAGGAATAAATGTAATAGCAGCCACTACCCATACCCAACAGGAGACCGAAGAAAAATGTTACCAGCAAACGTTTTTTTTTCTCTTTTCTCCACAATGGAATACATGATTTATGGTTTAATTGTGTTATAATAAGCAAATACAAATATTTTAATTATTTTGACTAGAAGTTTTGATTGGCTTTGTTGACAGGTAACTAGTTGGAAATGTCTACACAGATAGCGCTAAATTGAAATATTTTGGAAACAAGGTTTCCATTTATTGTTGATTCATTTTCGAAACACGAGTTTCTCTCTTTTTAGACACGAATATGTATAATGTAGATGATTTGTGTCCGACTCCATGTCAATTTTATAAGATAATGAATTAAAATTCCGCTATGATGGCTAGTGATAGCGTTTTTAACTAAAAATATACCTATGTTTTAAACAGCTGTTGAGCTTTTAAACTCAGAAGAACGAGTTCTACTTACATTGATTTATATATTTTTATTTTCAGAACTATGATATAGAAATAAAAAACAAAATCTATATTTTAAACAAAAATATTTTGTAGCAAAAAATAATGATATACAGAAGGGTCATTAAAATGTGAAAGTACATTATTAAATTAATTGAAGAATTTGCTTTTGTCAGACATTTTTTTGTGCGAGAAAACCTAAAAACAAAGATTTTAAGACAAAAAAATATGGCGGAGTTCGACATTGTTTATGGTTGTTTTCATTTTGAAATCCACACACAAACATAGACTATTTTAGTTTGGTATTTTGTTTTATTACATTTAGAAACAGTGGCTGCTGAAAACGGTTTCGAAACATTTCCTCTAAAAGTTTTGATTCCGCATCGAAACATTTCAAGAAACGACTAGTGCCGCATTGAAAACACATGAAATGAAGCCATATAAAAGATATAGGTTTCGAAAATGTTTCCTATTTGTGGCATACCCTTTCTATTTTCTGTCAAGAAACAGACACGATTATTAGAAACATTACCTAAAATGTATCCAAAAATGCTAGTTGGGTTTAATTTTAATTCTTTACAGATCTAATGCAACCTTTGGTTTTAGTCTTAGTCATGCACAAAATGTAAGATCAAGACCAAGACCGTAAGACCAAGACCGGACTCGCTCACCACTAGATGACGAATATCAAACGAGGAAGAGTTACATGGAAAGAAATATATCAAATAATAATTACAAAAACATTAGTAAAGTTCCATTTTTCAATCTCAACTTAAAAAATAATTAATAAAGACTCGTAAACTCTATTTTAATGGAATTTACAGAAACGTCCTTTATATCTGTTATTACTTATAAGTGCATACACAAAGTACGACTCTGTCGATTAACAGTACCGATGTTGGCAATTACTTTCCATTTCCCGTCGGGGCCTCAAAAACATATTTGCAGCGCGCCGCGTCGCAAAACGGTCGCCCGTCTCGCGTGTGGCCTCTGTGGGCCACCGGCGACCATGACGTCCGTCTGGTCAGGCCGACCAAGGATGACCAGCGGCAATTCGCGGTACCACTGTCAAACCGTCATGGTACCGCCACCTCGGTACGTGCGGCCTCGGCCTCCACGCGCCCATGAACCGGATCGGGCAGCAGCCGGTACCGCACACGCTGGAAAACGATTTTGCCAGTTAACGAGCCGAAATAAAGAGCATTTTTAATTGAAACTTATTACTTATTAGTAATTCCTGTTAGAGTTGGGAAGTATAGTTCACTTAACGTTAAAATCTTTTCAATTTCCCGTTTTTATCAAGCTTTAATCTTTAGGTGCGTCATCTTGTCCCATTCTACTCTAAGTTGACTTAAATGAATTATTATTATTATTTTAAACTTTTATTCCAGTTGAAAATTTAGTTGCTCTGTAACACTTTGAAAAATTCACCTTGTATAGAACTAAGCATTGCAGGTAGAGTAAACTAAACCAGGTGCTGTTTTATAATGTGATTTCATTTGTTTGCTTTAATTTTTATCAGCGAGTGCAATTTTGGTGCAAACATATTTTCTTAATGATAAGATATTATTCATTAATGTATTTAAGGACTGGCGTTCGTTTTTTTTATTTGGTCTTTTGCGTATTATAACAATCATTTTAATCCATTAGTAGTAAATTTACAGGTTAATCCACAAATAAGGGTTAACCTTCATGATATAAGGACTCAAAAGGAAATAAGAATAATCATCATCATCATCGTTATCATCATTCTCAGCTTATTCAACCATTTCCAATTATGGTGTAGCATCCCTCGTATATTTAGGTACTCTCTTTGTAGTTGGACCCCCAATGTTGTCTATTGTTGGCTATGCTGACCCAAGTTATCCCTGATAATTTCCTAATATCATGGCTTCATCTCAGCTTTGGTTTTCCTCTAGGCATAGTAGGTAAGCATATTTCTTACATTGAGCGTTGGGCGACCTGCCGTTTCCTAAGGTTTCGCATGCATAGGTCATGACTGGTAGTACACATTGGTCGAATGTTTTCTTCTTCAGATAAAGTGATATTCTAGACTTGAATATGATTGAGTTTCAACCATAAGTACTCCATGCTAATTTAATTCTTCGGTTGATTTCTGATAGTAAATATCTCGAGCTGTGTTTTAGTTAAATGTATTCTTCCCAAATATACTATTTCCAGTTTCGTTTTTCAAATATACTATTTTCAGTTTTGTGATTTCCAATTCTTCCACTATTTCCAGTTTCGTGTTATTTATTGAAATGTTTTTCTGTTTACTAATTTGTTCTACATTACTTTAGTTTTTGCTAAATTTTGTTTTGAGACCTACTTTACAGCTTTGGGGATATTGCGTCTCCCTGTAATACTCCTTTGCTAGTTGGGAACTCTGTGGTGGTTTTATATATCATTACTCTTGGTTTAGCTTCTTTGTATATATTGGCGAGAGTTTCTATGTAAGGCCTGTCAATACCTTGATTCGCTAGAGCTTCTATCATTGCCTTGGGATTCAGTTCAATTCTTTCTCAAGGTCTATAAAGGAAATAAGTCTTATATAATTATAATAGATCAAGAATTATAATAAGATTAAGTAAATTGGGCAAGAGCCCAATATCTTAAGATTCTATCAACATAATTGAAGAGTCGAAACTTTTGACACACTTAGATTCTATTTGCAAGTAGATGACGAACTCACTGTCCTGGCGATAACTTTATCATGAAAAATGTTGTTTTATGTATCATCACTCTTGCTTTGGCTTCTTTGTATACCGGGTGCGTCTCAAAAGTGGCTCACCCCTATAACTTTTTTATTTTTTCAGATAAAAAGCGAGATTTGGTACGTTAGTATATGACATAAATTAGGATTGATTGACGTATTCAATTGTTTTTGGTCACTCCCTGTTTCACCGGAAATTACTACAACTTTTCATTTTTAAATGGCACCCTCGGCATTTTTTTACTTTATTCGATAGAAAATGACATTCTGAATAGAATGACATATCATATGACAACTTTTAACATTCTCGCTTAATAAAAAATTGTATTTTAAAATTCAATCTAGAGTGCCATGGCTATGTTAAAAACACTAATTCTTAATCAAGGAGCCTTGGAAAAATAGATTTGATCGTCTTTTAGTGTATTGTCCTGGCCACTTAGAAAATGCTCAAATCGTATTTTTAATCATATCTCAATTTTCTCAAATGGAACGAGGGTTGCTCATTAGCATATTTGAAAAAAGCATTTTTTTACGAATAATTTGATACCACACACTTGGTATTTCGAGTCAAATTTTCGTTACAAATCGAGCGGTGTAATTTCGAATAAACCATATGCAAAAATGTCAAAATTGACATATGATATGTCATTCTATTCAGGATGTCATTTTCTATCGAATAAAGTAAAAAAATACCGAGGGTGCCATTTAAAAATCAAAAGTTGTAGTCATTTCCGGTGAAACAGAAAATCCAGAAGTGAATACGTCACTCGATTCTAATTTATGTCATATACTAACATACCAAATCTCGTTTTTTTAAATGAAAAAATAAAAAAGTTATAGGGGTGAGCCACTTTTGAGACGCACCCGGTATATTGGCGAGATATTATTATATTATTATTACCGCCATCTTGTATTCTATTTTCTTTAAGCTACGTTTAAGGATTTAAACGAGGATTTAATAAAAAAATTATTTTTATTCCAGAATTAAACAACTATTTAACAGAATTAAACTTGTATGTAAAGTTGCGTTTGTGTGGTAGTGGAGATTTTTTTTACTGTAACAGAGAGGAGGCGACGAAAGCCAAGCGGTAGAGACTGAAAAAAGTCGACAAATATTTGTCAAGTCGCGGCTGATAATTCGAATGGCAGTCGTGAGAACGAGGGCGAACGGCACGTCAGGTTGGTTGTTCGTCGTGTTTGAAGAAGCGAGACAATATTTACTTCCCGTCGCTTTGCTCTGGCAGGTTGATAAAGAAATCGTTTTTTTTTTCAAATCGGCCCGATTTTCCTCTCTCGAGAAAGCGTATTTTTATTCCATATCGCATACTGATAACTCTATTTCCATAGTGTTCCTTACGTCAATAATTATATTTAAAGTTGACATAATTTAAGACGAACCAAACAGGTATACAGTAGGTATATCTATAGCACCTGATATCTCTATCGAACAAGTTAGAAATCAAGTTAGATCAAAATTAGATTATGGATGCATTGTTTACGCACAAGCTTATTCTTTTCATTTGAACAAACTAGATGTAATCCAGAACTCTTTTCAGAACTCATTAATCAGAGCTCCAGCCTCTGCCTCTCTGAAACTCATCTTAAATATCGTCGTCTTTTACTTCTCTTTTACTATGCCTCCCGTTTGTTCTCTCGTCCATATATCCCCATCCACAAATCCTTCTTCTGTTATCCTACTCATGTTTCATCTGCTAAAGATAAAAAAGATCTAGGGTCAAGCCGGGGTCAAGGGTCAAAATGTAAAGCATTTTTTTTGATGAGGTGGGAAAAATTTTGCATAGACACCTTCAATATCAGTGATGTTTTGTGATATTTGGTAGTGTCGGATTTTTAATAATAATAATAATAATAATAGCTCCCGTATATAGCGTTTGACGCCTTGGCAGCAGCAAGCGTACAGCTTGCCATGCTAGAGCCGTTCGGTATACAAGGAAGGCAATGTGGCTAGCACTACGCTGCAACCGCCTATTATTACCTCAGGATTGTGAATCTGTTTTGCACTGAACAACAACTTGCCATCGTTAATACATTTTTCAAGTAGCCTCCTCGTCGTCTCTACACTTGGAGGTCGCCGGCGGACTGTGATGAGCATCTAATTATGAATCAAATTGATTTCATACTGATAAACAAGGAGCACAAAAAGGCGCTTCATACATGCGAGACCAACTAAGACACCGAAACGCATAGATATCAGACAACTCAAAGAACCCCTAAAAAAAGCAATCACTAGTCATACGTTAGAGAGGAGATTACAAACTAACATCGAACTGGGAGCACCAGTCAGCGAAGTGGAGGAAAAATGGAAAATTGTGCGAAATGCGCTTCTTCAGACACAAACAGAAAACATTGGCTTTAACAACCACATAAAAAGAAAACCTTGGATGTCCAACGAGATCCTAAAAATAATGCAACAGAGAAGGGAACAGAAAACAAAGAATAAGCTTAGATACCAAGAGCTCCATAGAATAGTAAGAAGAAAATGCAGGGAAGCAAAAGAACAGTGGCTAGCGGAGAGGTACAGTGAAATAGAGCAGCTTCAAAAGAAGTATGACTTGTTTAATATGCACAAAAAGATCAAAGAAGTGACTTGGAAACATCAAAAAAGGTACAGCGGACTTCTGCGCGACACCCAAAATCAAATCCTCGTGGGCCCTGAGGAAAAGCTGAAACACTGGAAGGATTATGTGGAAAACCTCTTTCGTGATAATAGGCCAAATCAGAGCCCACAGGCAAGCCACATCAATGAGGCGAGCCCTGTTATCACCAAGGACGAGGTACGGCATGCCATCAATCTACAAAAAGGATGGTAAAGCAGTAGGACCGGATGAAATCCACGCGGAAACACTAAAACTCCTCACCTATCAAGACGGTGCTGGGTTAACTTACCTAACAGATTTGTTTAACGACATATACAGTTCCGGTAAAATACCATCAGATTGGCTCAAGTCAACTTTTGTTACCCTGCCTAAGAAGGCCCACGCATCCCGGTGTGATGACTATCGAATGATAAGCTTAATGTCTCATGTGCTAAAGATCTTTCTACGAATCATACACACGCGTATATACAGGAAATGCGAACAGCAGATAGATCACACCCAGTTTGGCTTCAGGAATGGCGTGGGGACCCGTGAAGCACTGTTTTCGCTTAACATACTTACACAGAGGGCACGCGACATGAACATAAATATATATGCCTGCTTCATAGACTTCCGTAAGGCTTTTGACTGCGTGCAACACCAGAAAATGGCTGAGATCCTGAGAGCCACGGGTGTGGACGAGGGAGATCTGAGAATTTTAACCGAGCTCTACTGGCATCAAACGGCCCAAGTAAGGGTGGAGGACCGCCTGTCGGAAGAAATGGTTATAGGGAGAGGCGTCCGACAGGGTTGCATATTATCACCCCTGCTCTTCAATTTATATTCGGAGGTGATCTTCACGGAAGCCCTTAAAGATATGCACGATGGAGTCAAAATCAATGGAACCATAATTAATAATATTAGATATGCCGACGATACTGTCATCATTGCTAGTAGCTTACCTGAACTCCAACAGTTATTGGACAGTGTTGTGGAACATAGCGCACGTTATGGGTGGCTTATGAACAGTGCAAAGACGAAACTTATGGTTTACTCGAAAACACCAATACAAGCCACTCTTCAAATAAACAATAACATGATTGAACAAGTGTCATCCTTTAGATATCTGGGTGCACTTGTAAATGAAGGGTGTGATCCGAAAAGGAGATCCTGTCACGGATTGAACAGGCTAGGAGTGCTTTTTTCAGTATGAGAAACCTTTTCATCAGGCGGGACCTCGACCTACAACTCCCACTGCGAATGCTTCTATGTTATATATTCCCAATTCTTTTCTATGGCTGTGAGAGCTGGACTCTCAGTCCGCTCATAGAAGCCCGCATCGAGGCTTTTGAGATGTATTTGTACAGGAGAATACTACGAATATCCTGGATGGATAGAAAAACCAACACTGAAGTACTCAGAGCCATGCAGAAGGGCAAAGAACTCCTTACAACTATCAAGGAAAGAAAAATCCAATATATTGGGCATACCATGAGAGGAGATAAATACGAAATGCTACGTCTTATAATTGAGGGGAAAATCGAAGGAAAGAGGTCAGTCGGAAGAAGACAGAACTCCTGGCTTAAAGACCTGCGTCGATGGCTTGATCGAACATCAGTCCAAATTTTCAGGGATGCCATCTCCCGAGTCCCGATTGCCAATTGGATCGCCAACCTCCGAAGGGAGACGTGCTAAGAAGAAGATTGTGAATCCCAAGTACTCATTTGAGGTTGAGTCGACCTAGGTACCCAAACTATTTTTATTTTAATAAAAATAGTCGGCTGATGAAATGCCGGGTGTAGGATTCGAACCCACTACCTTGAGATTGGTAGACGAGAGCCTGTACCTCTACGCCACCGGGTATCTTTGTCGGATTCTTACCGACTAAAAAAACCCTCCTCCCCTCGTTTTGCCAATTATGCACCGGTAACCGCTCTCACATTTCTTCAGTGCATTAGGCTGTCTAAAGGAGATGTTCTTTTTCTTTGGTCTCCATTATTTCTCTGTGCCTTCCCAAGATTCTATGCTTTTGCTTTTGATTAAACTTTCCATCATATTAGAGATATTAAATGTAAGTTCTGTACGTATTTGGTATCAATGTCTTTGTTGGCTCCATCGCATCGGGAACAGTAGTACAGGGTATGTTCAACATCATTCACTGTGCCACAGTATTTGCAGAGATCAGTACTGGACCTTTTTCGTTTGTAGTTTCCTGAGAGTTGTTTAATTCTGGAATAGAACGTACTTGCGTTAAATAATAGTCCACTTCACCATGTCCACTTTCATGTCCGGGATAAGCTTGTGCGTCCAGTGTCCGTACTTTCCGATATCCCATTTTTGCTGCCAGCATTTTACTAGTTTTTCGGGCATCATTTTTTGCAGTACCCTCATAAACTTCAAGCCTTTCTATTATTTGCAGTTCTATGAGGGGAATTTTAAATATTACATTTACGGCCTCTCTCGATATTAACTGACACGCACATGCATCTCGGATGCATGCAGTTCTTTGAATCCTATCTAGTTTTTGGACAAGCCTTTTATTTTCCGTCACTTTGAGCCACGCTGGAGCTGCATACAGAATTTGTGAGTGATGCGGCACACCCATAAGAACCTTCTAGACGAGCCTTCTAGACGATTTTGGTCCTCCGATATTTGGTGAAGTAAGTAGTAAACAATATAGGCATGAGCGTGTATATAAGAATACGTACCTCGTAATCCAGCATCAATCCCCCATAAATTTCTTCTTCTCCATCTATTTGCAATCTTTGGAGAAACATCAGGGAATTTTTCTAAAATGAAATAATCTATATACAGATGTTTAGTCAAGGATAATAGCTCAAGTAGTGCATTTGTTAATGGTAACTATAAAAGAGGATTTAATAGCATTATTTATGCCAATTTTCAATAATATTTTTTGTATAAATAATGGAGCCTCTAATGTACTTACTTTACTACGCAATAATGGAGCCTCTAATATACTTACTTTCTGAATCTCGCTTCACTTGGCTCGAATTGAAATTAGGCGATGTACACGTAGTCATTGAGGTTTTGCCAAGATTGCTGCATGTGTTGTCTATTTTGTGACAAATGAGCCAAAAATCTTCTTTTCGTAGTCTTGTGACTTCTGTGTAATATATCCAGTAGTCACATGAATACCTACTTATACAATATAAATATTTGGAACAACTAATACAAACATAACTCTGGATCTCTACACCAGAAATCAACAGAAGAATTAAGTTAGCATGGGGTACTTACGGAAGAAACGCAATCATAGTCAAATCTAGACTGCCACTTTATCTAAAGAAGAAACATTCGACCAATGTGTACTACCAGTCATGACCTATGCATGCGACCGGGAAAATTAAAATGGACATTATAAGGAAACTGCAGGTCGCACAACGCTCAATGGAACTAAATATACTGGGAATAACCTAGAAAGACCGTAAAAGAATAGAATTGATGTAATATGTTATGGTCTTGAAATAAAACTATACTAGTTAGTAGTATTCCGTGTTACCAAATAACAATAAAAGGAAGTTACAACAATTAGAAATATGCAGATATATTCGTGCCTACGTGACCAACTAGCATCTAGCTACAGATGACTGTTTAGTGTCTATTGTCAACAAGAGAGCTACTGCACTTAAATGATAGGGATATGTCGCCTCTTATCACACATCTCCCCCATCATAAATCTAGTTTTTGAGGTTTTCTTACAACCCTACCAGATCTTGTTTTAGGAATCAGCTGTTTAGTTATACTAGGACATTTATCAAGTTCAATTTCTAGATCAGCTTCAGGTAATCCTTCCACAAGTTCTGCTGGCTGTTCGACATTCTTTAAATTACTATTACTAGTAGAGCATTCATATAGAGGTGGAACATTAGGAACAAACTTATTTGTGCTTTCCTTTAAATTGATTCTATTTCTTCTAACAACATTATTTTCACTATCTTTGATTAAATACGATCTTGGAGTGGAGTGCTCACAAATAACTTGACCTGGCTCCCACTTCTTCTTTACATGATTATATACATTAATATCTGCATTAGGACAAATCGGTTTTAAATCTTTAGCCTGTCTATTGTAATATTTCTTATAACAATTTTGCCTTTCTTGTAGTTTTTCATAAACATTTTGACACAATTTTGGTTTTAAAAATTTATTATTACTAGGTAATTTAGTTTTACAATTATGGCTCATAAGTAATTGTGCAGGACTATAATCAATATATTTGAGAGGGGAGTTCCGATACTGTAACAATGCTATATCAAGGCCATCACTTTTGCCTACGCTTTTTTTAATTATATTTTTCGCAATATTATCTCCTCTTTCAGCAAGACCGTTTGAGCGAGGATAATTAGGACTTCTTGTTACAACTTCAAAATTCCACTCTCTAGCAAATGATTTAAATTCACAACTGTTAAAAGGAACATTATCAGAAATTACATAATCTGACGAACCATGAGTAGAAAATACTCTTTATTTTGCGGATTTGTCTTTAATAGGTAATACTTCAAGCCAATTAGAGAATGAATCAAATGCTATTAGAAAACTCTGATTATTAAAACTAAAAATATCTAAGCCAATTCTTTCCCACGGTCGACTTGAAATAGGATACAGCATTAATGTTTCTTTCTGATGTCCTTTAGCATAAGTTTCACAAATTCTACAATCTTTTATAAATGATTCAATATCATAAGTCATTTTAGGCCAATAAAATATTTGACGTTCTCGCGATTTTGTTTTTTCGATACCAAAATGACCTTCATGTAATAATTTTAGCATTTCTTTACGAAGTTCTTGAGGAACAACTATTTTGTTACCTAAAAATAATAAGCAAAATAAAAACACTAAATCACCACAATACACCAAAATACTTTTACTTTTACACTGGAAACTTCAGTTTATAATCATCTGCTGATGATGCTAACATGGTTAGCGAAACGCGCGTCCAGTGTAAAAGTAAAAGTATTTTGGTGTATTGTGGTGATTTAGTGTTTTTATTTTGCTGTGTAACACCAAAGGTTCCAACCCTCAACTGTAAAAATAATAAACTATCTGAAACAAAAAGTTTGTCTCTTAAATGAAAATACTTCCAAATATTTAAGGAACTTTCTTTTTCTGTTCTGGCCATGTATTTTCACAATATTTAATTACTAACTTGTAAAACTTGGAAAATAAGTTCGTTATAATAATGCTTTTATTTATTCACTATGCTAATAAACAATGTGCATTCTTTCGGAACCTCTCTATTTATTTATTTGGTAATGCTAAAACACTCTATTTGAAAGTCGATTAGAGAAAACAGTATGATTCATTGGCAAGCAATGTAAATATTTGTGATCAGGTAAAATTGTGATGTAAGAGGAGGCTTAGCTCGGCAGGCTAGTCAGTTGTTGATAGGCCGGCCGGCTGTGTAGTGTTGTGTTTTGTCACAGAGCTGACATTTGGAAGTAGCGAGTCTTTTGACTATGGGAGTTAAAAACCTCTTGACGTCGTTCCTTCGAGGATGGTCTTGAGAGTTTGAGGTCTCTCTTGCTTCTCGATTGACACCGCTGGGGCGTTGTGTGTGGACCCCAATTAGCCCCATCGATTGGGATGCGAATCTGTTTAGCGGCAGATTTGCGTCCGGGGGAAGCCCCTATACTATTTCAGGTGACACTAGCTAGTTGTTGAAGATAATTAACCAATAGATCCGAGTAATATTTGAATTAGATGGAAGATATGGAATGGGATATATTGAATAGAATGTCAGTGATGTCAGTGGCTAGGGGGCGGAGTACCCCCGGGTGAGTCTTACTATTTGACTATCAATTTTATCCAGATCAGTAAATGTTTGTTTTGTTATTTTCATGTACAATGAGAGAGTGCTTGCCAATGACCAACTAAATGGATATTTGAGGTGAATTTGCATTGTGAGGCCCGGTTGAGTAAGCCCCAAAAATTACGATTTTACATTCAGGTGTGGGGTCAAGCAATCGGTTCACTAAAAATATCCTTGGCATAACAATATTATTTACTTATATTGAACATTATTGTTGTTTTGTTGACTTTCATAAATTTTTGAAATAATTTAGCATTACTAGAGCGTTCGTCAAATTAGTAGAAAGTACATTAAATAGCCTGGTTCCATCACTGATTAGCAGGTTTTAAATATATGCATTTTTTCAAATTTTGTTATCAAAATTATTTTTAGCACGTATATTCTACAAGTGCTTTTCCGGTCTCGCATCTAGGAGATCATTAATATATGATTTTAGGTTATTCTTAATTTCAAAAATTTGTCATTTTAACATTTCTTGTGTTTGTGTAATCTATTACTCTATTGCATCACATTTCTTAAAGGAAGGGAAGTTTGTCCGTAATTTCAGTGTTCGAATATTTTGTTTTTCTACGCCTACATAAAATTCCGAGACGATAATATTTATTCAAGGCGAAAACCGAAAACTAAACAATACAAAAACATAGGCGTTTTTGTCAACTAAAAGTAAACATACCAGGGTTCCCAAAAATCGATAAATAAATTCTTAAAGAAAAAGGTGGACACAGACTAGGCCTATAAATACGCAGGTAGAATTTTCAGTTGGATTGTCACTAAGAACAATCTACATTTTTTACAATTAAATCTTATTTCTTCGGAGAGATTGAATTTTATAAATACTCCTATCTGTTTCAAAGAAAGTACGTACCTGGTGGCATATGAGAGTCTTTAATATTTTGTCAATATACAGGAAGAAATATATCGGTCTAAAGTCTTTGTATGATCTTGCTGTCCAAGAACTGGAATTATTAGACTAGTTTTCATTTCTTTTGAAACTTATCCGGTAGATAAAGGAGTGTCTATTAAATTCGATAGAGGATAGTCTACGTCAAAAAAGGAAACTTTTTCAGATGTCGATTTATTTTTCAAGATAAACACTAAGTAGCTCTTTCAATTTGAGTAAATTTAAACCTTTCTAATTTTAGCGTTGTGGTGTAATTCCTATGACAAAATCAGCTCGTTTGAATTGATATACTCTTGGAAATATCTATAATGTTTTCAGCATAAGAAGTGTTAACATTTTCTTGGATACTCGAACGTCAATTTTGAAAAGGGATTGTAAGAATATGACTTCATTACTGCCTACCAATTTTTCGTACAATTAGCACGATATCCATCGATGTTATTTTTCATAGAACGCATTTCTATCATTCTGATTTTATGGTATTCTGTTTATTTTTATAATCTTTCCAGTCTCTCTCATCGTTAGTCAACTGAACTTTTTTATATGCCTCTTCTTTGACTATCGTCTCCTAATTTAAAACTGTATTAAATAAAATAAAAAGCTGTTTAAACTTAAGTATTAATTTTGAATTAATCTTAAATTTTTCTGGAAAGTAAAGTCTGATCAAAATGTTTTCGAAGGCATGTTCTTAAGACATGTAAATTAATTAATGTTTGGTTTTGACAATGATCCTCGAGGACTCTTGGTTGCGGAGGATTAAGGGCCTGATCCTCTTCGACTGGATTCTGATTGATGGTCTTTTTTGAATCTGAACTTATGAATAAAATTGGTTAAAAAAAATGTTCTCTATTAATATTTACTCTTGTTAAGATAAATTAAAAGAATGATAGGCATTTTTAACTGATATTTCATGGCAACAAATATATTTTTTAATAAGATATAACTCTTAAATAGATAAACAGATAGTTTTAAAATCATAAAAAAAAATAATGAAAAAATAAAACCGTAAATCAAAGACAAAAACAATTCTTACTTCGCTCGGAACATTCAGTTGTTTATGTAACTATAGGCTGACTGAAAAATATCATTCGACAATATCGACAAAAAAAAATATGCATTCACATAGGTTGGCTATCAGATTGGTTGTTTTTATTTTATTTGAAGCTGTTCTAAATAATCCATCTCACGACATTGGCCACCACTCTTTGAAGTTCTTCAGCCAGAATGTTCTTCTTCTGCTTTGATTACGTTCTTCCTAGATTTTTCCACCGCCACAGAATATTCTGCAGTAACTGAGACTTGGGATCTCTTAGGAATTTCTTAAGGATTTTAAAAATCTTTCTTCTTTGTGCATACGACGTAGCACCATGATATTTGTAACTCTATCAGCCCAAGGAATTCGTAACATTCGTAACACTATCTTTTGGAAGTCACCAATCTTGGTTTTTCTAATGGTTCATATTTCAGTGGCATATAATAAGGTTGACATCATAAAGCATCGGAGCATTTTTGTTTTAATTGGTTAATGTTTCTACTTCTTAATTGGGTTAAGTTAATGTTTCTACGGCAAAGAAATTTCTTGAGTTTTAGAAAAGCTTCGGGCTTCTCGATCCTCGATATTATTTCTTATAACTGTTCGACAGTTTTATTTATTATTGTGCTCAAGTGCTTGTAGTATTGGACTTTTTCTATTGTCACATTTTCTATGGATATATTAAAAATATAATTTGGTGTTTTGTCGTAAACAGGAATTTTGTTTCATAAAATTCGTATTCAGATCATATCGTTTGAAGTTTGCAGGAGACATTGATTCTTCGAAATAGATTCTGCAGATCTTTGTTGCTGTCTGTCATGACTATTGCATCGTCAGCATATATAAGATTGTCGATTTGGCGACTATTCACTTTGATATTCTATATGCCGCATCTCTCTGTTGTTGTGAGGTTTTTATGGTTTCGTAATCCATGTCGTTTTGGTGGTAACTATGTTTTTTGGTAGCTGTTGTGGGTTGTGCGAGTATCAGTAATTGATGTCTGACAGGGTCTATATATCTTTTATTAGTGTCGTTTGTTCTCCAACATTCATCAAAATATTCTGCAATTGTTGATTTGTGTGGTGTTATTAAGAGATAATTCATTATTTCCTCTCGAACATTTCATGGTGATTTCACATCCCTATTTGGCGATGTACGGCGCTGACAATGGTGTTTTTATTGTTGATTTTGCTGTGTAGCGATGGAGAACAGTGGTGTCCCATATTTTCTTCGTTTCTTAGTACAGTCACTGTGATTTAGCTCACCTTCTGTATTGTTGCACCTTCTGAGTGACGGTCATTCGATTGGCAAATAGAATGCCTGTAACCAGCAACTGATATTTCACTATTTACAAAAGTATGTGCGTTTCTGTAAGAAATACAATAAGAGATTTTCTTGATTAAAATTGGTATCTTAACATTTACGGGTATTAAAACATTTTATTACTATACCAGCAGCATTTAAATACAAACATGAACCCTTCGTAATATAAAAAGATTGCTGCTATTGAATTCTCTGTTGTGTTTGTCATCTTTTATATATTTACAGTTCAATATGTACGTTTCATGTCAATATCTCTAATCTTCAACATCTCTTTTGTATATTCACAATTTGAACATGTTCGTCTAGACTGTACAAACCTATGTAATATAATAATTTCCGCTGCAGTTTGGACAAATTTGTCTGGATCTACGGTAGTTGTTTGCTATATGGCTGTATCTGCACCATATAAAGAAATAATACGTTTACATACTAGTAAACGGAGAAAGTGTCGCACTCAAGTGAAAATCTTTTAAGTTTTGTCTGACAATCGAAAGGCTTGAATGCACAGTGTCGATCCTAGATTTCATCTCAAAGGTAACAGATCCCTAATCAACAGGTAGTTTAGAGCACTCCAATTGAGCATTAACTTGTTTTGTACTCTTAGGGTTTTTTCTTCTCAAAGGCATTTTAATATCATAATATGTATCAGAGATTGTGGTTTTTTACTGCTTGGTAAAGCTTTGCAGCGATTCTTCTGTATCGCAGTTTATTTGAACAATATGGTGTGCAGCCGATTTACTTTTGTGTTAGTCGGCGGTTCGTTGTTTTCTACTATGCAGTTTTTAGTCAACTACTAATTTTTTGTCTCTACTGTTTTATACGCTGTGTCCTTTATTTTGTGTATGTTTAATTAGTTTTCTAACTTTGGATGCATTCGCATGACATCTGTTCTAGGACTTGTGTGTGAGAAAACAAGTGTGTAGGGCACTTTTATTTGAGGGTTTAATTTTGTGACGTTTGTGTAGTTGTCAATTGTTTGTTTTATTTCATTTTACGGACTAGAGTTGTCAGAGACAAGATTTGGGTCGCTAGAGATAGATGTCAGATGTCAGATGTTGCTAGAGACACTGTCAGATTAGAGTTGCGTGGGCGCAACTAAGTTCAGGTTGGCCGAATGTAAAACTTGGAAAATAAGTTCGTTATAATAATGCTTTTATTTATTCACTATTCTAATAAACAATGTGCATTCTTTCGGAACCTCTCTATTTATTTATTTGGTAATGCTAAAACACTCTATTTGAAAGTCGATTAGAGAAAACAGTATGATTCATTGGCAAGCAATGTAAATATTTGTGATCAGGTAAAATTGTGATGTAAGAGGAGGCTTAGCTCGGCAGGCTAGTCAGTTGTTGATAGGCCGGCCGGCTGTGTAGTGTTGTGTTTTGTCACAGAGCTGACATTTGGAAGTAGCGAGTCTTTTGACTATGGGAGTTAAAAACCTCTTGACGTCGTTCCTTCGAGGATGGTCTTGAGAGTTTGAGGTCTCTCTTGCTTCTCGATTGACACCGCTGGGGCGTTGTGTGTGGACCCCAATTAGCCCCATCGATTGGGATGCGAATCTGTTTAGCGGCAGATTTGCGTCCGGGGGAAGCCCCTATACTATTTCAGGTGACACTAGCTAGTTGTTGATAATAATTAACCAATAGATCCGAGTAATATTTGAATTAGATGGAAGATATGGAATGGGATATATTGAATAGAATGTCAGTGATGTCAGTGGCTAGGGGGCGGAGTACCCCCGGGTGAGTCTTACTATTTGACTATCAATTTTATCCAGATCAGTAAATGTTTGTTTTGTTATTTTCATGTACAATGAGAGAGTGCTTGCCAATGACCAACTAAATGGATATTTGAGGTGAATTTGCATTGTGAGGCCCGGTTGAGTAAGCCCCAAAAATTACGATTTTACAAACTGTAGGTCTTTATCATTACTTAAAGCATTTTTAAACTGACATTTCCTAGTTTCAGACATAGGAAGATACTTATTAATACAGTGTATAACATAATCAAATTCTCTGTCTGATTTTAATCCTGTATCAAGAAGAAAAGCACGTGATAGGGTATCTGCGATAAACAAATATTTACCTGGCTTATATGACACACTTAATTTATAATTTAATAAACGTAAACGCATTCTTTGTAATCTTGGTGTTATTGATGCCAAATCTTTACAAAAAAATTGCTTCTAGAGGCTTATGATCAGTGTTGACTTTACGTCCAACCATAAACAAAAAAATGAAATTTCTGTATACTAAAAACAATTGCCAACATTTCTTTTTCAATCTGGGCATATTTTTTCTCAGCTGAACTCAAGCTTCTAGACGCAAATGCAATAGGGTGTCCATCTTGGAGTAAACAGGCTCCTAACCCATCTTTAGATGCATCAGTCTCAATTTCTACATTTTTACTTGGATCAAAGAATGACAATATTGGAGCTGATGTTAAAAGGTGTTTTAACTCATTTAATGATTTCTCATGAATATCTAGCCAGTTAAACTCATTTTCAATTTTAGTTAAATCTCTTAAGGAGGAAGTAATTTTAGACATATTAGGCACAAACTTGCCTAAAAACTTGGCCATTCCTAAAATTCTTAATAAGTCTGATTTACTTTCTGGCCTTGGCAATTTTAATATAGCTTCTACATAATTTTGATTTAATTTTATGCCATCTTTAGAATAAATTTGACCCATAAATTTAACCGATTTACACTTAAACTGTATTTTATTTCTATTAAATTTAATACCATAACTGAGAGCTCTTTCCAATACCAAGTGCAAATTTTTATCATGCTCTTTCTCATTTTTTCCTGTGACAATTATATCATCAAAATATAATCCAATACCATCAATGTCACCAAATATTTCATAATTTTTCTTTTGAAACACTTCTGGTGCGGAGCACAATCCAAAAGGTAAACGACAATATTTGTACCTACCAAATGGAGTAGCAAAAGTGCAATAATCTGAACTTTCTTCATCTATCTTTACTTGTAGATATCCATCTTTCATATCTAACACAGTAAAAAACTCTCTGTTACATAAGGTAGCAGCGATTTCATCTGCAGTTGGGATTGAAAAATACTCTCTTTGAATTGCTTTATTTAAATACTTAGGATCTAAACAAAGACGCAAATCACCATTTGTTTTTTCCACAATCACAAGTGCATTCACCCACTCAGTAGGCTTATCAACTTTACAAATGACACCTTGTTTCTCAAGCTCATTTAACTTACTTTTTAGTCTATCTCGTAAAATATGAGGAATCCTTCTGAGCGGTTGCACATGCGGTACAAAATCTTTCTTTAATGTAATATGATGTTCTGTTGGATATTTACCCAACCCATTAAAAACACTAGGATATTTATTTACTATATCATCAAGAGATCTAAAATATACATTATCAAGAGATTTACAATTAACATTTATACTAGCTACTTTCTTTATTAATTTTAAATCTACACAAGCCTGAAGTCCAAGTAAAGGTAATTGATCAAGTGTATCTACTACAATAAATAAAACTTGAGCCACATTCTCACCAACTTTACAGTCTAATAAAATTTCACCTTGTGGTTTAATTCTGAACTTATTATCACCATATGATACAAGGGTAACTCCAGTTTTATTTATTTTATCTTTCAGTTTCAATTTTTCAATCAAGTTAAGTGATAATACACTCACTTCAGCACCTGTATCTAACTTGAACTCGACTAACTGATTATTAACACATACCTCCTGCTTCCAACATAAGTTTGCTTTTACGGACCCGATTGACTGTATACCATCAACAAAATACTCATCACTTGTGTCATCATCTCCAGTATTCCCATTGCAACTACATGCTTCAATTTCATGAACTTGCTCCTTGGTTTTGTTGGTTCTTTCTGGTCTGACTTCTTTTTTCCTACACACAGCAGCAAAATGATTCCGACCTTGGCATTTTGCACATGTTTTCCCATATGCAGGACATTTACCAGACTTGCCATGCTTGTACCCGCAAAAGTTACATGGTTTCTTATTGTTTTCTTGATCACTATTTTTCTGTACAGCATCCACTTGACTTTCATTTCTTAATATTTTTGACTGCGATTTACTTGACTCGGTTGCTCTGCAAACATCTAGTGCTTTTTCTAAAGTAAGTTTTGGTTCTCGTAACAATCTCTCTTGTATTACTTTGTCCAGTATTCCCATTACAATTCTGTCCCTTATCATGTCATCATGATCCTTGTATTGTGTTGTCTTAATAGCTTTTCTTAATTCTGTTAAGAAATTATCAAAATTCTGACCTTCTTTTTGGCATATACTGTTAAATTTGTACCTCTCAAACGTGATATTTGTTTTCGGTGAACAGTATTCATGAAATTTCTCTCTGATTTTATCTAACTTTTTCTCTTCTCCATTTTCAAAACTGAAACTATTAAATAACTCTAGTCCTTCGTCACCTATCAGATTTAAAAAGACTGCCACTTTCTTATCTTCAGATTTCGACTCTAGATCTGTCGCTGTTGAAAATATATCAAATTTTTGGCTGAATCTGTCGCTGTTGAAAATATATCAAATTTTTGGCTGAATCTCTTCCAGTTCTCTGCAACATTTCCATCTAAGACTAGCGGTTCTGGGGGTTTGAACAAGTTTTCCATTTTTACATTATTACATTATTTCTTCTTAATTGTTTGTCTAGCGGAATTTTTACCCGGACCAGCCTGACACCATGTAATAAGTTATGGTCTTGAAATAAAACTATACTAGTTAGTAGTATTCCGTGTTACCAAATAACAATAAAAGGGAGTTACAACAGTTAGAAATGTGCAGATATATTCGTGCCTACGTGACCAACTAGAATCTAGCTACAGATGACTGTTTAGTGTCTATTGTCAACTAGAGAGTTACTGCACTTAAATGATAGGGACATGTCGCCTCTTATCACACAATGGATACGACAAAAGACCCAGGATAGATGTCAACCACAGCATCAAATCCTTCAAGTGGTAATGGGCAGGACACCTGGCAAAAAGGACGGACAACAGATGGACCACTCAAATTACTGCATGGTACCAACGAGGAATTAAGAGACCTAGAAGAAGACCAAAACTTGATGGGACCATGATATTAGGAAATTAGTAGGGATAAATTAGATTCACCTTGCCAACAATAGACAACAATGGGCCCAACTACAAAGAGTGTAGGTATCTAAATATGCGAGAGAGGCTACACTAGAATTGAAAATAGTTGAATAAGCTGGAAATGATGATGATGAAAATAATAAACGTCATTGTAAAAGAAAACATCGTTTAATCGAAGATTTCTAAATTATGTTAACAAAAATATGTTTAAAACAATCACTCGAATGGAAAAATACTGTAAAAATATTACCATATGGGCACGAATTTCCACTAATCAGAAATTTATATTTGCTCTGTGTGTGGGAAATATTCAATTATCATCAATAAATAAAATGATCAGAGCAATAATACAATGAGAGCACGCGCTTGTTGATTTATTGTATTTAACCAAATCATTTGACTGGGTTTGACTAAATGAAAATTAGATCTAGTTTAATTAAATATATCACGTCTTCAGTCCATGATGAACAGGTTTTACGTAATGTTATTTCAGTTAAATTAAAATAGCCAAGCTATTAAAATTCGACAACTAACGAAGGGGGTAAATAAAGCTCTTTTAAAAATTATCGCAAAATAAATTACTTAAATTTTTATCACGCTGTATTTGATATCTGATTTCTTATTTGCATGTAAAATTTATAAAATTATATTCGTGCTTGAAGAGAGTAACACAATTCATAAAAGGGTGTTCATAACATCGTTCTAAAACACACTGGTATTTTATAAAATAATAAAATAAAAATATTTTATTAATAGTAGGGGATGGTATAAAATTATTTCAAATAAAATCATACTAAGGTTGGGTACAGACTACAAGCAATATATTCAAAAACTTTAATTTAATAGTTGGATTTTTCTATATAACTACTTATCGCAATAGTGTGATTAAAAAGTTTTATGGTTACTGTATTTTTATCGACTTCCCTGAGCGTAGATACATGCGCCAAAGGTATTCCTTCAGTAGTATCAAGATTACATCTTATTACTTTCTTATTCTTATTATAAAGGTACCCAAGTAGCATTTTCACGACTTGCGACCACATGCTTACTAAACACAACGTTGGATTAGTTACAAAAAATAGTTAGCTCCCTACCTTGGGTATTAAAATAAATTTAAAGGTTTTTATAACGTTGTGCCGACGTTGGACTAGTACTACAGCAAAGTAGAAGCTTCTGCAACGTCGAATAAACGTTGTCTTGTAACCTTTTTTGCTTAAGTGATCTTTAGGTGATTCGGACGACGTAGTTACAACGTTGGACAATATAGAGTTTTCCGACGTCAGTTTCAGGATTGTTCTGTTAAGGCCGAACTGCGACTTTATTAGTCCAGTATGCGACTACACGAACTACTCCCATCTTAATCTCCAAAACAACAAAGTGAAAGCCGCCGTTGTTAAATAAGAAAATGTTTCGTTCCTAAAATAGCAATTCCTGCTTTTTGAATACATTAACTTGAAATATTTGAACCTAGAAAACACGCGGAAACAATTTTTTCGACTGCCAATAAATTATTCTCATTTTACTAAAAAAAAATTCAAGAAAATTTTTAAAACTTCTTTAATTTTAAGGCCCATTAGTATTTTTCAAAGTAGAAACAATACATTTATCAATAAAGTTGTTTGCGTTTAACTTTTTTGCCTTGGGTAACGAGTTACAGAGTCGGTTAAAGTGTTTCAATAATTATGATCTTCAAACATCCTCCACACTTAAATACTTTTGTTTTGTTTTCCTTCACTGCCATCTGACATATGTCTCTAACTAAATCATAAAAATAATATTTTTACTTTAATTATCCCAATTTAGGATAAAACGCGACTTAGACGCCATATTAGTTTTGTATTTCTGTGAATTAGGATTTTAAACAACGTTGCAGTTTGTACTAAATTAGGCTTCTAGCCAACGTCGGTATCCAACGTCGTTTTGACCCAAAAATTATTCTCCAAACTAGTGCAGAGTAGGGTTGGCACGAGGTTGTGCCGACGTTGCGCCCCGACGTTTGGTCGCGTGACACAACGTTGTCTCGACGTCCAAATGCTGCTTGGGTAGTTCGTATTTTGAAATAGCAATCTGCTGTTTTAATAGAGGTGTATATTTCCTTCCTTGCTATGCCTTTCTTGAACCAAATTTTAATCGGATATCAAATTAAAACTGAAATTTATCATTTATTGAAGTACCCGTCTTGATCTACAACTTAAGAGAGTATAATATAGCAATATCTACCTTACCATAGATACTTAATAAATCAGCTGTGTATGTTACTGGGAATTAGAGGTGGGCAAAGATTGAACTAGTCGTTCATTTGAAGGAGTATTAAAAATGAATCGTGAAATTCGATTCACTGCTTAGAATACGGTTCGTTCAATTGAGTCGTAGCCAGCACGAATCCATAACATTTTAACGATGATCCGTAAAAAAAAGTCGTCCGAATTGAATCGAATCACATGGCGATTCGTTCGTTTCTACGGCTCGTTCGTTCAAAGAGTCGTGAGAATTGATTCATTGCTTACAATACGGTTTGTTCATTTAAATCGTGGTCAGCACGGATCTAGAAGATTTGAACAATGAGCCATAAAAAAGAATCGTGAGGATTGAATCGGATCACAACGCGATCGTTCGTTTCTACGGCGCGGCGCGGCTGCGATATAGGCATAGATCAGGCTCCAATATTTAGACGTGAACAATAGCCCTAAACAAACATCATGGGCATAAAATGCAAATGAAAAGAATCTTATTTACAAGAAAAAAAAATATTTATACTGTGCTTAGTAACGGAGTATCTGTAATGCATTCAATTTTCACGTTAACATTTTTGTTAAAATAATATTACTGACTATAAACCATTAAATGTCGGACTATAAACCATTAAATGTGTCTTTATGCAACTTCAAATAAATATTGTTGGCCTCTGCTCAATATGATAAAAAACGGCGTCAGCGATGGTTATAAAATGAAGATCGCTGCATTTTATATTTATGTAAAATTATAGGGGGATGTTGGATGTTCATTTCCAAGCCAACTGCATGCCATTTTTTTTTGATCTGCGGTATTATATACTATTTATTATTATTATTAAATCGGAATTAAAATATATGGCCCTAAAAATATCAAATTGGTATTAAGAAGTCTTTAATAAATAGTACATATATATGAATTGGATTGATAATTTAATATTATTGATAACATAATCAATCCAATTACGCCAGTGTTACAAGGTGTTGAAAAAGAAATGAAAGAACTGTATATTTCTTTTTCTGGTCCTTTAAGTAATTGCCCGACCAAATTATCGCCGGTTACGATTCTTGTTTTTATGAAACGTAAATTGTGCAAGTGGTTTTTCAAATGAACGAATCGTAGGAGTCGATCCAATATGAGAAATTAAATCGTGTGATTCGATTCTCTAAAAAGAATCGTAATGTCCATCACTACTGGGAATCTTTTTGAATTAAGAAAGTGCACACTATACTCACTGCCATCTACAAAATATACTTGTATATCTCTACAAGACGTAGTCGGCAACGTTGGACGTAAATCCAGGAGTGTGCATGTTAAGGTGCCTAATCACTATCCGAACGAATGAACGAATGTTCATTCGTTCGTTCGGTAGTAGTATGGACGGGACCGGATTTTAGAACCAAACGAAAACACCTTAACACATTCGTTTGCGAACGCCTTTGATGTACCGACTCGAAACGGATGGCCGAGCGAACGAACAAACGAACGACCGTATGCGTTCGGTCCACCGTCCAAATATACCGAACTCCATTCGTTCTCTCGCTCGTTCGTTCGTTCGTTCGGATAATGAATACGCACCTACGAAGGTGTGAAACATGCGAATTCCTGAAAGTATGTAAACATATCTAACTGGTAATGAATAAGCTGTGACACTAGGGTACATGAATTCATTTGCATCTAGTATTTGCGTGATGTAACACGGGCATTGTTTTACTTCAGAATCTATGATTTACGCAGTCTTGATAATTGATCCGTCAAACAGATAATTGGTTACATATAACAACCGTCAACAATATGTTCCAGAACTGTTTATTTGTAGTAATCACAAGACAATACCGATAATTTGTATTGTACTTAAATAGTTATTTAGTCAACAGATTGGGGTTGAGATCCTTGTACTACATAGTACCTACGCTTTGTTTTGTTCGTGACGTGTATAGTTGAATTTACGTTTCTTTTATATTTTTTTATATAATCAAGATATGCTAACAAAATACCGAGAATAGGCCAATTGCAATAAGTATTATTCCATATTGATTTGGTTTGGTTTGGCTCCATCAAAGCTAAAACAAACATATAACGAAAAAAATCTTTGTTTCAAGCAGTACATTAATAAACCTATATACCATACGATCGAAAAAGAAACGGCGTTAGAGCTTGGAAATAAAACTTGCTCTCAGTTTATGTGCATGTAAAATTATATGGGGATGTCATCGATCGTCATTTCAGGACGAACTTGACACCTTTTTTTTCGATCTTACGGTATGTACTATAATTGCCTCCACATCCGTATAAATAATAAATTAAAACATTATAGTTTTCTATCGTATATAAAACTATAATGTCTATAGTTGTAACAGTAATTTAGATGAACAAATTTTGTATAAGAAATTTGAAAAAGAAAATTTTAAGTATTCTAGGTTTGCACATTCTTGGCTCTTAATATGGGCGATTCTTAATTATCTTATTACGCTCTAAAAACGAAAATATTACAAAAGTAATATCTTCAAAGTAAAAATAGAGGCCAGTCTAAAACACTCACTTAGGGCTATAAAGAGTTCTAAAAAAAGATTGAAGTGAAAATTGATTAAGAAAAATTTATCTATTTCAGAGCTGCGTTTTGCGGGGATACACTTTCGGGTGGGCATGATCCTCATAGATTGTGTATCTCAAGAATCGGCGAATTGGTTGGTGGAAATCGCACCTAAGCTTAAAAATTGGCAAGGGCCGGAACTGGTTGCAGTGTAGGGAAAAAACATCTTTAAAGAAGCGGCCATCAAGGTCTTTCTGCCGAGGAGCAAGGGGAAAGACACCACCTACCAATGTAAGGACATCTACATAAGGACATCGAGTTGGTGAGTCATCAACTCGAGGGAGGACGGTCATTCTGAGGTCTTCACAATGTGAATTGACCTCAAATCGAAGGAGGCAATAGAGAAAGAGGGACATATTTATTATAGATACGGGACAACACCGGCATCAGGTCTAAGGAAAGACCAAGTTAAAGAAGCGGAGAAAATGGAGATAGATCCCCCAGCTTACACCTCACGGGTCACCTCACTCAGCCGGAAGCAAGCTCCTCGACTGTGAAGGGCACGGAGGGTCAAACTCCAACCATAGAAGGCTGTGTACCCTCGGAGGAAAAAATTCTGTTATCAGAGGAGGATGGTAAATACCCTGTCTCTTCTAGAGTACAAACCAACTAAGAACATGCTACGAGCGTCATCACTTAGACATCGTTTGTCTCTCTTGCACTGGCACGTCCATGATTAGAACGCAAGAGAGAAGGCGATCGTTTTCTATGAAGGTCGTGACATGTTCTTAGTTGGTTCGTACTCTACAACAGGGATATTATATATTGACTGTGTGATGAGTTATAACTCAAGGAACAATAGATCACAATAGATCTTTTAGGTCGCAGTGATTTACTCCCTCTATAACTCATTCTACATTCTAGATCTATTTCAGACATAATTATTATAATCTTATAGCAGATAAAGATTAAGACATCATATTCCACCCAGCTGAAAAATATATTCCACTCTGTATATGGAAAAACCTGGTGTAAGAAGAAATCAATAATGCAAGGTAAGTATTGTAAGTATTTTAATACAGGGTGAGTGTTAAATAAAAAGCAAATATTTTCAGGGCTGGTAGATCTCGATAAAAGAAACATATTTACTGTACCACAATGGTATGTTCTGGGGTGGTGAAGAAGAGACTAGACGTATTTTAATCACACACTAACATTTATTATACTAATTATACTAACTAAAAACATATGTAAATGTACAGAAAAAAATATATATATCATCTATGTTAAAAGTCTCTTTTACACTCGTTTCTGTCGCGCGGGACGCGGTCGCTTCGGATTCTTCTTGCGACGTTGCCGGTACGCGTCATACCGCCCACCTTGAATGGTTGTAGTCATTTAAGTCATTCAACGCAACCACACAAATCCGATGCGATAACTATTAGTGCGGGTCACACACGTTACTCTGCTACAGGCAAAACGCATATTTTGCGAACCGCACGTTTTGCGACGCCTTTTGCCGTTTTTATAGTCACTACACGGACAACACCATCCGCACCTGAATGTATCTCCGATATACGACCCAAAGGCCATTGTAATGGCGGTAAATTGTCATCCACTAGTACCACCATCTCACCCACGGACACTTTGGTTGGGGTCGAATGTCCTTGGCCTGATCGCTGCTGAAGCTCGGTGAGGTAATCTCGTGACCATCGCTTCCAGAAATGCTGCGTGATCTGCGTCAGATGTTGATACTTGGAGAGACGTCCCGTGTTCAAATGGGAGAGGTCGGGTTCAGGTACCGCTACCAAGGAGCTTCCAATCAGAAAGTGGCCAGGTGTTAACGGAGTTAAGTCGTCGGGATCGCTCGACAATGGCGAGAGCGGCCGCGAATTTAGACAAGCTTCTACCTGTACCAAAACCGTATAAAAGTCCTCATATGTCAGAGTAGATTGACCGATAACCCTTCGTAAATGGTATTTGACAGCTTTAACTGCCGATTCCCAAATTCCGCCAAAATGGGGAGCGCGCGGGGGGATAAAATGCCACTATATTTGTTCAGTGGCACAGAATTCTGCAAAGCTATTCTGGTTTTGGACTTGCGTAAAAAACCTTTTTAATTCGTGATTTGCACCAATAAAGGTTGTGCCATTATCTGAATACATGTTTAAGCATTTGCCCCTTCGCGAGATAAAACGTTTGAATGCATTCAGGAATGAATTGGTAGTTAAATCCACCACCAATTCCAGATGCACAGCCTTAGTAAACAAACATATAAAAACACAGAGGTATGCCTTTGCAAGTTGTCTACTTCTGTGACAATCCTACCTTTATGAAAAGGGACCGGCATAGTCCACGCCACAGTTAAGAAACGGTCTAGAGGGTGTTATCCTTTGTTCAGGCAATTGCCCTAATAAGGTATCGACCGTGATAGGTTTTGCCTTAAAGCATATAACGCAATGTTTTAGTGCTCTTCGAACTTCATTTCTACCCGCAATAGGCCAAAAACGCGTACGCAAATGAGTTAATAATGCTTGAGGACCCGCATGCAACAACTTACGGTGCTCATAAGTTATCAACAGTTTCGTTAACTTATGACCCTTAGGAAGAATCATTGGGTGTTTGAAATCAAAATCGAGATTTGATCTTTTCAATCTACCGCCAACTCTTAGTACACCCTCATTGTCCATGAATGGATTTAAATTTCTTAGTTTACTTTTAATATTTACAGCGCGCTTATTTTTTAGACTGGATATTTCTTCATGAAATTCGTGCTGTTGAGCAAGCTTCACCAGACATTTCAACGAGTTGTCGAGTTCTTGCGTTGTTAAAGGGCCTTTTGAGGCGAAATCTTTAATGTGTTATTTTTAAACCGCAAAATATATGCCACAACTCTCTGAAACTTTAAAAAAGAAGAAAATCTGTCAAATAATGACGTATCAGGTTTAGTAACAACCATAACCTTACTAATGTTTTTCCTTTCCGGAACTTCAGATATCTTTATTGGCATACTTGTGGGCCACTTGTCACTCTCCCATTGCATCCAATGCGGGCCGTGCCACCACAACTGGGAATCGTTTAATTCGGTCGGGTTGATGCCTCGCGAAATTATGTCCGCAGGGTTATCTTCCGAGCGTACATGTTTCCAACTGTATTTATCGGTCAAATCTTGAATCTCCGCAGCTCTATTTCCAACAAATGTCTTCCATTTGTGAGGCTCATCGAGGATCCAAGTGAGTGTTATACTGGAATCGCACCAATAGAAAAATTGGTCTACGTGCAATTTCAACGACTTGGTTACAAGGCTACTTAATTTTGCACTTAGTAACGCTCCGCACAGCCCTAAACGTGGCAGAGTCATGGTTTTCAACGGAGCCACTCTGGATTTTGCGCAGAGTAAATTGCAGTTATACACTCCAGAAGCATCCTGTGATCTTAGGTAAACGCATGCTCCGTAAGCAGATTCGGATGCGTCACAAAATGAATGCATTTCGACCTTGATTGGACGATGACACATCACATGGCGAGATATTGAAATATTTTTCGCGATATGATTTGATCCTGATAATATTTCCAGGCAGTGTAAATTTGTGAGGGCACACTCTCATCCCAGTCGAGGGAGAGTTGCCATAATTGCTGGATTAGAATTTTTGCCCTTATTATTATGGGCCCTATCAATCCAAGCGGGTCAAAAATTTTGGATATAAAAGACAAAATAGTTCGTTTGGTTACGTATTTCTTTCTATCGCAAATGGCATGTAAACTGTACTGAAAGGTGTCATCCTCACTATTCCACACAATTCCGAGTGTTTTCGTCTCTTTATTTTCCGAAAAATACAGTTGGTTATTTTCTGGCATGTTTGGCTCAATAATTGAAGCCTCGTTGGATTTCCATTTTCTCAGTTCGAAAAGTCCTTGAGATAAGATGCCTGTGATATCTTTTTTAATTTGAAGCACATCTTCTATGGTGTCGCCTCCAGAGATTAGATCATCCACATAGAAATCTTCTTTGATTACATTACTTATTTTGGGGTTCCGTTTTTGATTTTCAAGAGCTAATTGATGCAGACATCTGACTGCCAAAAAAGGCGCACACGAAGTACCATAAGTCACTGTGTTTAAAGTGTAAGCCTTCAGAGGCTCATCAGCATTCTTCCTCCAAAGAATTGATTGAAGATGTCGCTGATTATCATGCACATTTACTTGGCGGTACATCTTTGCACAATCAGCTGTTATGACATATTGATGTTTTCGGAATCTAAGTATAATGGAAAACAGATCCTGTTGAATTGTAGGCCCTGTCATGAGTGCGTCATTAAGTGATAATCCTGATTCCGTTTTCGCAGAAGCGTCGAACACAACCCTGACCTTGGTAGTTGACGAGGACTCTCTAAAAACACAAGTATGCGGGAGATAATTCAACGTTGGATCTTCAGTATGAACTTCTGACATGTGGCCTAGCGTTTGATATTCATCAAGAAAGTCGGCATATTGTGCGTGTAACTCAGTGTTACTGCGCAACCGTTTTTCTAAAGACTTAAACCGCTTTAAGGCCATTGATTTTGACTCGCCTAACTTTGAACTGTCTATTTTTAATGGCAGTTGAACTGAAAATCTTCCATTTTCTTCACGTTTATGATTTAATACAAAATCATTCTCACAAGCCTTTTGCTCTAGGGACCAAACTGGTGATGATTCGACGTGTTCTATTCGCCAAAAGTTTTCTAATTGCTTTTGTAGTTCTGAATTGATAGAAAAATGACACACTGTCTTGCTTGGGATATTTACTGAAATGTTAGCTTGACCCGATAGAATCCATCCCAATTTGATCTTTTGCGAAATAATCTGAGAATTTGTTAATTTTATCTGTCCAATACACAGCAAACTCCAAAAAATTGATGCGCCGAGTAAAGCATCAATTTTGGATGGCACATTGCACGATGGATCAGCCAATTTTATATTTTCTGGTATCTGAAGATTCGAAAAGTCAATGGTGTTCAAAGGCGATTATCCGTAATTTGATCTATTACCAAAAAGGAGAGATCTGTTTGGAAATTATTGTGAACAGATTTAATGGTTGCCTGTACTTTATGGGAAATGTCTAGAGAAGCTTTACTCAGCCCTGAGACCGCAAGGTTTAATGTTTGCTTAGACAAATTAAGTTTCTCACATAGTTCTTTCGTAATGAAGTTACTCTGCGAACCTGAGTCCAGTAGGACCTTACATTGGTGATATCTACCAGAACTATCACACATAAAAACAATTGCTGTCGATAACAAAATCTCATCATTTTTGAAGGTAGTATGAGCTGATACTGATTTTTCTTGAACTGGATTATCAGTGCTTTTATTATTTTCAAAATGCAAGAGTACATGATGTTTTTTATTACAAACCATGCAAAGGTTTTCGGTTGTGCATGTCTGATATGAGTGACCAGCACCAAGGCAATTTGCGCATAACTTATGTTTCTTAGCCTCAGCGTATCGCGTCTTCGGAGACAAACTTAAAAACTTATCGCAAATTGTAATTTTGTGAGTTTGTTTACATATGACACACGCGGCCATCGCAAAATAATTTTGAGATTGCTCTTTATGATTAAAACTTTTTGTATTTTTGAAAGATGAGATATTAGATGGACTTTGTGATTTATTTTCCGGTTTTTTATAATTTATTGTTTGTAACAGAATGCACCTTTTATGAAGAAAATCGGTAAAATCCTTTGTTGAAGGTATAGTTAAGGGTTCCGAGACTACCTCCCACTCCCTTCTGGTGGAATTGTCAAGCTTTGAACAAATTAAGTATATAAGTAGAGTGTCCCATTTGTCAACAGGCTCTTGCAATGATTCTAGTGCTCTCAAATTTTTATTAAAATTATCTAATAATTGCCTCATACTGACATGTGACTCTCTGCTTAACTGAGGTAGTTCAAAAATTGCCTTTACGTGATTGTGTATAATGAGGCGTTTATTGTGATATCTATCCTTGAGCAACTTCCATGCTATGTGATTACCATAAAGTAGGTAATTACCGGTAAAAGTAGGTAAATCTATTTTCGGAAATTTAATACCTGGAATATGGTGTGGAACCACCTGTTGAATGGATTGTGCTGAGTTTGAATTAGTCAAATTTAATTCTAAAATGCCGTTTGCATTTGCAATCACTTGATAATATTTATCTTCAAACTCCGCACGTTCGTCAACGTTTGTGTCCTCGCCATTAACATCCTCATGCATCTCTATTTGCATTTGAACCTCATCGAATTCTTGCCACAACCTTTGACATTGTGCCATTCGTACTTTTAATTGATCATACTCATCATTGAAGTTATTTATAAAATTTTCAAAACGCGTAATTTGACCTTTTATATTACCTCGCTTTTTCTTAAGAGTTTGTAAATTATTAGGATTCATTTTTTTTATTTACTTAAGAAACAATTAGTTATAATATTTAAAAATAATAAAATAATACTATCGTAAAACTATTTCGGATACGGGCAAAAACTCTGAACTTTATACGGAATTAGCGCAAATAGAAACAATATAAATATAATGCGGATAAAAAGGTTTATACGACCTGGTGAATCAATGCTCCTCGACGATGTTTCCCTCCAAAGCGGTACGGAACCATTCGATACGCTGAACACCCTCACCCACGGCTTAGATCCTTTTTCCTTGAATTCGACAACGCTGCCAATCTCGTCCCATATGATCCTTAAGACGGCGTTCTAGCCTCGCGATTCCACTCTATCGCGCTCTCTCTGACGTACAAGGGTAACTCCCTACGAACTTGACGCCTGGGAACAAGGCTACTGCACCGGAAAGACTCTGGAAGACGGTCTCGAGTTAATGGCTGCTTCGTCGGCCGGCGAAATTACCGATACACTTTACGATTTTCGCTGATTATCCGGCTCGAAGGACCAATGTACCACAATGGTATGTTCTGGGGTGGTGAAGAAGAGACTAGACGTATTTTAATCACACACTAACATTTATTATACTAATTATACTAACTAAAAAACATATGTAAATGTACAGAAAAAAATATATATATCATCTATGTTAAAAGTCTCTTTTACACTCGTTTCTGTCGCGCGGGACGCGGTCGCTTCGGATTCTTCTTGCGACGTTGCCGGTACGCGTCATTTACTCTTTACCATTTTCAAACAAATCGAAAATAACCGAGTTATTAGGGTCTAAAAATATTAAAAAATTGATTTATTTAAAAAAAAATTGAGAGCCACCGGACTTTTTCTGTATTTGCAGCCCTTCTACGGCCGTAACCATAGAAATGTCAGAGATTAATAAATTGTGCCCTGGGAAAATTTGCGGTTAACAGGCAGTTCCAATAAGTTTTCTAAAATATACAGAAAAATTTAAAAGAAAATCCACAATTTTCATCGTCTTTTTTATACGAAAAAAACCTCATAGGCCTATTTCTGGGGTCGAAATATACCACCAATAAAAATATTTGCACTTATTTAAGACTCATCCTGTTTAATGTTCTACCATTACTTTTTTGTATAAAAAGTAAAACATCATGCTGAAAATCATGTTTGGTTTGGGTGCCGTTTTTTTTTCAATCAAATTTCATTTTGTATTTAAGTACCTATTTTATTCATTTTAGTCATAAGAAAATATTAATCTATTTAATGCAATTTATTGAAGATAGAAATGAAATGAATAAGTATTCTAAAATTTTCTACTGTTTTCGTCACGTACTGGTTCTTATCTACCAACACTAATCCCACCGAAACAGACAAAATTATTGCCTTCTTATTTTACGACGATGGCGAACAGTAACCCGAACTATGAATAGGTAGATTTAGCCATCAATGTTGGGAAAGGGCGGAGATATACTCCATTGTTTCGAGATTATCCGGCCGGGTAACGGCACTGGTACGGCCCACCCTCGGAGCCGGGTTCTTTTACAATACCATAACTCAAAGGACACCCACTAGACTCCGCGTCTAACCCGTCATAAAAATTGTCATCCCCAGACCTTCATTTATCATTTCTTCGTATAGATAAGGTGTGCTTCTTATTTGTTTACTTATTTCAAAGGGTTCGGTACAAGGAAAGGCACGCGTTTTATAGGGAAATGTTCCGAGAATCTATAAAGTATGTACTTCCATTCCAGAAATATTGTTATGACAACTCATAACCAAAACCAAGTATTTTTTGAAATAGGATCAATTTTAGATTAAAAGGGTATAGCAGGATTAAAATGGGAAATCTGCTCCGCGGCTTTTTTGACTCGCACTCAAAAAATCGATTTGGTGTCGTATCAAAATAATTCACCTAAATTTTTAGCTCTTTAACTCAAACGGTTTTCGAGATTTTCAAAAAACCTGTTTTTTCAATTCTATTATTATTTTTATATTAAAATTCAAAATTAATTAATATTGCTTTTTTTTCTAATTCTTAAGGTGCGTATTCATTATCCGAACGAACGAACGAACGAATGTTCGCTAGTGGTATGGACGGGGACCGCGCGCGCGTACGACAGAACCGCACGAGCAGACCGCGCGCATTTCTTGTCGAATTTCCGTGGATTCGCCATTCGCCAATACTATCGAGATAATAGTGCTATGGATCGCGACGAAGAAATAATAATAATTAGCGCCTGTTATGTAGTAATAAAATTGCTTTCAAAAAAACGACGGCGAAAAAAACGTTTTTGGGAAAGGCGATTATACCAAAGCAGATTAAGATATCGTGGAGTGGATATTCTAGAAGACCTTAGAACAGATGATCATCGACATTTTCACAACTTTTGCAGAATTTCATATGACGATTTTCAGTGGTTATTAAATAGAATTCAACATAAAATCTCTAAACAAAATACAATGTTTCGAGAAGCAATACCTGCAGCAGAACGACTTGCTATCACTCTTCGATTTTTGGGTACCGGAGACACTTATACTAGTCTTCAGTATTTTTATAATCTTTTTGGGTTGGATCCCACAAGCAAGCATTTTCCTTATATAATTCAATTAATGTCAGGGTGTCTTCGTTTTTCCACTCCATTGTATCGACCACAAACGCGTCACCGTACGCTTCTTCACTTTAAACACGTCTAAATCTGAATGCGCACGCAGGCGAACGCCTTTGATGTACCGACTCGAAACGGATGGTCGAGCGAACGAACGAACGAACGGCCGCATGCGTTCGGTCCCAGTCTAAATATACCGCACCTTCATTCGTTCGTTCGTTCGTTCGGATAATGAATACGCACCTTAAAGGTATTCATTATCCGAACGAACGAACGAACGAATGAAAGTGCGGTATATTTAGACGGGGACCGAACGCATGCAGCCGTTCGTTCGACCATCCGTTTCGAGTCGGTACATCAAAGGCGTTCGCCAACAAATGCCTCCGGTCTTCTCGTGCGCTTCTATCGTACGGTCCCCGTCCATACCACTAGCGAACATTCGTTCGTTCGTTCGGATAATGAATACGCACCTTTAGAAGTTTAAGACATGAAAAAATAATATGATTTTAATTAAGTGTTTAATACTTAACAAAACATATTTTTTATTGACATTAATTTTCCTTCTCGATTTCAATCGATCTTTTTTACGTATTGTAACTTACTGATTCTTCACGAATACATCTGTCTGATTGGCATTTTTTAACGATTATTTCTTGTATCATACAGGGTGGCCCATCGAAAACGTTCCGCAAGGCATAACGGCCAGGGTAATTTTTTTTCAGAAAATCCAAAAACACGTCAATTTTGTTTGTGAGGGGGACAACTTTAGGCCCACAAATGATTGCAAAATCTTCAACCCTCTAAGCGGGGGTGTCATCCCCCAACTTTTTTCAAATGGGAAGGGGGGTCAAGTGGCGCCGCAATGAAAAGAGCTTTTTATTCTCTATATTTTCCCGCTTCGTTTTTGAAAACCGGTAGAGTCATTGAGAAAATATGAAGGATTGAAATTTGAAAAGTTTATTTAAACATTTATCAGAGTAAATGATAAGGATAAATTCCTTCGACCAATTTGCTGTTTTTTTCTTATTATTTCTAGATGTTTACGCATGTTTTCACTTGCCACAAGGTTGAACGATCATTTGCTAGATAGCTGTTCTGTGACTTGTGCGTTGAAGTTCTTCTCAATATCGTTAAACTTTTTAACAATTATGATGTACTCACTTGCAGAAAAAGTGGAAATAATCGAACTTTATTTTAAAAATAATGAATGTGGCAATCGGGTTGCGCAGATATTCAATGAACGCCATCCTGAAATTAAAATCTTCATTTTTTTAACCTTTGTGAAATATGTCACTTACTAACAATCGTCAGAAAATGTCTTTTATACTCCTTTACACTCAGGATTTTTTTAGAATTTAAAAAAAACTCATTTTTTTTCTAAAATCTTCTGTTTTAACTAACTTATATTTTTGATTAGTTTAAAAAAATGTTTTCTACTCACATTTTTTCATTAAAAATACATCCTTGCTAGAAACCAGAAATAAACATAAAGATTATAAGAAAAATATCGATCCGAGAAGATTTTGGGAAAAAAAGATTTTAGAAAATAAATGAGTTTATAATTTTTTTCATATTGTTCCACCATTTCAAAAAATTTTAAAAAATCCTCAGTGTAAAGGAGTATTAAAGACATTTTCTGACGATTGTTAGTGAGTGACATATTTCATGAAGGTTAAAAAAATGAAGATTTTAATTTTCTTTCCTCCGCTAAAAATCGGCTTTTCCCTTAAAGGCGGCTACAGACGTTCATGCAGACTTGACAAGTGTACTTGTGCAAGCGTACTTGTACAAGTTTGCATTGACTCCACACAATACAAGCGCACTTGAATAGTTTTAGTCTAGTTTTAGTAGGTAAAAATGGACGAAAAAGACGCGCTAGCTCTTGCGATGTTCGTGATTCTGCTTAAACAAAAAGAAAAAAAGAAACCCGTTGATTTTAGTGCAAAAACTCGCTTCTAAAGAGGAATATTTATTCGCATACTAATATTTTAAACAAAAAGTTTTACCCTGCTGATTGGCATAATTATTTACGAATGAATGAAGAAACATATTTTAAACTGTTATTACTGGTTAACGCTTTTATTGAAAAGAAATTGTTCTTAAACTGTTTATTTTTCTACAACCGAATCGCGGTTTGTAGTTTTATGAATTTCTTGCAATTTTGTCATTAAACTTTTATATGCAGTCTCTCTTTTGTTTTTATTACGATAGTCCTTTGATTTTGATTGCCATAAACAAAGAGATTATAAATACTAATGAACTCGACCAATACCTCGCGCATACTTTTTTCATGTTCATTAGCCATTTTTATCTATCTTTTGGTAACAAACAAATAAGAAACAAGCAATAAACCCATAATAAACCTACTAAAACCAACTTCAGGCTTGCGCAAGTTTGATACACACGTTCATGCATACTTGCGCAAGTCACTGGGGCATGGAGAAAATTCGTACAAGTCTATGCCACTTGCACAAGTCGAAATACTTGTACAAGTTTGTTCCTACACACGCTCAAGATTCTTATACAAGTACGCTTGCACAAGTACACTTGCCTGTAGCCGCCTTAAGAATCATGATCATATTATTTTTTCATGTCTTAAGGCGGCTACAGACGTTCATGCATACTTGACAAGTGTACTTGTGCAAACGTACTTGTACAAGTTTGCATTGACTCCACACATTACAAGCGCACTTGAATAGTTTCTGGTTTTAGTAGGTAAAAATGGACGAAGAAGACGCGCTAGATCTTGCGAAGTTCGTTATTCTGCTTAAACAAAAAAAAAAAGAAAACCCGTCGATTTTGATACAAAAACTGCCTTCTAAAAAGGAATATTTATTCGCATACTAATATTTTAAACGAATTGAAGTTTTACCCTGCTAAATATTTGTTCTTAAACAGTTTATTTTTTTTTACAATCAAATCGCGGTTTGCAGTTTTATCAATTTCTTGTAATTTTTTAATTAAACTTTTTCATGCAGCCTCTCTTTTGTTTTTATTATGATAGTCCTTTGATTTTACTTGCCATAAACAAAGATCTATCTTCTGGTAACTAACAAATAAGAACCAAGCAATAAACCTACTAGAATCAACTTCAGGCTTGCGCTTTGATACAGACGTTCATGCATACTTGCGCAAATCACTGGGGCATGAAGAAAATTCGTACAAGTCTATGCCACTTGTACAAGTCGAAATACTTGTACAAGTTTGTTCCTATACACGTTCAAAATTCTTATACACGTACGCTTGCACAAGTACACTTGTCAAGTATGCATGAACGTCTGTAGCCCCCTTTAGATATCTAAGTATTAGAAAAAAAAAAATCATCAGTAATTAATTTTGAATTTTGCTATAAAAATAAAAATAAAATTGAAAAACAGGTTTTTTCAAAATCTCGACACCGTTTGATTTAAAGAGCTAAAAATTTAGGTGAATTATTTTGAAGAATCGATTTGGTGTCGACCAAATCGATTCTTTGAGTGCGAGTGAAAAAAGCCGCCGGGTAGATTTCCCATATTAATCCGGCTATATCCTTTCCTTGCATTAAAAATTCTTCAAAAATTAAAAAAAAATACAAGTGCGAGTCGTAGTCGCCCACCGATGGATGATGGATCTGTACAAATTTGTTTCCAACACCTATAACTGCTTAAAGAATTTGGTTATACTAACAGTTCGTACCTAAATTAGTTAGGTAACCTAATCATTAAAAAATGACTAAGGAAATCAGAAAAGTTTTTTTCATTCTTCGTCATAAGTCGAAAACTAGACATAAAAATAATTGTAGAATGTAGAATGTAGAATAAGAGGGAGGGGGGTTAATCACCGCGATCTTGTAGATCTATTGTGTCTCCTTTTCTTCAGTTATAACTCATCGTACAGTCCCAGGGCTTTGACAAAAGCCAGTATCTGGGACGATTTTATAGAGGGTTGTTCTCCATCTCCATTATCATACCAAAGTATGATACTGTTACGGATTCCGTGGGTCCACTATTTAAACTCACGATAAAATACTTAACGAATTTATTTGTTTCACTCTGTACACACAACTTATACTATTTACAACACAACTTATGCAACTACTATTACTCTAACGGTATTTCGCGGTATTATCAAACTTCAGACTATCTTCAGACTGCCCCAGCTGTCAAAGCGCGGGCCTTATATACCCCCTGGCGATGGTTTCTGGAATTTTCTAAATAATTCTGTAATTTTCTTTTACTTTCTGTCGAATTCGCCAGGTTCCTCAATGCACCGTTGCGGTTATGCAACCAGTAATACACCTTGACCTTAACATTGCCCCCTTCTCAAATTTGATCGTCCCGATCAAGGTTTCCTGTCTGGTATCTCTTCAATCGATCCAGATGAACTACTTTCATCTTACTTCTAGGGCTGCGTTGAATCCGGTACACAACATCATTTATCCTCTTGATGACTGTATAAGGACCTTCCCATGCTGGAGTTAACTTTGGGGACCTCCCTTTCTTGCGCTGTGGGTTATATAACCATACCATATCGTCCTGTTGAAATCCCGTAGAATTAGCTCTGAGGTCGTAACGAGCTTTCATCCGGTCACTGGCTAGCGTAATCTTACTTCTCACGGCCTTATGAATTCCCAATAACCTTTCCTTCAGTTCATCCGCGTAGTCCTCTACGTTCGTGGTGCTGTCGTCTGGTGATCCGAACACCAAGTCACAAGGCAACCGTAATTCTCGACCAAATAAAATCTTCGATGGTGAAAGTCCGGTGGTGTTGTGAACTGCACTTCTATATGCCATTAGGAATAGTGGTATATGCTGATCCCAATCTCTTTGATGTTCATCCACCATTTTCGAGAGATGTTCTTCAATGGTCTTATTGAATCTCTCGACCATCCCATCAGACTGCGGATGTAAAGCTGTTGTCCTAGTCTTGTGAATACCAAGCAGATCACACATCTTCTGGAACAGTCTTGACTCGAAGTTCCTTCCTTGGTCAGTGTGAAGCTCTAAAGGAATTCCAAATCTACTGAAGACATTATTGACTAATACTTCAGCTACAGTCGATGCTTCTTGGTTTGGAATGGCAAAAACTTCTGGCCATTTACTGAAATAATCCATCGCCACTAAAACGTACTTGTTGCCCTTGTGCGTTTCAGGGAATGGGCCTGCAATGTCAACAGCGATTCTTTCGAATGGCAGTCCAACGTTATATTGTTTCATTTTTTCCCTAGATCGACTGCTTGGTCCTTGGCTGGCTGCACAAATTTTACATTGTCGACACCATTTCTTGACATCTTCGCAATAATCCACCCAGTAAAAGCGATCTCTCAGCTTGCTCAAGGTCTTGTTTACCCCAAGATGGGCTCCAGTTTTACCACCGTGAATTTCTTCCAATACCTGGGTAACTTTCTTCCTTGGTACCAGTAACTGAGTTGTACTGTCCTGCCATCCGCACTTTCCCACGTGCGCTTTAACAATCCATTCTCAATAACCAGTGAATTCCACTGAGCCCAGAGAGCTTTGAAAACGAGCCCTCTGTTTGCAATATCCTGCCACGGTGGTCTCTCGCCGTTACCTTCCTTGAGCCGTAGTATTGCTCCGATGTCTGGATCTTCCATTTGGTCGTTCCTCAATTGTGTCGTCGTCCACTGTTCATCGGTTCCAAGCTTAAAACTCCTTATCATGACAGTAATTTCACGTTGTTCCGTTTTACTGCAGTGCTTACAATCGATTTGACAGGGTCTTCTGGATAAACCGTCTGCGTTACCATGCATCTTTCCAGCACGATGTTGGATGGTAAAGTGATACTGCTGGAGCTTCTCGAGCCATCGTGCTATTTGACCTTCAGGTTGTTTCATCTCCATAAGCCACTTGAGAGCCGCATGATCTGTCCTAATTAAAAATTCTTGGCCATACAGGTATTTATGAAAATGATCAACTGCCTTCACAATTGCTAGCAGCTCCTTCCGGGTAACGCAGTAATTCCTTTCCGGTTTGGATAGAACTCGACTGTAATATTCTACCACTCGTTCTTCGCCATCTTGGACTTGTGATAGCACTGCTCCTATGCCGATGTTGCTGGCGTCTGTGTCCAGGATTTAGAATTTTTTAGAATGAGTGGGAGGGGGGTTAATCACTTCGACCTTACAGATCCATTGTGTCCCTGTGTCCAGGATATACCTCCCTTGTTGTTGTGGGTAGGCTAAAATAGGACTTGAACATAAAGCCGCCTTAAGTCTTCCAAAGGCTACATCACAATCGGTGTTCCATTCGTAGCCGACTTCATCACCTGTAAGCCTATGTAAGGGTGCAGCTATATTGGCAAATCCCTTGACAAATCTTCTGTAATAGGTGCATAAACCCAGAAAACTTCTAAGTTCATGTTTGTCGCGAGGTTTAGGCCAATCCTTGATCGCAGCGATTTTCTTCTGGTCGGTGTAAATTCCGTCTGCCGAGACTACATGACCCAAGAATTCCACTTGTCGCTGGAATAAGCTACACTTCTTCGGGTTCAAGTACAGGTGAGCATTCCGTATGCGGCCAAAGACTTCTTCTAAATTTCGCAAATGCTCCTCAAAAGTTCTTCCCATAACCAATACATCGTCGAGGTAAACCAAGCACGTTTTCCAAGTTAATCCTCTTAACACCACCTCCATGAGACGTTCGAAAGTGGCTGGAGCATTGCATAATCCAAACGGCATGACCTTGAATTGGTATAGTCCGTTTCCTGTAGAAAAAGCCGTCTTTTCTTTGTCTTCCTCGTCTAGACCAACTTGCCAGTATCCACTCTTTAAGTCGAGAGTGGAGAACCAGCACGAACCTGCCAGAGTTGTTATTGTGTCATCTATACGTGGCAGTGGGTAGCTATCTTGTGTACTACCATCTTTCTTCGTCACTAAAACAACAGGAGATGACCATGGACTTGATGATTCTTCGATTACTCCATCTTCTAACATCTTATCTACCATTGTCTCCATTTCTTGTTGTTTCGAAAGGGGCACCCTTCTAGGACGTTGTCGAATCGGCCGAGCATGACCAGTATTAATCCGGTGCTTCACAAAATCCGTTCTTCCACTGTTGTTCTTCTCAAAAATACTGCCATGCTTTAGCAGGAACTGCTTGGCCTTCTGTTTCTCCTCAGGTGTTAGGTGATCCCATGGCTGTTCTAGATGTTTTAGTGTTTCTTGGGATGCCTTTTGTGAAACAGCTGACGACACTTCATCACATCGGGTGACACTTCTTACAGGTTCGCAGATGGCTACCTTGTCACCTTTTTGGATCTTGACACAATTCGGGAAAACATTCGCAATTCTGATCGGTATATTCTTGTCGGTGTTCACCAATGATTTTCCTACTTGTAGCATTTTTTATTTCCTTTAATAAAATTGAATTTAAAAATCTATTTTTATTTAAATTTCTTAGTATTGGCGCCATCTATTTGCTAGATGCCAAAGATATCAAACTTCATTTATAACAGTTCACTTGTCTTGTTTATTAGCGCCATCTATTCGCTATATGCCAAACTTCCTTAATTGCATTTCCCTTGTCCCGATATTTAATTATTATTAGCGCATCTATTCGCTAGACGTCAAACTTCATTTATGACAGTTGGGTTTTCGTTTCTGAAACTGAGAAGGTCTTTTTTTCTGGGAATTTGGATCTGAAGAAGACGCGTGTTTCGGCGTCCGACAAATTTTCCAGTGAAAAGCACTGAATCCACTTTTCGATTTCGATTGCATGGGTATCCGATTTGGAGATTTGAAAACCTTGTAAAGTATGCAATCCAGAGTATAGATCGTATTTGTTTGGTTTCTTCTTGGAATGACCACCGTAAGTGTATCCGCCATTTTATATAGCCCTATCTAACTAAATTCTATTTCAGTTATTTCCGTTTTTACTTCGTTTATTTGAGTATTTAATTACTGGTTTGGATCGGCATATGGTTTGAATATATTTATGTAAAGCTGATTTTCAGACCGTAAGTTGTTTTTTTTATTGAGTATCTGTCCTGAGAACTATTTTTTATTTATAGAGTAACTACCACATGGTACTCAGTAACTACCACATGGTACTCAGTAACTACCACATCGTACTCAGTAACTACCACATGGTACTCAGTAACTACCACATGGTACTCAGTAACTACCACATGGTACTCAGTAACTACTACATGGTACTCAGTAACTACCACATGGTACTCAGTAACTACCACATGGTACTCAGTAACTACCACATAGTACTCAATTACCACATGGTATGCAGTAATAATGCAGTAATTATTGTATGTTTCACCCACTTTCATTTTGTGTGGACCTATGCAGACCTTAAGACAGTGTTCCTGACATTACAATCGTTTCTTTTGGCTGATATCGAAGGCTTCTCCTGCCATAGTCATCTGCATCCACTTCTATTAGTCTGGAGAATACCTATCTACCTATTTACATCATAAGAAACTATATACAGATAAGTCTTAAGTTTGATACACAAGGTACACTTTTATTTTATAATTTTTGAGACAACAGATTTAATAACCTGGTAAATTATCACTATTTATCCCACATATTGTAGTCAAAATTATTTTTTATTTAACGTTATAAGTTATAATTTGATTCCTACAGTACACTCTTACTTAGCTATGATATTTTATATGAAAATTATTAACACGTATTCATTTTAAAGGTTTTTGTACACGACATGTTTCGAAACATCATCGTATTGAGACACACATAAATTTCACCTGTTTTTATATTAAGTAGCTTACTTAGTTCAAAAATTCGAATCTATTTAAAATAACTTGCGGTTTTATTGGGATCACTGTGACTAATTCATGATACTTGTGTTTGTTTTCAATAAATGTTTAATGTAGGATAGTTATTTCTGACTTTTATTCCTGATAAGCATAATAGACCCTTAATGCTGTTGATTACTTTATTTTAGCTATGTTGTGATATCGTATTTTTCTTTTTGGTTTCTTACTTTACCACTCTCATAAACAAAGTAAGTGGCGCCCTTTTCACTGTCTTTGACCATACCTATTTGAATTCTTAACATCAATATTAAAATCTCTGCAGCCTATATATTATCTTTTTTTTATTTTTATATTTAACAACATTAGAAAGTCACTGTGAGTCAGAAGCCTTACCTACGAACCCAGCTTTCCTCTAACCCTGAGCAACGGATTCTTTTTTCATTCTATTTGGGTAACGACAGAAAAGTCGTCACATACTAAGTACCTATCTTGTTTCTTGTCGCCACTTTGTACCAGTCCAACACAGCACCCAGCAATTTTCTCCTCTTTACCGAATACGATCTTCTCGGTATTACCATGTATCACCACAGTTTCCGCTGATCTTACATCCATTCTTCCTGGTCCCTCGTCTGGAGATAACATAAACTCTTCATTTCCTATATTCAGGATATTTCTCTGGTGATCGAACGAAAATCCATGTTGACGAATCACATCCATGCCCAAGATGAAGTCATCTTCAATATCTGCCACTAAAACGCTATGCTGGAACTTCAAATTTCCTAACTTCAGTTCGACGATAGCCTCTCCCCGTACAACGGCCATTTCCCCGTAACTGTACGTAAACACACTCTTCTTCTCAGAGGCATCAGCTTCAATCCTTACACTGAGTTAGCCCGCACCAACGATACCATAGCGCTAGTGTCCACTGTCATTCGGATTCCTTTCCATTGACTTTCCCGTCGATCACCAAACTGTCAGCGGTTCTTCCTAGACTTCTAATGGAAAAAAATCCTGGGGCTCTGTTCTCCCCAGTCAATACTCGCCCCTTAGTATTGACTGATTTTAGTTTTCCTGGTGCCTACGCTCTCTGGATGGTGAACGGGATCGCATTTGAACGCGGCAATCCCGTTTGATGTGGCCATTCCTGCCACATCTATAGCACCTTATGTCCTGGGATCTTCTCTGGTTCTCTGTCTGGGTGTTGTTGCTACCCTTGTTCACTAGTAATTCACATAGTTTACTAAACATCTCCTCCAAACGTATGTGAGAACTTCCGGACTGTTCCTCGACCCTTACCGATCTTATCTTCGGTCTAGGGATGGCGCTAAAAGCAGCTTCGATTTCCAGCGCCCTGACCAGTGCTTCGCTGCTGGTAGAAAATCGGGATATTTGCAGCGCCCTCTGTAATTCGTTGTCCCTCAGTCCGCTGATAAAGCACTGAGTAGCCAGTTCTTCCCTAAATCCTTCCGGTGCTTCTGGATACGCTAGGTGTACCAGGCGACGTAAGTCTGCTTCGAATTCCTGCAGACTCTCTCCGGACCTCTGCAGGCGTGTCTTGATCTGTGCCTGGTAAAGTTGGCGTCGATGTTGGTCGCCATATCTTCTGTCCAGTGCAGCGACCAAAAGTTTGGTATTCCTGCTGTTGGGCTGCAGGAATAGTTTGCAGGAGTTCCAGGGCAGGGCCACGCAGCGCGATGACAAGTGCCGCTGCTTTCTCCTGGTCAGTCCATCCATTGGCAGCAGCCGCTGCTTCAAACTGGCGGTGGTACATCGTCCAGGTGGTCTGTCCATCGTAGGTCGGGGCCTTGAGGTTCGCAGTTCCATGAACGCCAGGTGTTCTTACTTGTACCTTGGTCTTCTGTAGGTCCATCTCTAATTTTTCTATCTTCTGCTGAAGGCGTTCCTCAAGATCTTCTACGGTTTCTTGAAGTTGATTTTCCTGCCGTTTTTCCAGCTCTTCAAAATTCTTCTGTAATCGAAATTCCTGATTTTCCAAAGTTTTCTTAAGACGGTCCTGATCTTCAAATTTTTCTTTCTGGCGACGCACTTCTAAATCTTCAACAATTTTCTCCAACCGTTCTTGTCTAATTCCTTGATTTTCTAAAATTTTCTGAATACGGTCCTGTTCTTCTTGTCTTTCTTTTGACGTCGCTCCTCCAAACGAATTTCCAAATTACCCAGTATTTTCTCAAGCCGGTCCTGTTCTTCTTGTTTCTCTCTCTTTTTGACGGGCTTCTAAACCTTCTAACATTTTCTCTTGATTTTCCATAAGTATTTTCTGTAGATGGTCTTGTTCCTCTTCTTTCTCTTTTCGCAACCTCTCTTGTTCTTCTGCCTTTTCTCTTCTCATATTCTCCATAAAATCGCCCAATAATTTGCTTACTTCCTCCATTTTCTTCGCCTGCTCCCTTGTACCAACCATAAAAATACTCTAATTCTGTCTAAAAATCTTCTAATCCACTTAATTTCTTCTTAAAATCCTCTTGAATCGCACTTCCGACACCAATTGCTACGGATTCCGTGGGTCCACTATTTAAACTCACGATAAAATACTTAACGAATTTATTTGTTTCACTCTGTACACACAACTTATACTATTTACAACACAACTTATGCAACTACTATTACTCTAACGGTATTTCGCGGTATTATCAAACTTCAGACTATCTTCAGACTGACCCAGCTGTCAAAGCGCGGGCCTTATATACCCCTTGGCGATGGTTTCTGGAATTTTCTAAAGAATTCTGTAATTTTCTTTTACTTTCTGTCGAGTTCGCCAGGTTCCTCAATGCACCGTTGCGGTTATGCAACCAGTAATACACCTTGACCTTAACAATACGTATGGTTGTCGTCTCGGCGCACTCAGTGATGAGGTGTTCTGTTTTCCCATTTTCCCCACAGATTTGCCGTTGGTTCTTAGCTTCAATCTCCTGATGTGTTAATGGATGAGACAGTGTCCTATTAAAAACCTCGAGACAATCCAAAGATTGTTCTTACTTAAATCAAGGAAAATTTTTTAATCAAGTAAGATTTTTCTCCGTCGTCCTGAGAGATTTCTTCGAATTTCTAAGACCATTCTTGTTTCCCGGCTTTCCCCGTAGAACCTGCATTCGCCGTTTTTTTCTGAGCGTCAATCTACTGAGGTGTTCATTGAGGAGACAGTGTCCTGTTAAAAACCACGTAAAAATCCGAAGATAGTTCTTACTTAAATCAAGGAAAATCTTTGATTTTTCTTGGTTGTAAGTCCTCAGAAGCTTCTTCAAGTGCTTCGAAGACTCTTACTTACGACTCTTACTTTTTAGGCCGTTGCAGGATTCCCATTTCCAGATTGCGGATGGAGTGTTCCAAGTTCTTGAGTTTCGCTTTTAGTCGGTTTGCACTTGGGTAGCAAAACGGTTCTGGTTCAATTAGAGGAGTGTTCGTTTCTTTTCTAGCTAGATCATTATTTGCTTTCTCATTACTTTTTTTTTACGTGTGTATTTTATAACACGTGGAAAAATATAGTGTTATTTATGTTTGAGTAATGGAATGGCAATAGCGTTACCGTATATTCAGCTAATTTGAACATTTAAAACACAAAATTATCAACAATGGACTGAAAGTAAATTCATTATGTCTAAGAGAAATATTCCAATCCAATATTTACATCACATATGGAATGTATTTACAGTGATTTATATAAAAATATCATTGTACAATTTTTAGGAAAAATTTTGTAGCACTAGATTTAAGATAAAAAGCTTAAACAAAATAAACATCAAACAAAAACATTCAAAGAAACTTATAATCTCCACTATTTTGAGGTGATGTTGCTGAATTTAGTATCTAAATGTTTAGCAAGTCATTTTATCTTTATTTATTAAATTCTTTAAAAAGTATATAATATAAAAAATATTAGATACGAAAGTAGTACTTTGGTAGTACTAATATTTATAACTTTAAACCAAAAACGTTATCGACAAATAGACATAATAATTGTGTTTATATGTGTACTGGATGACTGCTAGCTTAGGTTAAGCGTCCGGACCAAGAGAAACCAATCTTACCAAAAACCTAAATCCTATGATGGTGGGACCATGTCAAAGGGATTCGTGGTTGGATAGAAGACTAGCCTCTACTTTTTTGCCTCTACTGGTCTAAATTTAGGGCACCAGGGGACAACCCATTGTATTCTCGTCTCCCTTATTTCTATGTTTATTATGGCACATTGTGGCAACCTTAGAATAAGGTTGCAGAACTTGGCCAGAAAAACGTGTAGCATTGTGTAGCCATCCATGACCAATAACTGTAAAAAATATCCAATAAGACGTACGTTCGTCAAATGTTAAAGCATGATTGCGAGTCTCACTTCCACTCGTTTGCATACGTCAATATATTCATTCCCCATTTCATTTCCTCTCATGCCAGTAAAGATTGCAGTGACGTTAAAATTGATGCCGCGAAACTAATGATTTGAACACCTGAACACTGATTTGATGGAAACGGAAATTGATATTTGTCAGTTCAAAATTTAAAGTACACTTGCAGCCTCTTGTGATGTACTAACTTGGATAACTTAAAAGCAAAAAAAAAGCGTTTGCGTTAGCTGATTTGCTGTTCTGTTATTATTTTTTATACGAAATATGAAAATTCTCAAAATATGTAGTTCAGACGATTGTGGTGTAGCTGTGAAACCATTGAAGCAAATATGTAGCAAAGTACACAATTATTGTGGCTTGTGCGATGGCAACCCCGATTTCTACATGCTGGGCTCTGTATAAGTGGACTGATTGCGATGATCATATCTGATCCATATATGATCTGATCGAATCAGCGAAGGGGATTTCCCGGACGACTGAAGATCTTCTTCGTATTTCAATGCGTAAACAATGAACGAAATATTAGATGCTAGTGTTTTATTAATGTATTTTTTTTAAATTTAACAGAATTGTGCTTTTATAAGTATGAATTACTCGTATATTCTACTAATAAGTAAAATTTTTGTGTGTAATTATTCACCCCTATATAGAGTTCTGAAAACAGCAGCTTATACATTTCTAGTTTGCACCACCAACATGCGCTTCTGGCAAAGAACTATTTGGAAAGAATATGATGAAACACAGAAACACTGCGTAATTTGAAAGGATGCTGAAAAATTAGTTAGTAATTTTATAGTATTAAATCCCAATAAAACCGTTTCTGCATGAAAATAACTTTTTTATTAATTTTAATAAACCATTCAACAAATATTGCATCGTGTCTCGGTTTCGGTCTCGTTTTCGGCCGAGAATTTCTTTTTTCTCGGTTTCGGTCTCGGCCGTGACTAAAAATCCAGGTTCGGTCGGACCTTAGTTATTTAGTTTTATATGTATAATATTCCTGCAATACTGTATCAGCAGCAAATCGCTCTCCTGCCATATTCTAGTCTCCTGATCGAACGACTGCCGTAACAGTCGGTCTCGGGCGGACCGTCGAGTGAAACGCGGACTGCGGCATAGTATTTCCGTGCTATTTCTATGGACGACCGACGCGACGGGCGACGTTCCGCCAGCAGGAACAGCGACGCCGACGGCCGACGCGGCCCCGGCGACGGCACCGCCCGCCTTTGCCTGCTGCTGTGTAATCGGCAGGAACGGAATGCTCGATTTGCCGTTGGAAACGTCTGCGCTCCTGATCAAAAAAATCGCTGTAACCGATGGTTGCGCGTCGGATCGCTTCAGCGTCTGCCGTCTTTATTCATTTCGTTGTTCGACTGCTCGGAGTTATGCGAATTTACGAAGGCTCTTATGTATATTTAACGTGTATTTAATTAAATATTAAATAAAGACTTTCACAATTTTAACGTAAAAATGTATAAAAACACTATGAGAGCAGGGGTGGAACTCTGTAACTGAATAGCGATCGGTAGCGATGAGAATACTGTCGCTTTCCGTTTAGTTTCTATGGCCAACAGGGGCCGCTTTATCAATTAGGCAAGATAGGCAACTGCCTAGAGCGGCAAGCTGATGGGGGGGCTTTTTTTTAATGAAAACAACTCAGAAAACAATGTTTGAAAATAAAACATACTGCCACAATATTATATTAGTTTTGAATTAATATTAAATATTTTTAGCATCAATAAGCGGACATAGATTTTTGTAAGAAAAGAAGATTCGAACAACTTTGATAAAGAAATATCAAGAAAAAACCCATTCTAAAGATTATATTTTATAATTTTTAGGTTGACATTATTATTATACATTTTTGTGTATTTTTATTGTCACTAATTAGTGTTACGTAAAGTTGTTTTTATGGAGTTTAATCATTTTAAAATAAAAATATAGGTAAAAGTACAAAAAAATCGCAACAAATGGAAAATATTGTATAATTGACTTATTGAAAAAAATGTTTCTACAGATTTTCTTCGGAATGTTCAATTTCATTATTAATCATATCATGATGTGCGATATACTACAAACATCTAATGAAGTACTAATCATGATGGATTAAATAGCCAAAAAAGAGAAAGAGAAAGCCGAAAATTGTTCAGAATTTGATTTGATATCTAGTTTAATAAATATACAGTTATACTTATACTTATCAAGTTTCATAAATATACAGATACTTAAAAAAATGACACATTTGTAATTAATTTACGAAACTAAAAATAAACAAAGGATAGACAAAAGAAACAAGTTTAGATTGGAATGCTCGGCTTGTCGATACAACTTATAATTGTTTTGGAGCGCATACGTTGTAGGGCGCTGCTACAGCGGTTTCTGAGAACAACCACAAAAAAGAACAGAAATAATTTTCTCTTGTCAAAGTTAGAATATTGAAAAATTATAAAATCTTTTAAAATTTAAACCGCCCTTATAGAAAAAATACCGAAAAGTGTTTAAAGCTTCTATTTTCAAAGTAATTATTGTTATCTTGTGAGAGGTATCCGCACAAATTTGCTATGCTATATGCCCTATTAATGACAGCTACAAAAATTTACACCATTTTACTGTAATACAAAATTCTAGCTTAACACCACGTTCATTATTGGCCGTATACGTACAGGGACGTCATTTTAAGTGTCTCACTCTATTTATAATTTTCCTGTTTCGTATTTAAAGATAGTAAAAAGATTTTCTAATGTAATTTTTCGCGACGATGCCGATTCTCTATATGAAAATTTTTTAAAACGGCAATTTTGACAGATACCACGCCATCTTGATTTTTTTTAATGGAAACCCCCCCACATATTTTAGCATGACCCGGTAGACATATTTTAGCTAATCAGGGACGCGCCGTCCATATGGGCAAGGTCGTGCGGTGCACGACGGCGCCAAAGCCCTAAAGGCGCCTGCGGTCACTGACTTTAAAAAATAATAAAACCATTTTTTGGAACTTATCAACAAATTAACATAAAATTTAAGTAATACTTTTATCTATGAACGCCAGTGGTGAAAATATATTATCCACCAATGTCGAGAGCGGCGCCGTTGATCATTGGAAATTTTGGCTTAATATTATAATATTGGAGACACCCTTATTTTGCACGACGGCGCCGAAAATACTTGGCGCGTCCCTGTAGCTAATATCAAAAATGTATAGTTTAGTATACTTTGCTCTTACCGTTTTCGATATACGGTGGATCTAAAAATGAATTGTTCCAGAATCATTTTAAATGTCTCATCCAATTTAAAATTTTCCTCTTTTCTATTTTAAGAGAGTAAACAGATATTTTAACGTTATTTTTCGCGAGGATGATTTTCTAAATTAAAATTTTTTAAAACGTCAATTTTGACAGATACGACACCATCTTGATATTTTTTAAATCGAAACCCCCACGTATTTTAGCATGGCCGGTAGTTGGCAAAATTGACGTTTTAAAAAAATTTGATGTAGAGAATCGGCATCTCCGCGAAAAATTATATTAAAATATCTTTTTACTATCTTATAATAGAAGAAAGAAAATTTTAAATTGGGTGAGACTAGAGATATGGAAGTGGGAGAATGAGCTTCGACGCACGGCTTCTACGAGTGCGCATCCAAATTTCTGTCGACGGCAAGATGGCAGACATCTTCCAGGTCTCGCTGTCACTTGACATCTGTTTGTTTTTTTTTTTTTTCGTTTGTGTTGTTATCTAGTTAAAATTTATTATTATCTCAATTATTCTAAACACTAATTCAAAAAGGCTTGTTGTATATTGTCATAGTCATTCTAAGAAAGCTAATACGCCGGGAAAAATGATTAATTTTCATGTGTAAGTTTATACCACATAACCGTGTTTACAGGTGATCCAAAACTGTTTATTTTTAGTTTTCCTAAAGGCGATTTGTAAAAATCGTGATTGTAATTGGGAATGGTCAAAAATAAGTGTGTGATGTAGCCATTTAAAGAGGATGATTTTATTACGTGTGGAGGAAGAAGATACTTGGAATCAATGTTCCTGCTTCTGTAAAAAAGTGCACTCTGATAGTGTTCATGAAAGCACAAGTTCAAGTGTACCAGAAATATGTCAAATATTGTATCACTCAGGCAAACAGATTGGTCCTTACTTGACAAGAAGATTATTTGGAAGAAAAGAAAACATAAGATAGGGTATTTTAATCGAACAGCGAAAATTTAACATTTTTATTGTAAAGTGTGTTGTAGTTTTGTGCTAAATATTTCTAACATTAGCAGCAGCAGTGTTCAGAGTGTCAAGAGGAGAAGAATTCAGTTAATTAGATTTATGCACAGTTACAGGTATGAAGGCTTTTTCAAACATAGTATCGAGTTCTATAGTCAACATTTTTAGTATTCCTACAACTGTAAAAACAAGGAACATTGGACTGAAAAAATGGCAAGATTTATATAGGAAGAAAGGGTATTATGCCAATAGGAAAATTAAATCTGTAAGCAGAAGTTTCTTACTTAAAAAGTGTTATGGGGCATATATTAAATTGTATCTGTGCCACAAATCACTGAGAAAAATCATATAATTGTTAATGAGATGATATTTAAAGAGTGTTAAAAATGAAACTATTAGTCATGAAGTTTACGACGTATTTCGGGTTTTCATTTAAAAAAACCAAGATGGCGTCGTATCTGTCAAGATTGACGTTTTAAAAAAAATTGATGTAGAGAATCGGCATCCTCGCGAAAAATTACATTAGAAAATCTTTCTACTATCTTTAAATACAAAACAGGAAAATTATAAATCGAGTGAGACACTTAAAATGATGTCCCTGTATGTACCGATAGCTGTCGGTAACTTACCGATACCGACGATTGTCGATGTCGATGCCGTGTACAGAATAGCGCTCCCGCTGTGGTGCAATGCCGTCACTAGTAAGACGCGCACGGGCCTGCGTTTACGACGTTGCGGGCAAAGCCGTCGCCACATGCCGATTTTTGCAGCAGGAGAGCAGAAGTAGCGCGAGGTAGGAGTAAAGTGTCAGTACGGGGCTAATGAATCTGATTCGTTTGGTGCGGTTTTTATTGCTCTGTAGCAATCGATAACGACAGAAAGAAAACATGTATGGGATTCCACGAGTGGATAATTTATATCAGTTCATTCAAGGTTAGAAATATCGCTTTATTTATGCTTTATTTATATTCAGCTTAGAAACTTAATCAGAAACACAAAAATAGAAAACTAACCTCAAAGGTTTTGAGGTTAGTTTTCTATTTTTGTGTTTCTGATTAATAATTCCAATTTATTATATGAAAATTTGTATAAATTTGAGATTCTATGAACAAAGAAATGTTGTAAACTTTCGTTGTTATGTTTGGGTTCATCGAAGTACCTATTGATCTAGAAGAAAAAAATCAATTCTATTATCAAAATTTTTTTTTATTTCATTTTAAACTGATATATAATTGGGGTCAAGTTTCGTTTAGCCGAAATCTGTTAAAAAAGAAAAAACAATTTTTTTGTCATTTAGGTACCTCAGGCAGTATATTACTGAACAAATTTTGCCGCGGAAACGCGTCACCATTTTTTGAATGCGGTTTAAAAGTAACGAAATGACATACATGAAAAATTAATGTTATTTCATATTTTAGACGTCTTTGTAAATACTAATACGAAAATGAAATTCCGCGGAAATGCGCTGTTGCCATTTTTTTGAATATGGTTCACAAGTAACGAAATGAGATATATAAAAAACTAATATTATTTTATATTGTAGACTTATTTTTAAGCACCGATACAAAAATGAAAATCCGCGGAAATGCCTTGTTTCACCACTATGCAGTGATCTTCTTCCCGACCTTTGACACAGATCAATGAATATTATCTATTCTTATCAACTTAATATCGCTATGGTCAACAAATGCGAAAATTTAAAAACAATTGTCAATAAAGCATAAAAACGACAACTAAACCAAACCAACTAAAACCAAACCGAAAGTATGCAAAATAGTTGAGAATACTATGGAAAACTTAATATTGAAGATTTTCCATTACACCGCCCTTATGATAGATTTCCGCGGAAATAGTTATATATAGAAAAGTTATAGCAAATTATTAATCAAACAAAAATATGTAGTTTTTATCTTCCTATCACATTTCGGCACTTCTAAACCCGGAAAAATCAATGAAAATTATTGTGATAAAAATATATTTTCGAATAAAAATTAGATCACATTGTTATATTAAATGTTTTTACATTCTATAATGAAAAAAACTATTAAAAACACCGTAAAGTTTTAAATTTTAGTTAATAATAGAAAAATTAAAAATTCGAGTTTACTCAAAAGCAAAGAATTTCCGCGGCAAAAATCAAATTATGTAGTGCTAGTTTTCTTGTATAGAATCATCCTATAAACCGATATTCTATATAACTGATTTCGGCTAAACGAAACTTGAGCCTATAATTGGATTGGAATTGTTCGAATTATTAATCAAAATCTTAAAATTATTGTGCATTGAAGTTTGACGATGAATCTCTTTTAAACGGTTAATTTAATCGACTAATCATGAAAAACCATTTTTGTAGAGCAGCGAATTTCCTACAAAAATAAGTTTTGCATATCATAATTAATTTTTATTAATGAGTTAACGAAGAAAACTGCCTTAAAATAATCAAACTTCTTCCTTTAATAACTTTCGAACGGTGAGGTTTACAAAAAAAACTGTAAGAGACCTTTTTTTGTAGAGAATTCAATTTCCTACAAATATTGTGAGACGATATAATTTTTCCAAATAGTAAATACCGAGGTATAAATTTTTGTTTCTAATAATAAAGAAAAAATAGAAAACTGACGGAGGACGGAGGACCTTCCTATTAAAATTAAGAGCTCATAATACATAATAAGCTCGTACCACATTCAAACAATGACAGAAAATTCAATTTACCTGTAATTATAATGATAGACAACTTCTCTGTCAGGTATTCACTCTCGAAAAATATTACATTAAAAAATGTATAATTTATTTTTCGACGAAGTGCGGATTTTGTCCGGATTTCAGAGATAAAAAATACCCTTTCTGCCGTTTTCTGCAACATTTCACAACGAATATCTCTGGAACAAAAAGCGTAAATCTCAAAAATAAAACGATTTTGTAAAGTACATATTTAGGACTACAAGTATATTGTTTTCTAAAACATTTTGGAAAATTCCTAAGGCGGGCCAAAAATTTTTATCAAAAATCAAAACGTCTCATGTTGTAACTATAAAATATTGTTGTTGATAGGTCGTATCTTCGAATCCTACGTCGAATCCTCTGACACAAACCGTTCTATGATATATCTCTAAATAGATATGACATTCAAACAATGACATATTTAGGACTCGTGCAAAGGGGTAGTGAAGCGATACATATAGCCTAGCTTACCCAAAAGTCAACCTCACCTTCACGCGGTGCACCTTGTTTACACATAATAATCTTATACAATCCTCAGACCTACCATCTTTCTGGGGAAGAGGAGTAGGGAACTACTCCTAGTTGGCCGAGGAACTATTGTCGCTGTCCTCACTGTGCCATAGTCATCCCGTGCTACAGTTGCAGCCAAAACTGTGCGGCCAACCGTACAGTTAAACCTTTTCACGCAGCTAACACACATCAATGATGGAACATTCGAGTGGGACAAAATCATCATCCGGAGGTAAAATACCCCCTTAATCGGATCTCCGGGAGGGGGTGCCTACTCGAGCGTATAATCGGAGAAACAAAAAACATCAATGTTTCACGTTTGCGGCGTGGAACGTCCGCACTCTACTGGACAAGATAAAGTCAAATCGACCAGAGAGAAGAACAGCACTGGTCTCTCAGGAACTCCACCGACTAAATATAGATGTTGAAGCTCTTAGCGAAACCCGCTTCGCGGATGAGGGTAGTCTCACTGAGGAGCATTACACCAGAGTACGTAGATCGCCGAGTAGCGACAGAAACCGTCGGCTCTTTTGATGTGGTGGGACCAAATTTTCTTTCTCTCTTTTTTGACGTGTTTGACAGATAAACTACGTATTTAACTGCTCAACTTATGAAGTGGTCCTATAAACATGGTATACACTGCTCACAATTTGAAGTGGAATTAATTATAAAGTTTTATACATATCTTTTTTGTTTTGTTTTATCCTTATTTCTAAATTTGAATGTATAAAATATCTTACTGCTAATACATAATTAAAAAAAAAACGATTCGTTGCCTGAGGTATACTTGAAATAAAGTATATAGAGATATTTGATAAATGGCAACAGTGGCAACTTCGCTTCTTCGTATGACAGATAACCTACTTATTTCGCGCAGCCGCAAAGAAAATTGAAAACGGGACTGTCGCTACTCGTCGGTTTAGGTACTCTGATTACACCTTCTTTTGGAAAGGTCACCCCGCAACACACAGGAGAATTCATGACGTATAGGCATTGCAATCAAAAACAAAATCGCCACCAAATTAACAGAAGTACCTATTGGTGTCTCCGAACGTCTTATGACCCTAAGGTACCCCATTTCAGACAAATCTTACGTCAACATCATTAGTGCCTACGCTCCCACCCTAGACGCTAAAATTGAGGATAAGGATAGATTTTACCAAGCCCTACAAAATGCTCTTCAACGAATTCCAAAGTACGAACGAATCATTTTGCTAGGTGACTTTAATGCTCGTGTCGGTAGACAACAGGACGTATTGGGAAAACATGGAATAGGAAACGTAAATAGCAATGGTGAACGCTTATTAATAACATGCACAGAGTATAATCTATGCATCACCAATACGTGGCTCATGTTGAAGGACAAGTTTAAAGGTACCTGGAAACATCCCAGATCAGGTCACTGGCATCAATTGGACCACGTAATCGTTCGAAGGACGCATCTAAAAGATGTCAAACTTACAAAAGCTAGAATAGATGCCGAATGCGGCACTGACCACCGACTTTTAATTTCAAAAATGAAAATCCAGTTAAAACCCAAACACCCACACTGTAAAAAGCAAAACAACTAGAGACAAAAAATACGGCCGACGCCGTCCAGGAAGCCATCAAAGAATCACTTCCACCGATAACTTCAATCTCAATCTTGGAAGCTGAACAAGAATTAAGGGATGCGATTCATAAAACTAGCGAAGCAGTACTGGGAAAGTCTAACAAAAAGAAACAACCAGACTGGTTTAACGAAAATCAACCTCATATACAGACCTTCTTGGAACAAAAGTACAGAGCACATCAAGCAGTCATTGCAAATCCACACAATCCAAGGCTGGTAGACAACTTTAAAGCAGCCAACAACACGCTTCGAAGAAATCTGCGCCAATTAAAGGAGGATTGGTGGTCACAAAAGGCTATAATCAGATTCAAGAGTACGCCACGCATCACGATTATGGTAAATTTTTTGAAGATGTAAAAGAAGTATACGGCCCAACCAAGAACGTAAGCTGCCCAATCATGGCATAAAATGTCGAACTTCTAAAAGAGGAAGAGCAAATTAGAAACCGCTGGAAAGAGCATTACACCCATATCCTTAACCAAGAAAAAGCCGTTTTTGTTCGATCATGGGTTAAAAGTAATAAGGGAAATTGTGTTTTTAAAATAAATCCAACGCATTTACACTCAACTAATTTCCATTTATCTAACTCTTTTCACGAAACGATTTTTGAAATAATTCTAGAATTTCGAGTCTAGAAAAAGATGGACGAATAACATTTGAATAAATTACTTAGCAGCCTGATTTCAGTAAATAATTATGAGAACCAACAACTTATATTCACATTACACCATTTCAAAAGTTGGCATTCCAGAATATCTTCCATCTTATAAGCGCCTGTCAAGAACATACTCAAAATCGCCTGACGAAAGGGTTTCGGCACCGATTCGGTCGTCTTCGAAGTCGATCTAAATCGGCATTTTTTTTTCGTCATTCGGATTTCTCTCTCCACTATACATCTGCTCTGTTTATTGAACAGCTATTGGTTTTCCGCTGTCTCTTCTGGCCTCCTGGTATTTATGAACGAGAAATCGACCTCGACGCAATTGAAATATTTTGTAAGCCCCCTAAATTGGCCTAAATATTCAGGCAAAACGGGGTTTTATCACTTAGTACTTTTTTAAAAACTCCATTGTACTAAGATTTGCTCAACTCTTCGATAGAAAGTATAGTTAATTAATTAATTTTTCTTTCTAAGAAACGGTGGAGTCTGCAACCAAAAAATGTCTAGTTCTTTAAAAGTCCGTTTTGCAGTTGGCAATTTTAGTTGCGTGCAAGACAAGTTGCGGCAAGTTTACTTCACATTACAATTATCCATTAATTAAGAATATTTCTTTCTAGGCTTAACAAAAATTAGACGAATAATCAATCAGCTTATACAAGGCATTTGTTAATTTCTCGTGTACTTGTGTTTTGTACTTGTTTTGTTTACCATGGTTTATCACATTAAGTTTTGGCACTTGGTTTGAATTTGGTATTGATTCTTGTTCTAGTAAGAGAGTTTTAAATAAGTACAAATATTTTCAGAGTTGGTAAATCTCGATAAAGAAACATATTATATACCGTTTTTCAAGAAGTCCAAAATAACCGAGATATTTTTTTTATGTTACCAGATTATGAGGATATTATGTATTTTAACTAAAATAAAAATTTAATTACAAATTTTCAATTTTTTTTCGCGAAAAAAAACCTCATTAGCGTGTTTCTGATGGGTAAATTATATAAATATACTCAATAAATTTAAATGATAACGTATCTAGAAATAAATAGCGAACTAATTAGAATCATCTTTTCATTATAAAAATATCCAGTATTGAATTTGAAAACTAACTTTTTTAAATGTTGCAATTATTGATAAAAGGAACACAGGAAATACAGGTAGAAAATCCACTGTTAGTGCCGTTTCCATCAAAAGTACTGTTTTTAAAAACACTGAAATCTTTTAATCTTTCCGCCAAGCGACGCGACGCGCGACGGTTCCATTCGTTGTTGTCGAAGACAGTCGCTGGCGATCTAAAGTCTCCAAAATGTTCGTCATTTTGGAAATTCCAGTTGCTGTTTTGTTGAAAACGACGAGACTCTGTTTTTGTCTCAGTTTTGTCCGTTTGGTAAATATATCTGCTTTAAAATATTTGTGTTCATTTTCGAAAATACTGCTCTTGAAGTTTATAATTAAAAAAATTAATACAAACATTTGTATATTTTATAAAAATGTATTTACATATAACATGTACCTGCTGCTTCAACTGGATAATACTGAAAAACGTTTGAAGCCTTTATTTCGAACTTTAATTATGATTGCAGTAAATTTATTACAATATTTATTGCATAATACTATTTAAATATTCATAATTTTTATTACTGTTTTCTAGAAATCCTGTAAAAAATATACTTAGTTAAATTGCGCCGAAATTTTTTTATAATTTTTAATAACAGCGTTGCAAACAATAAAAGTTGCATGAGCAGAAACTTGCGAAAATTAAAACCAGTTTATAACAGATTTTGTTTTAAAATTGCTAGGGTAACAAATCGTAATCGTAATCATTTTAGTCTCGATTTCCTTTAATACTTCGTCCTACAAAATCCTGATTGTAATCAATCCGATTGTCAAAATTACTGGGATGTAAATAGAACCAAATCCGCTAAGTATAACAAATACAACAGTGTATAGGTAGTATTTCCGAAGACAACTGGAAAAACAAAGACTTAATTCGTTTGTTCAAACGATGCCGACAATGACATCAACAAAAACAGTGATAAAATTAACTCCCATCCCATTCCAACTGACTTGGGAAAAACTATAACTATATAGGTACTCATACAAGTTCATACAACTATAATAAACTCGCCAGCAAAATTAACGCATAATCGTATATTGTCTTATAAGTTTTATTGTCTGTATTATAGATCAGTTATATTGGCCTAAAATTACTTCTGTTTATTATTTCTTGCTGAGGCGATCCATTTTTTTCATGACATAAGAATTTATCAATAGTTTTTGTAAATTCCCAAAACAGGTATATTCGCTGAAATGCTAGAAGTCGTTTATTTTAAGATCATTTTATTTGAGTGCGCGGCTGTTGTCTGTTAAACACCGTATGTAGTAACCCGTATGTAGTAACACCGTAAATCAGTAAAATGAACCCTAACGTACGTCAAAATCGCAATCTCACCCCCGAAGAGTGTGCTGCAGTTATTGCATTATTTGAAGAAGGCATTATCAGGTACACATAGCGGAAAGATTTCATGTTGGACAATCAAGGATCTCGCGAGCAATAAGAATATTCCAGGATACTGGAAATAACCTGAGAAGACCAGGCCAAGGCCGTAGCCGAATAACCAATGCCCATCAGGATCGATTTTTGAGACTTCAGGCTCTGCGAGAAAGGTTTGTGACAGCTACATTGCTCCGCCAAACATGCTTATGGTGGTGGGTCGGTTATGGTATGGGGCGGCATTAATATGGAAGCTCGAACATAACTGGTGATCATTCAGAGAGGCCGTCTCACTGCTCACAGGTACATTGTGGACATTTTGGAGCCTCAAGTGGTACCTTTTGCTCCCTTTATAAGGGACAATTTTCTCTTTATGCACGATAACGCCAGGCCACATATTGCCAGAGTTGTCCACAATTACTTGGAGGAGGTCCAAATAGAGACGATGGATTTTCCAGCGCATAGCCCATACCTCAATCCCATCGAACCTATCTGGGACATGATGGATAGGCGCCTACGAGCTCTACCAAATTCACCCTACAATTTAAATGAGTTATCGCTAAGACTAGAGGAAGTATGGGACGCTATCGCGCAAGATGAAATCAGGAATGAGGTTTTCAGCATGTCCAGATGTTGCCAGGCCGTAATCCGTGCCAGGGGAGGCAACACCCGTTATTAAACCGTGCCTTCTGATTATTTTTTTGTAATGCTTTTGTACTGCGTTTTGCACATTATTCTTGGAACCACTGTATCTTCTTGTTTAGCTAGTTAATAAATTTATTTGAAATTTATTATAAATAATGTGTAAATAATAAATTTATTTGAAATTTATTATTTTGGTAACGAGTTGTCTAACAAATACATAGTAATTTTGCTTTTGAATTCGTTTTAGTTTTTCCAAAAAATAAAAAAAAATCAAATTATGCGTTAATTTTGCTGGCGAGTTTATATCTCAAAGTTAAAAATGAAAAATTCGACTATTGATATTGATGAATTCGTTAATTCTAACTCAGTCTCTAAAAAGATCAAAGTTGAATTGCGTTAATACTTCGGTTTCTTCGACATCGTCAGAAACTCTGTTGTCGATTAAGGAAAATCTATTTCATTCAATAAGAAAATAAGCTGACCAAGCTTAACGAGCTGTAAAATAAATAACATCTATTAATGCTCAAACCTTAAAAACCGAAATGTAAATATTTCCAGTAAGAAGAAATAAGAGGAAATATTTGAAAATGCTGCTTCAATTTGACAAGGATCCCTAGCTTTGTTAGAGCAAAAAGTAAACTCTAGGGGGAATACACTGTATAGGGTATGCAGATGACATAGTGATGATGGCTCGGGGAAAACATGAAGACACCCTGTGTGATATTATCCAAAGATGACTCCGTATCAGTGAGAGTTGGTGCAGGACTGTCGGGCTGAGCACCAACTCAGACACAACCGCGGTATTGCCATTTACCAAAAAACGAAGTCTGAAAATTTTCAAAAGAATTCGTCTAGATGGAAAGGAAATACTGCCATCACAGGGAAATCAAATATCTGGGAATAACCCTGTACAGTAAACTCCTCTGGAACAGGCATATTAAGAACATTACCAGCAAAGCCACAAAGGCTCTCATGAAATGCAGAAGACTGGCGGGAGATAGGGACTATTGAAAACAGGAAATAGCCATCTTATCCGATAGTCAAGCAGTACTAAAAGCGACCAACTCAGTAACCATCAATTCGAAGTTGGTCAAAGAATGCCTAGAGAAGCTGAACAAATTAGGCAAGGACAATAAAGTCCTCCTACTCTGGGTGCCCGCTCACCAAAGGATAGAAGGCAATGAAAAAACAATCGATCTAGGTAGAAAAAGAGCAAACATTCCGCTAACTGGACCAGAAGCGCTCTGCTTTCCCAGCGAAAACCAACTTAAAGCGAAACTGAAGAACCTGGAAGACTCTATCCGTAACTTGAAATGAGAATCCTCTAAAGGTCGGAGACACTCGGAGAAGTTCCTCAGAACTTACGACAAAGAAAAATCAAAGATTTTCCTTGATTTAAGTAAAAACAATCTTCAGATTGTCACGGGGTTCCTAACAGGATACTGTCTCCTAAACGAACACCTCAGTAGATTGAAGGTGAGAAACAACGGCGAATGCAGATTCTGTACGGAAAATGGGGAACACCAGTACACCTTATCACTGAGTGCGCCGAGATAACTGTTCGTGCCACAAACTTTAGTACGGCTGATGTCGAAGATACTGGATTTTGTCAAATTCCTGAGACTGTATAATGAGTTATAAAGAGTTACAAGAAAGGGGAACACATAATAGATCTTTAAAGCCGCGGTGATTAACCCCCCTCCTAACATTCTAGAGCAAAAGGGGCAATCTAACGTATATATTTCAGATCTGGTTTCTGTTTCTAGCGGTGATTATCTAAGCCAGACTGTCGGGCACCGGCACAGTCAGTCCGCTTGACCGACACCCGTATTTATTCGAATTCCTGCAGCCTTTGAACGTCCGCCGCTCGTGTCTGGGCCCCACGAGCTGCACTTTCCTCGGCCCCACCTCCCCGACCCCGGCCGCCTTTCGAGCTTCTCTCATCTCCTGCTGTTGGAGATGCTGCCGACTGCACGGGGTCTTGCACGGTTCGTGCACCATCACGGTAGGTATATTTTTCATTTGCAGTGGCGTACATTTTGTTATTTGTAGCGCGTGATAAAAATTACTCTTTTAACAGGCTTTTATTAGCTTCACCTGTATATACGTATCTACAGAATATAATTAAACGTTATTTTCACTAAGGTCATATTAGATTATAACGCTGCATATTTATCATGGACCCATTGCATTACAATAATTTGATCAAGTTTATCCCAATATCCTAACCAGGATCATCAAGAATAGAAGAAGAAGTTGATGGCTATTTAGCAGCATATTTCCGTGTTTTAGTTAATTCTTCTTTATGACTGTGAAATCTTGAGGTAATATCCCTCCTAATATCCAGTTTCTTTCAAAAATGCAAATAGTTTAGATCTTCCTGTGTTGAAAAAATGATTGTTAGGGAGCTATTGAGATAAAGACTAGTACTAAATTAAATGTTCATATTCCAGAAGGATACACATAATGGACGAGGAGAAGCTAGTAATAAATATTCATGTGAAAATTTACAGTGACCAATCATAGGACTATTTAAGATGGTTTATTTTGATCTGTAGATTTGCTGCAATGCAAAGAAAATATTTTGATGTTCCAGAATTTATTAGGAAAATCTAAAAGCTCTCTAAAAAGCTGAATTAAGGAATTTACCAGATGCTCATTAAATCGATGATAACATTTATGAGAGTCTACGTAATTATCACAATTAGGTCTGTTAGTTCATTTGCAGCAATACCAGCATGACTAGGAACCCAAATAAAAGAACTAGAAGAGTCAATTTAAACTGCATAATCAAAATAGAAGATCTTTAACTGAAAACTCTAGAGCTCTGGATGGATACAGTCTCATTATACATGAGGCCTCATCAGGAATAATTATATATTAAGTTAGAGGTTATCTATAAGTCCAAAGACTGTAAAGTGTCTAAAGTGTGTGGTAAATGTTCTGAAAATCATAGTGAAATGGAATGTACTGGTGAAGAAAAGTGTGCAAATTGTTTGGAGCATAATTTAAAGTATAAAACTTCATTGTTAATTAATCATACAACTAGAGACAGTACATGCACAGTTCTTAATAATTATATTTCCAGATTGAAAAGTAGAGTTGCATATAACTGATTGTAAATTATGGTGAATAATAGTAATTTAAAGATGGATAAGCTGAATTTTTCACATTTTAATGTACGTTCGCTTTGTTCTAATTTTGTTGCTTTTCGCGACTTTGTAGTGGACGGACAGTTTGATATTTTTGGGTTGTCTGAAACATGGCTGTCTGAGAAGATTGCATCTTCTTCTTTAACTATACCTGATTATAATATAATTAGAAGTGATAGAATTGGAAGAGGGGGTGGCACGGCTTTTTATATAAAAAAATGTTACAAGTTTCAAAATCTTGAGTTGCCTGCCTCAGAAAGTGGATTGGAACAGTTATGGATATCCATCAAGATTAACGGCAAAAATATATGTTTTGGTACTTTATATCGACCACCCAATGTTAACCTGCTGGGTTGTCTTACTGATCTTGAAAATTCAATTTCTACTTTCTTACCCTCATATGATATGCTTGTTTTTGGCAGTGATTTTAACGTGGATCTTTTGACAAACAATAACAGTAAAATAGTCTTAATGAACTTCTTTGAGAAATATGGTCTCCATCAAACAGTAAAAGTTCCTACGCGTATAACCAATAGTAATAGTTCACTTATTGATATTATAGTTACATCTTGTTCTGATATGATTACAGATACTGAAACTCTTCTGATGGATGATATATCTGATCACTGTTTAGTTACTTGTAAAGTGAATGTACAGAGGAAAACTGCTGGAGTTAGATTTAGCACATTTCGAGATTATAAAAATTTTAACTTAGTAGAATTTGATCATGATATGTACAACATGGATTTTGATAAAATTTTTGTTCTGCATGAGGTTGATGATATCGTCAACCATTTTACTAAACTCGTTACATACCTCTTTGATAAACATGCGCCGTACAAGAAGGTACGTTTTACTAAGCCTCCGGCCCCATGGATTACAACTAATATTAAATTTATGATGCGTTTAAGGAATAAAGCCCTTACTAAGTTCAAGAAACATAAAACTGAAGCTGCCTGGCAGGATTATAAACAACTTAGAAATCTGGTAACTTCGATCTAAGAAATGAAAAGAAAGCATACTTGTCTTATCAGTTTAAGACCAATCCGAAGGAGTTTTGGCTAACACTACGGCGTTTGAATATTCATCCTGGTATGCCATCTCATCATGAGGATACTGGTACTGCCGATGAGTTTAATGAGTTTTTTATTAATTCTGTACCTAAATTGTGCATTGATGATAACACTAATACTTATTTACAAACTTATATGAGCTCTAAATTTCTGGATGATTCCAATTTGTTTAATTTTTTGGAGGTTGATGAGAAAAGTATTTTGAGGGTAGTTAGGGAAATTAAGTCTAATGCCAAGGGATGTGACGGGATAGATAAAGGAATGATTGATTTAATACTTCCTCATTTATTGCGTCACATCACTTTCATTATTAATACTTGTATTAAAAAAAATCATTTTCCAGCTGCCTGGAAAATTGCTAATATTATTCCCACAGCAAAGAACTCTAATCCTGTCAGATTATCTGATTATCGACCAATAAGCATATTACCTTTCCTATCTAAAGTATTAGAAAAAATTATGCATAAACAACTAACGGATTTTGTTAATGTCTCTAAGATTCTTCCTTTCACTCAGTCCGGCTTTAGGTCTCGCCATAGTACGGCAACTGCTTTACTGAAAGTCAGTGATGATCTTTTCAGAATATGTGACAAAGGTGATACTGGTTGCCTACTTCTGGACTACTCAAAGGCCTTTGATACGTTAAATCATAGGATACTTTTGAAGAAATTGCAATATTTTGGTTTCAGTGATTGTTCACTGAAACTCATGGCGTGTTACTTGGCTGGTCGACAACAGAGAGTTTTTATCAGAGAATCTCCTTCGACTTTATTGCCTGTAGATCGTGGTGTTCCTCAGGGCAGTATTCTTGATCCACTTCTGTTCTCTATTTATACGGCAGATTTTAAAACCTATTTATAAAATTTATCTTCACATCATTATGCTGATGATTTTCAAGTCTACTGTTCCTTGAGTAAAGATTTCAAAGCCTCTGAAAGCAAAATAAATGAAGATCTGAGAATAATTTACGAAATTTCACACCATCATGGTCTTTTCTTAAACCCTAATAAGACTCAACTAATTTTTGTGGGTAAGAACTCGCCAGATGTTTCTCAAAAATTAAATATCGTACTTGACAATATCACCATTACACCTGCTAAAAACTACAAAAATCTTGGGGTTTATTTCGATTCTAAACTGAGATTTGAAAAGCATGTATCATATATTTTGCAGAAATTGTATTGTAAGTTAAAGACACTATATTTATATAAAGATTTTCTTAACAGAGATGTTAAATTGACCTTGTATAAAAGCCTAATTCTTCCATTGGTCTTCTACTGCAACACTGTCTACTGGCCAGCTCTACTTAACAAGGACAAACAAAGCTTAACAAAACTTGTCAACTCTTGCTTAAGGTATTCATTCAGTACTCCTAAATTTGATCATGTTTCCCCTCTTTATAAACAATCGGGCTGGTTAGGACTTGAACAGTATGCTTTTATACATACGTGTTACTAGTTTATAAAATAAAAAAATTTCAAGAACCTCATTATTTGTTCGACATACTTGTCAAGGCAGCTGACCTCCACGACCTTAATACCAGAAAACGCAGCAGTTACGTGGTGCCTAAACACCGGACAGCCTTGTTTGAAAAATCGTTTTCGTATTATGCTTCGAAATGCTACAATTCACTTCCTCCGCACATTAAAAGCTGTTCGTCCATTGCAGGTTTCAGGAAATCTCTTGTTGATTTCAACTTAACTTTATAAAAGTACTAGCATGTACCCGCGACTTCGTTCGCGTCGAATTAATCATTTGTAATGGTGATATGATAAAGCTAAGCAAGAATTTTCATTAACATACAAACTTGAGCAGAATCGTGGTTAATCAATTGCCCAACTTTTTGGAACACCCTGTATGATTTTTTAAAAAATTTCAAAATATGTAAAAAACAAAATCAATTATACGTGTCCAAGCGTTTTCCCGAAAGACTAACCGTTTTTTAAATAACAAATATTGTAATATTTGAGGGGCGTTTTCACCCTCTTGGAATTTGAGATTCGAGAAACCCTTCCTTATCGAACCTCTACACTCCACAGTCAATCCGTTTGCCAAAATCAGCATTAAACGTCAAGCAGTTTAAGCAGAATCGTGATTACTCAATAGTCATATTTTATGAAACACCCTCTTTTTTTAAAAAATCTTAAAATATGTAAAACAACAAAATAAAATATACATGTTTAAGAATTTTTCCGAAAAACTCACCGGATTTTAAATAAAAAATATTCTAATATTTGAGGGGTGGTTTCACCCCCTTAGAATTAGAGTTTCGAAAAATACCTTCTTATCGAACCTCTACACCCTAAGGTCAATCCGTTTTCCCAAAAATTAGCTTTTTACGTCAAGCGCTTTAAGCAGCATCGTGATTAATCAATGACCAGATTTTTTGAAACACTGTATACATTTTTAAAAAGTCTTAAAATATGTAAAAAACAAAATAAAATATACGTGTTCAAGCGTTTTTTCGGAAACTTGATCGTTTTTTAAATAAAAAATATGGTAATACTTGAGAGGTGGTTTCACCCTCTTGGAACTGGGATTTCGAAAAATCCCTTCTTATCGAACCACTACACCCTAGAATCAACCTGTATGCCATAATTGAGCTTCTTACTTTGAGTGGTTTGAGCAGGATCGTGATTAATCAGTGAGTCACTTAAGAATTTTATATATTAGTATAGATTATTTGAGGGGCGTTTTCACCCTCTTGGAATTTGAGATTCGAGAAACCCCTCCTTATCGAACCTCTACACCACATAGTCAATCCGTTTGCCAAAAATCAGCTTTAAACGTCAAGCAGTTTGAGCAGAATCGTGATTACTCAATGGCCATATTTTATGAAACACCCTGTATAAATTTTTAAAAAATCTTAAAATATGTAAAAGAACAAAATAAAATATACGTGTTTAAGAGTTTTTCCGAAAAACTCACCGGTTTTTAAATAAAAAATATTCTAATATTTAAGGGGTTGTTTCACCCCCTTAGAATTCGAGTTTCGAAAAATCCCTTCTTATCGAACCTCTACACCCTAAAGTCAATCCGTTTTCCAAAAATCAGCTTTTTATGTCAAGCGCTTTAAGCAGGATCGTGATTAATCTATCATCAGATTTTTCGAAACACCCTGTATACATTTTTAAAAAATCTTAAAATATGTAAAGAAAGAAAATAAAATATACGTGTTTAAGCGTTTTTTCGGAAACTTAACCGTTTTTTAAATAAAAAATATTCTAATATTCCACCCCCCTTTTTACCCCCTTAGGGGATGAATTTAAAAAAAATCCTTTCTTATCTTACGTAAACATCATAAAAGGAACCCCTGTGCAAAATTTCAGCTTTCTAGGGTCAAGGGTTTGGTCTGGGCGTTGATGAGTCAGTATCAGTCAGGACAGTCAGATTTATATATATAGATTATTGAATTGTATCTTAAGCTCATGTATGGGTGTTTTATATGTCTTTTTTTTGTTCGTTTATATAATTTAGATTTATATTATATTAAAATTGTTATATTGTTGTATTAGTATTGTATGTGTATTTTGTATTTTTTTAAGGTGGTTAGATTGAGTAGCGTATGCTAGACCTCGCCACCTACATAAATAAAGTCAAATTATTATTATTATTATTATTATTATATCCAGATCCAATAATCATTATTCTTCATTAGCTAGTTACAGTTAGTGTCAAAAATGTTCACATTATATAATAGCTTAGGTACTATTTATTATAGTTTACCATTTATATCTTCAATGTTAATTTAGTGGTATCTTTATAGTTTTTTTTTCTATTTTTAAGCTTGTATTCATCTCTTCCTGGAAATATACTCTCCACAGGTTTATATGTTGGCTCTCCCATGTTCTTCATATTTATTTTTATTTTTAGGAGCATGCTTTCAGTGTATTGCCGCAATAACGCTAATATCGTCTCGTTATCATCTGTGTGGTTTACTGGCGCGCTGTTTCATTTCTCTGGAACTGAAGATCACAACTATATGTTTACCTTTCCCCGTATTGTTTTGAAAACTAAATATTCCGAACCAATATGCACCTACCCCGGCATCTATCAAGCAGAAATATACGCTATCGAAAGATGTGTAAAACTTATCTTAGATAGGAGACCAACTCCGTAACCATCAATTCGAAGTTGGTCAGTGAATGCCTAAAGAAGCTGAACAAATTAAGCAAAGAAAATAAAGTCCTCCTACTCTGGGTGCCAATCCACCAAGGAATAAAAGGTAATGAAAAAGTAAGCGATCTAGCTGGAAAAGCAGCGAACATTCCAAACTAAGTGGACCAGAACTGGTTTGCTTCCCAAGTGGAAACCAACTTAAAACGAAACTCAAGAACCTGGTAGACTCCATCCTTTACCTAGAATGGAATGCTTCAACGGTCTAAGTAACTCGAAGAAATCTTTCAGGACTTACGACCGAGAAAAATCAAATATGTTCCTTGATTTAAGTAAGAACAATTTCTGATTGTCACGATGATTTGAATAGGATACTCAATGAATAAATTAACACATAAATATGTTGAAGCTAAGTAACAACGGCGAATGCAGATTCTGTGAGGAAAATGGGGAAACACCAGAACATCTCATTGCTGAGTGCCCCGAGACGACAACCATTCGTGCCATAAATTTTGGCACAACGTATATCGGAGATGAAGAACTAACCTATGTAAAACCGTTTCAGATACTGGATATTGTCAAAGTGCCCTGAGACTGTATGTTCAACATGAAAAGACTTAGGGCAAAAACACGTATGAAATTCATCACAGAACTTCAATACGCTGATGATTGTGCTCTAGTTGCAAAAACCTTATAGCGACTACATGAAGTGCTGAACCAGGGCATACGAGGCTTTGGGCCTTAAGCTGAACATCGATAAAACTAAAATCATGTGCACTCCTCCGGAAAATAATAACACTACATGCTATAAAAATCGGAGAAGAACTACTGGAATATGTAGCGGAATTCAATTAACTTGGCGGTTTGATTTCGGAAAATATAGACTCTGAAATTCAGCACAGAATTAGCAGCGCCTCAACAGCATGGAGATTAAAAGACAGGGTTTTCTACAATCATGACTTAACACAAAAACGAAACTTGCAGTGTACCGAGCAATAATAATCCCCACTATGTTATATGGAAGGAAAACCTGGTTGCCGTACGCCGGCACACGAACGCATTAAACAAGTTGCAACAGAGACACCTTAGATAACTGTTAAGAATCAACTGGTACCATCATGTCTCAAACGTATCAGTCCTTGAAAAAGCTAGCTCCAAAAGTGCTGAAGCTATGATTAGTAAATCCTGCTTAAAATGGGCTGGCCACGTACGCAGGATGCAAGTAAAGCGCCTACCGAAATCTCTTATTTACGGTTAGCTTGTAGAGGATAAGAGGAAACCGGCTGGACAACTCAAAAGATACAAGGATATTTTCCATGAAAACTTAAAGGGGATAAGCATGCAGAATCAGTGGGGGGAAGCAGCGCATAATAGAACGCAATGGAGAACAATTGTAAACTCAGTTACCAACGACGACCAAAAAGTAAAGAGGCAACATAGTAATGAGATTTCTGGATATACGGAGTGCGGAAGAGAGATAACATCACGTATCGGGCTTTCCAGTCAGAGAAAAGCTCATGCTTCTTCGTCTTGCTTAACCATTTTCTGATGCGTGTCAAATACTAGTCAGCGAGTAATGGCAGTAAGCTTTAACTAAATAAAGGGGGACACAAGAGATCTATAAGATCTATAGGATCGCGGACACAAGAGATCTATAGGATCGCGGTTAGTAACTTCTCCCCTCCCATAGAATCTAAAATCTTCAGTTACATGGCTGAGAACCTCCTAGTATGTAGGTCTAGTCCAGATTAACTCTGGCAGCAATAAGAAAATATTAACTTCACATTTTGTACAATAAATGATATTGCAACCGCAGACCCCAGCTAATTTTGCATTTTGCTCCGGTCATGGTGAAGTGTTTCGGCCAGCAGGAAAAATCCGTCACGTCCGCGGGTGTTTTTCAGTGTGACCGTTCGTCGCGGCTCGCGATCGGTCTTTTTGGTGTGGGCCGACGGGGATTGCGAAAGGGCGCGGGGCGGCGCGGGGGTCGCCGCCGTCCGTGGGAACGTGGAAGTGTGACCGGTCTCAGGCGACGCGCGACGCCCGCCGCGGCCACCTCCGCGCGCGGACGATAGTAAACTTGCCCTGCCTTACCCACTAATGCAACACCTACCTATTTTGAGCTATAGTTACTTCTATTTTGGTTGCTGACTTCCCAGTTGGCAACACATGGGAAGCAGGATCGCCAAAACTGGTTCCTGCTTTGGCTGCTATAATCCTGCCCTATCCTGCTTCTAACATATACCAACCACTCTTGTCGTTTTTAAAATAGAACGAATCGATTCCTGGTAATCAGTCGCACATTAAGATTAGTCATTATTTTTTTAATTTGATAATGCCACGCCCTTTCTAATTTGAAGTTCAATAAAACACAAGTTTATACTTAATTAGGATGAGTTGCATAGAAGCCACTCGCTTTTTATTTTTAACAGCCGGGTGGTCGGGGTTCAAATATATTAATAAAAGGGCGCCACGAGATTATACTCTATGAACTCGGCATAAAAGATGTTACTATTAAGTAGACTTTAACACTAACCTCGAACTGCTGAGTGCAACTACCATGAACTTCAAATCTTACTATAATTATTGGAACTTAAGTGACTCTAACTTAACTATGAGACTAGACTGTAAATAATACTACTAAAAATTATTAAGTAATTTATTAAAATATTAAAAGTTTATAAAGAAATGAATGAAATGCGTTAAGAAATTTAAATCGATAAGAATTACTAAAAATACGAAAATGATCTAACCTATATTAAATCTAAGACGTCATCCCCCTTAACTTAAACTAAGTATGCTTTAAGGGCGGAAAACAAATAGCAAACTAAATCTAAACAGTCTTACTCTACTCGATGTGATATAGTTGAAAACTTCCTCCGGCTGAGCTACGGTGTATAGCTACATGGTGGCTACGGCGGTGCACAGCAGCTCGGTGTACTGTCACTGTAGCCCACGGATGTCAGCAGACGTACGGATGCCGGGCAGGTGTAGGACTTCAAAAGGTGAACATAAAAAAAACCTCAACGAGGGTTTATGATGTCCAACGGGTAACTCTACACACGGGCAACAGGAACGGATGGAATTCTGGACTGTTCTGTGCTTTACGGTCTGGATCGGTCTTCTTGCTCTACAATTACGAACAATCAAATAAGACTTAAGAAAGATAACACTCAACTAATCTTTCTACACCACGTGGGCGTGGAAAAGTCGAAAACCAGACAACAATATGAATAAAAATCAGTTGAGCATTGACTTAGAATAGGCAGAAGAATTATAGCATACCTTGGAACTAATTGGGGACTTCTTGGGCACGTGGAATCGGAATATCGGTCGGAAAATTAGGCTATTTTAATCCCATTGCGGAAATTGGTCGGCGGTCCATGCAAATCAACAAAATCCAACCATGTCTCTGACCAAAGGTGTTTCGGAAGCCTTAATCCTTCTTTACGAAGACCTGATATTCACCAACAGGGAATGCTTCACGAAACGGTAGCCAGTTCTTCACGACGACATTCGGACGGTGGGTACACAAGAAGTGATGCAAGGATTCGATTTCCTTCAGAAAATCAGATTTCAACCGGAAATCTCCCTCCAGGATATAGATAGAGAACTATATATCTCGACTAGTCCAACTCACAAAAAGGCATGAATAAAAACGATGTTCTAGAATACTTTCTCCTCAGCCATATTTCATATGGCCGGTCAATGAACGAACTTAACTCACAAATTCCCACAATTAAATGAACGAATAGCACACTGCGATCCACATCAAAAATAACCAATTTAGCTACGAAATTTTATCTGATAATTATAAAATTTCAATAACCAAAACAAAGGATTAATAAATCCAAAAACATCTGATTTGATCTGACAGTGACAAGTGATGATCAAAGATATAGAGAGGTTGACGAAAATTCTAATGCTGGGCGGCCGTTTCCAGTGACAATATTGTTGAGCTTATGGAGTGTAGAGGTAGTTGAGCTGTAGCTTGTATAATATCGCGGTGTATATTCGGTTGCATAATGGTAAAATACTAAATAAAATAATATTTAACAATAAAATTATAATAAACATGATGCAAAAATAATAGCTATTTGCGATATTTTATAAGCTAGCACACAGAGGTCGTTGCGAGGAAATTTGACTGTTACAATAAGTTTCAGCTTAGACTGCTATTTTTTTTTGCTTTATTTGCTTAAATATGTATACGCTTCCAAGCCATAAATAATTATTCCGAACAGCTGAGTAAAATAAGGCAGGTTCAGTGTTCTCAGGAGTAACTTTAGAGTTTTTAGTGTGACATCCGAAAGCGCCTTAACGTACCCGCGAACCATAACCTCAAATTTTCCAGTTTTCTACTATGAATTTGAATTCATAGTTCTCAGAATCTCACAAGTGTGATTGTATTGCAGGAGAATTGATGGAAGAAGTGTTTAATGGCTGCGACAAAGAATTTGGGTATTCTTACATAATTTACTGGCAGTCTCGTTGTGAAAGGAATCATTAGAAGCATTTTATATTTGATCTTTTACAGGTTACATGATTGGAAAACTCCAATTCCCTAATTCCCGATTTCCAGTAATCAAAACGAAATTTGCTGTTTTTTTTATTTTTATTTTTTTTTTTCATAAACGGCAAGAGTGGCTGGTATAGGGTTTGAAGCAGGATAATGCAGGATTATAGCAGCCAAAGCAGGAACTTGTTCCAGCCGTCCTGCTTTTATTGTGTTGTTATGTGTGACGTCACCAATCAGACTTAAACTTGCTGTATCTTAAAAACAGCAAGTGTAAAATCGCTATTTTTGGGGCTTACTCAGCCGGGTCTCACAATGCAAATTCACCTCAAATATCCATTTAGTTGGTCATTGGCAAGCACTCTTTCGTTGTACATGAAAATAACAAAACAAACATTTACTGATCTGGATAAAATTGATAGTTAAATAGTAAGACTCACCCGGGGGTACTCCGCCCCCTAGCCACTGACATCACTGATATTCTTTTCAATATATCCCATTCCATATCTTCCATCTAATTCAAATATTATTCGGATCTATTGGTTAATAATCTTCAACAACTAGCTAGTGTCACTTGAAATAGTATAGGGGCTTCCCCCGGACGCAATTCTGCCGCTAAACAGATTCGCATCCCAATCGAATAAGCTAATTGGGTAGCTCACTATCCCAACGCCGCATCGTCAATCGAGAAGACATTATGGAGACCTCAAACTCTCAAGACCAACTCGAAGGCAGGACGTCAGAAGAGGTTTTCTTCCTGTGGTCAAACGACCCCGTTGGCTTACAGTCAAACGACTTGCAACTATGTTAGTCAAAAGACTCGCAACCCCCATTTGTCAGCTCTGTGACAAAACACAACACTACACAGCCGGCCGGCCTATCAACTACTGACTGACCTGCCGCGCGCCGGCAAGCTAAGCCTCCTCTTACATCACAATTTTACCTGATCACAAATATTTACATCGCTTGCCAATGGATCATACTATTTTCTCCAATCGACTTTCAAATAGAGTGTTTTAGCATTACTAGATAAATAAATAGAGAGTTTCTGAAGGAAAGCATATTCTTTATTAGAATAGTGAATAAATAAAAGCATTATTATAACAAACTTATTTTCCAAGTTTTACACAAGTGTTGCTGGGATGAAATTTAGAGCAGGATGCAACAGGGGTATAGTAGCGCAAGCAGGTACCAGTTTTGGCGATCCTGCTTCTCATGTGTTTCCTTCTCATGAAAATGCTGCTTTAATTTGATAAGGGTGTGGTCATTGTTGTAATTTTTTTCCGCTAGTTTTGATTACAAAAAACGGTAAGTACCTATACCAGTAATCCGATAATTCCATGTTTTAAAAAAGTTGTAAATTGCAATCCCTATTAGTCAACGTCCTATCAGCGACCAGCGAAGTGACTTCAAAATATTCTGGTGGTATCAGTGATATGTTGAAGCTGATTTAGAAATGAACGATATTTCTGTTCGTTTGTTTGCAATACAAAACTAAGATGGATAATGAAAAACTAATTAAGTGTGCGTGAGAGAATAAAAAAAAATTAGAGTACCGATGTAAAAAATACGTTTCTTGTTATTTTTAATTATCGCATCTCAATTAGAATGACTGTTTTATTGTACCGAATTTTGTTGTATCTATATATCCTTTACTGGGACTCTCAACTGGTAACCAACAATTTATAGTTTTTTTTTAACTTAAACTTATGTTATTAATAACGCCAGTCCATTTTGTCACTTCAAGTATCAAAAAAAAAGTTGAAGAAAATGAAAAGTTTTTTAATAAATATTTCCAGTCATATTTTTAAATTCACTATCTTATATTCACATACCAGTATTATTTATTATTTTTTTTAATTCACTATTAACTCGGATGGTTTGCTTTGTTGACCAGAAATGCTCTAGTTCAGGGTTTTTTAAATATTAAGCACTTTTCGGATAATTCTCACTGTTCCCAATATGGCTGCTTTTAAGCACTTGTTGGTAAGCTTTGGGTTTAATTTCAATAATTCGGTGTTCTTTGTAAAACCTCTATGAATAAGTCCATTGGCAGAGATTACAAAAGGTAAATCCATGGCTTTATTGATGAGCTGGTATACTCTTTTTAATTCATATGCAAGATCTTGATACTTATTATGTAGCATTCTTTCTTGTCATTGTTTATCCAGAGTATACCGGGTTTATTATGTAATACTGTTTTATCTGTTAAAATAAGTGTATCCCAATATACATATACACAACCAAACTTATATGGAATCATCTATTATTTTTCATAATTTTTGAGATGTATGAGAATTTTCTGTTTATGAATAAAACGCAGTCCTTAATGCGTCCTAAATGACTTTTAATGAAAAATAATCCATATAGCAATTTAAAAAAATTAATCATTTCCCAAAATAAACACAATGGTATTTTTTGGTTTCTGAAACAAAATTAAGAGATAAATTTTTAATGGCCCTTGTTGCCACCTCTAGCCCTTATGCAAGCTTCTATCCGCGTTGGCATGCTTCTTATTAAATTATCCACGTTATCTTGGGGTATGTTTTTCCGTTCTGCTAATGCTGCACCAATAAGCTGTGCGAGATTTCCTGGATTGTTTCGACGAGCTCTAACCCTTTTTTTGAGCTAGTCCCACAAGTGTTCGATAGAGTTTAGATCTGGTAAATAGACAGGCCAGTCCAAAACTATGACACCTTCCATTTCAAGACATTCTCTAGTCACTCTGCTGGTATGGGGAGGTGCACTATCGTGCATGAAGTTAAAATTATCCCTAACTGCAGCTCTCCAAAGACTAACGAGTGGTTCTAGCACCAAATCAACATATCTCCGACCCGTTAATATTTGTTGAAGTGGTAACAATGGAGTTTTTGCTCCTAGTCTAATACCTCCCCAGAACATTACAGTTCCTCCTTTATATCTTGGTACAGATTTGGAAGCCTGAAGTCTCGCTCGTCTTCCTGTTGCTCTGAGAACCCGAATTCGATAGTTATCTAATCTTAGACCAATTCTGGTCTCATCCGAAAAAAGGAACATTTTGCCAATTCTCAGTTGTCCAATTTTGATGTTGAAGGCCTCAATTTAGCCGGTCAATTTTATTTTGCCGAGATAACTGTGGGATCCGTAACTCTCTCCTGCTGTAAAACCCTTGTACACGAAGCCTTTTTCTTATGGTTTTAACTGAAACGTTCACACTTGTAACTGCCAGAAGTTGTCTTTGTAGTTCTGGATGGGAAACATTGAGATTTATTGTAACAATTTAGCACACAAGGCGGTCTTGTTGTTCAGTTGTGACTCTTTGACGACTTTGTCTGGGCCTATCCTTGTATGTTCCTAATTCCAAGTACCTTGCGTATGTTTTCGATACAACACCCTGGGTAATGCCTACTATCTCTGCTACGTCTCTCTGGAGCGTTCCTTGTGCGGTTAGAGCAATAATTTTTTCCCTCTATACATCTGTTAATCCAACATAAGGCATTTTTTAATTTTTTTGGATTGAATGAAAATTACCGGACAATCGTGATTTTACTACTGAACACAAAATTCAAAAGAAAATAAATCGCAGCAGGCGTTTATTCTTTATTATCATGTTTATTTACAACAAAAAGCTCTATCTTTAAGTTGTATACAAATTTTTATCCTTGCAAGAAATTTAGTCACAAATAAAGAATGATTCCATATAAGCTTGGTTGTGTCAAAGTTTACAGAATAAAATATTTTATTCTGTAAACTTTGGTTGTGTGTAGTTTATGGCTGCTATTTTCCATTATATGCAAGTTCTGGGGTGTAATTAAAATACTTCTTCTGCACAGACTGTAAACCAAGGATTAGTGAAATGGATTATTTTTGCTGTGTTATTATACCTTTCTGTATAACTTGTTGGTGCTAACGTGGGACAACCAGAACTTATGTGTTGTATGGATTCTGAAAATTGGTTACACATTCTACAACTGTCCGTTATGTTTTCGTCAGAACAAACTTCCTATGTGATATGTGATGATCTTGTAGCTATCCCCTGATCCTAAATAGCGCATATAAACCCCTCAGTTTCGCCGGTAAGTTGAATTTTCGTTAGGTATTTTACTGATTTACTTTTGTCTACATAATATGCATCCAATTCAGTAAAGTATTTTCCGTGTAGCGCCTTGCCCTTTAATTCCTGCACCATGTCGCCTACACTCAGTGGTGATCTATCAGTGATTTTTAGCTAGGTTTAAGACTGAATATCCTGTGTCAGCGGTTCTTATTGCTCGGTGTAACGTTGTGTCTTTGTTGTTAAAATATTTTTGTAAGCTGCTTACTTCTTTTCTGCAAATATCGACTAGGTGTGAAAGTCGCCTGCCCCCATTTGTTCGAGGTAACTATAATCTTGCAGTGGATGCAATAGGATGATGCATTCGGTTCTTCGTTAATATTTTACGAGAAGTTCTATCCATTTCCTTCAATTCGGTATCGCTCCACTTCAGCACACCGTATGTGTAGGTAATTAAAGGTACTGCCCCAGCTATTAATTGCTATAATTTTTCTTTCCAGCTAAGTATGTTCGGACAACTGTTTTCAGACGTTTTAAATGTTTTTCTTTAGTAATATCTCTCATTGTCTTGTCTTTAATTTGGCCGGTCTGCAACATGCCTAGATATTTGTAAGCTGGTTCTTTGAAAGTGTTGATTTCTACTTCTTTCATTAGCTTTATATTCGGTGTGTCTTTTAATTTTCCTTTTTTGTAATGAGATGCAGCACATTTACTCAGTCCAAATTATTTAGTATATTATTATAGTATTTAGTATATTATTAAAAAAACATATTATGTAAAATAAAAACTGTCTTTACTCCTATTTTATACAAAATTGTTTTCCTGTCGAACCTTCCGGATCCTCTATATTTTATTACAAATTAGGTACCTCCTGAATAATACCAAACCAACCTCCCAAATCCCTCCCAAACTAAAAAAACTTCGACATCAACTATTTGCGGCAATTTCTATGAGAATTAATTGGAGCTGTTTACTAAAATACAAAAGTAAATTTGATTTTTTTATAATTTTTGGCGTACATACTACAGACCTAGCATACTACATTAGTACCCCTGATTATTTAGTTAAAAGCGCATTCACCATTTTGTCATACATATTTTACTACTTATTTTTGGGAGTGTTGTTATTTTGTTGGCTTGGTAAGTTAGTCTGTGGTTACATTCAATAAGTAATTTAAATTTCAATTTATTTCTCTAGGCATTTTAAGATTTGAAACTCAAGCACTGATTTTTTTTTATTTACTAGATATTTTGTGGCTGCAATAATTAAAATAATACTTGCGTATACAAGGGGTCCAAATATTATTTCTAAATAATTTTAAGCTTTAAACCGCAATAAATTTGTATAATTGTAATAAAAGACCTTGTATGTTCTGTAAGCGTTAAACGCAAAATTTAATTATTCATCAAATTGTATTATATCAATTTTTATCTATCTTGAAATTTTGAAAAATCTATATTTTCATATTTATATAATTCAGACTTTGTTTATCATTAAATACCTACCCATCAAAATATTTTAGATTATTTTAAAAATGTTAAAAATTTACGAAAAGTACAGATGCTAATATTGCGAATGTTGTTGGCTCATTTGTTAAAAAAAAAGAAAAATATAATATTGGTAAAAAAGTATTATATACATTTTCAAGAGTACTGTTTTGAGTTTTTTTTTCACCAAATATTAATGGATTGTATTGGAATCACAAGTTGGAATGTGTTGATGCTCTTTGATGGAATTATATCATTAGGCAACTCGTAATACTAATCTAAATCCTCTAGCTGGTTTCCCACAGTTTCCCAGTATTTGGTTCACAACTTTAAATCGTAGTTGCATTGTACAGCAAGAGATGGCGACATAATTAAATATTCATTTTAAATTTCGATTTATTTGTTATTTTCTCTGTATATTTTTGTTGTATATTGCTTTTATAATTCCTTTTTTATTTCCGATATATCTGCTAGTCTATATTTAAAGAAAGAGATAGATAAATATTTTCCTGTAAACTTTTAAAATTTTTTAACATATTCTTTTATACTTTTCCTACTATCCTTCTGGATAGTAGGGAAAGGGGTGATATTGTAAAGAAATTGCAATAAAAAGAGTAAAAAATAGAAAATAAATTTCACATTTAACAACTGTGTAATTATACAAGGTGGCGCACCTCATTCGCCTCGGTTGATTATATGAAAACGGAAAGATGTAGAAACAAAATATTTTATGAGTATATGTGGGAAGGCAATGTGCATAATTTAAAATTATTTTGAAATATACAGGGTGTGCCAGAACTAAGATTCATACCAAAGTTATATTTTTTCTTATGGAACACCCGGTATTTTATTTAATTTTTGGATTCTTAGACATAAAATAAGGCATTTATTATAAGGGTTTAATATGTTGAAAAGCTTTGGTTTTTGAGATATTTAAATATGCATGCTATAATAAAAAAGTTTGTCAACACCTTGTACATTACTTTTCAGAATTAATTCTTGTGCGACTTTTAAGCCAGAGAAATAAACTTTATTAAAAAAATGTATTGCTTCCTTAAATCTATACAGGGGTATCAAAAATTGCTGGTCTATTTTAAATATTTATTTTACATAATAAATTCGTTATTTGAAATGCAACACTATGTATTTTTTAAATAAATCAAAGCAGATTTAAATGCTCTTTCAAACTATATAAGGGGTTCCTATACCTATCTGGCTCAGATTTTGAATAAAAAACGATTTTTCAATAAAATTGTAATCAATATGGCTGGTGTCGCCATGGCAATTTTCCAGTGACACTTATTGTCTAAGAGCTAGCAACGTTTTCGAGAAAGTATTTTAAGACGTTTGGCTCTTTGATATATCGTTTACTATGCCCTCTGGAACAGAATGAGGCCCGTCTGGCTGCCGATACCCGTTGCGTTTACTACTGCGCATCGGAAGAAGATCCTATATTTTTTATTAATTTAGTCCTATAAATTCTAGTATTGAATATAAATTGAACATGTCTCCATAGCGCAGTGCGTAGAGTTTCCGACCACGAACCGAAGATTCAGAGTTCAAATCCGGGTCAGGTCAAAGACTGTTTTATTTTCTTTTCGTTTATATTCTGATAATGAAGTATTAAATGATTCTGGTAATTAAATAAAAACAAATACATATTTAATACTTTACTATCAGAATATAAACGAAAATAAAAATAAAAAAGTCTTTGACCTGACCCGGATTTGAACTCTGAATCTTCGGTTCGTGGTCGGAAACTCTACGCACTGCGCTATGGAGACATGTTCGATTTATATTCAATTAAAAGTTAATTAAAACAATTTAAAGGACTAATAAAAATATAGGATCTTCTTTCAATGCGCAGTAAGGAACGCAACGTTTACCGGCAGCCAGACGGACCGCATGCTGTTCTAGAGAGCATAGTAAAAGATGTATCAAAGAGCCAGACGTCTTAAAATACTTGTTTTTCCGACGTTGCAAGCTCTCGTACTACCTTGGTAGCTTTGCTATTAGTAACTATTTTCAAAATCGACATTAGTTTATGGACTTTATTTAAATTTATAACAGGTTATTTTTATTTAATTTACCTACAATAAGGTTAATAAGTAAGTATTTATTATTTTATCAAGAAAAGTGAAGTAGTATCTCCTGGCGGAAGGAATGGATATATGTATGTTACTATGGAAAGGAAATACTGCCAACAGAGGAAGTTAAATATCTGGGAATAACCCTGGACAGTAAACTCCTGTGCAACAGGCATATTAAGAACACTACCAGCAAAGCCATAAAGGCTCTCATGATATACAGAAGACTGGCCGGAAATAGATGGGGCTGCTCCCCTAACATTTTGCGCTGGATGTATACCATGATAGTAAGACCCATGATTACTTATGGAGCAGTTTCCTGGTACACCAAACCAAACCAAAGTCCAGAGACTAGCATGCCTTTGCATCACAGGAGCCATGAGAACCTGTCCAACAGCAGCAATGGAGGTCATTCTAGATCTAACACCACTGCACACTGTCATTGGTAGATATGCCAATGCGACAATGATTAGAATGGTCACTAACGGAATTAGTACTGGGAGAATTGTCAGATCAGGTGCTTGGAACACCCTCAAAAAGGAAATACCACTCCTGCAACTACCAGTGGACGATATGCCAAGAACGTACAACTTTGAGAAACATCTCAATGTAGTATTGAGCAATAAAAAGGATTGGCAGAGCGAAACGCTTGCCCAGCAGTTAAAAGACCATACCATAACTTGGTATACTGATACTTCCAAAACCAATACGGGAACAGGGATCGGAGTATTTGGGTCGAGAGCTAAATACTCCGAACCTCCGAACCAATGGGCACTTATCCTAGTATCCTACAGGCAGAAATCTACGCTATCGAAAGATGCGTACAACTTATCTTAGATAGGAACTATCGGAAACAAAAAATAGCCATTTTGTCTGATAGTCAAGCAGCGTTAAAAGCGATCAACTCAGTATCAATCAATACGAAATTGGTCAAAGAATGCATAGAGAAGCTGAATAAATTAGGCAAAGAAACAAAGTCCTCCTACTCTGGGTGCCTGCTCACCAAGGGATAGAAGGCAATGAAAAAGCAAATAATCTAGCTAGAAAAGGAGCGAACACTCCACTAACTGGACCAGAACCGTTCTGCTTTCCAAGTAGTAACCAACTCAAGGCGGAACTCAAGAACTTGGAAGATTCCATCCGCAACCTGGAATGGGAATCTTGCAACGGTCTAAGACACTCGAAGAAGTTTCTAAGGGCTTATGATCAAGAAAAATCACAGATATTCCTGGGTTTAAGTAAGAACAATCTTCGGATTGTCACGGGGTTTTTAACAGGACACTGTCTCCTCAATGAACACCTCAGTAGATTGAAACTAAGAAGAAACGGCGAATGCAGATTCTGTGGGGAAGATGGGGAAACACCAGTACATCTCATCACTGAGTGCGCCGAGACGACAACCATTCGTGCCATGAATTTTGGTACGACTGATATTGGAGATGGAGAACTACCCTCTATAAAATCGTCCCAGATACTGGCTTTTGTCAAAGCCCTAGGACTGTATGATGAGTTATAACTCAAGAAAGGGGGACACAATAGATCTGTAAGGTCGCAGTGATTAACCCCCCTCCCACTAATTCTAAATTCTAAAATTCTAAATTCTAATGTATGTTACTAGTGATTTGATTTTGTGAGGACAATTGCTTGTTGGCCTGAAGGGTTTATGCTCAAGGATATCCATATAGGAACTTTCTGGACAATCGTTCCTTGTTGTATTTGAAATAACGATTTTTTTATGTAAAATAAATATTTAAAATAGACCAGCAATTTTTGATACACCTGTATACATTTAAGGAAGCTATGAAAATTTTTAGTAAAGTTTATTTCTCTGGCTTTAAAGTCAGCACAAAAATTTACTCGAAAAGTAATGTACAGGGTGGTGATAAACTTTTTTATTATAGCATGCATATTTAAATATATTTAAATATCTTAAAAACCAAAGCATTTACACATATTAAACCTTTATAATAAATGCCTTATCTTATGCCCAAGAATCCAAAAATGAAATAAAATACTATATGTTCCATAAGAAAAAATATAACTTTGGTATGGATCTTAGTTCTGACACTCTCTGTACATTTGAAAATTATTTTAAATTATGCACTTTGTCTCTCTACATACACCCACAAAAATGTTGCCTCTCTACATATACCTACATTTTGTTTCTACATCTTTCCGTTTTCGTATAATCAACCGAGGCGAATGAGGTGCGCCACCCTGTATATTTTAAAAGTGGCGGTGGATGTTTGGTTTAAGGGCGAGTGCCTCGCAATCGACAGATGGGATTGGGGATGGGTTCGAATTAGAGATGGGTAGATCCGGTATTTAAAAGAGTCGGTTCCGGACTTATATCAAGCTTTATGGACCATATCCAGGTTTTAGTTCCGCCGGATGTATATTATTCTAACCTTTAATTTTAATTTATCTAAATTTTATTTTGCATGAAGCAATCCGCATTTAAAAGATCGTCCTTTAGGGAAATATAATATTTGCATTTTACCAAATCCTTATCACCTTATATTAGCTGTTCTATTTATTTAGAAGAGGTACCCTAATGACTGATTTGACGAATCCTGTACAATCATAACATATTCTATAATTTCTTGAATTTACAAACACACATTTTAAATAATACAAAATAATACTTTAAGTTTTTATCATACGAACGTATAAATGTTACTAACCTTTTAATTGATCATATACTATTTAATTTTTTTAATAATATTGATTAATATTTAATTAAAATTGATTTTTTATTATAGCCCAGTAGACCATTACTTCTTGTTTTATAGTAGTAAAAAAATCGAATTTCAATATTACAAATTAACGGACATGTATTAATTATCAATTAAACGTTTGTATAATAGTTAAATGAAGATGATGTCAGTCACATTTTTTTGATTCTAGTAAATAAAAACAACATACCTGCTAGCATAAGAATTTGCATAAAAAATATTTAAATTTTTCATATTTTCAATGAAAATATTCCATAGTGTTTCTGATTATTACTTGAACTTCATGAATATTGATATTTGCTATAGTATTTTTAGCGTAGTAGAATAGTCTAGGGGGGATCATTTCATTTAAAGATAACTATTTAATACATCGATTGTATTCATGTTGATTGTTTTCAAGTTATATAAAAATTACATACATGCCGCACATTAGCCATAACAGTGATTTGACAAATCATCATCAAAATGCTTTCGATTAACCTACATATGTATGCTCCCAAAATTTCGGAATGAACTACCGTTCTCCTTGGAGCCTCCGCGTTGTATGAGAGCACAGAATATACTAACGAAAAAGAAGCCCAAGTTCCTTGTAATAAATCGGTTCCATTTTCGTAACGCCATCTCTCGACATAGCTGACATTATAGGTTAGCCAAAGGGGTGCGGGGCCGGGGGGAATTGTAAAATACACTTTTTTATTTTAATTATTTTTATTCGCTATTTGCAATTTTATTTTTAAAACATATTATGTGAAACAATCACATAATATGTCTTAAAAATAAAATTACAAACGGAAACAAAAGGAATTAAATAATCTGAAAATCTACAAAGTTTATTGATAAAAAAGTTAGGCTATGCAAATTGATAAGTATATTAAGTATAACCTCTTTAGTATAACATTGTTAAACAAACATTAACAAATCATAACATATCAGATCATAGAACTAAAAAAAGTACTATTACATAAAAACAGGTGATACAATACTTCAAAATTAATTTTAACATAATATCAAAACCGAAAAATCAAACTGCAAACACAACCACACTTATCATAACAGAAATTAACACACACTTCCGCTGCAAATGTCCAAGAAAGACTGATCATTCTGATTGGTCCTGGTCCGGTCGTAGCTCACGTCGTACTGTCGGTAAGCAAAATCCCTGTCCAAAAATTTTGACGATCAGCGCCATCATCCGTCATAATTGGGAAACTTTTGCTGGAACCATTTTTAATATTTCACTTACATGGCCCTGTATGAGAGGCATACAGCACAGCGCTTTCAGTTGGACCGGACCGTCCGCGACTTCGATCAAGTACCATGAGTTTATACGAACAATTTCACATGGCCGCGTATGCTCCGTCCGACGGCTATCTTGAAAAAACACGACGGACGGTCCGTCGCGGACGGTCCGCTCCATCTGAAAGCGTTGTTATATGTGCAAAATATGTTCAAAAATGGCAAAACAACTGAGAAATCATGACAGGATAACCCAGTTACCTACTCTAAGCGTACGAAATGGATACATAATATCCATCAACAATGGCACACAAATGTGTTTTTTGTCATTAATTGGAATATTAAAATACCCGTGAGCACATACGTAGCAAAACGAGGCGTGAGCAACGGTAGGTTAAGGGTTATCTCACTATTCGTTCTCTCTATATAAAATTTCTAATAAAATAAACCTATTGTACTTTCGCTATTAGATCCGGTGACAAAATATCCCCTAATTTAACAGTTACACTTGCTGGTTCCTATTAAATACGTTATCTTTCTTGCACTAATTGTTATTGAAGAATCACTTGTATGTAGTACGAACACCGTTATTATATCTCGAAAAACGAATTGGAAACTTGTCGGTTTATAAAGGTGGTTTAAATGAAACTGTCAGTATTTTGTATTGTTAATGAAACAATATTCACTGTTAGCTCTATATTATAGAGGGCTACCTCTTTAATTGGAACAGCTAATTGTACTATGCATATTTTATTATAGTTGCAAAAAAATCTTATGGTTATTTATGTAATAATAATATATACTATATTGGGAGTTCTTTGCTACATTATTAATTAGTACATATTAAAAAAGTAACGCCAGTATTATTAATAATGTACGTGTAACAAGTCTGTTTAGAAACACTAAAATATTACTTAATATAGAGGGAATAAGAAATATTCTATTAGACTTTATTTAAAGGGCATTGATAAAGTGAATATCAACAAAAGTTGATTTTTCGGTCAAGTAATTTTTGATACGAAAAGTTAGTAAAAATTCTGCTTTTTAGGTAGCGTGCAGAAAGACCTCCAACACCTAATGTAAATCTACGAATACTGCAGAAATGGAATGGTCCCGATACTAATCAAGCAGCTGTTATGATCCCTATTAGAGGAAGTAACTATTATTTTTATTGTGTATTGATTTAATTTCTCGGTAATGATGGTCTTATAAAAAATAATAATGTCATATTTCGCTATTCTATTTCTACATGCTTTAGGAATAATTACTAATTGTAAACGAATTCCAAATAAATTGCCAATATAATTAGAAAATTAGTATTACTTGATAAGTATTTTAATTGGTGTGCCAAGATATGCAATATACACTAGGTTGCAGTTTTTCAAATTCTAATTAAATGGTCAAGAAATAATTCTGAAGGACGGTGGAATTCTGAATGAATGCAGTGGATTAACCTTCATCAGCTTATATACGTAGCGATCATACGTAGCTGAACATCGATAAAACTAAAATCATGTGCACTCCCCTGAAGATCACAACAATGCTATAAAAATCGGAAAAGAACTATTGGAATATGTAGCGGAATTCAATTACCTCGGCAATTTGATTTCGGAAAAGGCCAATATCGACTCTGAAATTCAGCACAGGATTACGAGCGCCTCAAGAGCATTCTGGAAATTAAAAGACAAGGTTTTCTACAATCATGACTTGAGCACAGAAACGAAACTTGCAGTGTGTTTGCAGTTTATTGCAAACCGAGCAATAATAATTCCCACCATGTTATATGGAAGCGAAACCTGGGTGCCGTACCGCCGACACATGAACACATTAAACAAATTGCAACAGAGACATTTTAGACAACTCTTAAGAATAAAATGGTTCCATCATGTCTCAAACAAAAAGGTATTGCAAACTGCGAGAGTATTAAAGTCACGAATACAAAGTCCCGCTTAAGATGAGCTGGTCACGTATATATGCAGAATGCAAGAAAACCGCATACCAAAATCTCTGCTTTAGAGCGCTTCACACACACCGGCAAAATAGGTACCGGTGCCGGTGCCGGAGCTGAAATCGATTGCAATATAATTAAATTAGCTAATAATAATAGCTCCCGTATATAGCGTTCAACGCCTTGGGAGTAGCCATACTAGAGCCGTTCGGTATACAAGGAAGGTAATGTGGCTAGCACTACGCTTCAACCGCCTATTATTATTTTAATAAAAATAGTCGGCTGATGCAATGCCGGGTGTGGGATTCGAACCCACTACCTTCAGATTGGTAGACGAGAGCCTGTACCTCTACGCCACCGGGCACCTTGCATAAATTAGCTCCTTCACGTATACTCCGATCCGGCAAAATAGTCGTGCACCCGAAAATACAATAGAATTAAATACAACTGTCGGAATGTGTGCAAAGCCGGCGCCGGCTCCGGCACCGATTTTGCCGGTGTTTGTTCAAGCGCTCTAAGGGCTCGCGTATTCATTATCCGAACGAACGAACGAACGAATGAAAGTGCGGTATATTTAGACGGGGACCGAACGCATGCGGCCGTTCGTTCGTTCGTTCGCTCGACCATCCGTTTCGAGTCGGTACCACAGAATATACACCATACAGAAGCGACAAAGAGCTTTGAATAGCATTGGTCAAATGGGAACTAATTGCGTGACGTCACGTTTGACATCCGTGCGCCTTGAACAGCATTTCACACTGAAAAAAAATTGTTAGATTTTAATAGAAAATGATGAAAGGCAGGTTTATTTAATTTTTAAAAACTAGAGGGATTTAAATCAGTATTTTTATTTAGAATTAAAAATAAATAAATAATTATGAAATATATTTTTTAGTCTTTTATGCATAATATCTAGAAATAATTATACCTGCGGTAGTGAATTTTTTTTGGTGTATAATTCTTTGACGTCACGTTTGACAGTTAACCAGCATTGCCCCCTCCTAAAAATTTTGAAGCAAATCTCTTTGTCGCTTCTGTATGGTGTATATTTTGTGTCGGTACATCAAAAGCGTTCGCCAACAAATGCCTCCGGTCTTCTCGTGCGGTCCTATCGTGCGGTCCCCGTCCATACCACTAGCGAACATTCGTTCGTTCAGATAATGAATACGCACCTTTACGGTGAGCTTGTAGACGGTAAGAGGAGGCCGGGTGGACAACTCAAAAGGTACAAGGATATTTTCCAGGAAAACTTAAAGGAAATTAACAAGCAGTGTCACGCGTTTTGGCCTTAGCTCGGCTCTTTTAAATTAAAAAAAAAGAAAAAAAATTTAGAAAAGAAGTAAAAAAAAATACGAAGAAGAAAAAAATATTATTAAGTTAGCGATTAAGAAAAATAAATATTTATGGAATTTGCAGGGGTCTAGTCGCGAACAAATTTATGCCCTAGCTCAGAAAATTCGGAGAGTAGGGGCGGGTTAAGAGCGCCACTGACTTTAGACGGAAAAAAAAAGTCAGAAATCCCCAAGGTGTATTTAGGGCCTTACAAGTTCCACAAATACATAAAAAAAAAAAGTAAATAAATAAACAAAAAGTCAAGATCTTAGAGAATTATGTAGACATAGGGCCAAAGGAAATATAAAAAATAATGCAAACTGATTAGTTTCAGTACCCTCTATTGAAATATAAAAGGAAAATATAGGAAACAGTAAATAGAAAATACCAAATAGCAAATAGTAAATTAAATAAATCAATAAAAAAAATTGTGCACCAAGAAAAATATATCTCACAATACGCAAGTAACAAAATTACGTAAATACCTAGGTACCTTTCGTGATCACGTAAGATTTACAAAATAAAATATATATGTATATATCAGCGCAACTAAATTCAGCTAAGATATCAAATTAATCAACAAATTAATAAATCAAATAAATAATACTAAACCAATTCACTAATAATAATAATTAATAATATAATTATTAAATAAATAAATCAAAATAATCAACTAATAATTATGAATTCATCAGTTCAAGAAATTTAGATATCGATAAAAAAAATGAATAGATTTAAATTTTAAATAGAGACAAAAAGAAACTGTGTCAGCTGTATTAAATTTACAAAAAAAAATTAAAGGAAAAAAAAATGAAATATTATTTTATCAACAGAATTAAGTATGTGAAAATTATTCTAATTAAATTATAATGTAAAAAAAATTATCTACGTTCAGTATTCGTACGCACCAATGAAATTCAAATCGTAAGATAGGGAAAAATATAAAATTGAATTGTACGATACCAAATAGTTGAAAATCTTCTAAATCAAATCAATCTTGGGCAGACACCGTCGGCTGTCAACTGTCAACCGTCGACTGTCAACTCCTCCAGAAAAGTAAAATGGATACAGCGAAAAAAACTGCTCCAACAAAAAAAACTGGCTCAGAGAGAAGTCTTCAACACAGAAGAAAAACTTCTTCGGCCCAGACAAAAAAACTTCTTCGGTCCAGACAAAAAACTCTTCGGCTCCGACGAAAAAAAACCCTGCTAACTCAGGGTTTTCTACGAATCCTCAGGTGATTAATATTATTTCTTCCCCTGGATGGAATGGGGTGCTCAATAAAAAAAGGCGGGCTGCTTGGTTGACCCACGTCAGCTTTTTGAGGTGAAAATCCCGTCACCGGTAAACCGTAGCACCGTCCAAAAAAACAAAAGGTAAGATAGGATGCTGCAGTAATTTTTGAGGCACACTCGAAAATCCCCACAAGGGTAAAAATCAAAAACTTGACAAAAATGACCGAGAGGCCTCTGTACCTCACACTAGCTGAACATAAAGTGACCAAACCAAGGTAGTTCCAAGAAAAACGAAAACCTTTTTTGCAACAAAGAAATAGCCAGATAAAAACACGAGCCCTTGATAAAATATGGATTGCCAACCATGAGCTGAATAAAGACATGAAGAAAAAGTTATATATTAAAGGAAAATAAAGTTAATATCAATAATTTATATAATTAATAGAATAAATAAAGTTAACGAGATTAATGAAAGTTATATAGAAATTTGCTTATCAAAACATTCAAAAATTAATAAATAACAACAATCTAGAGATATTGCGCATGACTCACTTGCCGGATCGATACGATATTTTTAAGACAATTATGCTTAGAAAATTCTACCTAAAAATTAAAATAGAGCAACATAAATTTAATGAGTTTAACTAAGTGACAATAGGCTCAATAATTACTGTTGATTAAATAAAATACAAAAATATATAATCAATTTATTAAAGTATATTTTGGGTTGCCTAATAGTTAATGTTAATAAAAATATAAATAAATATTTGACAGTTCAATTCAAAAATTTCTAACCTACGTATTTAGTATATAAACAGAATTAACGGCGGAAAGAATTATTTTATCTATTTCGGCTAAAATAAATATTAAATTGTATTAAATCAAACTATTTTGTGCTGCAAAAAAATGTTATTAAGTGTGAAATATGTTTAGTTAAAAATAAGGATGGAATAATTACTTTTGTTAACATGTAAGTACGATTTATTTATTCTTGGTTTACTGAATTGAACTGATCGATATTTCAGACTAATAATAATATCAATTAGCGTTAAATTATTAAAGAAAAGAAATAAAATAGTTTTGTGAAATTTTGGCACGTTACAGCAGAATGAGTGGGAAGAAGCAGCTCACAATAGAACGGAATGGAGAAGAATTGTAAAGTCAGTTAACAGTAACAACCAAAAAAGAGGCAACAAAGCAATCAGGATTGATTGAAACAGTTGGCTGCTCTGATTTTACTCGTTTATTGGCTGGCAATAATTTGAAAAAATTCGAATATTTTTCAGTTGACTTTTACTAACTCCAAGAGAAACCAAAAATTATGTAAATGATTAATATTTGATATTGTAGCGTTTTTTTTTAAACATTACCACTGCGAACGGCAGCTTTTCGTTGGTAGATCAGTCGTGGATAAGGTATTTCACTGGAAAGAACTAATTAACAATAATAACTCGAAATTATAAATATTGGGGGCCAGGCATGAACAGAGAAAGAAAACACAGTTGTTTATTACTTAAAACTAGTGACTATATTCATTCATGATGTTCTTTGCTGGTACATGACATTGTAAAGTTCTAGTAAATATATAGTAGTTATATGTCAAAGAAAGTGGTGTTAAGAGTTGTACTAAATATCTATGAAAACAACTATGATAAAATACAAGACATGTAAAGTTTAAGAGAATGTATGAAATGTAGTATTACTTTAATTAATTTGATATATTTGATGTGATGTTAAATCGAAGATGTTGCAACCCGTAAATTCTAGAATCTACGTTTAGCTATTCATCTGTTAAAATAGTGCAATAATAATATCTATAAAAGTAATATCATTACAAGACGTAATGCAATGAAACCTAAGATATAAATTATATTTTAAATATTAAATCGACATGAATGTTCTTAACAATCTAACCACTAAACGCAGTCTGTACGATATTACTTAAGATGTACGTTATTGTTTAAGACTGAACAGGTGTTAAATGTTAAATGTAAGCTAAAACTTAAATCTAAACTTAGCTGTTCTTTATGTAATCTTGCTTCAAATAGTAACAGCGAGAAGTGTCCTAGCCGTCAACTATTAAGCTTGACCAATCAGGTTGGTTACCGTGGTTATTTGGAGTGTGTTAATTCATTTGTGTTTGTCAAAAACTCTAACGTGATTGGTCGGGCTTAACAGTTGCCTGCTAGGGCTAGACACAAGTGTAACAGCGTGAGGTGGGCTCGCATCTCTGTACTCGGCCATCCAATTCAACAAAAGGGGCCAGAATGAGGACACCATGAATTGGAACAGCCGTAACTACTAACTAGCTTATGGATGGGAACGAAGCAGCATGGGGCTCAAGCTACATCCACGCTGGGGCACTTTATATGCAAGAAAAATCATTCCTACTGGGGACACGCGTCCACAGGACATCCGTACATAGGATAATGGTACAAGGGAATACTACCCGTACCTTGGACCATAACCTAGGACTATAACCTTGGAAATAGTCCGTACCTTGGACCCTAAAAATACGAAACTCTTGTTTAAAATCAAACAAGATCTAATAAATAAAACGAACCTACCTCAAATTACTTCCGAGGGCGCACTAAATAATAAAGAACATGTCCTTTCTTCCATGTGACATTCTGGAGGACAAAAGAAAAGGGACGCCAACGTGCCAGCAAAATACAAATACAAGTTAGGTTGGGACATCCAAAACTCTATCCTAAAAATACGCAGTAATAATAACGAATCAAAAAAGATAATATCTCATTTTTACCTGTAACTTCGAAATAGCAGCTGATTCAAATTATACAGCAAGATTTTTATAATTGCAGTTTCTCGAAGCAAGGATTTTTTGACGGTGACAGTCGGACGGTCAAAGCTTGGTCAAAGCCAAGTGAAGTTAAGCACGGAGAGAGTTGACAGAAGCGATGTTGACAGCGCCTCCTCAGAGCGATAACAGGGTTGTGTCAAACGATAACAGGGTTGGCGACTAGGGAACGTAAAAATTACGCCAAGCGTGCCAAATAAATTAACAGGCCTGAACGATACGGAATCCGATGACGATACGCCAGACATCATAAATATCATATATAAAAAAGACATGTAACGAACTAAAAACGTTACAATATTATTTAAATTTGTTTTCCAGAATAAAATGACACTAATCTAGACGAGATGAGAAATAAATGGATTTAATCTGAATGTCTTCTGTTTTAATTATCGAATCATCATCATCATTATCATCATTATCTTCAGCTTATTCAAACATTTCCGATCATGGTGTAGCCTCCCTCACATATTTAGATACTCTGTTTGTAACTGGACCTATTGTTGTCTGTTGTTGGCTATGCTGGCCCAAGTTATCCCTGCTAATTTCCTAATACCATGGTCCCATCTCAGGTTCGGTCTTCTTCTAGGTCTCTTAATTCCTCGTGGGTACTATGCTGTAAATTTTGTGATTCATCTCTTGGCCGTCCTTTCTTGCCCGGTGTCCTGTCTATTGCCGCTTGAGGGATTTGATTCTGTGGATGACATCTATTACCTGCGTCTTTTGTTGTATCCACTCTATTCATTTACGACATCTCTTGGTTACTCCCAGCATATTTCGTTCCATTGAGCGTTGTGCGCCGTGCAGTTTCCTTATAATGTCCGTTTTAAGTGTTCAGGTTTCGCATGCGTAGGTCATGATTGGTAGTGAACATTGGTCGAATGTTTTCTTCTTTAGATAAAGTGGAATTCTAGATTTGAATATGATTGAGTTTCTTCCATAAGTACTCCGTGCTAACTTTTACATATTTTCGTTTAATCAATATATTTTAGGAAAAAAAATAAATTGATTATAAATACAGTGTTGTTCACCACATACGACACGGAGTATTGTAACTAAACGATTAGATTTTTACAAATTGTAAGTTTTGGGTTCGTTGAAGGACTATTAGAGCTACAATTTAAAAATATTTTTACAAGATGCAGAGTGTCCCAAATAAATAAAAAATATCAAAGTTGTATTTTTTTAAATAGAATTGTATATTATTACATTTTTAGTTACTACGATTAAAATAAATGTAAATTTGATAAAGGTTTATTACACTTAAACCTTACCGTTTTTGAAATATTTTCAATTTTGTGAAATTGCAGTCAAAATTTTAAGGCTTCATTTCTCCAAGGGTATCAAAGTTTTTAATACTAAATATTTACTGAAGTTTATTTATTGATCAGTTATTATGTTGCAATAATAAAAATTATACTACCTTATACAGAGTGTCTAAAATTTTATTTTAAATAATTACTAGCTTTAAACGGCAATAACTTGTTTAATTTAAATAGAACATCCTGTATATTTTATGAGAATCAGATGCACAATTTAATTGTCTATCAAATTGTATTATACCATTTTTTTTCCTATAGCTTCAAGTTTCCGTAGAAAATGCATTTTCTTGTAATTTTAATTCATTTATCAATATACCCATGGAATACTGACATTTTAGATTATTTTTAAAGATGTACCAAATTTTTAAAGAGTACAGATACTAATATTGTCGATATAGTTTGTTTATTTTATTAAAAAATAAAAAAAACTGTTTAAATATTTGTTAAAGAGGACCAATTAATATGATTCCAGTCTTCAAACTACATTAATTGACTGTTTGCGTTGATTAATAATAATTGCTCCAAATACTAAAAAACTGAATTATGTATGTATATTAGACAGTGTGGTAAAAAGTAACACCTTAAAAATTAAAAATTAATTTTTTGACAAATGCTTATTTATAATAGAGACGTTCATTTTCATAACTTATTATTATATTGATTTCTGATTCAAATCCACACTTATTTAGAATAATTTATTAACGAACACAATTAAGTATGTAGTTAATTAGTATTTGGGCGGAAATAATGGTGGTATATTTAATTAATGGTATACTCTTTATGGAGATTTTGAATGGTTTTCTTTTTGCATACAAATGGGCTAGTAATATTATCATTTTGTTAAAAACGATAATATCACTAGCCTGTTTATTTTGTACATTTGTTGCTTTAAAAACAATCTAAAATGTCAATATTCCATAGGGTCTTAAGGGTAAGTATAAAAGTAAGGGTAAATGTCAATATTCCATAGAGGTCTAAATTATAAGAAAATGCATTTTCTACGAAAACTTGAAGGGATAGGTAAAAAGTGGTATAATACAATTTGATAGACAATTAAATTATGCATCTAATTCTTCTAAAACATACAGGGCGTTCCATTTAAATTAAACAAGTTATTGCCGTTTAAAGCTGGTAATTACTTAAAATAAAATTTTAGACACTCTGTATAAGGTGGTATAATTTTTTTTATTGCAACACAATAACTGATCAATAAATAAACTTCGGTAAATATTTAGTATTAAAAACTTTGATATCCTTGGAGAAATGAAGCCTAAAAATTTTTACTGCAATTTCACAAAATTGAAAATATTTCAAAAACGGTAAGGTTTAAGTGTGATAAACCTCATTAAAATTTACCTTTATTTCAATCGTAGAATCTAAAAATAGAATAATATACAGGGTGTTCCATTTAAAAAAATACAACTATAGCATTTTTTATTTATTTGGGACACTCTGTATCTTGTAAAATTATTTCTAAATTGTAGCTCTAATAGTCCTTCAACGAACCCAAAACTTAAAATTTGTAAAAATCTAATCGTTTAGCTACAATACTCCGTGTCGTATGGGGTGAACAACCCTGTATATAAACAGTTATTATTTACATCAACAAAACTCACTTCCTTAAGAGAATTTAAGGGACATAAAGGGTCATTACTACCCTTTTTCCGTTCAAAATAGTCTAATAAAGTTGCGATGAATTTTTTACAGCTATTATCTTGTACACTTCGCACTAAAAGAGGTTCTAGAAAGAACAATGTTTGACTGCAAGGTCTGCTAATAAAAATCTTTAAGCTTAAAGCATCACAACACATTTATTTAAACCAAAAACTACTTATACAAATTTAAAGTGACAAAACTAATGACAATGTCAGGAAATAAATAAATAAATTTGGTAACTTCACATTTTTTATAGTAGAGCTAGCACCTGAATCTAGCGGAAAATTTAAATACCAGTTAGTCAGCCCGGCGCCGAATATGTCCATGGTTGGCAACAATGAATTTAAAAATCGCGCCCTGGATTACGTAACTAAAAGTTTAATCGGTATCGAATATATGTATATGATGTCTTATAATAATCGACAGTTCACTTGGCCAAAGTAATTTTTCTACAAAATTATTGAGAATTCGAAAAAGTACACAAAAAATCGAATATAAAATATAATTGCTATGCCATAATATGGTTAAATGTATTTAAGAATTTAAGTAAAGCGAAATCTGTCACTTACGAGTTTATTTTTTTCTACATCATTATTTTTCACTTATCAGTCATTATTAAAATATCAATTCATCTAATGGCAGAAAATATACACGTCATCAATTTAATGGACGTATTTTCTTTTGTTCTGGCCAAGTTTACAGAATTACGGTTCTGGTTTTGCCAATTAATGTATTCCAGATTGGAACACTTTCGGTTATTTTGGACGTAGAAAGACACTAACTTAATTATTTTAAATAATATTAATAAGTTGAAGTAATTTGTTGATATACTAAATTGAAATTCCATTTTATTTTATTTTTTAAACGCATTATTATAAAGTTTTATAAACACAAAATTTGCTAGAGGGTTCAAGTACACGCTTGGTAACAGGAACGGTAAAACCAAGTTGAAAAGAAACACCAAACAGTTACAGTACGTCTGTCCGTTCTGTAGCTACGGGGTATCCGTGAGAGGGGAAACGATATTTTCTCGATGTTTTTCGTAAAAAATTAGACGACGCGTCCCATCAATAAAAATTCGACAAATTTGCAACTAGCCAATAAAATGAGTGGGCGGAGCGATTTGCGGTGACGTACTCGCCAAGTCCACGTATAAAATATATTGCTATTTATTTAAATGTTTTTTGTCCGCATTCCTTTCATAGACACAGATCCAGCAGACGGACTGTACATCAAGCACAACTAAAATAGTAGGCAAACAAAGCTTTTATTGTTTTCGATGTTTATGAGAAATTTTATGCTTGCTGAAAATATAAAGCCTTTAAATTAGGCGTAGGTAAATTATAGTTTACAAGATACTTTAGGTAGATAAGAGGCGATATACAGTACATCTGCTGGATCTGTGTCTATGAAAGGAATGCGGACAAAAAACATTTAAATAAACAGCAATATATTTTATACGTCGACTTGACGAGTACGTCACCGCAAATCGCTCCGCCCACTCATTTTATTGGCTACTTGCAAATTTATCGAATTTTTATTGATGGATTTATTGATCTATTTTTTTACGAAAAACATCGAGAAAATATCGTTTCCCCTCTCACGGATACCCCGTAGCTACAGAACGGACAGACGTACCGTGATAAAGCCGCGAAACTTGTATACTTGCGTTTCAAAAGTGGCTTACCCCTATAACTTCTTTATTTTTTCAGAATAAAATAACGACATTTTTGGTATGTTAGTATATGACATAAATTAGCATTGACTGACATATTCAATTGTTTTCGGTCACTTCCGGTTTAACCGGTATTTTTATTCAATAGAAAATGACACTCTGAATAGAATGACATAGCATATGTCAACTTTTGACATTTTCGCATATTGTTTATTTGAAATTGTAACCTGCGATTCATAACGACAATTTTACTCGAAATACCAAGTGTATAGAATCAAATTATTCGTAAAAAAATGCCTTTTCCAAATATGATAATGAGCCACCTTCGTTCCATTTGAAAAAATTGAGATATGATTAAAAATACGATTTGGGCATCTTTTAACCGGCCAGGACAAGACACTAAAAACATTAGACGATCAAATCTATTTTTCCAAAACAAAGTTTTTAACACAGCCATGACACTCTAGATTAAAATTTAAAATACAATTTATTTTTGAGCGAATATGTTAAAAGTTGACATATGATATGTCATTCGATTCAGAGTGTCATTTTCTATCGAATAGAGTAAAAAAATACCGATGGTGCCATTTAAAAATTAAAAGTTGTCGTCATTTCCGGTGAAACAAGTAACTAAAAACAATTGAATACATCAATTAATTCTAATTTATGTCATATACTAAAATACCAAATCTCGTTTTTTTTATCTGAAAAAATAAAAAAGTTATAGAGGTGAGCCACTTTTAAGACGCACCCGGCATATGATCTAAGGGTAAACGAGTTACAAGTTACGTAAAAAATAAAAGAATTTTAAAATTATACAGGGTGGTCCGAACTATATTCCGGAAACTTCGGCAGCATATTCTGCAGATAAAAATAAGTAAAAAAGTTCGTATAAATGTATGTCGTAAAATGCTTAGTTTCGTAGATACAGGGTGTAGAAATTTCATTATTATTTCGATTTTTTCCAAATAATTTCTGAAGTAACGTAAATATTTGGATGAAAATTGGTGTCTGGGAGTTTTTTGACATGTGAAATTTGATTTTAATGTCAATATAACTCCTACTAGTAGAGGGCGCCACCTACATATTTTTAACTGGTTTGAAGAGTAATAACTTTTCGTCCATACTTGTATAAAACTACTGAGTAAAAAAATATACATTTACGACGTTTTTTACGTGAAAAAGGTCTCTTGGTAAAAATCGCTATGAGTAATGGTTTTTGAGATATTTGGAATAGAAATATCAATACCTGTCATCATTGACATAAATTAAACATGTTGATTAAGTAGTTATTAGACTGAAATCATAAATTTGAAATATTTTTGTGCCAAAAGTTCAACAGAAACTGTTTAATCATCATTTTGTGCAAAAAAATTTATGATTAATTTAAAAAAATAAAAATTTCCCAAATTTATTATTTCAGTGAAACTTTTCTACTCAACGTGTGTATTTTTCGTCAATAATGACATGTATTGACTATTTCCATTCTAAATATCTTAAGAACGGTTGCTCGCATCGATTTTTACAAAGATATATTTTTTACGTAAAAAATCACAGAGATGTATATTTTTTTGCTCGGTAATTTTATACAGGTACGGACAAAAATTTATTACGCTTCAAAACATTTAAAACACGTGTAGATGGCGCCCTCTGCTAGTAGGAGTCATATTGACATCAAAATCAAATTTCTCATGCCAAAAAACTTTCAGATACCAATTTTCATCCAAATATTGACGTTACTTCAGAAATTATTTATAAAAAATCGAAATAAAAATGAAACTTCTACACTCTGTATCTCCGAAACTAAGCATTTTAGGACATACATTTATACTAACTTTTTTACTTATTTTTATCTGCAGAATATGCTGCCGAAGTTTCCGGAATACAGTTCGGACCACCCTGTATATTACTTATTAAAACAGTGTTAAATTATTTCCTAATTTTTAATATAAAAAATTAACAATCCATAAATAATTTATAAAAATTGCATTAACAACTTATCATTATTAATTGAATCTTCGATTGAGACTGTCAAGATCGGTCAGCTGAAAATAGAAAGAATATTTTAATTATTAAAATTAATTAATATGCTTCATTTGTTCAATTATTGGCACTAAAACAATTAGTTAGTTCTTCATAGTATATACTAGTTGTATTTATTTTGTCAAAAAATTAAAAAAGAAATTTGGGGTGGACCACCCTTATCACTTAGTTTTAGCCTTATAGACAAGGGTTTTAGTAATTAATTAGTAATATAATTTCGTTTTTGTTCTTTGATAGATTATTATTGATAGAATTTTAATTAACGTCATATTTTTTGCTGTTTTAAAACCTTCAAGAAGCTCAAAATTTACTTAGTTCAAGCTAAAAGGTGATAATAGTTATCGGAAAATATGATACTTTAGCAACCACAAAACATATGACGTTAATCAAAGTTAATAATAACCATGGCTGGGAAACTTATGTGGAAACGACAGTTCATGAAAAATGTTTCCTCCAACCACCAGAATGCCCAAAATTTCAAAAGTCTCAATATCAGCAATGTAAATGTCAATATCTGACAATAATAAAATTTGATTTTTAACTGACACGAGACGTTTTTGTTGCGATTTTACAGTTTGATTTCGTTTTGATTTGTCGAATTATTGTAAAATTTAATTCCTAACTTCAGATTTTTTGGCAATATTTTGTTTTAGACAATGTTTTTTAAAAATGGTGGGACAATTTGTGTTTTGTATAGACTCGTTATTTTTATCATGGAGTTTAAAGGTTGTACACCGGGTTTCCGAAGGATACTCTCTCTCTCTGTCTTTATTCCTACAAGAGGAATCTAGTGGTTAGGTGATGTGTGAGGTTTGTCTCCATAATTCCCTGTCTGCCGAAGGATACAATGGTAAGTAAATTAAATATATCTACTTATAGATTTTTTAAATTAGTACTGCTAATAAATGCTACTTGCTGAGCAGTTATTTAATTTTTTTACGGTACATTACGGAATTTACGGAATTAAGGACGCGTGTTGCGTTATATTAGCATGATCAGCAGATGATTAAAACTAATTTAATTTGTTTTTATTATTTCAGGTCTCAAACGGAAACAAACTGTGAATCTTGCCTACAACAAAATTATATAGTCGTTTCCAATTCACTTTAAAGAGAAGACAATTATGTAAAACTGCCGGGTACTGCAGTGAACGCACCTTTACAGTTGCACTTAGCCTTTAGTGTGGTATTTTTTTTATAATGATTGTAGTCACTAAATGCAGCAATTCTCTATAAGCATCCTCATTCATTCGTAAATAGTTTGACCAATTAGAAGATTCAAAATCACACAAACCAAACACTGCGACCTGTGAGGCCTATTGTATTTGTCCCCTTTCTATATGTGCACACATTCTCTAGTTTTCCCTATGCCCTGCACTAGCTTATGCAGGTTCTTGATAGGATCGGAGCATAGTTCCTCCGGTTCTAGCCTAGCTTTCCCAAATAAAAAGTGTCGCTTGCGATCCAGAGCCTCGCAATGACATATTACGTGCTCCGCTGTTTCAGGATCTTTATCGCAGAGTCTGCAGCAAAGACTTCCTTGATATGCCATGTGTCCTGTCAAGGAGCCTGTTGTAATCCTCACTTTATTCCTGCTAAGCATTAGCAGTTCTTTTGCGGTTTTAGAGCTAGGTCCTTGGATAAAAGCCTTGCTGTGCCTGTACCCCTATCTGTTTCTCCAATGGACATTCTGCTTTTCCCTGATCCAGAGTTTTCCAAATTAAGTTCCTTTATTAAATTTACATGAGACAGTGATATTCTTTTTCGAAGCCAGTCTTTGCTCTATGATTATCTAAATAGATCGTTATTTTTGACCTGAACGGACAACTGAACTCACCGTCTAAAAGTACCTTTAAAATTAAACCATATGTTTTTTTTTAATTTCTCTAAAACGGTATAGAAACTTGGAAAAATAAAAACGGGATTAACCATTGCAGAACGACAAAACATTTAACGAAGAATGTATTTTTCTCAAAACATCAATATAGTGGAGTGCCCAGAGACTTTGACCTCGGCATATATATCGGCATCGGCATATACTGGATATCGGCATATACTGGGTGGCGCCGCGTCATATACGACGCGGTTTTTGCAAGGAGAACAAAAGTTTGTAGTGAAGTGAAATTTTGTGAGCTTATGTAAGTCAATTTAAAGCCTTTTCTAAAATTATGTAGAGTTCTACAGGGTGTCCCCAAAAAAAGTGACACATCAAAGTTATGTTTTTTTTGTAATGGAACACCCTATATACAGGGTCCGGCAATAGTGCGTCGGGCATCTGTAGCTTCTATAATAAAGAACTTAGGAATTTTGTTTAAGTGCAAACCTAAAATATGTATTAGGATGTATTTCAGGAAAATATTTTAACTTCTATAAGGTGGCTCAAAAAAGTCTGAGTGGATCGGGATGATTTTTTTTAAATGGAACACCCTGTATATTATAGCATTTTTGGCTTCCTTTCAGATCACTTTACATAATTCTAAGACATGAGTAAATATATTTCGATAATTTCAGAGATATTAATAAATAAATAAAAATTATGTATTTTTCAGCCTTTCTTAAAAAAAATTATTAATAATACAAGAACTGTCCTGAAATCAAAACTATGTTATATATTTACTTTAGATGGTCTGTACTTCATCATCATCATTAGCCGTTTGTCGTCCAACTTTGGACATAGGCCTCTCCCAATTCTCGCCACCGATCTCTGTTCTGTGCTGTGCGTGTCCAATGTAGTCCTGCCACTCTTTTGAAATCATCGTACCATCTCATTTGAGGGCGTCCTCTCATTCGCTGTCCTAAGTATGGCCTCCATCGCTGAATTACCGTGTTCCATCTATTGTCGGATTGTCTAACTGTATGTCCTGCAAAGCTCCATTTCAATCGTGCCGCCCTGGCTGTCACATCCTCCACTTTAGTCCGCATTCTTATCCAGCTATTTCTTTTTTTATCCTTAAGTTTAACTCCTAACATAATTCTTTCCATGGCTCTTTGGGTCCTCGACAGTTTTTCTATATTTGCCTTTGTAAATGTCCATGTTTGGCAGCCGTATGTAAGGATTGGCAATATGCATTGGTTGAAAATTCTGCTTCTCAAATATTGGGGAAATTTCTGATTTTTGAGTATCCACGATAATTTTCCGAATCCAGCCCATGCCAACTTGCTCCGCCTAGTAATTTCGGCCGTTTGGTTTTCTTTTCCTAACTTGATCACCTGTCCCAGGTATATGTATTCTTTAACTGTTTCCAGGGGGGGGGGAAAGGTCCAAAAAGGTCTGTACTTACTTTGCTATAAATAGGGAAATTGTAAATCATATAGGATGTTCAAAATTCTACGCCAAACTTTTTAAAATATAAAATAATTTTTCTTTGTTTTTTTTTTAAATGGAACACCTTGTATATTATTTTTTCAATAGATGGAGAATTAAAAAATGAACATTTTTTGTATTTAGAGTATTTCAACATTTTTAACGGTTTTGCAGATATTCCCGGTTTTGTATTTCATATGGCATTTTCCACAGTAAATTTTTATCAAAACCACCCAATGATTTTTCTCTCGTATTTTACCATTTAAAGCGCCATATGAAATAATACTGCGTGTATCCGGAAATCTATTAAAAATTTTGAAATACTTTAAATACAAAAAATGTTCATTTTTGTAATTCTCCATCAAATAAAAAAATAATATACAGGGTGTTCCATTTAAAAAAAAAAACAAGAAAAATTATTTTATATTTTTGAAAGTTTGGCGTAAAATATTGAACATCCTGTATAATTTACGATTATCATATTTATAGCAAAGTAAGAACAGACCATCTAAAGTAAATATCTAATATAGTTTTGATTTCAGAACAGTTCTTGTATTTTTAATTTTATTTTTAAGAAGGGTTGAAAAATATATATTTCTGATTTATTTTTTAATATCTCTGAAACTATGGAAATATATTTACTCATATCTTAGGATTATGTAAAACGATTTGAAAGGAAGGCAAAAATGCAATAATATACATGGTGATCCATTTAAAAAATATCATCCAGATCCACTCACACTTTTTTGAGCAACCCTATACAAGTTAAAATATTTTCCGGAAATACATCCTGGTACATATTTTTGGTCTGCACTTAAACAAAATTCTCAAGTTTTTTATTCCAGGAGCTACATATGCCCGACGCACTATTGCCGGACCCTGTATATTAATTGATTTTTGGATTCTAGTAAAATAATAAAGGTTTGTTTTATTAGAAAAGTATATGACTAAAATGTATAATTTTTGAAATACATTCACGCACCGGCACGAAAAATGGGCACCAAAATACATAAAACTTTCATGTATTTTAAAGGTTAATATATTTTATTTTAATGGGCCGATTTTGATGATTTTTTAAGTAGTGTGTTGCCAAATTATTTGACTTTTTAGTATCTTTTTTAAATTAAAAATGTAGCTCCCCATCTGTTAATTATACGAGGGAAAAAAATGTTGATATTTTGGTGAAAGTTTGAAACACCCTGTGAAATATTTTAAAACAGCAAGAAATTTAAAAATTATTTTATCATCTAGATACATCCTTTCTCCATGGTTTGTTTTTTTTAAAGAAGGCAGTAACATTTTTTCGTAAGTCCTCGTGGACCTGGTCATAATTCAAAGCCCATATGGTATTAAAGTATTTTTGGAACCGGAATTTTATAGCAAATTCACTCAACTCGAATAAATAAATGATATATATTTCACTTACCCTGTATATCTATAAAAATATTTTTGAAATGTCAACTACCATTAAACATATATTTTGTAAAAGGTTTGGAGTGAAAATCTCAAATAGGAAATAGGAATCCTGATACAGAGCTTTTCCAGAATACGGCCATCTTGTATGTATGCAATTGTATATGTGTGTTTATTTAAATACTAAAGTGAAAGCAACGAATTTAAATGGGTAAACTTTGTAATATATCTTATTAACAATACAATGCAATAAGTTTTATAAAAACTCGTTCACAGTAAATTAATTCCGAGGTTTGTATCCCATAAGAGCTTAAAGCACTCCACAAAAAATAAAAAAAGTGTTTCCGCCTGTAATGACAATCCGGGGGCATACTGTATACTTCATTTAAAGTCTGTTTATAATATATACCTATAAATTTGTACGAAACCCTCGCTGGGCGAGTGTCACTCGCACTTTCGTCCGATTCTTTTAATATCATTAAACTGAAAATTGTGTTATTTTTTCTATTATTTATTACCGATTATCGATGTCAAGAAATGAAAAAAAAATATAATAAATGTTTTGAGTCTAATATATCCACTAGAGTTTAGTTAAAAAATGTAAAATAAGTTTAATTAAGAATTTAAGTTTTTTCAAGACAATTTCTTCATCAACGACCTTACGAAATATATGTAGATACATTGACGTCAATAGTGTGGGGCATTTAAATTTATCAAAATACCAATTATATATAATATGGTACAATAATCTATCCCCCAGCACGTTGCAGTTCAGTTCACCTTTGCAGAAGTTGTCAGTTGACCAGCAGTCTTTTCCGTCAATTGGTATACAGCGGGCTACACCGCGGACATAGTACGGCTCGCGTTACTTTTACTATAATTGACACCGTGAAAGCATTTGGCTTTGTTATTTTTTACCGGTGAGTAATTTTGTGTTCATTAACCGAAAGTAAATTACCTACGAAAGTTTTTTTTGTGGCAACTAACACTATTTTGTACAGTGTGATCAAGAAAGATTTTTACTTCAAACTTTTTTACAAAATAGGCGGACAATAGTAAGGTATACATTTTAAAAATATATTCGTATACAGTAAGTTTTATTGTTGGATAATATTTTGAGAAAAATGTAGGTATTCTTTATAAAAAAAATTTCTTGCTCTAATTTTTTTGTTATAGTTTCTAAATTTTCATACCGTTTAAGAGGAAAATAAAAAAGGACATACGGTTTGAATGTTTCATCCTAAATTAAAAAACGCGTTTATATGGTAATAATATTTCAAATTCAAATTCAAATTCAAATTTCTTTATTAGACCCCCATTAAGTTTTACAGAATAATATTAGTATTAATAAATGTGTGTCTAAAGGGAACGCACCGCGATTAAAAAACCGATACAATGGCACAAAGTGCCAGAGTGGTGCGACCCCAATTTGGGTGCGACCCCAATTTCGTTTTCATTCTTTGATAAAAATTTATTACTAATTTTCATTTTTCCAAAGCAACTATTAAAATTGCTTTATATCTATCAAAAAAAGTAGACAAAATAGTACTTTAACCGCAAGGGTAGATTAAATGATACTTTAACAGCGAGGATAGGTTAAAAACTTTATTTCTTCACGCACGTTTTTTAATTGCTTCCATTTTTGTAAATTTCTGTATTCCTTTTCATAAGTTATTTGGGATTTAAATGGAAGTAGTTTGGATATGGCGTTTGTCGCCTCAGCCTGAATATCTGTTGGTAATTTACTTATTTCGTTTTGAGTCATTTCTGGTTCCAATTCAATCAGCAATCGACATGAACGAGAATTAAAAAATATTGACTCAAAACTGATAACTAAAGAGACAGCTGTATTTATTTGTGAAATTACATAGAAACCAACGCGAACCCAGCACAATATTATTTCTACTCGTAATAAATTCCTTGAAATAATAATTTCTGAATATTTTGTAAACCGTAACTCGCTATGGAAAAAATATTGTTTTATATACGACGATAAAATTGCATTATCGTCTCCCGAATTTTTTTTCCCGGTCGACGATAAAATACCATTTTATCATCTTGTATAAAAATAACTATTAGTGTCACATCTTTTGCTGTATTAAAATACATTGTTAAAGATTCACATCATTTATTTAGTTCAATGTTTCGGAAGGGGTGATACTACTTATTGAACAGGGTGATACTTTAACTTTGACAAAAATATGACGTTAATCAAAATTAATAATAACCCTCTATCAAAGTATGAAAGCGAAATAATAAAAACACGTTTTGGTTTTTAGGACTTTTGAAATTTAATTGCATTTTCTTTTTCTTTATTTTTCTCTAAAAGGTATAAAAATTTGAAAATGTAAAAACGGAATTAACCATTATCAGAATAAGCAAAAATGTTGATAAAGTATTTTTCCCAAAATGTTAATAATAAAATATGTTTTTCCTCTTGTAAGGTATATGCTGTATACAGACCCATACAGTGGGCGGTACGTCATGTTAGTACGAACGTCAGGTCCCTGGTACGTACAAGTACGTACAGGTACGTACTATGTACGTACCGGGGACGTACATTTTCCACGCTCTGTACGTCCCCGGTACGTCCCTGGGACGTGGCAATGTACGTACTATGTACGTCGCATGTACGTACATTCCAGGTACGTACATTTTATGTTTTGTTCCGGACCAAAACTGGACATAAAATGATCGAAAGTACGTACAATGTACGTACTATGGACGTTCAATGTACGTACTATGGACGTATAATGTACGTACAATGTACGTACTATGGACGTACATTTTTCAACGACGTATACGACCTAGGAATTTAATTAGAAATAATTCAATGGAAGTCAGCTTAAAATATTTATTAATATAAAAACTCAGGTACAGGGTCATCCCTTATGTCTTGATACTCTTGATACACCCCTGAGTCTAGCTTCGGTCCGGCAACTACACCCTTAGCGCACTCTGTCTTTTATTGGATGTTGATAGATATTTTATTTTTTTATTCTCGAACTGCTTCTAACTAACAAATACAAAAAGAAAACTAAGTATTCGAATATCTAATTTTTGCCTCTGTTTTGAAAAAAATTGAATGTGCCGATTCTCAATCATTCGAGGTTATGACTGTGCTAGGTGAAATAGTCACATTATATTATTACACTTTAACTTACCTTGAAACAACGAGCAACGAAAGCAACGACAAAAGAAAACAAGGTGGAAGCCAAACAACCTACGGCCACCATGACACACAACACAATCGAAAATAGAAAACTGGGTCGGAGTAGGTGCGCACTCAGTGTATTGTTGTTTTTATTATATAAATTAATAAAAGATGAAACTACACCGAGTGCGCACGTGCGCTCTAGCTCGGCCAATCGAAAACGCCATTAGAAACCGCCCGACTTCCGATTCCGACAAGACTCGAATGTGAACGAATAACTTAGCGGGAAATTTAAACATGGGACTGCATAATTTTCCTATTAGGCTTGATTGCATAATATATTGCATTTCTAACCCATCAGATTTCTTCAAAGGCTGTCATGCATTATGGTCATTGGATAATTTAGGAAATCATTTTTTTATAGCGGTCGGGTTAGATTTATTAATAAAAGAAGTAGAGGTAGGTTAGAGTGACTTGAATTAACGTTAGCCTAGAAAAGATCCAATGATCCAGTCCATTCTTTATTATTGGGTATATCTGACCAAAATAATCCAGTCATGATATTAAAATTAAATAACATTTTGTAATGCGTTTTCAAAAATTTTCAAGATACATACGTAGTACGTACTCACATGTACATCCGTAGTACGTACTCGCATGTACGTCCGTAGTACGTACTCGCATGTACGTCCGTAGTACGTACTCGCATGTACGTAAATAGTACGTACATGGGGCACGTACTATGTACGTATACTTTTGTACGTACATAGTATGTCCCTAATTGGTCCCGGGATATACCGACGTAAAATTGACATAAAATGTACGTCCCTGGGACGAAGTGTACTGTATGAGGAGTGACTCAAAAATATTGGTACACTATAGTTGTAGTTTTTTTTATATCAAGTGCTGTATATTTTTTAATAATTTTCGATATAGAGGGCCCAGAAAAATATGCGCTCTAAACCTAAATCTTAAATAATTTAAAAACGATTTATTTTAGGTATAGAAACATGTACCTATAAGCAAAAAGTAACGAATTGAAAAATTTTTTAACTATAGTGAACTAAAAAAGTGGGTTTCCATTTGAAAAAAATGATTTATGATAATTTTTTAATTGCTCAATTCCATGACAGCTGCGGCCATTGCTATATGAAATTCAATTTTTGAAATAGATATATTTTCTTTGTCACAGAAATTTGAAATAGATGTATTTTCTTTATGTCACAGTGGCTGTGGTAATCACTAAATTTGACGTTTAGGCTATAGGTACAATTTTTTTTGACAGGCAGTTTTTTCGTCCAAAAATTTTAAATATTTTTTTCTTCTGAAAAACAGTTAATGTTAGGTATAGAGTGTTTAATATCAAAATTTATAACATTTTACAGAGAATTTAAGTACCTATGTAATAAAAAAATGGGAGCATCCTTTAATATTAGAAAGTTGTTGTCAACTTCCGGTATTTCCGGAAGTGCCGCCATATTGAAAATATTTTTAATCAATAGATCTCGTTGTAAAACAATGATGTACAAAAATCTCCGATATAGATATTTTAGTTCTCTAGAAACTTCTTATGTACGCTCAGCCTGAGATACCCTGTATACAGGGTAAATCTTAAAAAGTGGAAATATTTTCTGCGCTGGTATAGATCTCGATAAAAGAAATATGTTTTCTCTATACCGTTTTTCAAATAAGTCCAAAATGACCGGGTATATTCAAGTTTAAAAATTAAGAAAAAAATGATTTTTTTAAAAATTTTGAGAACCACCCGATTTTTTCTGTATTTGAATCTCTTTTTGCCCATGGTTACCAACACACCATGGTAATAACAAAGATTAAAAAATATACCGTGGAAAATTGCGCTGTGAATGGGCAGTTCTAAAAAGTTTTCTAAAATATACGGAAAATTTAAAGGAAAGTGCAAGATTTTTTGCAAATAAAACTTCATAATCGTGTTCCTGGGGTCGAAATATACCATCCCTGAAAATATTTGCACTTATTTAAAATTCACCCTGCATAGAAAATTATAGAGATAGAGTTAAGCTTCTTCTTTATTGAATGTTTTGGAAACATTGAAGCTAATACCAGCATAGAAATAATCTCAAAATGCGGGGAATTTGTAGCCGTCGATCTTACAAAATACGCACAATGACGTCAAGAATATCTGGTCTACATAATTGACTCAATAAGTGACCGGGTACCTTCTTATTTACCATAATACTATCGATACGTTGGTACATTGATACGTCCCCCCGGCCGGTAAGCCATAATGCAGTTCACCTTTGCAGAAGCTGCTGTCGGTAGTTGGTAGTCCTTTTCCGCCAATTCGCCTGCAACAGACTCTTCATCGAGACCGCTCTAGTGCCAACAGTTTCGCTATTATCGATATCGCGAAAGCACTCGGCTTTGTTTTGATTACCGGTGAGTGGTACCATTGTGTTTAATACCCGTAAAAGAGAGCCTCTACCTCAAAAGAACTGGTAAATTTCTTCTTATAAAATTATAGTAAATATATGCATTTTTTCAATTTTTTTAAATTTTTATACAAATATATAAAAATAGTGAAACGAGTTTTAAATGTGTGAAACTTGCATTGTTCTTATTAAATTTTATAGCAATATTTTCGAATAGGTATTGAATATTATAATAGATATTACAATACCTATTCCAATATTCAATACCTATTACAATATATTATAATTCCTATTCAATATATTTATTGAATATTACAATATTCAATTAATATATTGAATAGCAATTATATATTGTAATAGGTATATATTGATGTAACTATTGTCTAAAATATATTGGAATCTATTATCAAGCTAAAAGGTAGTTTGAGCTGAGAGCTTGAACTTGATAACGATTGGAGATTTACATGTTCGAAAAGTAGCTATAAAATTGAATAAAGACAATGCAAGCTCAGAACCAGAGTTTTACAAAAGAATACGCATTTCAACTATAAAATAAATGTATAAGGTAAGATATCAGCTCTGGTTTGGGCTTGAATGAAGAGATAATTGTAGAAATAAATTGAAATTTTTAAATTTAATAATTAAAACGAATTCAGTTTTAAAATTAAGTTAAATAATTGCAATTAAAAATAATGTTTTTATTATTACTAATATTATTAAGGTATTTACTTCTGCTTGAAGGTGCTTTAATTATTTGATAAAATGATAATATAAAAATATGAAAATTAAAAACATGTTTAACTATAGAATCTGATTCTTTATGTAGGTATTCGCATAAAATAAAAAACAAAACTAGTTCTTCGTGTAGACCTTCTCAAAGTTTTTCGACATTACGTATTTAAGTTCATTATCACTATCTTTAAGAACATTTTTATTCAAGATTCAATTCACATCAGAGACTTTTCCATACCCTCTATTTTTATTGACGAATATATTTAATATAAGTACGTATTGGGGGTATATTGATGTAACTATTGTCTAAAATATATTGGAAATCGTAATATTCCATCGGATTTATCAAGTTTTGTTTAAATTTTGCATATATTTGAATTTTTGTGTATTAATTTTGTATCTGTAGACAGGGTGGCTCATTCGCCTCAGTTGATTATACGAAAACTGAAAGATGTAGAAACAATTTTTTTTATGAGTATATGTAGAGAGACAATGTGTATAATTCAAAATTATTTTCAAATGTACAGGGTGTGTCAGAACTAAGATCCATACCAAAGTTATATTTTTTCTTATGGAACAGCCGGTATTTTATTTAATTTTTTGATTTTTGGGCATAAAATAAGGTTTTTATTATAAGGGTTTAATATGTTTAAATACTTCGGTTTTTGAGATATTTAAAGATATTTAAATATGCCTGCTATAATAAAAAAATTGTCAACACCCTGTACATTACTTTCCAAAGTTAATTCTTATGCTGACTTTGAAGCCAGAGAAATAAACTTTACTAAAGAAATGTATTGCTTCCTTAAATGTATACAGGGGTATCAAAAATGGCTGGTCTATTTTAAATATTTATTATACATAAAAACTTCATTATTTCAAATACAACACTATGTATTTTTTAAAACAAGTCGAAGCAGATTTATATGCTCTTTCAAACTATATTAGGGTTTCCTATACCTATCTGGCTCAGATTTTGAATAAAAAGCGATTTTTCAATAAAATTGCAATCAAGATGGCTGGTGTCGCAATGGCAATTTGCTAGTGACAGTTAGTAGCTATTTTCAAAATCGACATTAGTTTATTGATTTTATTTAAATTTATAACAGTTTATTTTTATTTAATTTACCTACAACAGTTTAATAAGTAAGCATTTTTTAATAAGTATTTAATAGTATTTATTATTTTATCAAGAAAAATAAAGAAGTAGTTCTTTGATTTATATTACAATGACTGTGTAAATATTGAATTTTCTATAAGAAAAATAATTAAGGCAATTTCATTTTCTTTACTTCCAACGACAAGTTTCTGCTACAAAAGGTAAAGGTAGTTATTACAAAAACTATTTTTTTTATTAATCAACTTTTAAGTAAATGCTTTTCAGATATTGTGATATGAAGAAGATATTATGCTTTTAGGCTGTTTTGTAGAATTTGCTGTTATAAGTGGCAGTTTTTAATATAATTAATAATATATTAAATTGATTAAAGAATTTATTCATTCTAATAATTGTGAACAATAATTGTATTTAATTGCTACAATTATTCGATTTTTAAATTAAAGTTTAGGAATCATTCATTATTATTTTGCACTAAATATTTATAATTATTATTAATTATTTAGCTAACTGGATGAATATAAGATGCATTAAATAGTTTTTAACACAAAAAATTCATTTTCAAAGAACATTTTAATAGATAATATATTTTAGAGAATATTTGTATAACACATGACTTTCAATTATAAAAACTTGACGAGTCACAGCAGAAAGTGATTTTAATCAGAGCAGAAATATTAATATAATACTGGAAGAATTTTCCAAATTAAGAATTATATATATCTTCAGTTCGAAAGTAATTGAATGTGATGGTATTTATACGTTTTCAAATTATCGTAATATAAAATCAATTTTATCCATAATTATTGATAAAAAAAATAAAAGTAAACAGTGAGTTTTGCCCAATTTTTCTACTCATACTGTATAACTAATATGATTATACACCTTAAATACACACATGTCTTTATTATGCAAAACTAAAAAGTTTTAGAATTATTAAGATACTAACACTGATGTAAACACTACTTAATGTATTTACTAAACAAATATTAAACATATACAAGGTGTCCCAATATTCCATGGACAAGGAACTACTACGTATTTTTGGAATCAAAACAAGTTCACTGGACACAATTTACCTTATCTATACAAAAGTGCTGGGTTTGTCCGCCAGAGGGCATCAACCTTAAAAAAAACATATTTGTTCAGTTATTTTAAGAACCGTTATTCCGATTTGAATACTAGAACACTCTAACATTTGACTTTTAGAAAATCCAAGAAAAAGTACGGAAGGGTGAAACTACCCCCACACCCCTACATAAATTTTAGTATAAATATTTTCAACTTCACCGACGGCCTATCTTCTTTTCGTAAAATGGTCCCTCTACATTTTTGTGTCTTGTAAAAAATCGCCACTGTGCATACTTTTCGAGGAAAAAAAATGTCCAAAGCTGACCTTCAAAGAATATTTTCTGTCACATTAAGTTATGGAGGTGCATAATAGTATATGATTTAACGAGCATATACAGGGTGGCGCACCTCATTCGCCTCGGTTGATTATACGAAAACGGAAAGATGTAGAAACAAAATATTTTATGGGTATATGTAGGGAGGCAATGTGCACAAATTAAAATTATTTTGAAATATACAGGGTGTTTCAGAACTAAGATCCATACCAAAGTTATATTTTTTCTTATGGAACACCCGGTATTTTATTTCATTTTTGGATTCTTGGGCCCAAAAAAGGCATTTATTATAAGGGTTAAATATGTTTAAAATTTTTGGTTTTTGAGATATTTAAAGATACTAAAATTTGCATACTACAATAGAATAGATTATTAATACCCTGTACATTACTTTTCAGAATTAATTCTTGTGCTGAGTTTAAAGGTAAAGAAATAAACTTTATTGAAAAATGGTATTGCTTCCTTAAATTTATACAGGGGTATCAAAAATTGCTGATCTATTTTAAGGATATATTTTATATAAAAACTTTGTTATTTTAAATGCAACATCCGGTATTTTTTAAAACAAACCGATGCAGATTTGAATGCTCTTTCAAACTATATTAGGGTTTCCTATACCTATCTAGTTCAGATTTTGAATAAAAAGCGATTTTTAAATAAAATTGCAATCAAGATGGCTGGTGTCGCCATGGCAATTTTCTAGTGACAGTCAGTAACTATTTTCAAAGTCGACATTAGTTTATGGATATAATTATTTATAATTTATAACAGTTTACTTAGATTTACTCACAATAGTTTAATAAGTAAGTATTCATTATTTTATTGAGAAAGATAAAGCAGTATCTGCTGGCGGAACGAATGATTATGTTACTAGTGATTTTATTTTGTGAGGAAAATTGCTTCTTCGCCTCAAGAACTTATGCTCAAAGATATCCAAATAGGAATCATCCTAATAAGCGTTCCTTTGAAAAACTACTTGTCCTATTTCGCAGAGCTGGTAGTGTGGTTTATAAAAAAAACTATTAGGCATAAACCTGTCGTTGGAAGTGAAGAAAATGAATTTGCCGTAATTGGCTCTTTTATAGAAAATCCATATATCTCAAGTCATCGTAAAATAAATCAAAGAACTACTTCTTAGTTTTTCTTGATAGAATAATAAATACAAATTTAATAAATATTATTTATTAAACTATTGTAGGGGTAAATTAAATGAAAGTAAACTAGTATAAATTTTAATAAGTCCATAAACTAATTTCGATTTTGAAAATAACTACTAACTGTCACTAGAAACTTTCCATGACGACACTAGCCCTCTTGGTTGCCATTTTATTGAAAAATTGTTCTTTGTTCAAAATCTAAGCTAGATAGGTATAGGAAACCCTAATATAGTTTGAAAGAGCATTTGAATCTGCTTCGATTTATCATAAAAAATACAGAAACACAAAAATAATTCCTTAAAATAGATCAGCAATTTTTCATACCCCTGTATAAATTTAAGGAAGCAATAACTTTTTTCAGTAAAGTTTATTTCTCTACCTTTAAACTCCGCACAAGAATGAATTCTGAAAAGTAATGTACAGGGCGTTAATAATCTATTCTATAGTAGCATGCAAATTTAAATATCTTTAAATATCTCAAAAACCAAAGATTTTAAACACATTTAACCCTTATAATAAATACTTTTTTTGGGCTCAAGAATCCAAAAATGAAATAAAATACCGGGTGTTCCATAAGAAAAAATATAACTTTCGTATGGATTTTAATTCTGAAACACCCTGTATATTTCAAAATAATTTTAAATTACGCACATTGCCTCCCCACATATACCCACAAAATATTTTCTTTTTACAGCTTTCCGTTTTCATATAATCAACCGAGGCAAATGAGGTGGCCAATGACCCTGTATAATGGTGGCTGTTATTCACGCGGATGAAGTTATATCATAAATCATCCAAGTGAATAACAGCCGTTATATGCGAGTTGAATACTGTACTTTATCCAGGACTATCAAAAAAATTTAGATAATATTAATATAAGTTTTTATTTTTACTGTCAAAAAAATACCGAACGAGTATAACGAGTAAGTAACATAGAAACAAAAGATTGAAATTTTCTTTAACTAGGTAGCTAACTAATTTTATTTTGTGCTTACAATCTCATTCTAAGCCAGTTTGGATCGAGCACAGCTCTTGATCGAGATACCCGTGGAAGCGGTGAATGATGAAACCATTATTCAGTAGTGAATAATGATTATTATTAATATTTCATAAACTCATGTATAATAATCAAATTATAGACAAGTCTTGGATAAAATCTATTATGCTATAATAATATAGTTGGTGAAAATATGGAATTTTATGTTAGTATCACAAATTACCATTAGCGTAACTATCAATTTATTCTGGAGGGGCCTGGGGCTGACCCTAGGGGGGCCTAGGTCTTTTGTTTATTTAAAAAATGAAGAATAATTAAAAAAAACGTATTTTTTGAATAAAACTTTTACATTAATTTCTCTATCAATAAATTTCATAGACTTGGTTATCAAACCGTGTTTAATTAACACATTTTTTGAAAACAACAAAATAATATTAACTAAACAAAACTAGAAAACATAATTTTTACTACATCACAAGCAAATAAAAATTAATACGCAGTCAAGAGTCATAATTCTAGATTTCCCTGGGGGGCGCCTAGCAGTACTTGGGGGGGGGGGGCACCACCGGGCGCCCCTGTAGTTACGCCAATGCAAATTACATATAGTGACGATAAGCTTCATAAAAAGCTTAAAAAATAAATAATTTTTAAATTAATTAATGTTCGGGTTTATTTTTGATTTATTGATTATTGATACCCTCTAACGGACAGACAATGCACTTTGTATAAAGGTCAATTATGTGCAATTAACTTATTTTGATCCAAAAAATACGTATTTTAGTTGTTCTATGTCCACAAAATATTGGAACTCCCTGTATATTTTTATATGTCTGTTGTGACAAATAAATTTTTCAATTTTTTCTTACAAAAACTATGCGATGTGGCGTTTTTTTACAAGAGATAATAAATGTAGTAAATACTAGAGGGACCATATTACGAAAAGAAAATCTGTTGTCGATGGAGTTTCCGAAAAAATTTATACTAAAATTTATGTAGGGGTGGGGGTAGGTTTCACCCTTCCCGTACTTTTTCTTGAATTTTGTGAAAGTCACATCTTGGAGCGCTTAGCAAAACATAGACACCAAAAATATCATTCTAATCGGAATAACGGGTCTTAAAATATCTGAAAAAATGTGATTATATTTTAATTTTCTTATTGTTGGTTTCAATATTGTACAGGGTGTCCCACTTTGGTTGAAATCATACGGCATCTTCGTTATTTGTAAAGATATGAGGATGCGGTGTGCACAAACCTGTCCCACATTTTTGTCAAACGGAAGATGCTGTAAACAAAATTTTCATAGCTCTCTTCGTGTCTGAGCTACAGGGTCTTTTCGAAAATGTTGCAATTTGGGACAGCCCCCGTATCTCCGTTAATATGGATATCGAGAAGGTGAAAACTGATACTTGTAGAACTTTTTACGTAGAATACAGTTACGTAGTCTGCTTTTCTACGAAAAAAATATTTTTGAAGATATGTATGAACTAAATTTATATTTTTTCAAATGGAATGAGCTTCTCAAAAATATATATCACTCTATATTTATTTTCACTATTTACTGCGATATTTAAAATAAATCATTTTCTTATTAGTAGGCCGTGATAAATAACAAAAAATCAAAATGGTATTTACTAAAATAGTCATACAAATATTAAAATTTTATTTGGAATTCATATATTTTACTTTTGAACTGTTATCCCTGAATAGTGTTGCACAAGACAAGAATTCTTGTCTTGAAAATCAATTTCTTGTCTTGTCTTGAAATTCAAGACAAGAAATTTTCAAAGTCTTGTCTTGCAGATTTCTTGAATGGCAAAGTCTTGTCTTGTCTTGCAAGACTCTTGAAATTTATTGTCTTGAAAAATTTTACATTCTAATAAAAAGGTAATAATATTTCTATATTTTATTTCGTAGAAAGCGTCGTATACAAAATGTAATACGGAAAAATGAACAACAACGATGCTAATTTTAGCAAAAAAAATCTTAATGGACCGCAAACGAACTATGTCAACTCACCCGTTTGACGAAACAGAAGCCATTACCAAATAAAAGCCGTTAATTCTTGAATGAAGGGTGTACGAAAAGGTCATGCTAGAGTGTATATACTATTTGCGCTATTTGATACTACTTTTTGTTTTGATTTTGGGCAATTTCGTGCATGAAAAGTAGTACCAAATAGCGCAAATAGCGTGCTCCACGAAGCCACCATTAGTTTCAACTACCGTTATTTTTTCTATACCATTATACCAATATAATTTTGTGTATAAGACCAATTACCAATATACGGTTTGTTGCCTCGACTTTATTTTATTTTATTCTCAACTCTAAAACACTGGCTTTGATAGAAAAAAATGAACACTGGTCAATATTAATGCCGGTTTTATACAACATTTACATAAGTCGTAATCATAATCACAGTCTTAATCATCGTCATAATCACAACGCAATTTTAATGTGCGTTTATAGAACATTTTCATAATCATAATTTTTATATCAGTGAAATTAGGTAACATAATTAAAGGCTAAAGTTCATGGTAGATGTCAACAGGTTTATAAGAAGTGGATAGTTTAACTTTTATGATTATGACAATGATTGTGATTACGACTATGTAAGTGTTGTATAAACCGGCATAACTTGAGCAAAGACCTAATTATCACTTAAAAAAATGTATCATTTCTAACTTTCAAGATATCTTGAATTCAAGAAATCTTGAAATTTCCTGCATATTAAAGTCTTGTCTTGTCTTGAAATTCAAGACACGAAATTTTGAAAGTCTTGTCTTGAATTTCTTGCAAGAGTCTTGGTCTTGTGAGACTTTTTCAAGACTCTTGTGCAACACTACCCCTGAATCTCTGAATATATTTTTCTTTTTTTAAAACGGAATTTATTATAACGGGATGAGTTTGCAATCTAATGATATGTAAAAGTTTGCATTATTAAAGCATTTTCAAGGTGTTCGAAATTGTGTTAGTTTATTTCATAATTCCAAAATCCCCGAGAACGGACAAATCCGGGAATAAGAGAGGCCATCATATGGATCCACTGGTCCAATTCATCGATTTAAGAAATAATAATTTAACAAAATTCTAATATTTTCGTTGTGAGGGGGAGCCCCATCTTGCTGAAAGTATATTTCAGGTAAATTAGCTAAAGGAATATTTCGATAAGTCCCGATACGATAGCTTCCAAGATTTACAAATAGTGGTAGAGAGTTAAGTTTCCCTAATATATAAAGAATTTATTAGTGGCTCTCAAAATAAAACAAGAGACAGATAGCAGTATACTTTTAATAATTCTTTAGTTTATTTTATTATCAATCATGGCCTACTAATAAATTTGATCTTTTAATATTTTTTTTAATATTGCACTAAATAGTGAAAATAATTTAAATATTTATTATTAAATATAGAGTAATATATATATTTTTGAGAAGTATTATGGAAAGCCAGATCACATAATTTATAAATATATAGGGTGTTCCATTTAAGAAAACATAACTTTAGTTCATATCTTCAAAAATATTCTTTTTGTAGACTACGCTTTTTACAGACTACGCCACTGTATTCTACGTAAAAAGTTCTCTACAATAAACAGTTTTCACCTTCTCCATACCTTTAACAATAACAGAGATACAGGGGGTGTCGCAAATTGCAAAATGTTCAAAAAGACTTAGACAGGAAGAGTGCTATGAAAATTTTGTTTACGGCATCTTTCGTTTGAAAAAAAAGTGGCACAGGTTTGTGCAATACCTAAATGTGGGACACCCTGTACAATACCTAAATAAAGGCATATTTATAATGATATTATAAATATATTATATTTAATATATTATTTTTACAAACATATTATGTTTGTAAAAATCATATTCTTAATATGTTTATTAAATGAATATTCTGAATCTTGGTATTAAAATAAAAACAAAAAAAAATAATTTCAGGGTTCAGTTAATGCAAAACAATCAATCTATTTACATGTACCTTAATTTAAATGATTCTCCTTTCTCTGAAATTATTATAGTTTTTGTTATAAATATACGATATTATTAATTGGCAGATTTCCGTTACTGGTAACTGTAAATCAATTATTTTTAAAACAAAATATTTAAATTAATTAATTAATTGATAATATTTTTTACATGTCATTTCAGATATAAAACAAAAATAATTAATATTGTTAACGTCCTTAATATTATTTATTTTTTAATAAGGTATTGTGTTGAACTGTTGAAATGTTTTCACATTAATTACAATTTTTATTTTATTTGCGGGTGTGGGAGTGATGCATTATGTTATTAAAGTTTTCTTTTCATTTTTATAGCGTTATTGCATTTTTATTACATCAGTTTTATCTATAATTATAATGAAATTTATTAAATACTGTAATGAAAAATATTGAAATGATATTAATATTGGAGTGTAGCAAGTATTTTTTTATAAAGCAGGTGGTTTTCAAAATATTTCACAATTGTTTAAGTTTATTTTTTCTTTACCCTACCGATGGTATTTGACTTTATATTTAACAATTTGAAAAGAACAAAATATACTACCTATTTAAAATACAGGGTGTTTCAAAAAACATGTGCCATCTCTCACGGGGAGATTCTTCACGTAAAAATAGGATTTATTTTTCATATCAACATAGGTTCGATTCTGCTTTGTTTCGTAGCTACAGGGTGTTAAAGTCTTGATATTTTTTACGGCATTTCGAATGAAATTTTGAGGGTAAAAGTTACTATAAATGCGACATATTTTAAAGCTAAAAATGTTTCGACATATTTACCAGGGACGTGTATATGGGTTATCACTGGAATATTTTTCTAAAAAAAAACATGTACGCAACTGACTTTTTTTTCTCTTATTGGTGAAATAGTATCAAGTAGTTTAATGCCGATTAAAAGTTGTCTCTTGATATTTTGTCGATTTCGATCTTCTTGATGAGATAAACGCAATTTTATTAATTTACCTTGATCCAAGTCTAATAGCAATGTTTAAAAAAATGTAATATCATTAACTTCCGAAAGTTTTAAATAAGTTCCTATTAATATGGGTATGGAAATGCATAGTTGTAGAGTTACAGTTTGTTAAAACTTTTAAAAATTAGTTTTTTTGTAATTATCTTAAATATTTTATTTTTTATTATTATTTTTTTTAATTTGAAATTGCTGTAGGTTGAACTAATAGTAATAATAGTTAATAATAAATTAGTTAAAATATATAATTTATTAATATATCAAGAAATAACTTTTAATTGACATTTACGGCCTACACAATTTTGATATCAAAAGAAAAAGTCAGTGGCGCACATGTTATTTTTGAAAAATATTCCAGTGATCCACCATATGCACGTCCCTGGTGAATTAATCGATACTATTTTAGAATTAAAATATGTAGCACTTATAGTAATTTTTACCCTCAAAATTTCATTCGAATCAGTAAAATTACTTGGAAGAAAATTATAATAAATGGAGAAATTACTAAGGATTTAAAACCTTGTACCTACGAAACAAAGCAGAATCGGACCTGTATTGATATGAAAAATAAATCTTAATTTTACCTGAGGAATCTCCCCACGAGAGACACATGTTTTTTGAAACACCCTGTATAAATATTTATATGTATAACCGACTGGTATAATTTTGTGCTTGCATTATTACTATTTTGTTTATGACGCTGTTAAAAATAACAGAAATAACATTTACAATTTAACCACAAAATATTATTATATTTTAATTACATCTGAGAAATCGCGTACTCATCAAGTAACTGGTTAATTACATTTTTAAAGTGAGAATAAATTGTAGGCAATTTATAGCTGACAAGTTAATCCAGCTGTCATATAAATAACTTAAATATCCAAAAGAAACGAGGTTAAGTGATTAAACACCACATAACCAAGAACATATTAGAAAGAACTACCTATTTCTTACTTTGAAATTTCAAGTTTGACAATCCTCAAAAATCTTAAGTCGAATTTATACGTATCTGCGTCCGTGCATTGTTCATCGTTCCGTCAATTACCGGTCTTAACCCTAATTATAGAAAGGTTAAAAAAGAATAGAACGTTAGCAGACACAATTTTTTTTTTCTTGAATTTTAAACTACACCATTTAAAAATCATGTTTACTCATTATAAAAATAAATTACAACCTTCATCAGACCAGCTGACAGTAAACGCTATTAAAAAATGAAAAAGAGCATCGGCCAAATTCATTACGTCTAGGGCTTGACATCATCAAAATTATCATCGTTTGTCATTCCCCAGCCGTCTTTGACACCGTTTTTTTATGGTATGGTATAATATAAGACATATATGCTATATATATAAGGCATATATTAATATATATTAATATGTTTACTAGCTTTCGTTTTTGAGATATTTAAAGATATTCAAATATGCATGCTACAATGGAATAGATTATCAACACCCTGGAGGACTGTATGAAGAATGATCCAACAATTCGATGTCTTTTCGCTTTAAAAACTCAGTTAATTGTTTTTCGAGCAGTTTAGGAACTTAGCTTACTGTAGCATTGTCTTGGTGGAGGATCATTCGTCGTTGAGGGTTTGTTTTGCGAAAATTTGCAATTAATTCCGGCCTTTCCGGAAAATAAATAGATAACCAATCGGCAGTAATAGTTCCTTGATCTTGCAGAGGAATTGTTGCTACATGACCCGCTTTTGAGACAAATTTCGCAACAATTTTTTACATCTTTTTAGAAACACTTATAGAGAACGGATAACTTTCGTCGATTTTGGTTCATCTCGGAACACCCATACAGCCGACTGGCGTTTATTTTCGGGTTTATAAGAGTAAATCCAGGATTTGTTACAACTGACAATACTGTCTTTATGATGAAATTGTCGTTATGAACCGCATGTTACAATTTCAAATAAACTTGAAATAAACCGTATCCGAAAATGACAAAAATTGACTTGTGATATGTCATTCTATTCAGAGTGTTATTTTCTATCCAATAAAGTAAAAAAATACCGAGGATACCATTTAAAAATCAAAAGTTGTAGTCGTATCCCGTGAAACAGGAAGTGATGGAAAATGAAAGGTATAATCAAAACATTCTTTATTTTAACTAGTTATTTAAAAAGTTTCAGACAGGTTTTTCTCTAAAATACAAAAATTGTAATAAGTAGGTGTATAATTGTAGCGAAAGAACTAGATGTAAACTAATATACTGAAAATTCCATTTTCTGTATATCTCTCACACGAGTAATAGACATTATTTGAACCTGCACCTGAACATGACCAAGCAATAAATCCCTAAAATCTTAAAGTGATCGAAATCAAACGGATCGAAATCGTATAGGGTTCAAACCCTTTTCGGAAGGTTTTAATTGTCTATTTGTTGAACGATGCATAAATTTGCAACTCATGATTATTCATATTTGAAAAATAGGGGTCCTATTGATGATATTTTTCGTATAGAATTTTTAAACTATAGGAGGTAGGTACATAGTCCATAGTATGTTGCAAAGGGTTTGATCAAAAATATCATCAAGTATCAATCTTAATTTGGTAGACAATAAACGTCGCAAATGTATATTAATAATTTAACTTTATACACTAAGCAAACAAATATTTACTATCAATGATATCTTTGCATGACATCATTTAAATATCATTGTTACTATAGTTACTAATTGAACTAATCTTGTAAAATTATAATATTGTCTCGTCCAAAAAATCTCTAAACTCTAATGTATTAGTAAAGAAACAACAATATATATATATAAATTGTAACCAATCATAAAATACGAAAATAATCTGGTTTTCTTTCGGAGTAGAGTATTTTTCTATCAAAATGTCCCCTTTAAATAGGTTTAATACAGTATTGAAATGTAATACGCTTGTTTATTTTCATTATGTAGTATTTTTTGTGCCCATTATTGCATATTGTTGGCTATGCAGACCCAAGTTATCTCTGAGAATTTCCTAATAGCATTGTCCCATCTCAAGTTTGGCCTTCTTCTAGGTCTGTTAATTTCTCGTGGGTACCATGCTTTATATATCATTACATGTGTTTGATAAGATTTTTCTTTAAATTTCGTTAACAAGAATGATAGGGGTAGTTTATTTCAACCCCTTCCACTCATTTTAAAAAAGTAAAAAAATTACCTGAAAGTGTGTTTTCATAACAGTAATGCTTCCATAAAATTTCATTAGTATATCTCTTTTCGTTTTCAAGATAAAAAATAAAAACATTATTTTTCCGCCATCTTGGTACCGCGATATCTCCCTAATGGTTGACTTTTGACCCAACCTTTATAAAGCAAACTACCCTTTATTTTGAACAAGGAATCACCCCCTGAAGTTTTTCGCATTTGTTTTGAAACACTCTGTATATATATATATATATATATATATATATATATATATATATATATATATATATATATATATATATATATATATATATATAGACAAATTAATAAGGATTACGTTTATTTATTTTAGTCAATAAATGAACTAGTTTTATCAATATATTGTTTTAAGTGCCGCCAATAAAATATTATATGACTATATATAAAAAATTATATGTAATTATATAATATGCAATACAATGACAAATTAATAAGGATTACGTTTATTTATTTTTAGTCAATAAATGAACTAGTTTTATCAATATATTGTTTTAAGTGCCGCCAATAAAATATTATATGACTATGCAAAAATTATATGTAGGTATGTAAAATGCATATTACAATCTAGTTAGACTCGTAAGCATCGTGTTTAAATGTCATAAATAAAAACAATTTTTAAAATTTGGATCATAAATAATAATTGTTTGTTAATTATTTCAAAGTACAATTATTGCTGGAAGGTACCATACGATCGAAGAAAAAAAACCGTCGAAGACGGCTGGGGTATGAAAATCGATGATAATTTTAACGAGGGCAAGTCCGAAACGTTATTTACTTGGCCCGTACTTTTCATAATTTTTTAACGGTGCTTACTGCCAGTTGGTCTTAAGGTTATAATTTATTTTTACACTGAGTAAAAATGATTTTTGAGTGGTGTATTTTAAAATTCGAGAAAAAATATTTTTTATTTGCAATAGATTTGTGTGTCTAGAAACGATCTATCCATTTTTAACATCTTATATATTTGTGTTTTATGTCAATTATTAGTAAATAACGTTTAGAGATTGACCTCGCCAAAATTATCATCGATAGTCATTTCCCATCAAGGATCATTCCCATTTGGCGCCGTTTTTTTTTGAATATAGTAAATTGAAAAACTTTAGTACAATATTTGGTTTTAAAAACTTAAATACGCCTAAATGAAGCATTAAAATTGTTACTGTATTTTCACAAAAACGTAAATATTTCAAAAACGGTAAGAAGATACAAAAAATGTAATAATATACAGGGTATTACCTTTAAAAAACAGAACTTTGATATTTTTTATTTATTTGGAAAACTCTGTAGCTTTCAAAAATAATTTTAAATTTTAGCTTTAGTAGTCTTCCAATGATTCCATCATTTACAATTTTTAAAAATCTGATGAGATGAATAACCCTGTGTATTATAATACTGGCAATTTTAATATTTACTAATATGAAGTTTGTAGTATAATTTTCACTGTAATTTGGTTTGCAGGTAAATTTTGTACAAATTTGTAAAATATTTCTCTGATTGATGAAAAACTTGGTAATATTTTCTATCGATGTTTTATGTAGAACTTGGCCTAACTAATTTGAAGAGCATGCCCAACATCCCTAGACTGGCCTATTTTGAGGCACATGCCGGACATGGACTTTCCCGTTCATCATTTCCCCAATATCGTTTTTTCAAAGTATATTAAATATTTCTCTACCATAATTGCAATAGTAAACTTTGTTAGTTTGCACTCAGAAAAGAAAAATTTACCCAAAGTATTTACTGCACCTATAGAGCTTTGAGCCACGTCTGGCATTCTATTCAGGAAATATCGATTAAAATAGCGTATGATCGAAAAAAAACTGCGTCAACGAACGCCAACGGGGAATGGCCTAGGTCAGGTCTTGTAGAATATAGAATGTAGAATCAGTGTGAGGGGGGAGGGGGGGTTAATCACTGCGACCTTAAAGATCTATTGTGCCTCCTTCCTTGAGTTATAACTCATCACACAGTCAGTAACCCGTCATACCTCTGTTGTAGAGGGGACAGGGTATTTCCCATCCTCCTCCGACAACAGATGTTCTTCCTCCGAGGGTACACACCTTTCCACCGTTGGAGTTTCGCCCTCCGTGCCCTCCACAGGAGGAGCTTGCCTCCGGCTGAGGTAGCCGTGAGGTGTAGGCTGGAGAATCTGTCTCCATTTTCTCCACCTCTTTAACTTGGTCTCTCCTTAGATCTGATACCGGTGTTGTTTCGTATCTATAATACAGTATATGTCCCTCTTTATCTATTGCCTTCTTGGTTTTGAGGTCAATTCCTATTGTGAGGATCTGACCATGACCCTCCTCCCTCGAGTTGATGACTCACAAACTCGATGTCCTTACATTAAAGTTCTGACCCTGGATAAGGATAGGGAGGTAGGTGGTGTCTTTCCCCTTGCTCCTCGGCAGAAAGACCGTGATGGCCGCCCCTTTAGGGATGTTTTCTGCCTTCACTGCAACCAGTTTCGGCCCTTGCCAATTTTTAAGCTTATGTGCGAATTCCACAAACCAATTCGCCGATTCTTGAGATACACAATCTATGAGGATCATGCCCACCCGAAAGTGTATCCACGCAAAACGCAGCTGACCCACATTTTGTAGATTGTTGTGTTGCGATCCGATCACCACTACTTCGTCCAGTATAGCCTCATCTAGAGACGTTTGCTGATCGGTGGTCAGAGCAACCTCTGGGAAATCCTTTGAAAGCACCGCCATTTTAACTTGTCCAGCAATAGCACCAAAGCTGGTGATACGTCCCTGCTTGCCTCCCGGTGTTGGACGGCTTTCCATCCTGGCTTTTTTCTCTCCCTGCCGGAGAAGGGGTGAGAGGTTCTCGCTCCCTCTCTTGCCCTTTGATGGAGATGAGTCAGGCTGTTTGTTGGTTTCTTTACTCTCTCCTTTTCGGAGGAGTGGTTTCGCTTTTGCTTCCTCTGGAGCAAGTCCTTCGTGGAGCAGTCGGAGGTATCTCCGTGCTTCTGCTCCGCTAAGATCTACTCTCAGAGAATCGCCTAGCCCGCCTGGTTAACCTAGGCGGTGGTGACTCAAACACATCTTAAATTGTTTTGTTGTCTGGGAAAAGGATATACTATTGTAGCTAATAACAAGTGACATCAAAAGCGTGGTTAGGTGGAAAAGCGTGGAAAAGGTGGTTAGACATCAAAAGCTTATTATAAGCTAAATATTAGACTTTCTCTGTATGGATACAACGCATGGATACAACTGACTACTGGAAGCTGTTGCTGGGATATTCTATTAATTTTAATAATTGTGTTTTTTAGATATGAATGATCGTAAACTTGTCGTAAACTAAAAAGTATATAATGTAATTGAAGCCACTAATTTATCCCACTATTTGCGAGGTTCTGAGTAAGAATCTTTACTACTGAAAAAGTGATGATTTATTTTCATATATATAATTATTAGGATAATTATTTTTTTTTATTTTTCTAATTCTACAATATGTTCATAGAAAATAATTTGAAAAATCAATGTAACGGTCGATATTTTCCTTTTTTTTTGTTCCTAAGGGTGTATTAAGATTATTATAAAAATGTCTTGCAATTTAATAGAATAATATAATTAAAAACACGTAACTTCCATAGGATTTTAACGTCAATGATGAGCTAATAACGGATGTTTTGTATGTTTTACTTCAAACCAATAATTCCATTAGTTTATAGGTCAGTTATGTACAGCTTGTTAGACGTGTCATCAAAATCTATTTTAGTACAATAAAATCTACTATATGTTTTGTCTAGTGCAGCAACAATAAAGTTGCTTTTTTACCGTTTTAAAATCCTTTTACTGTAAATCTCATAGAAATGAGCAATTTAGCATTGCAATCAGGGCGAACTAAGCCTATACTTGATTATAAATAAGTTTAATTAAATCAAACGTGTCATTAATCAATAACCGCTTAGAGCATGTAAAAGGTTGAATAATTTTCTTTAGTAAAATGTCATATTATAGAGAAAATTATTTATGATAGCTTTAGCAGAAATAATAATACCACATGCTAATCTTATTTATGTCAAGGGCTTATTGAATCTTCTATCGCCTTTATTAAACACATTTGATTATACGAAAGTTACAAAATTGATATATTCAAGTAGATACTCACATCAGGTGTAATTACACTATTCGGAATTATTATATCATTGATTTATGGAATATATTTAGATTTTAAATATTGGTAACATATTAGATTTGAATTTGAACAGTTCCTATTATTTATCGAATGAGTAAGAATAATTAATTGTTTCTACAAAAATATAAAATAACCGATAAACCATTAGGATAATGACTTATTATTCGTGATTTTAACCATTCAGATGTCCTTTGTATATGTATATGTAATAATTTATAGAATTTTTATTTATTAGGTGTGGTGCTATGGCAAAATATTGTGTTGCCTCGGAAGTAAAGGCCACTTTGATACAGTTTTGATTCAGGAGTCTAATTGTAGCAGTACAGGGTGTCCCACTAAGAACAGCTCTCGTCTGTATCTCTGAAAGTATCAACCGTAGGGCCTGCGGAAAAAAAAATATTTATAACTAAAGAGACGATATGAGAAATTGCTGCAAATTATTTTCAGGTTCGTAGAACGGTTGCTAGAGGGCGCAACTGATACCTATAAAAAATAAGAAAAAGATGTTTTTACACAATTCATTTCGTTTTTCCTCTTTTGAAGAAAGGAATTTTTAGAAAAACAATCAAAAGATATAAAAACGCTGCTGAGACTATCGAAATGTTGATATAATAATATTTTGATATTTAAACTATCCCTAAAGAAAGCAACTTTTTTCCAAAGCCTACCATGACTTCACTGAGGCATCGTTTCTTATTCACTGTCATTGATATCTTAATTATTAGAAATAATACATCTGGTATTCTCGTATATTGTCGATTTTAGAACAAACTAATCGTTTCTATCTTATTTTTTATTAGAATATAGTCATAATCCAGAGGGCTACTGTATGTGTTATAATAATAAGTTAATTAAGGGCTTATTTTTTCTATTTAGTATAATTCTGCTAATAACTTTGGTTTGAAAAAAGATATCAAGATGCGGTTTTCGCTGACATTTTAAGGTTTTCTTACTCTTTAGTATCAGCTAAAATTACATATACTATCGCATTTAATTTTTTTGAAAAAACGCATAATGTTTGTTCAATTTTAAGACAGCGCTCCCTAGCGTCTACGTTCAAAAGCTTATTTTTATTGTTTATGTGATATAATATAGTAAGAAACGCTCTTTTAAACGAGCTCTCAGTTGTTGGATTCCGATCATCCAGTTCCGAGTTATAAATAAAAACAGATCTAACCTTCCCCCACCACATTATTTTAGCAGATAGGGGAAAATGGTTCTAACAAAAAAGATCCAAAATTTACTGAAAATTATGAAGCTATTATTTATAGTACATCGTATTTAGGCAAAATTTCTTAAAAATTCTATTTTGTTATTTTCCATAGCAGTTACGCCCTCTAGCGGCCGTTCTACAAACTTGAAAATTATTTCCAGCAATTTCTCATGGTCTCTTTAGTTACAAATATTTTTTCCGTAAGCCCTACTACGATACTTTCCAAGATACAGCCGAGGGCTGTTCTTAGTGGGACACCCTGTACAGGGTGGGTCAAATTCGACGCTTTTAAATGGAAACACCCTTTTCTATAGGAGATAGACGAAAACTAATATCGGTGTCTGGAGCTCAATTTTCATCAAAAACATGATGGTGAAAACCGCACATCAATATCTGTTACCGTTTCGGAGTTACGGGGTGTTTTTCAAAAATGTGCGTTTTTAACAAATCGCTGTAACTTTTTTACTATGGAAAATTTTGTATTTCTATGAAAACATTTTCAAAGCACCTTTTTACGTAGAATTTAATGGTTTAAGTATAATTTTTTTTAAATTAATAATTTAAGAGTTATCAACGGAAAAATTGATTTTTTATTTGGGACACCCTCTATATTTTTAATTAACTGAAAAGAATTTAAAATTACCTTTCCAAAAATATAGCACACTTGATATTTTGTTATAATCCCCTTCGAAATACAGAATTTTTAAAAATTCGCCACTTTTAACTAGTAGGCCTTGGACTCCTTATTGATGATATGCCCTTAATAGAACTCGAAAACATAATTTCCAGCAAGACGACGCGCAGCCTCTGAACACTGAAGTTATCAGCAAATTTTTACAGCCAATTTTAAGAATAATTGAATAGCTAACCAAGATCCCAGCCGTTTGCCGTCGAGGCCGCCTGACTTAGTGGCCATGGATCTAATCCTATGGATATATTTGCGGAAGAATAAAGGTTCCTTATTCTTCCGTCTAATCTAGACAAAAATTAGAAATACTTAGCAGTTATGAAAGGGTATCTTTCACCCCCACTGAGTTAATGAAATCCGCGAGAAATGTTCAAAAACTGCCCCGTCTGTCCATAACAGAAGACGGTCGATATGTCGAACACCTGTAGCAAAATCTCATGTCTTGGTTTGCTATTTATTTTTATTGTTATTAGATATAGTTTAAGTGTGTTGATGTTGGTTAAATATATTTTAAATTGTAATAAAATTCTGCATCTCTCATAGCAAAACATATTATTTTCGTTTTAATTGATGCTCACAGCTAGTTTTTTTTCCATTACAGCCGGTGCCGTTCAAAGCCTACTTATTTAAAACAGGCGAATTTTTATATACTCTATATCTCGAAGACGAATCGAGCAAAATATCAAGTGTGTTATATTTTTGGAAAGGTAATTTTAAATTACTTTCAATAAATTAAAAATATACACCCTGTCCCATATAAAAAATCAAAATTTCTGTTGATAATTCTTAAATTATTAATTTTAAAAAAATTATACTTACACCATTAAATTCTACGTAAAAAGGTGCTTTGGAAATGTTTTCATAAAAATACAAAATTTTCCATAGCAAAAAAGTTACAGCGATTTTTTAAAAATGCATATTTTTGAAAAACACCCCGTAACTCCGAAACGGTAACAGATATCGATATGCGGTTTTCACCATCATGTTTTTGACAAAAATTGACCTCCAGACACCGATATTAGTTTTTGTCTATCTCCTATAGGAAAGGTTGTTTCCATTTAAAAGCGTCGAATTTGACCCACCCTGTACATAGACAGCAAAAAACCTAGATTAAAATAGATTTTTTGAGCTGGCTATCAGCCTTTTCAGATAATATATTCTTTCAGATATATTCGTTTTAAGACAAAAATCAATTATATTTTCATATTTTTTTTTAATTTCTCTAAAACGGTATGGAAATTTCGAAAAGTATAAACGGAATTAACCATTTTAGAACAATCAAATTTTTTTATGAAGAATGAATTTTTTTCAAAATGCCAACAATAAGACAATCCGGGGACATACTGTATACATTTACTGATTGTCGTTTCATCCCTTTGTAAATTATTTATTACATTAACTAGAAAATGCATCCAAACAAAAAAATACAGCTTAAGAATGTCCGATTTTATTTTTTTACTGTTATACTCAGGATTTGTTAAGTTGACTTTCTTTCTTCCAATGATGGTAGAAAATATACACTTAAATGCAAAAAAAAACGCAACGGAGAAATTTTTGGTCAAATTTAAAGTGTTATATTTTTTTTATTTTTAACCCTATTTTCATGATTTTTTTAGCAAGCTGTATATAATTATATCAACTTTAATTCATAAACTATGTTTTTTATAAACTTTAGTATTTGACATATTGTTCAGGATTAATCGAGGGGTTATTTTTTACCTTAACTTTAAAACACCCTGTGGAACAATTTTGTCTGTAAATTTTCCTAAAATATAATTTTACGATCAGATTTGTCCTCAGGATTTTCGATGGATCATGATGTCAATTCAGGCCTTGGTTAATTTTTAAGAGCGAAATGAACTTGCCACCAGCAATTTGCAATTTTTTTCAATTACTATTTCTTTTTGAAATTATTTTTCAATATGACAAGGTGGTTTTGGTGATTATTGTGAACTATATACTACTATGAACTGCCCATCATGTTCAAGGTTCGGGAAATGCTTGGCAGAAGGGTTAGAGGTCGCGAAACAATACCAGCTTCATTAAATGAACTTCGCTTGGTTTTTAAAGAAGAATGGGAAAGCATAACGCAATATGATATATTATGCAGCCTTAATGACAGTTATGTTTGTTATCGTTATTAATGTTTATTAAAATCAGGACTGTATCGTTATTCCTTAACGTTTTTTTTTTAAATTTAGTACAGAAGATCTATCCAATGCAGCGTAATATGATGTTACAATAGTCACCAAAACCATCTCGTTATATTAAAAAATTACATCAAAATTTAATGATAATTGAAAAAATTGCAAATCGATCGTGATCAATTCATTTCTTTTTTTCTCTTAAAAATTAACCAAATCATGTATTGACATATATTGAACATATTGAATCAAAAAAATAAAATGCTCAGGAGTCATGGTTCTGACCGTAAAATTATATTTTAGGAAAATTTACACCCGAAATTATTGCACAGGGTGTTTTAAAGTTATGGTAAAAGAATAACCCGTCGATTAACCCTCTATAATATGCCAAATACTAAAGTTTATAAGAAACTTATTTTACGAATTAAAGTTGGTATAATTATATACAATTTGCTAAAAAAATTATGAAAATAGGACTAAAAATAACAAAAATATAACACTTATTTTACGAATTTGAGCAAAATTTTCTCCGTTGCGTTTTTTTGCATCAGAGTTGGACAAATTTATAAAGAGCCATTGTTTCATTGTTTGAGAAATTTGTCTCCGTACATTCTGAACTCATCTATTCCGAGAATATTACAGTTGGCACTTAATAAGGTAAACGTTCTTTTCTACTTCCTTGACCTAGAGTTTCAAATGAAAAATATCAAATTACGTAACTTACAATTATTGGAGGATGTATGTCTAGTCGAGTAAGAACTATGCATACAGAGATTTACGTTAAAGTGACCCGCGGCCTTTTTCAATACTACATAGACGTAACCTTTCAAAGTGTGCAATGGAACTTGTTTTGCAAAACGTTTGACGAAACCTCGACCGTTTCTAAATATTCGTACTAATAAATAAGTACCGAACCCGAAGAAAATTGTTTTTGTAATAGTATGTGCCGAAGAGAAAGGAACAAGGCGAATTTAGATCGTTGTTTGTTAACTCACACCTGTTGATAGAGTAATTGTAACAATCGTCGTCCAAGTCGTATCAACCTATTTAGGTTACGCGTAGCTTTGTTCTAAAAAAAGCGTAATCCAATATTTATAGGTTAATGAGTTTTGAGCTATTCCAGTATGAGTTAATGATGTTATGTCCAAATGGTAAAATTTAAGAATATATTTGATTTACAACCACATATGTAATACTGATATTACTGACTTTTAAAAAATTTGAATGTGTCAAATTATCTACATTTCTTCCCTCTTCCATTTCTCCCACCAATTTCCCTTATCCATTCCCCTTCGTCTAAAAGCATGACCTGTGTAGGTTTTCGCATTGGGAAGTTTCAAAAAGCTAACAATTTTGTACGGAAATTTAGATATAGAATTGTATCCAAAGGGTTGATTTAGAGCTGTTCCTAATCGATATTGAACAAAATATCTCTCATCTTCAATATTTTTTCGTAACTGTATAAATTCTTTCATAATTTCTATCCAATTTATGTTAGTTATCATAAATGATCTGCTCTTATAAGTTTTTGTATCGGGAATTTCTATGCAAATTTTGTTTTCTAAAATATCAATATGCATAGTTTTCATCTTCAGTAGCTTATCACTTCGACATGCCCCAGACACACCTACTATAAACGCAACCTAGAACAATGAAAAGAAATATTTAAAAACAGAAAAAGAAAACGTTTAAAAAAAACCTTACTTTAATAGGAAGGAATTCTTGAGGTGCTTTTGTGCGAAAATTTTTGCCTGGTAAAAATGCTAGGCGAGTTTCTGATATTTTGATATGTCAGTCTTTTCCCTTAATTCTAGCATTGTCCGTATTATGCTGTACGTAGCCCAAAGAGTAGATGGCCTTTTCTGCCTTGCCATGTCGCTAAAATGTGCCATCAAAACTGTCTCCTAAGCAATATTCTTAGCATTTCTTTAGGCACACCATTTTTCGTATATTTTCAATGCTATTTCATATCGCTCTTTTTCTACTCTTTTTGCAGCTTCTATAAGTTCTGGTGGAGTATCAATATTATAGTAGTCTTCATTATCAGAACTTTCCGACAACATTCTGGCTTTCTATGTTATATAATTAGATAAATCAAAGACCTTTAACTTAAACCTTACATTTAATAAAGATCTTAAAAATCAAACACAAAACAAAGTTCAAAAAAATTCAAAAATACAAATTCACGATTTTAAAATGAAGATTGCAAAAAAACAGCCAAACAACCAGAAAACAGCGAAACACACATTTCCGTTCAATTGCAAAACACAACTGAAGAGGAAGGACGAAGCCGGAAACGGAAAACTGATTTGACATACAGAACAATGAGAGAACATAATTAATAGGCCTATTTAGGCAACTATAAAAACAATTTTGTACGCAATTGTTAGGCAACTAGAAAAATAAAAATACGCCATCTAGCCCCCCGGAAATTAAAAAACCTCTAAAACAGATCGTTCAAGGTCGTATATCTCAGTTGACTGGCCCTGATCGCGTCCGCCCCATTGAACTCGAACCTCGACGCTCAGCGGACGCTAGCGCAACGCCAAAGGCGACGCTGTCTGCCTGAACGGTCTAATTTAAGTTAAGTGAATTGATTCCATTTCGACACGTGGACGCGACGCAAACGTGACGCGACGCTCAACGCTCTCAGCCTGAATGTACCTTTACATCGGAGATGGAGAACTTATCTCTGCAGAACCGTCTCAGATACTGCTTTTTTTTTGTACCTTTACATCAGAGATGGAGAACTTATCTCTGCAGAACCGTCTCAGATACTGCTTTTTTTTCCACAGCCCTGAGACTGTATGATGAGTTATAACTCAAGAAAGGGGGCACAATAGATCTCTAAGGTCACGGTGACAACTTTCCGGCAGAGGCGACTTGTGCGTTCTAGGGGACGGTAGGCACAGCCTCCACAAGAAATAAACTTAGAAGAGAAGTAGATAGAAGTTTATTTTTTTGCAGAGACTGTGGACACTTTTGTATCCCTCTACCCAGTGAGCAAAGTTTTGTCACATTTAGGGAACATTAGGGAACAGCTACCTATCTGCGTTTTATTGCTCTTTATCAGGCACAAGAAGGGTCTGGTAACGTAACCACGAAGTCATCTAGAATACATTTCCCTTAAATGAATAAAATGCTCACTGGATAGTTTTCATGCGAAGTGACGTTATTATTATTTGATCGTATAAAGCGTTACGTAAAAATATCATGCACTAAATTATATGTTGAATTGTTTCTTTTTTCTTTAACCATTAGCACAGAATATCTAGCTAGTTAGATATTCTGTGCCATTAGTTTATATCCATATAGTAAATCTATTTTTCCAAGGCTCCTTGATGAAAAATTAGTGTTTTTACCATATCCATGGCACTCTAAATTGAATTTTAAAATACAATTTTTTATTAAGCGAGAATGTCAAAAGTTGACATATGATATGTCATTCTATTCAGAATGTCATTTTCTATAGAATAAAGTAAAAAAATAACGAGTGTGCCATTTAAAAATCAAAAGTTGTAGTCAGTTCCGGTGAAACAGGAAGTGACCCAAATCAATTGAATACGTCAATCAATCCTAACTTTTGTCATATACTAACACACAAATCTCGTTTTTTTATCTGAAAAAATAAAAAAAATACAGGGGGTGATCCACTTTTGAGACGCACCCGGTAGATACTCCATTGGATTTGTTGTCCTATACATACAGTTGTCTAATACATTACATCAAATGATTTATAAAAATTAAGAGGCACATAACAAACAAATTGAAAAATATATATTATATTGTAAAGTACAGATCAAAATGCACTTTATTATTGCCTGAAGTTAATTACTTGAAAAGTTTAAATAGTATTTAACTATTTTTTACAGTTGCAATCACTTAATTCTTCAAATAAATCAACTATGTTGTAGAAAGCAATACGTGCATAATATTTTTAAAGTTGTTTGATTATAATTGATTTAATATGCGATGTTACCTGACAATTAAAAGAAATTAACGTATAAAAATAAAATCAAAACAAACAAAAAAATAGCTCTAGGGAGTGTCATTAAATGTAAACAAACTTAATCAGAATTTTACCGGTTTGTATGAGCCGAAGGTTAATCAAAATATGTAAATAACCTATTGGAGAGTAGAAGTCTTGCAATTTGGTTTCGTCGTTCCGCACCAATACTACAAACATTTGATCAGTCAATAGACCAATGGCCATTTTTTTTCTCAAATTATGGCATATATTATATCTATAATATCAATGTCTCAGACACTGATAATATACAGTGATCTGATATAAACGAAAAAAAAAAATAAATAAATAAATAAAAATGGAATAAAAATGAAAATAAAGAATAAGCTCGAGAATAAGAGAATACACTTTTTAGAGGGTGCCTACCAAAAAGTTTACTATGTTTAATTAATAATAATAATAACTGATTTTTTTTAAGACATCTTTACGCTCATAAATTTTTTGATCATTTATATGTCAAATTAAAACTATTTTTATTCTGTGCATGATATTATAAGGGTGCCTATCAAAACGTTGCCGCAAATAGGGGTTGCCATGGTTCAAAGTTTCTCCTATAAGGGCCCGGCAACAGTGCGTCCTATACAAAATTCCTAAGTTTTTTATTATAGGAGCTACAGATGCCCGTTTAGCTCCTATAATAAAAAACTTATAGGAATTTTGTATAAGTGTCAACCTAAAGTACATATGCAGGGTCCAGACCAAACAGACAAAACAACGACAAGACAAAAACATACATGTTTTACGATAAAATTGCGACAAATCCAAAACATTTTTGAGACATTTTTGTTTCAAAATTCGGAGACTTTTCAATGTCCCGTCTCGAGTCGGTAAAGATCAAAGTGTCTACGTTTTATTGGTATATTTTACGACAAGTTGTCGGCGCAGTGTGGATGGCGTGTGCTGCCAACAGTAGGAGATCAGTGAAATCACACATGGTTAATAAAACTCATTCCCAACTAAACTTTTGACTTTGTTGTACTTTTGTCCTTACGGTGTGGACAATTTGTCTCAAGTTTGTCTTGTCAGAATACCCCATTTTTTGTCGCAAGTTTGTCTTTATTTTTGTCTCAAAATCGTGTTTACTATTTGTCACCTTGGTCTGGACTTATGGTTGACCGGCATTAAGATGTATTCAGGATGGAGATTCAGTTAAATGGAGACTTAAAAAATGTAAAATACTCTAAATATAAAAAATATTCATAGAAATGCATAAAAATATTGATGACTGAAAAATATTCAATTATTCTATTTGCAGCTTTTAATCGACAATAAACTAATGGCAGAGTCTTGAAGTAGATATCTAAACCTGTTGGTAAATTATTGAATAATGAATTATGCATACGAAGATTACGTTATTCCAATTCATGTACATTTTTATACTTTTATTATTCTTTTATTATATTATTATTGTGTAATTTTTAATATGCCTTTATCTGTACAGGATGGTCGAAATTGGTCTGTTTTAACAGAGAAAACCTATTTCCTGACTAGATAGAGCAAAACCGACATAGATGTCGACATGGGCTCGATTTCTAAGACACGTTTAATGGCGTAAACCGCCTGTTGATATTTTCACTGCCAACTGAGATACGGGGTCTTTTTGAATTTTTTACCATTTTGAAAATTGCCCATAACTTTTTTATTTTGCAGAATAATAAAATTCTGTAAAAACGTTCTTAAGGCACTTTTTTAAGCACAATCCAGTGGCGTAGTCAGTTTTTTTCTATGTTTGCTCATTTTATCACAAATAATGAAAAATATTATTTTTTAAATGGAAATCATAGTTTACTATAAACTTAAAAAAATGATAGCGTTTAACCCTTTCCAACAATATAAAGTTAGGGGTATCTGTTTCTAAGAATGAGAGAAATATTAGGTTTTTTATCTTTATATCGAAGCGGGCCTTGATTTTGTGTTGACCTATTTACCTAATTATTTTTTATCACAATTTAATATTCTATATTATTATTTATCTGCATAATTAAAGACTTTTGAAAAGGTAAATTAACATTCTAGATTAGTATTAGTAATTACAGTTGAAATCGATACAATAAACAAAGAACAAGACTAAAAAAAACGTACTTTTTGTGTGGCGAATATAGTTTTCTAAAAAAAATCCTCTAAGATATTCAAACTGACCACCTCCTTGTTGAATACACAATAAACATTTTTTGCGCACAGAGTTACAACGATTTATTAGGCGAACGAGTGTAATAAGTCCAAAAGCATGCCTAGTAATCTTCTGCAATTCTTCTCTCGTCCCAATGGTTCTTCCCTTATAGATAAGCTCTTTTAATTTCCCCATAAAGAAAAGTTGAAAGAAGTTAAATTACAGGACCTAGCAGGCCTAGATATGGGGGCCAAGTTATGGGGCTCTTTGTTCCAATCCAATTCTATCTAAATTCTCCTTTTAATAGTGCAGTTGTAATCCTGGCATTTTAATTGTAAATGGTACTACTAATATAGAATGTTGATTTACCTTTTCAAAAGTCTTTAATTATGCATTACAGTTGAGGGTTGGAACCTTTAATGTTACACAGCAAAATAAAACACAAAATCACCACAATAAGCCAAAACACTTTTACTTTTACAATGGACGCGCGTTTCGCTAACCATGTTAGTATCATCAGCAGATGATTAAAAACTGAAAGTTTTTAATCATCTATTGATTTAGTGTTTTATTTCGCTTTAATTATGCAGATAAATAATAAAATAGGATATTAAATTGTAATAAGAAATAATTAGGCAACTAGGTCAACACAAAATCAAAGCCCGCTTCGATACAAAGATAAAAAACGTAATATTTCTTTCATTTTCAGAAATAAATACACATAACTTTATATCGTTAGAAAGGGTTAAACGCCAGCATTTTTTTAAGTTCAATTAGTCAATAGTGATTTCCATTTAAAAATTATATTTTTTATTATTTCTGACAAAAAGAGCAAGTACAGAAAAAAAACTGACTACGCCACTGGATTGTGCTTAAAAAAGTGCACCAAGAACATTTTTACAGAATTTTATTATTCCGCGAAATACAAAAGTTATGGGAAATTTTCAAAATGGTAAAAAATTAAAAAAGACCCCGTATCTCAGCCGGCAGTGAAAATATCAAACGTGTCTCAGAAATCGAGCTCATGACATCTATGTCGGTTTTGCTCTATCTAGTCAGGAAATAAGCTTTCTCTGTTAAAACAGACCAATTTCGACCACCCTGTACACCACATATTCAGGAAAGTTCAAAAATGTTCATCTCGTTACACAGGTTGTTAAAACTGTAATTTAATTAAACTTGAAATCGAATAAAAATAGTATATAGATATAGTTTTCCATGATGTTTGTTTTGTTAAGCTTGAAATAATAGATAAGTATATAGATAAATAGGCAAGGTAATAGAGTAATAGATAATAACTTCAAACTTTTATATAATAAAATAAGATGCAATATCCTGTTTAAAAGCAATGGTTATATTCTAAACTATTCAGAAGACATTCTAGTTTTTGCCCAAAACTGACTGCAATTGCTCTAGTTTTAATTATTTACAGTTTGAAATTATTCAGCTCCAATCTAGATTAATAATTTATAATTATCACTTACACATAATTTCAATTCCGGCTTAATATAAGCATCACGATGATTTTTATGCGATAACTTTTCCTGAACTGGAATTCATTAGATCAAGGTATGAAAAATATAATACTGTTTCCTGTAATAACACCAATTGTGATCTAATATTAAAATGTATGTTTTGCTAGGAGTAGACGGAAGGTGTAGTGTGCTAGAATTGATTAATCTCATGCTTCTTCTACTTGAATTTACTTTCAATTTATTATATTATTCGGAAATATTTTCACTGTATTTGCTGGTGGGTAATCATTTGGATACTACTAGCATAGTATAAGGAAACTAGTAGCTTTACTCCTTGTCAAATCCTTTGTTCTTTTTCTGCCACTTTATTTGACCTTGTTCTCGCGTCCCGTGACCACTGACGTAGCTGTATAGTCGTGGTCTATAACTAGGCAAAGTATAGTCGTAGTAACTCATTTCATTTTCATAAATACACAGAAATGTATTTATGAAAATATGAGTTCAAAATAAAATAAAATAAAAAAAATTGATCATCGAGTAAAAATTTGCTTGAAAACAGAATATTTTCACATTTCTTGCAAGTAACAATTCTTCTGTATCAGAAAATCTTCTGATGGGAAGAAATTCAGAAAAAAATATAAAATTACATATTTTTATATTATTATCTATTTCAGAGATTTTCTACAACTTTTTTTAAATTTAAAACAAGTAACAACATAATTTTAACATCAATGTGTTTGTTTTGTAGTAATATAGGTTAGGTGATTTTCATTGGATAACTAATATATTGAACAACACATTGTACTAAATAATAAAACACAACATATTTAAACTTCAATAATTACTAATAAACATTAAAGAAATTTCACAAGAGAAAAAAAAACTAGAATAATTAGAAATAGCATCACTACTTTCTCAAGTAATAAAAGAATAGTTTTTTAATTATTGTTACCGAGTCTCGAAAGTACCGATAGAACCGGGAATTAATAATTTTGAGTCCCGGTTCTTTGATATCTCAAAAGAATCAGGAATTTCCGGTTCTGAACCCTAGTTACCATATTACCAAGAAATTATGTGTTTTAACTAAAAACTAAAAAAACTTCCAGATTTTTTTTCAAAAAAAAAAATGAGCAGAAAAATCCTCATATTTCTGGGAGAAAAATACAATACCCCTAAAAATATTTGCACTTATTTAAGGCTCACCCTGTATAGGGTGATTCACGGTTATGGTACGTTATAGAGTTTCAGCAACCGGATCTATTTTTCGGAACCGGTAATTTCGGTACCATGCCTCTAAGGAACCGGGATTTCTAGTTTTTTTTTCGGTACTTTCGGTACTAGCAAATTTTTGTTCAATGATGGTGCAGTTCGATAAACAGCAAGCAAGGGATGGTTGTCAAAAGTAAAATCGATAAAAAATTGAGGTTTAAGTAAGGCAATCTTTTTTTGTCAATCCGTCTCTGTGCTGGGACGCAACGCTCGAACCTCGCAGGTCGACGGACGGAACTCAAATGAAACGCTCTACAATCTGCCAATATTCGGCAGATTGTAAAAACTGGCAGAAAATATTTGGGAGAGTGTAACTACTCTTTTCCTTCTACTATGCTACTAGGGTTTCAAACAATAGTTTTTCGAACTTACCCTTGATCCAAAACCTGATATCTTCTTATACCTCGAAAGATTTCTGTAGAAGTTTTCATGTTATCTTTGACTCTTACTGCAATTATAAGCTACCCTAAGGAGAATATTTATATTTGTAGTTTGTCAAAAAGTTGTAGTGGTATCCTGGGTAATATTGGTATCGTTAAAAAGAGAACGTTTAAGCTCTATAAAATATATAAAAAAATATACAGAACTATTTGAAACTTTCCTTTTAATCTCATTTTCAGTTAAATCTGAATTAATATTTAACTTTTGGAAACGGAAAGATGTAGAAACAAAATATTTTATGGGTATATGTAGAGAGGCAATGTGCATAATTTAAAATTATTTTGCAATGTACAGGGTGTGTCAGAACTAAGATCCATACGAAAACTATATTTTTTCTTATGGAACACCCGGTATTTTATTTAATTTTTGGATTCTTGGACATAAAATAAGGCATTTATTATAACAGTTTAATACGTTTAAAAACGTTAGTTTTTGAGATATTTAAAGATATTTAAATATGCATGCTATAATAAAAAAAAATTGTCAACACCTTGTATATTACTTTTCGGAATTAATTCTTATGCTGAGTTTCAAGCCAGAGAAATAAACGTTACTAAAATATTTTATTGCTCCCTTAAATCTATACAGGGGTATTAAAAATTACTGGCCTATTTTAAATATTTATTTTACATAAAAACTTTGTTATTTTAAATGCAACATTATGTATTTTTTTAAATAAGTCGAAGCAGATTTAAATGCTCAATATTTTTATTGATTTTTTTTTTTAATATTTTTATTGATTTGATTTTTATTTTGATAAACACGTGGACTGCTCACAAATACACGTCGCGTCACTACGTATTTCTAAGCCGTTAACACGTTTCGTTACAACGAGCTCGTGTGTCAGGGCCGTCTCACTAGCTCGTATGTCACGGCTTTGTATTTTTACTCCCAGCGCGCGTAAAGAAGTTTCACTCCAAAATGTTTCATAAATCATGTCCTAAAATTGCATTAGCAACTAGAAATATTTACTATTCTATTATATAATTATAATTATTTATTATATCATAATTGTTGTTGTATGTTATAATTATAACAAGTACTAACAACAATACTACAACATAAAAAAAACTATACACATATAAACTAAAATTCGTAAAATAAATCGCAAATAATAACTATTATTTTTACACACACCACTGACACTAGCAGTAGATTGTGTTTGTCTCCGAATATATGCCCCGGCCCGTCCACAATTCAATCCCAGCATCTTTTATCTTCGTCTCTTCAACGCTAATGGCGCCGATCTCGCCTATCTCTTTCTCACAGGATTGATTGTTGGACCGGCCGGGAATCCACGAGCTTGCGACGTTACTAATTGACATCTTGATAGAAATTGCAGACCTGCCGCGTCTTTTGCGTGTTAATGGACACAAATCGAAAAAAGCGCTTAAAACGGTAAAATCGCAAAAAGCGCTTGAGACGCAAAAAACGCAAAACGCTAAAAACGCTTTCTGTGTGGCCGTGGGCTGGCGGTGAGCTTGTAGACGGTAAAAGGAGGCCGGGTGGACAACTCATAAGGTCCAAGGAGGTCACAATAGAACGGAATGGAGAAAAATTGTAAAGTCAGTTAACAGCGACAACCAAAAAGTAAAGGGGCAACAAAGCAATGAGATTTTTGAATGTCTGGAGTGCGGTAGACAGATAACATCACGTATCGGGATTTTCAGTCACAGAAAAGCCCATGAAAAAAAACGCCTTGCGCAACCATCTTCTGATGCGTATCAAATACTCGTCAGCGAGTAATGGCAGTATGTATGTAGTATGTATACATTAATTTAGTTTTTGCTAAATTCATTTTAAGACCCACTTTATTGCTAGCTGTATTTAGTTCATCAATTTGTACTTGTAGTTCTTCAGGATTATTGGCAATTACAACTATGTCATTAGCGAATCTTAGATGGTTCAAATGACGATACCTGTCATTTTATATTTAAAGTTGTACGGTGAATGTCAGCGATCGTCGTTTTCAAGCTAATCAGACGCCTTTCTTATAATACTGGCAACTCATAATTCCATTTATTCCTCTAATAAACTAAAGATATATATCATTAATATATCGTAATATTGCCTTTCAGATTCCAAGAAGGCGAGGCAGCAGCAATGGCGAGTATATCGAGATGGTACAACAACTTTATGAACGAATATCAAGGTAAGCTAGCTCGATCCCTAAATAGACTTTAAGTTATTGTAAATTTACGTCTAGGAATTTTACGAAATGAAATTATAGATTTTCCGTAAACAAAATTTAAAATAGCCTATATCAGATTAATTTGTAAACTACCACAACAAGTTTGCTGGCGAGGTAGGGTAATTTAAAATGCTTATGAACTGGTCGGGTAAGATGTTTTTTTGTCCAGCCACAAATAAATAGTAGGAGTCATATTTTTAACATCGATTGACAATGAAACGTAGTTTTTCTATAAAAAGATATACAGGGTATTTGAAACTATGTTTAATAAACTATTTTGATATAGATATACGTAGAGGCTAACCGTATGTAGCTTGTCGAGGGTAAGAGGAAACCGGGTGGGGAACTCAAAAGGTTCCAGGATATTTTCTATGAAAACTCAAAGGGGATCATAATCAATGAAAATCAAATTTAATTCAAATACTAATTTTCCAAATACGGTCTTATAATAATTGAAATTAAAGGTTGGGTGACACGGTCTAAATATACTTGGACCAAATACTTGAGTGCTGCCATATAACTGTACTTCTACGGTGCACATTTATACATTCCGTACATGTATACGGCACCTAGCAATCCCATTGGTCAGATTTTAATTTTAAACCAATTAAACTCTGAGTGCCATACGCGAGTATGGAATGTAAGACAGTGCCATATGCACTTACGGAATGTACCTTAGACATTACTATTAACGCTTTGTTATAGAGCATTCCAACCAAAACCAAACCAATCCCACCAAACAGCTAACCTAACCAACGCAATCAACCCCACCAAATAACCATCTTAACCAACGCAACTAACTCCACCAAATAATCAATCTAACCCCACCAAAAAGAGTGAAACCAACGCAATCCGTATTTTGATTGCTATTAAATATTTACAGCTTTTTTTAAAAAATAAAAACAGTTGTAAAAAAATAAAAACGTTATGGTCCGGCGTGAGATTTGAACCACGGATCTCTCGTTCACGAAGCAATGGCCTCAGCCACGGAGCCACAGCCTACTTTTGAAGATTAGCTATAGCCAGGCGTTACTTTCTGCTGCAAGCATAATTACCAGGCACATTCCGTAAGTGCGCATGGCACTGTCTTACGTTCCATACTCGCGTATGGCACTCGGAGTTTAATTGGTTTAAAATTCATACAAAAGAGTTACAACAGTTGATACCATTCAAACGTCATAAAAGTGAGACGCGCGCAACATTCATATATTTTTGATTTTGAAGTGAAACTTCTTTACGCGCGATGGGAGTAAAAATTGAAGGCTGTGACACACGAGACGCAAGAGGAAAAGTGATAACGTTGACTCTTTGATCTTGGAGCGTCGTAACTCGGGTCCTGTGTGAGCTAGGGGCTGAAACTAGAAATGTTCTCTCGGAAACTTTTCAAGCCCCACCTTTTCATGGTATTTTGACGACGTTTCGTGCACTATGAAACACCATCATCAGTGGCGAAAAAATCGTCCGATATAATGGGTCTTTGGAGCGTCGTAACTCGGGCCCTCTATGTGAGAAGGGGCTGAAACTCGGAGAGCCCCATCTTTCCATGATATTTTGACGACGCGCGACGTTTCGTGTTCTACGAAACCCATCAATGAATCAAATTTAAATGAAATTTGGTGGGTCGATAGATTGGACCAGGAGCAACTTTATCGTGTATGACACGTGCCACTGTAACAGTTAGTTTGCATGTAAGAAACGTCAAAACTTGATGTCGTCCTGTCCAATCGCGACCAAATTTGGTGGGTAGGCTACCCTGCCCACCCTGCAAAGTTGGATACTACGTTCTCTTCATCAGAGTGGGAGTAAGGATTTGATATTAAAGAAAAATGTATGTCGATTTCGGCATAATCGGGGACGGGGTACAGGATGATCCCGTCGGAGTTTCGAACCGATGCTTCTAAATGGACGAAATCATCAGGATTTTTCTTAATTATGGGTCCATTGGAACCAAACTCGCCACGTGGATAGAGGTAGACGAATGGAACTTTCAGACGGATAGACGGTCAGACGGGTAGACATATGGAAGTTAGAAGTTTCACTTCAGATATGCGCACATAGTGCACACACATTTTTTTATATTAATTTAGCTTCATTTCTTGAACTGTAATATTTCATAAATTAGAAATAACGTATATTTATATAGCAGTATCCGGTTGACTTGGACAAGTACACTTGGAGTACTTGGACCTTGTCAACCAGACTTAAGTGTAAGTGGACTAATATTTCTGTATATTGAAAATTAACCAGATTGCCAATGAATGAAAACTATAACAATGCCAATGCCCTACACTATTTTGCCTACTTTCTAAAATACCATTTTATCGTCTTGTATAAAAAATAACTATTTTTTCCATAGCAACTGTTAAAATTGCCTTATATCTATCAAAAATAGTAGATAAAATAGGACTTTAATCGCAAGGGTAGATTAAATGATACTTTACAGCGAGGATAGGTTAAAAATTATATTCTTTCTTCTAGCACGTTTTTTAATTGCTTCCATTTTTGAAAATTTTTGTACTCCTTTTCATAAGTTATTCAGGATTTAAATGGAAGTAGTTTGGATATGGCGTTTGTCGCCTCAGCCTGAATATCTGTTGGTAATTTACTTATTTCGTTTTGAGCCATTTCTGGCTCCAATTCAATCAGCAATCGACACGAAAGAGAATTAAAAAATATTGACTCAAAACCATCTCAAAACTGACAACTAAAGAGACAGCTTTATTTATTTGTCAAATTACACAGAAACCAACGCCAACCCAGCACAATATTTTATCTACGTTAGTCTTATAGTTTTTCAAAGAAGTTGAAATAGGAATTTAAAACTGTTAATATTAGCTACGTTTTATCATAGACTAAACTAACTGTAAGTATATTCTTCCTACAGGGTAATAGTTGGCAAAATAAAACACTAATTCACCACAATACACCAAAACACTTTACTTTTGCATTGGCCGCGCGTTTCGCTAACCATTTTAGCATCTTGATTAAAAGTTAGTTTTATGATTAATGAGTTTAGATGATGCTAACATGGTTAGCAAATGGAGCGTTTAGTGCAAAATTAAAGGGGTTTGGTGTATTATGGCAAATTAGTGTTTTATTTTGTAGTTGTAACACCAAAGGTTCCAACCCCCAACTGTAAGGTAACTGTAACATTCAGGCTGAGAGCGTCGAGCGTCGCGTCGCGCTTCCGTCGCGTCCGCCCCATTGAACTGGAACCCCGACGCTCAGCGGACGCTAGCGCAAAGCCAAACGCGACGCGAGGCTCGACGCTCTAAGCCAGTAGTTCCCAAACTTATTTTTCTCGTGGACCACTTTCAAAATTTTACTGGTTTCGGTGGACCCCCTGCTGCTACATTTCTACCACATTCTTAAAGTCGCCAAAAAATAAAAATTGTGTCACTTCTGAGTTCTGTCCCTATATTCCGATATGTAAAATAAAAACGAAAAATGGTACATTTTATATCACTTTATTTATTAAAAGAATAGAATTACAAGAAAAAATATTAAGGTAATATAGGTTCAGGTCATAATTTTAATTAATGGGAAGGATGTATCTGATGGAGTGTCAGCAAACGATCAATGTTTGGCTTTATTTTTGTGAGCAATAACCGCAAATCCCCGCTCTGTGATGTTTAATTTGCTCTTTTTTGTTAAGAGGTTTGTAACGGCACTAAAACTCCTTTCGACAAGGTATGACGAGGGAAAAGCTATTAAAAATTTCCTTGCGATTTCCCACAGTCCAGGATATTTTTCGGGTATTTCTGCTTGCAGCCAAAATGTTGGGTAGCCTTTTCTAAATTTCACCTTCAGCTCCTCATTAGTGCTTAGCTCGAGCAGCTCCTCTTGTAATACAACATTGGCCACTTCCGTTTCATCAAATGGATTTATGATCCATGGTGGTATATCCATCGTCAGTATATCTTCAAACCTGGTTTTGAAGTCATCATGCAGAGCACTTAAATGTTGACTGTAGGTATGGATATCCTCATCAATACATTCTACCTGCGACAAGTTTGGAAATTGAGAGAATTCGCGCCGACTAATGTTTTGCTTCATAAATTTCAATTTCCCAAGAAAAGCCGAAATTATCCCCTTTGTTTTTATTAAATTCAGGCTGTCCCCTTGTAACTGCAAGTTAATATCATTAAATTTTTTAAACAAATCTGTCAAATACGCAATGTCTGCTTTGAATTTGATCAAGTTTTCTTTTAAATCTGGATCTCTACTTTCTAAGAACTCTAATATGGAATCGAAAACAGAGTAAAATCTCGTTAAGCATGCACCTTTCGACAACCAGCGTACTTCAGTATGTAAGAGCAGTCGTTGGAAGTCTTCATCATTTTCGTCGCACAATTGAGCAAATAAACGCGTATTCAATGCATTGCTTCTGATTTTGTTGACAGCTTTTATTACAAAATGAAGAGATTGGTTCAACCTGTCACTTAAATGTTTTGCCACAAGATGTTGTCGGTGGATTACGCAATGAATAGCTGTAAGTCCTGGTATAATTCTTTTGAGATGACTTATAAACCCACGATATCGCCCGACCATTGCAGGAGCTCCGTCTGTTGCCACTGAAATAATGTTTGTAAATGGGATCGATTTTTCCGTAAAAAAATTACTCAGGACATTAAATATTGATTCGCCTTTAGTGTCAGTCTCCAAAGTTCTGGCAAATAGCAATTCTTCGTGAATTTCTTCCTCAACAATAAATCGGACATATGCCAATAGTAATGCTTCATTACTGGGTAACGTTGACTCGTCCAGTTGTATAGAAAAATGAGTTTTTTGCAGATGATTGCACAAAAAGCTTTCGATATCAGAGCTCATTTCATCAATGCGTCTTTGTACAGTATTGTTACTTAATGGAATTCTTTTTAGTACGTCAAATGGAGATTTGTGCAAAACAGTTTTTAAAACCTCTTCAACAGCGGGTAAAATTAATTGTTCTCCGATAGTGTGCGGTTTTCCAGATTTTGCTATAAGTAATGAGATATTGTAAGATGCCCGCAAGCCATCATCGTTACTTTGAGATGTTGAAGCGAACATACTGTGCATGGTGGGTCTCTTTCCATATTTTTCTTTCAATGTTTGAAAATATTTTAAATCTTTACCTATTTTATCAGTATGACACCTTTTTAGATGATCTTCGAGCTTTGATGGTTTCATAGAGTCATTGCTCAAAACTTTGTTGCATAATAGGCACATGGGCAATTGTTTGTCTGCCTCTGATGGAACAAAACCATATTTCAAATAATCGATACTATATTGTCGACATTTTTTCTTTGCTGTAGCCATGTTTCGTGTCAGTTACCTTACCTGTAAAAAAAAAATGTTTTAGTAACCAAGTTTTTTTCTGAATATAGGTATCACACCGCAGCCTTTGTCAGCACGCGGAAATAGAATTACGGCTTGTAAAGGGACCAACTAATAAACCGCTGAGACAAATACAGACGTTTTCACAAAACGGTATTAATTTTAAAGTACATAATTTACCACTAATTTTTAATAGTATAAATAAAAATTGGTGTACTCAGTATCGAATACTGATCATATTTGTGTAGGAAAAAATAAAAGTCGAAATCCCATTGTCCATAAAAACGATAACTAACATTTTATTAAATCAATGAGTTCACGCGCTCCGTGTATTTGCGTATTTTTGTCTGCGGCTTCATTGTTAAAACGTGACAAACTGGCATCGAAGTCCAAGCCCCGCCCTTTTCCCGTCGCCCGCGCACCGCTCGCTCTTTCCGAAAAGGAATAGTTTTGACAAAATAGTTACTTCAAAACCAATTTAAAATGATTATGAAATTACTGTTTTATAAAATTAGTAGTTATTTGCAAGAAAAATTACAAAATTAATTGCTCTGCAATATTGCTTATTCGGCCTTTTAGAGAGGCAGTGTTTCTCTCGTGAAAAACAATTGAATAAAACGTGCTGTGTTTGTCTTCAAATCGAAAGAGGACAATTAAAATATCTGTAAGTTACTAAGTTACCTATCTATACAGGCCGTTGTGATCAACCGACTAGTACACGTAAACAAAATACTTAAGTACTATAACAAAAAAAAGGTAGGTTACTTACTTTTCTCCGGCACTAGCAAACACAGATATAAATTTTCTCACAACTTTTTTTCCAAATTCCGCCTTTTTTCGAAATTCCGGAAACAAATGAATGCGTTTGCCTTTGGCATCAAGTATTTATAGTGGTGATCAAGTTCATGTCTGAACAAGCATTAAGCATTGTCGGGCGGATAGCGCTTTGCAAGTCTGTACACGAAATTGTACGTAATATCGAATACGCAAGTTTGGACAAGTAACAGTCGCTTGCCTTATTAAAATATTATCTGCTTAGATAGGTACTTAAAACAATGTAGGTAGGCCCTTATAAAAACTATGCTTACATTTTTGCTCTTTACTATCAAAAGCAGATAAATTTTCGTGGACCCCCATTAACATCTTATGGACCCCCATTTTTTGTTCACGCCTACGTAGACCCCCAGCAAGTCTCCCGTGGACCCCTGGGGGTCCACCTGGACCACTTTGGGAATCACTGCTCTAAGCTCTATGTACCTTATTAGTTTCCGAAACATCGCATATACGTAATTCCCTATATCTTCTCAGTCCATCACTCTCTACTTTCATTTGACACTACGAATTTTCTATTGACCTTACGAAGAGAGTATAACGAATTTTTAGATTCTAGAAAATTCGTTCTATTAATTAATCGCGGTCATAATTATTGTAGTCGTATAATCAACAGCTTCATTTCTTATTCTTATTTTTTGTTTTCTAAAAACTTTTTGGGTCCCAATATAATATTTAAATTAAGAATCTAATTCTTTTGCGTCGCATTTAAATAAAATTGAGCTAATCTTTTTTTCACCTCCAGACCATATAGGTGAAACCTGAACATTAAAAAGATAAAAGATATACTATATTAAAATATATTCTTCAGCGTTTTTGCTAAAATGTGACAGCGGAATATTTTGGAATTTAGATGTTTGGCGCTGCAAATAATAAATTTAAATTATAAACATTTCTTATGGCTGATTATATCATTTAATGTCCTATTATCATACATTTAGAAGGTACATCATCAAAATAATATTATAACATTTTTTAGTACATTATCAGAATATATTTTAGCTGACCATACCAATAGGTATGGTAGGCTATTAAGATCGGCAAAAAAAGTTTTTTTTTAATTTCATTCAAAATGAGTTATTTGGGTCATAAATGACTTAAATACAAAATATTTCATGGTGTCTGTCTGTCTGTCTGTCTGTCTGTCTGTCTGTCTGTCCGTCTGTAACACGATAACTCAAAAACCGCTAAACCGATTTTAACCAAATTTGGCACAAAGATACTGTGGCACCCGAGAATCTGGCCATTAGTTTTTGGTGGGGGTGGGGGGTTGGTAAGGGGATATGGGAGGGGGTTAAAAATTTAAACAAATCATAACTCCAAAATTACAGTAGCTAGCGAAACGCCGTTTTCAATTTAAGATTAGGAATAATATTTGGAACAAAATTTGTAATAACATCAAAATCAGTCAAAGTCGCAGTTTTTGAGATAAAAAAAAATTGGAAAAATTCCTTTACTTTGAAACTAAAAGAACTGCCTACCAACTTTTTATTAACATATTTTAGTATGGGCGGCTATACGTGCCTCCCGGCTCCGATTTTTTGTACATTAATCCTGACATTAATAGATATTGAGATCAAGAACTAATTATATTAAAACTTTTTAGGACATACTAATAACCTGATTATGAATTAGTTTCAATCTTGAATACCTAACTTTTTTTGGAGTACCATATAGAAGTCTCTATGTTTTAAAAAAGGCTCTAAATTAATTTAATATGCTGACATAATTTAATTTCAATAAAAATTGCCGTCCTCCTTGGACCCTCCGCGTCGTAGGCACCACCCTGTATAATATGTATTATTTAGCGATATACAGGATAAGTCTTAAATAAGTACAAATATTTTCAGGGCTGGTAGATCTCGATAAAAGAAACATATTTTCTCTTTACCGTTTTTCAAATAAATCCAAAATAACCGAGTTATTTTACTTTGAAAATTTCCAAAAAAAAAAATATTTTTTGCTGAAATTTTGAGAATCATTTGATCTTTTCTGGAATTTCTTTCTTTCATGTAAATTTAATATACTACCTATGTTGCCATATTATCAACAAATTATGTTTTTTTTACTAAAAACTAAAAAAAAATCAAATTTTTTTTTTCGCGAAAAAAAGCTCATAATCGTGTGAAGTCCAAATATAATACCCCTAAAAATATTTGCACTTATTAAAGACTCGCCCTGTATAATATCAAACTGAAAACAAAATGTGGTACGAAATAAAGTGTTTGCATTAAAAGTACGATTATGGTATGCAGTAATAGCAGGAAACACACATTCACAATACTTTCAAATATTTTTTGCGCAAGATGTAAAATGCAGTTAATCGAAGATGGGGTATTTATAATTTGTCAGAATTGCAAAAGTCAAGAATTAATTTAATAATTAATATTTATTTATCAAGTTATTTCATCCTTTCCTGGTACGTTCACATACTGATCAATTGTTAAATAATTCCGGAAACTTTGGTAGCATATTCTGCAGATAAAAATAAGTAAAAAAGTTTGTATAAATATATGTCATAAAATGCTTAGTTTCGGAGACACAGGGTGTAGAAGTTTCATTTTTATTTCGATTTTCTCCAAATAATTTCTGAGGTAACGTCAATATTTGGATGAAAATTGATATCTGGGAGTTTGTTGACATGAGAAATTTGATTTTGATGTCAATACGACTCCTACTTCTAGGGGGCGCCACCTACATACGTTTTAACTGTTTTGAAGAGTAATAACTTTTCTCGTCCCTACCTGTATAAAACTACAGAGTAAAAAAACATACATTTCCGTGATTTTCTGAATTTACGTAAATTATGAGAGATACTGATTCAAAAAAAATATTCAATTCGATTCAAAATATCTTAAGAACCGTTACTCGTAGCGATTTTTACCAAGAGACCTTTTTTTAAGTAAAAAACGTCTTAAATGTATATTTACTCAGTAGTTTTATACAGGTACGGACAAAAAGTTATTGCTCTTCAAACCAGCTAAAAAATATATAGGTGGCACCCTTTACAAGTAGGAGTCATATTGATATCAAAATCTAATTTCTCATGTCATAAAACTCCCTGATTCCAATTTTCATCAAAATAGTGGCGTTAATTCAGAAACACACACACACACACACCCTGTATCTCCGAAACTAAACATTTCAAGACGTACATTTATATGAACTTTTTTAGTTAAAAGTTTTTTAAAAGTTAACAAATTTAACTTTTTTCTACTAATTATATTATACTTAAAAATTTGCGAGGATCGGGTTAAGCCTTAGGCAGATTTCTGAAATATAATATATATTTCCTTTGGCCACACACCCGCTTTACCCGACCCCTTAGAGCGACCCGAAATAAAGTGTAATTGAAATCAGTAATTTATTCCACTAATTTCGAGGTTCGGAATGAAGCTTTAATAATTATTTTCAAGAAATACAAGTCGACAAATTCGCAACAAAATAGAAACTGTCGTTTTCAGCAAAATAACAACGGGAGTTTTCAGTTTCCAAAATTATAAAAACTTGGAGAAATTTGGTATGTATGTTTTTGAAACAAATCAGGATTGATTGACGTATTCAGTTAGTTTCGGTCACTGTTTCACCAAAAATGACTTCTACTTTTGATTTTTAAATGGTATCTTCCGTATTTTTTTTACTTTATTTGATAGAAAATTACATTTTATAGAACACTCATCATATGTCAACTTTGAACATTTTTGCTTAAAAAATTGTATTGTGTTAAAACCACTAATTTTTAAACAAGGAGCTTTGTCTTCTAAATTTAATCTACTACCTGTGGTGCCATATTATGAAGATATTATGTTTTTTAACTAAAATTTAAAAAAATCCAGTTTTTTTAAACATTCCAAATTTTCATTTTTTTTTTCACGGGAAAAACCTCATAGACGTGTTTCTGGGGTCGAAATTACTAAAAATATTTGCATATTGTATATTCTGTGGTACTACATAAATATTATACAGATTGTTAACTGGACAATTAGTTATAGAGGAACAGAATGGCAATACTGCCTCTTGAGAAAGCATATAGGGTTTTCTGATGCCGACTCGTCCCGTCGCGTCGCGTCGTCTATCGACGAGCGGGCCGAGGTTGCCATGTTTCAACCATAAGCTCTTGCCGGCAGTAATAAACAAATTAACAACCTGTATATACCATTTAAAAATTAAAAGTAGTAGGCACTTTCAGTGAAACAGGAAGTAAAATAATTAAATACGTAAATACGTTATATACGTTGCAAAATAAACCACTAAATCACCACAATACACCAAAACACTTTTACTTTTACACTGGACGCGCGTTTCGCTAACCATGTTAGCATCATCAGCAGATGATTATAAACACACAGTTTATGGTGATTTAGTGTTTTATTTTGCTGTGTAACACAGAAGGTTCCAACCCTCAACTGTAATCTTATATACGTTAATAAATCCTAATTTATGTCATATACCTACTAACATACTAAATTTTGGTTTTTTTTATCTGAAAAATAAAAAAGTTATTAGGGGTGAGCCACATTTGAAAAACAACCTCTATAATATTGCTGACAATATCCAAATACGGAAATTTGCAATATTTGACAAATGAGACCTCTAATTTTGCGAGTCCATTAATTTTAATAACATCTATTCTGAAAACTTTTAGAAATCATTAATTAATTTTACACATTTATTTACAAATGAATGCATAACATATTTGCCCATTCATTATTTAGAACATTAATTTTAAATTATTAAGACCGTGATTGCTTTGCGTTATTTCCCATGTTGCCTAATTCCTTGTTTATTCTTAATATAGATGGTTTTTTCCTCTCTGTTCTCGTTGAAGTAATCTAAACTAATATTTAATTGGTACAGTACGTTTTTAGTAATACATAATGACCGGCAAAAGCCAGCGGAAAGTAAATACAGGGTGGCCCATTATTGCGAGGCAGTCCAATATCTTCTGTTGAGAAATAGATACATGAAAAAAGTTTTATATATGTTGCAAGGTTTATAATGGTGCATATCGTAGAAATATTTTGTTGTATACAGAGTATCCCAAAAAAAATTATGATAAAGTTTTATTTTTTTTAAATACACCCCTCCCCCCATTTTTCTCTACATAATTGAATTCAGCGTAAAATTCTGCATATAGCATATTATTTTTATTAGAAGCACTGCACAGTGTTGCCATTCTATTCATTATATATTAAAACTTTAGTTAAAAACACTTTATCCAAAAAGTGATCAAAAACTGGAGTGAATATAACTTTATTAATATTTAGCTATATTTTCCTAAACAGCAAGTATAACAGAATAAATCCAGGAGGAAAATTTACATTTTCCTATACAGGGTATTTTTATGGTGTAGCCAATATCATAGTATTTAAAGTGTTATATCTATATTTTTTTAAATACAACACTGAAAAAGTAGCCAATAAGCGTTCGGCATTTATTGTTTTATGTAAAACTGGCTAGGTATTTTTACATAAACGGAGCAGGAAATTAAAGATAAAGGATTATACTATATCCGTATTGTAGCACATTTTTAGACAACTTATTTTTAAGATATTGATGGTTAAATATCAACATAATATTCCTTATGTTTGGACTAAATTTTCTCGAAAATAAAGACATAGTTTAAAATTCCGTTACAATACGGAAATAGATTGAAGTTTTGTGATTAGAATTCTGGTTTTATAACAATTGCTCGCTATTGTATGGCAAATGCTGAAGCTCTGCAAACCTTACTCAAGCCTTAACCAAAGCACGTGTGTTTGGAATTTCGGATGTGGCTTAACATGACAGGATCGGGCTAAGCCTTAGGCAGATTTATGAAATATAATATATTTCCTTCGGCCACACACCCACTTTACCCGACCCCTGAGAGCGACTCGAACAGTACAGCGTAATAGACTCTTAATAAAATATCGCTAAATATTTATAATATTGAATTCACTCTAGTTTTTAACCACTTTTCGGATATAGTTTTTTTAACCGAAGTTTCAGTAAATATGAAATAGAATGACAACACCGCATATTGCTGGAAATAAAAATAGCGTAATATCTGCAGAATATTCAGATCAAAATCCTTTTTTTTTGCAATCCAAATATGTACAGAAAAAAGGGGGTGCAATTTACAAAAACTTAAAATTTTATCATAACTTTTGAGAACTTTGAGACATGCTATATATAGCAAAATATTTTCAGGATATGCCTCTCTATAAATCAGGCAATCTCTGTATTAAACTTTTTTCATTCATTTTCTTCGACAACAATGACGATAATGGGCCACTCTGTATAGTCCCATTTCTGTTTTCTATACGGCCTTGGGTATATTTTCGATATTGTTATAGGGGAGAGTGACTTTGAGTCATATTTTTCAATTTTATAATGTTCAATAGTGAGGTCAGTTTTGTAGTGATATAAATTGACAAATAAAATAAATTGACATTATTTTTGAATTGTAATTTCTTAATTAATTTAATTTGTGTTAATAAATGAAGGCTGAAACTATTTGTATATCATATATAACATGCAGAAATGAAAGAGTTATATAAAATTTCCTTTATTATTTTAAATTTGATATATCTAACTAAATAAAACAAAGTCGAATTAGTTACATCATTGATGACTGAAGAAACGGCTGGACCAATTTTTGAACCAAAATTATTTCAATCATGTTTTTATTTTTGGTTAAAATAAATTTAAACAAATACATTCTCTCCAAGACTCTCTCCAACATAAAGAGTTCAGAGGACACAAAATGTTAACTTTGTCTCCTAGACCATTTTGATTTGTATTCAGGGTGAGTCTTTGTATGCAGTTTGTATACAGGGTGAGTCTTAAATAAGTGCAAATATGTGTAGGGGTAGTATATTTTGATCCCAGAAACACGATTATGATGTTTTTTTCGTGAAAAAAATATTTTGAAAATTTAGAAATTTTTGAAAATTTTCTTGGAATTTTTTTTGTTTTTAGTTAAAAACCATAATTTCCTGATAATATGACAACATAGGTAGTAGATTAAATTTACAAAAAAGAAAACCCAGGAAAGATCCAATGGTTCTCAAAATTTAAGCAAAAAAAATCGTCAAAGTAAAATAACTTGGTTATTTTGGACTTCTGAAAAACGGTAAATATAAAATATGTTTCTTTTATCGAGATCTGCCAGCCCCGAAAATATTTGCACTTATTTAAGACTCACCCTGTATAGAAAATATTTGAATCGAAAAATAAACTCGAAAATAAATAAAAATATAGAGTACAAATGAAAACAACTGTCAAATCGATGGGTCTCAATGTCTCAATCATTCCAGATCATTCGGTACCATCATCAATCATTCCAGATTAGGGTTGATTCTCACTATACCTTCCATTTCCATTCCATGTCCATTCCATATCCGTTCCGTATTTTTATTCTATTGGCGTTATACGTAAGCTTCCGTTCCGTTTCAGTTCCATACTTTTTGTTGTACAATTTATACCATTACGAAAGTTTTAATTTATAAATTTGTATCTTCTGAAAAAGGTAATAGATTTAATTAAGAGATGAAAGAATAAATAAATATCAACAAAATTTTAACAGAGCTGGTACAAATATAAGAATTTGATAACGCTGTTTCCGATACGCTTCCGTCCGTCCGTCAAAAATATGTAAGGAAAGGATATGGAACGGAAAGGAAACGGAACGGATAGTGTGCATTGTCCTATTCATTTACATGATATAATATTTTATGTAAACGGAAGGGAAACGGAAGGGAGCTGATATGGAAGGTATAGTGAGAATCAACTTTCATTCGGTACCATCATCAATCATCCCGTACCACAAGATTGACAAAAGATGTGACCGGGTTCATCTAGTTTTTCATACTATAATTAGAATTAAATATACTGTGCATTGAACAATTAAAATTAAAATTTTTCGACGCATTATTCGATATATTTTTTACCGTATTTGTAATAAGTATATAAAAAGCATAATTTAACATGAAGGTGCGTCAATAATAACCATATTTTCAATTAAAGGGCAATTAGATGCTCGAAAAAAACTATTAAAATTTAAATAATTCTGAAAAGCAAACTATTAATGGAAAACTTATTGCGACTAATACTAAGTAGGTACACAGATCAGTCGAAGTTAGAAATCCAGTGTACAAATATGTAGTTCTACACTAGACATCATTGTGGAAACAGAAATTTTCTTCATCAGTCCATTCTAATCTGATTCGAAAAACAGATGTTTGATCCTATTTCTTTTTAGGAAGATTAATTAATAAACTAAATACCTGTAATTATTAAAAATAATTTATTATTATACCGTATTTTTCATTATACATTTTATATGTAAATTTATATGAGAAATGTCATCGATCGTCATTTCCCAGCCAACTGGACGCCGTTTTTACTGTGATACGGTGTACTAATCTAAATAATCTTTAAAATTACAAGACGCAATTGACAAATCAAATCATAAAATATATAAAAATCAGTTAGGCCATGACATTCTAAACAACAACCATTGACTATTGTCACATTTATCAACAAAAACTCAAAAATAAAAATGACTCTCTTAGGTCCAATCGAATAGACGTCACCATAAATAATAATGACGATTAGAAAATCAAATAACAACGGATACCCCCATGCCCCCATACCCCTCCTTTCTTTCATATACAAGGACAATAATAATGTTTTTTCTATTATCACAAATATAATAACAACATAATAATAACAGAAGCCCTATAAAGAAACAATTTACGGTCGCTATTCAAGATCAAGTTGTAAATACACTTAACTACAGAAAATACATCATAAAGAATTCACAGTTCTGACAGATAAGTGTAGAGGATGTGGAAAAACTGCCGAAAGTATCCAACATATCACGGGTGCGTGTAGCATGATAGCCCAAACAGGTTATAAACAGAGAAACGATAATGTAGGTATAAAAAATCACAAGATACTGATACAGAAGTACAACCTAAAAGCAGATAAAACACCTTACTACAGCTACATACCCGAACCAGTCCTAGAAAACAAAACACATAGAATCTATTGGGATAGGAGTGTAATATCAGATAAACACATTGAACACAACAGACCGGACATAAAACTGACGGATAGATTTAAAAAAATACGTTCCTTATAGATATAGATATTCCAAATAATAACAATTTGCAAGCAATATACCGAAATAAGATCGAAAAATACACGGAGCTGGTTAACGAAATAAAGGAACAGTGGAGACAAGAAAAAATTACCATAGTACCAGTTACTATATGTTACTATATCCACCACAGGAGTGATCCCAAAAAATCTCCTAGAATCAATAAAAATACTGGACCTCGCATCAAAAATATAAATAAACTTGCAGAAAGAGACTATACATAATACGTGTAACATAGTTAGGAAATTTTTAGACTAAAAACACAAACTGACAGATTTATGCCGTAGAAATCCGATCTGTTGGTCATTACCGACTAAAGCAGTGATAGTCGTGAAAAGAAGGAATAGAAGCTTTATAAAGAAACAACAATGATATACGTATAAAACAATCCCAGAATTCCCAATTGGCAAAGAAATACGAGAGGAAGACACGATATCCTCAGAGCTGATTAGAGAGAATCACTAGAAGAAATCTTCCGTCAACTAGACTGGACCAACAAAGGATTGAAATAGATGGGGAATGGATGGAAAATGGATGAAGAATAATAAGCACAAATTAACGAATTAAATACAGCGAGCAGTAAAGTAGGTCTCAAAATCAATTTAGCAAAAATTAAAGTAATGTGCAACCGAGAGGTGTCTTACTTCGGTAAAAAATATACATGGACTGCCAAAATATCGTTTTACCGCCAAGCGACTGCCAATGACTGCGAAGAAGACTGCCAAGCAAAAGTAAAGTAATCACTATCAAATCACTCAATTAATACTTTCTCAAAATTAACGTCCCAGTGAGGCACACTTTTTAGACTACCCACCATCCTAATAATGAAACACTCTTGACGTGGTCGTGCCACACAGACCCCAATGAAACTTTAGCCCCCGCTGGTAGGAACAATACTTGATAAAATTCATGTAATTCTAAAACATTCCTAAAAGTACATGCGTAATTCCAATAGTGAGACACCTCTCTTGTGCAGCGAACCATTAGACAAGAAATACATTTTAAGAGGCTATTACGCTGTACTGTTCGGGTCTCTCTCAGGGATCGGGTAAAGCGGGTGTGTGGCTAAAGGAAATATATATTGTATTTCAGAAATCTAACTAAGGCTTAGCCTGATCCTGTCGTGTTAAGCCACACCAAAGCCACACCCAAAAGTTCAAACACACGTGCTTTGATTAAGGCTTGATTAAGCAATTTGTTACAAAACCATATAAATTGTATATCACTGTAATGACAAAACTTCAATCTATTTCCGTATTGTAACGGAATTTTAAATTATGTATGTCTTTATTTTCAAGAAAATATAGTCCAAACATAAGGAATATTTTGTTGATGTTTGACCATCAAAATCTAGAAGTTGTCTATGTGCTACAATAAGGATATAGTATAATCCTTTATCTTTAATTTCCTTCTTCATTTGTGTAAAAACACCTAGCCAGTTTTACATAAAACGTTAAATGCCGAACGCTTATTTTGCTACTTTTTTGGACTAGTGAATATATATTTGGGACAACCAAACACAGCTCAGGATCTCTATACTACCATAAATCAATAGAAGAATTAAGTTAGCATGTAGTACATATTAACCTAACCTTAAATGAGCACTTGGGATTCACAATCCTGAGGGATTTGATTTTGATTGATTGATTCACAATCCTTGGGATTCACAATCCTTGGGATTCACAATCCTGAGGTAATAATAGGCGGTTGAAGCGTAGTGCTAGCCACATTACCTTCCTTGTATACCGAACGGCTCTAGTATGGCAAGCTGTACCTTGCTACTCCCAAGGCGTCAAACGCTATATATATATACGGGAGCTATTATTATTATATGTAGTACATATTATGGAAATAAAAACTCAATCATATTTCTTTTGAGCTTTCGTTCTCAGTTATTGCTTTATAATTATTGGGATTCCAATTCAAATTGAAGGGTACAGGGGAAAACATGATAAGCGCCATTTTACTAATTTTACAGGAGAGCCATGGATGGCTGTGATTATCAGGTTATTTCTCTGTATGTATATTTTTGCTACACATATTATATCATAGGATTTAACAGCTTACTGCCTTCGAAAGTTTATACATTTTGTAGGGTTCACGGACTAGTTAGATCTACTATAATATTGTTAAATTCTAAAATTAAGAAATTGGCGTTTATAAGGTTTTTCCCCTGGACCCTTCAATTATAAATATATTAGTAGGTATATTCATTACTTGCATTTTGTTGGATGAGTATATATTAAAAAGAATTATTATTTCTTTTTTATATCCTGTCTATTCATTTAACGATTTTGAATGTATCTAAACTACTTATAAAAATTATGCGTCTTTATATTTTACAAATTTCTAACGTTAATTCTTTTTGATATATCGTATAAAATCATTATAAAAATTCCATTATTAAAATTGATATCTTCCTATTTTTAATAATTAGCTGCAAAAATTTCCACTATGAAAATGGATAAACAGTAAATGCGTAAATTTAATATATTGATGGTTGAAGGTAATTATTATACTACCTAACACTATTTTATTAAATAACGATCACTATTCGAAATGACACAGCATTGATCGAAAAAAAAACGGCGTCGAATATCTCTTTGTAAAAATCGCTACGAGTAACCGTTCTCAAGATATTTAGAATGGAAATAGTCAATACATGTCATTATTGACGAAAAATAAACACGTTGAGTAGATAGTTACTTCACTGAAATAATAAACTTGGAAAATTTTTATTTTTTTAAATTAATCATAAATTTTTCTCCAAAAAATGACGATAAAACAGTTTTTCTTGAACTTTTAGCACAAAAACATTTCAAATTTATGATTTCAGTCTAATAACTATTTAGCCAACATGTTTAATTTATGTCAATGATGACAGGTATTGATAATTTCGATTCTAAATATCTCGAAAACTATTACTCGTAGTGATTTTTACCAAGAGACCTTTTCTACGTAGAAAATGTCGTAAATGTATATTTTTTTACTCAGTAGTTTTATACAGGTGCGTACTAAAAAATATTACTCTTCAAACCAGTTAAAAAATATGTAGGTGGCGCCCTCTACAAGTAGGAACCGTATTGACATCAAAATCAAGTTTCTTATGTCAAAAAACTCTCAGATACAAATTATCATCAAAATATTGACGTTACTTCATAAATTATTTGGAAAAAATCGAAATAAAAATGAAACTTCTACACCCTGTATCTCCGAAACTGAGCATTTTAGGACATACATTTATAGGAACTTTTTTACTTATTTTTATCTGCAGAATATGCTGCCGAAGTTTTCGAAATACAGTTCGGACCACCCTGTATATTGTAGAATAACTTGCATAAAATCAGAAAACCTTACCCATGAACCTACAGTTCTACTTTAACCCTGACCAACAGATACTTCTGTTTCTAATATTTTGTAATCGCAACTATTAGCATTCTCAATAAAACCATAACAAGTTAATACTCACTAACATGACACACAAAGAAATATGGAAATTGTTAATGGACAGCAAAAGACTAAGTAGAATCTAGAAAATAAACATCTTTCAGCCATTACTCATTAATTAATATAAAGGATGTCCTCTCTATAGCAAAAGTAGCAAATGTTTGAAATTATTTGAACATTCTCTTATGATGTGACACAATTAAATAGCAAAATAAAATACTAATTCACCACAGTACACCAAACACTAACTAACTAACCATGTTAGCATCATCAATAGATGATTAACACAGTTTTAACCATCTGCTGATAATGCTAACATGGTTAGCGAAACGTGCGTCCAGCGTTAAAAGTAAAGTGTTTTGGTGTATTGTGGTGAATTAGTGTTTTATTTTCCAACTCGCAACTCTAATAATTTGATTTGTTTAAAAGCTATAAATGACTATAATATACCAAGTCAAAAAGTCTTAACTGTTCTACTATTAGATTTTATTTAACAAATATACAGACCGGACCACCGTAGTAGTAACATAGGCAGAACCGGACGAATTAGCGTATACCCGTCCGCCGGATAAAAAGCAGCCGAAAAAATGCCATAAAATAAAACTAGGTAGATATGTGATAAGAATGTTTCATAATTTGTATTTATTCGTGTTTTAATAGCCAAAACGAATACATAGATTCTCGCGACAGTTCTCGTGTAAAATTTATTTTTTAAGTAAAATAATGGATGTTTACGAAGTTCGTGAGAAAATTCAAATTGTAAATTGGTATTTCCAAAATAGGTCTTATCGGGATATACAAACAATTTTTCAACAAACTTTTGTAAACAGGCCAATTCTATCTTTACCTACTATATCAAGAGTTATTAATAATTTTGAAACACATGGGTGCGTGTCCCCACAAAAACACAATGTTGATGTGTTGATTAATGAAGAACAGGAGTTAAAGCAAGTGTTTAACCGTTTAATTAGTGGATATGGAACTACGTTGTGATCCGCTAGATCACCAGATCTTTCTCCCAATGATTTCTTTTTGTGGGGTTATGTAAAACCCAAAGTGTATTGTCATAATAGGGCTAATAATCTGGATGAGCTTCAAGTAAAAATTCGAGAGGCTTTCCAAACTATTAGCCCTAATATGTTAGCCAATGTCAGACGGGGATTTTACGACCACGTAGGCTTCTGTCTAGCACAAGAAGGTGGTCTTTTTCATCACTTGTTATAACTTTTTTTTTATTTAGAGTAATATTTTTGTTTTTTTTTTGGGTTTAGAGAATTTATTTATTTTTAGTTTTGGCTTGTAAACACACCCAAATAATAAAGATTTAAGTATTTTTATTTTAAATGTTACCTTAAGTGAAGGTAAACACTTAAAATGAAAATAATAAATACTCGGCAGTCTTCGCGTCGTATTCCTAGTCTGTCACGACCGACCCGTCCAAGCACAACTGCAACTTCGTACTGCCTGACTAGCTGACTAGCCGGCAGTGAATCTCGAATACGAACGCAAATTGGGTAAACGTAAATTCGTCCGGCAACTTGCTATGTTACTAGTAGCCTGGTCTTCTCTGTATATATAAAAATACATATATATTTGTAGCTCAAATTTGGAGTATTCTATATCCAAAATGTCTCATTTTGTTTTTTTCTAATTCGTGGTTTCTCGCTCATTAGTAAAGATTTTGATAGTTTTAGATACTTTTTTGTATTTGTTGTTTCTATGATACAATATTTTGGAAATGTTGACATCCCCTTGTAACGAATCTCGGAAGCCTGACAACTGATCAAAGGTAGGCTGATGCTTTTTTACAGTACTTATTTATCAGTGGCCAGTGATTTATATTGTGTTTTTTGTTTAGTTCTATTCAATAGATAATGACTATCATTATCATAAGGACATCCTGTATATTTGACAATGAATAAATTTGTCTTTTTAAAAGCTTATCAAAGATATATAATAGTATACAGTAAACATCTACAATTTTGCAGGAGGTAACGCGAAAATGCTGCTTCCTATCGTTTAATTGGAGGAATTAGAATTTAGAATGAGTGGGAGGGGGGTTAATCACTGTGACCTTACAGATCTATTGTGTCCCCCTTTCTTGAGTTATAACTCATCATACAGTCCCAGGGCTTTGACAAAAGCCAATATCTGGGACGGTTTTATAGAGGGTAGTTCTCCATCTCCAATATCAGTCGTACCAAAGTTCATGACACGAATGGTTGTCGTCTCAGCGCACTCAATGATGAGATGTTTCTGCATTCGCCGTTTCTTCTTAGTTTCAATTTACTGAGGTGTTCATTGAGGAGACAGTGTCCTGTTAAAAACCCCGAGACAATCCGAAGATTGTTCTTACTTAAATCCATAGAGGCAAAAAAAGGGTAGATAGCTGTTAAACACTATTGTTTTTCGAAGTATTTTCCACGAGAGAAATGCATTTTTGCTCCGTTAGAACCAATTTTGAAAACCGTCGTTATTCCACTCAATGGTTGATACCTTCAAATTTGCTTTTTTGAGGGCGCTGACTGCATTTTCTGGGGACTAAAATCTTTGACCACGCAGTTTATTCTCCATTTTCTGGAAAAGTAGAAAAGTCGTTAGGACTTAGGTCGGGACTGTATGGAGGATGGTCCAACATTTCGTTGTTTTCCTGCTTTAAAAATTAATTGTTTTTGAAATTGTGTGGGACCTTGCATTGAGGGTTGATTTTTCGAAACTCAAGCAATTAATTCCTGCAAATAAATAGATGTGTACCAATAAGGCAGTAGCAGTTTTTTGATGTGAGATGTTGCCACCCCCTTTTTGAAAATACTTCGAGAATGGATATTTTTTGTTGGTTTTGGTTCATCTCGAAACACCCAAACCGCCAACAGACATTTATTTTCGGAATGATAAGAGTAAATTCAGGATTCATCACCACTGGCAATACTGCTTATGTTTTGGAGAAATTATTCTTCATGTTTTTTTTAATTAAGGTCTTTGATATATCCTTCAATTCCACGATATGTGATATGTCGATCTTCTTGGATCAGCTTACGTATAACACCGACGTTTTCCTGGATCCCGTTGTTAGTAGGTAGACCTGTTCTTGAATCCTCGCTAAAGACTAACCCATGATAAAAGGACGGTTAGATAAGATATTACGCATGTAGTGGGCGGAACTTAACAGAAAATTACTATCCGAGTGACGTCATGCGCGCGGAGAACAGATTTGCGACCGCCAAGGCTCTTATTTAACCCTTATTGTATCATGAGACTAACCCATTCACGTTTAAATTCTCCATACCAACGAGAAATTTTCGACTGATGTGGAGCTCCATTGCCGAAAGCAAAAACAAACTCGGCAAAGCATTTTTGTTGAGACAATTTTTTTTGAAAATTGTAAAAAAATATTGCGCGAAAATTAAAAAAATATTGTGCGAAAATTTTCTCGTCTTAATACACCTTTAAACGAAGCGGTCTAAAACTTTGGCGTTAAGTTAACTAAAGATGGCAGTTAATTTTGACATTTGATATATGTTGACAAGCGCCTAATATATTTCTCTATTTAAATCATTATTAAAAATATTTTAGTAGCCTATTTAAATGCACACTGCTAAAAAATTGAAATGTTTTTATTAAGTTTAAACAATCTCTTTTATTTCTCTAATTATTATAGGTAGGTATATCTGTTACAATGAAATATGCACTGATGATGATAATTTTATTTCTCCCGAGTATTTCTTGACATCCTGTATATATGCAGAACTCGATTAAAGTACTTCTGTTGTCTTCGCTGGATAAATGTCGTTCGATTTCAATGTGAACAAGTACGTTTTATGGGTTCAACTTGCATATCCTTTTTGCGGCGTTAAATTCTTTGTAAAGCCACACTTGAATGGATTCTATATATTTAACGAAATGAGAGATTTCACGCAATTGGAAGCGTAATATTTAATTGGAGACTTATTTATTATAAAATAATGCATTCTAATTAGAACAATTCACTAACTATAATCAGATTAATTTAATTAGATGATTCTAATTACATAGATATAGAATAGAATCATAGAAATAGCACAGAATATATTTATTTATTTTATTTAAGTTATGATCATTTCAAATTGTGTTTTCAAATTGAATATACACTCACCTGTACGAAAACCGAGCACCTTAAAATGTTCATGTAATTTAAATTTTTATGTATTGTGTTCTAGAAGACCGATTTTGATGATTTTTTAAGCAATATGTAGCTAAATTATTTGGCTTTTTAATATATCTTTCTAAATTCAAAATTAAAGTTTCCATCTGTCAATTATACGAGGAAAAACAAAATGTTGATATGTTGGTAAATATTTGAAACACCTTGTTAACAAGGCAACGAATTTAAAAAGCACTTTATCATCTAAGGGTGACTGCAACGACGCCCCGTAATCCTGCGGTTAAAACATATCAGCTAGTTTTTATGTATAAAAACAAATTGTTATATTTTAACAGCAGGATTACGGGATGTCGTTGCAGCCACCCTTAGTGTATGTTTTCTCGATAGTTTGTTTTTTTGATTCAACTCAAATAGCCTTGTTTTTTTTTTAAATACTCGCTTTTGAAAAAGACATTAATATTTTTTCGTATTTTTTACATTAAAACCATGCCTTTGCTTTCACAGTGAGCATGCAGATATGTAACTGTTCCCTAAATGTGAGAAAACTTTGCTTATTGGGTTTGTTCCTAGTCAACAGACCTACAAAATAGTGTTTATGATTTATGTATTGTTACTGTCTTTGAAAAATCATCCATACATATACAGGGTGTCCCAGAAATAAGTGCAAATATTTTAACTGGTAGTATAGTTCAACCCCAGAAACACGCCTATGAGCTTTTTTTCGCGAAATAAAAATTTTGAAAATTCGGAATTTTTTAAAAAAAAAATTAAAATTTTTTTAGTTTTTATTTAAAAAACATAATTTCTTGATAATATGGCAACATAGGTAGTCGATTAAATTTACAAGAAAGAAAATCCAGAAAAGATCCAGTGTTCTCAAAATTTAAGCAAAAAATCAATTTTTTTGGAAATTTTCAAAAGTAAGTAATTTTCACAAGTAAAGTATAACTCCGTTATTTTGGACTTATTCGAAAAACGATAAAGAGAAAATATGTTTCTTTTATCGAGATCTACCACCCCTTAAAATATTTGCACTTATTTCTGGGACACCCTGTATAAAAGCTCAAAGGGGTTTTTTTGTCACATCCATTCCGCCGAAACCGCTTCACCAATCTTGATGATTCTTATTTTTAAATGAAAAGTATATATGTCTAGATTTGTTATGGAGTATTTTTATATTGTTTAATTGCTATTTCTTTGTGCAAAACGACTAAATACTAAAACATACCTGAAAAATACCTACACACAATACCTCCAGAAATAAATTATTTGTCATTGTCAGTGGTGTGTCAGTTAGATTATATCATAGATAAATGCAACAAGTTTAGATTGGAAAGCCCGTAAAAATTTTAGGTTGCGAAATTATTTTGGGTCGCGACCGTTATACGCGATCTGGCGCTGCTATAGCGGTCGCTAAGAACAACGGCAAACAAAAACATAAATAATTTTCTCTTGTCAAAGTCAGAATCTTCAAAAATCATAATAATCTTTCAAAATCTAAACCGCTCTCATTAAAGAAATTCCGAAAAGTGTTTATAGCGTCCATTCTCAAAGTAATTATTGCTATCTTGTGAGTTTAATTCAAGTTTTATTTACTCCAACCGGTAATAATTGTGAAAAAGTGGCATTAAAAAACTTAAAAGCTGTGCTGTGAACTGTGAAGTGCAAAAACCATCGTGGATCGTGGCATAACGTCGGTTTCCAATGTTTCATATTTATTTCATATATGCGTCCTTATATAAAATAAAGTTTCTTGTATGCAACCCACTGTATTTTATTTATAAAATTAAACGAAAACAATAATAAATTTGAATAAACAATATTTGGCGATATAATTCCGGAAAAAGCCGAACCGCTCCGAAATTTTCAAAAGTTTTGGGTCGCGACCGTTGCAAGAATAGCGCCAAATAGTGTTTACATTGTCCTTATGGGCACTTTCCAATCTAAACTTGTTTCATTTATCTATGAATTATATATCAAGTTTTTAGATATTTTAGGGGTCAGTTAATTCCGTCAGTTTTAGATACATAAATATTAGCACAAATGTTCGTTTAAATGACATTAGTGATTATTGAATTAGCTACGCGAAGCGATTTTTGGAAATTCATCCCCTTAGAGTGTAAAATTCTGGTCTAGATCATCTGTTATCTGGTCTAGAAGAATGAAATTCTACAGATAGAATTAAGAAGAGATTTTTTAAATTCATCAACCAAATGGGTAAAGTTAGTAAAAATTTATATAAACCTTCTCTGGATTATACACATAAAAATTTGCACAAAGGAAAATTTAAAAGACATGAGTTAATTATTAGCGAATTTATGAAATCCATACCCTTAGGGAGTAGAATAGGGAGTGAGAGTTTGCTGTACGAAAATGCATTACTATAGCATCTAGAAGTATACAATTTTATACAAGGGATTATTTAGTGACATCAATAATATGAACGAAATATTTCTTTTTCAAACCATCCTTCTAGGAATAAAAAATAACGTATAAAGAGAATATTAATGCTCTTGAAAAATAAAAATAAATCAGGGGAGTATATCAAGAAAAGTGACAATTGAAAACTTCAAATATTCAATTGAAAACTTGTAATATAATAATATTAACTGTAATATAAAGTAAAATTTAAGAAAATCATCAAAAAGAAATTGAATAAATAGCTTTGACATATTATGTCAAAGTTATTTATTTTAGTAATACAGTTTATTTGGGACCATAAGGATTCTATGCATAGAGGGTAAATAGTCATTTCACTATTTATTATTTTCGAGAGATTTTCTTTTTTCGGATTTTGGAAAAATTGGACTTTGGTTCGAGTTCTAAAACATTAGGATTTTTTTAAATACATGATAATATTTAAAGAGAATAAAAATGCTCTTGAAATTAGCCTATTGATGGCTCTTTATAAATTTTAAGTAAAAAATGTGTAATAAGTCAAAAATAACAAAATCGATTTTTTTAAAGGATATACAGGGCGAGTCTTAAATAAGTGCAAATGTTTTTAGCGGTAGTATATTTTGACTCCAGAAACACGACTATCACCCCAGCAACACAATTTTTTTCTCCAATTTTTTTTGAAAAATGGGAATTTTTTGAAAAATTTTTTTTTTTAGTTTTTAGTTAAAATCCATAATTTCTTGATAATACGGCAACATAGGTAGTAGATAAAATTTATCAGACAGAAAAGCCCAAAAAGATCCAGTGGTTCTCAAAAATTAAGCAGAAAATATTTTTTTGGAAATTTTTAAAGTAACATAACTCGATTACTTTGGAGTTATTTGAAAAACGGTTAAATAAATTTTTTTATCGAGATCTACCATCTTTGAAAATATTTGCACTTATTCAAGACTCGCCTTGTATAATACCCAGAAAATCCGAAAATCCACAATTGCAAACTTTCATATGAAATTCGAATAGCTCTAAAACTGTTAAAATCATAGTATAAATAGTGGATTTTTGTAAGGTTCACTAGCTCTATCTATAGGTAAACAATCATTTAAATCAAGGCATGAACGATTCGAGGTGTAACGCGAACGTAGTCGCGGGAAAAAGCTAGTATTATTAATATCTGTTGGGCAGTTAGACTAGCTGATATGGTTTAAGTCCAAAAGTTGATCTCTACCATGATCAATTCAAGCAGCAATAGCCGATACTTCAGAAATTAAAATAATTTCTACTCAAGTAAACGTCGATAAACAATAGTAATATGACTTTTCAATAACAGTGACATTAAAAACAATAAACATTATTTTTTAAGTGTGTTGAAGAATACACAAAATTAAGGCTAAAACTGCTTTAAATTGTTATCTTATTCAAAAGCGAATATCTCCAACAAAAATAAAGCTATGAATAAAAAAAACTATCGAGAAAAGACTTACCTAGATGATAAAAAATATTTTTAAATTCCTTGCTTTGTCAACATATTCCACAGGGTGTTTCAAACTTTTACCAAAATATCAACATTCTGTTTTCCCTCGTATACCTATAATTGACAGATGGAAACTTTTATTTTTAATTTAGAAAGAGATAAAGAAAAGTCAAATAATTTAGCTACAAACTGCTAAAATATCATCAAAATCGGCCCACTAGAACAAAATATACACGGAAAAAAAACTAAACTGGCTTAAAGATTATTAATCTTGAACCAACGATATGCTAGTTTCCCCATTCCGCAAATCTAGTTATACTTCTTTTCAAGTTAATCTTATCCTTAGAAGCTAAGAAAATTTATCTTTTATTTAAGATTTACCTAGTATTGAAATTAAGATTATAACTACACTCCAGACAATTCTAGATAAAATCTTGTTTCGAGTACTACTTATACTTATTTGTAAATTAGCAAATTATGGCATTAAGTATAGAAATTCTTTGTGTACATGTAATAATTACTTTGTTCTGAAATAAAGCTTCTTCTTACTCTTAGGTTAGTTACTATCGTTACAAGAGTTTGCTAGACTTAAAAAGAGATTAGTAAGTTTTGCATATAAAATACCATTTTCTAAAAAAGTTTATTTAATCTTTATTGAACTTTACTTTTTATTGTTTCAAATACCTTTTGTCCTACTTTAAGTATACGAGCCCTAACAACTAAATGTTCGGACAAACAAAAATTTATTAAAACATTTTATTTTCATTGACTGAATGATTTACATTTAAGAAATACATTAAACATATATTAAAATCTAACATTTCTAATGAGTATTTAAATAGTTTAGTTTCTTATAAACATTAAAATAAACTGCAGGCCAATAAATAAATAAAAAGATTGCACAATATAGTGACAACTAAATGTTCGGACACTTTAATAAATAACTGTTCTAATATGGCGTTACATCGGCATGAACTTTTGCAACCACTGCAAGCCTGTTTGGCATTGTTTTTATTAATGATTGACATACGCCAGAGTAAAAATTTTGCCATAATTCACTTAATATCATCGTCAAATAGGCAACGGTTTCTTGGGGATCGTGGCACAATTTTTGTTTTGTTTTATGCCACATGTCTCGATAACATTAAGGTTCGGACTGTGCGAAGGCCATGAGGGAACCTTGATGTTTATGTCCCTAAACCATTTTTTAGTAGTTTCATGCCCCGCCATCCTGTTGAAATGTTAAATTATTGTCCTGGTCTTTACCAGAACAATTGGTTACAAGGACCTTTGTCCTTCCCACTTGACACAAGAATATTTTTCAAAAAATTTTAATTTTTTGACGCATCAATTATGCCTTCTACAATCTCATACTTTTCTGGGCCTATTTTGGACATACTCCTTCAAATCATAATGTCTTTAGGAAATTTCACTGTCCTCTTTTGAGGCAATCTTTATCAAATAGACACTCTAGCGGTGTTAATTATATCGATATTAAGGTGGCTCATGTGCACATGTAATTCGTGCACTTGCCATTTGCGATTGGAATTATTAGCGTCGGATTGGGAAATAATTAAATATTTTACCTTAATGTAATTTTTGTAGTTTGTAACATCAGAAATTCCAATCCGAGGGTGATAATTCTAATCGCAAATTGCAAGTTCAAGGATTACATCTGCACGCATGCATGATCTTTATGAAAGATGGACAGTGGAATTTCCTAAAGACATTATGCTTTTAGAGTTTATATCCGCGGTGGGTCTAAGAAGGTATGAGGTGGCAGAAAGGCACAACTAATGTGTCAAAATATCAAGAAATTTTGAAAAACAGTTTTGTGCCAAGGATATGAATTTTATATTTCAACAGGATGGCGGGGCATGCCATATGGCTAAAACTACTAAAAAATGGTTTAGGGACATGAACATCAAGGTCCCCACATGGCCTTCGCACAGTCCGGACCTTAATGTTATCGAGTCATGTGGCATAAAACAAAACAAAAATTGTGCCACAATCCCCAAGAAACCGTTACCCATTTGACGATGATATTAAGTGAATTATGGCAAAATTTTTACTCTGGCGTATGCCAATCATTAATAAAAACAATGCCAAACAGACATGCAGTGGTTTCAAAAGTTCATGCTGATGTAACGCCATATTAGAACAGTTATTTTTTAAAGTGTACGAACATTTAGTAGTCACGATATTGTGCAATATTTTTGTTTATTTATTGACCTACAGTTTATTTTAATGTTTATAGAAACTAAACTATTTAAATACTCATTAGAAATGTTAGATTTTAATATATTTTTAATGTATTTCTTAAACGTAAATAATTCAGTTAATGAAAATAAAGGTTTTTAAAAAATTTTTGTTTTTCCGAACATTTAGTTGTTAGGGCTCGTATAGTGATTTCTAATCGAGTATATCGTAATGTCTAATGACTAGTTTATAAAGCTTTTGTTATCGTTTGTGCTTGTGATATGTGAAAATGGAGGATCTTCTTCAGGTATGGGAGATGACGCGGATTTGATCCCAAAACTTCAAGATAGGTTTAGCAATAATCCTACATTATTTGATGGCATTGGTTGGAGGTTAGGGGGGATTCCATTTTAATATGCATTATTTCGGAACCGAACAAACCCGATTTTAGGATAAACTAGTTTTTCCTAGGCCGAATATTAAGCGGGTTCGAAAAACTATATACATAGCTTTCACAAAATTCGGTAACGTGTTGTAATGCTTTCGATGGTTCGGGTTCGATCTTGTTAGAAACTCTTGTTTTGGTAAAATTTTTTCCTTATCTAAAATCTTTAAGCGCGGCATGATAGTTTTTCAAACCTGCGTCTCTTTGGATACCCCGATTTCGCCTAGCAAAAATTAGTTTATCCTAAAATCGAGTATGATCGGTAACATACATGAATATAATAGAGTTGGGACATGCTAAAAATTTTAATTTCCATTTACAGTAGGTATGGAATATTGAAATATCACCAGAATAACCCCGAATATGGTTAATACTTTTTAAATTATATTAGCCAAACATCACCTACCAAATTATATGCTTTTCGTAATAAGAAAATACAATAAAACTGTGTAATTTCCCAATATAGGTAGATATTGAACAGCGGCATCGCTAATTAAAAACGAGAAACGATAATAAAAATTAGTAAAACATAATTGAATCATTCCAAACGCGTACATACCTAGTTTACCACCAGTGTATAAGAAATAATGCATATTAAAATGGAATCTCCCTAACCTCCAACCAATATCATCAAATAATGTAGGATTATTGCTAAACTTACCTTGAAATTTTGGGATCAAATCCGACATCTCCCATGCCTGAAGAAGGTCCTCCATTTTCACATATCACAAACACAAACGATAACAAAAAAACTTTATAAACTACCCGGCTAGTCGGCGCGTCTCGTGTCGCACCAATGAAATGAAGGTAGGAATCAGGAATGCACGTTGCGTTGTTGTTGTTGGGGATGATTACTTAATAGCTGACTTCGGGTTTCTCTTATTACCGATTCTGAACCGTCCTAGAACTGTGATGCGTATGCGCAGAAGGAAATATGGAGACATTATTTCATTTGCGCATGCGCTGCAGAGCTCTAGGACGGTTCAGAATCGGTAATAACAAGAACCCGAACAAAGCTATTATAAGAATAGTAACTCTTGGAAATGGGGTGTTATTCTCGCGCCGAGAATAATGTGCTTATTTAAAGTATACACCGATTTCAAGTAAAAGTTTTAAACAAGTTAAGAATACTTATTATATAAAAGTATTTATACTTCATTTAATAATAGTTTCTTCTTTGCTAAAGGATTTATTCACTTGATAGTAATATAAGTTTTTCTAAAATATAAGTAATTTTATTCTTTTTTTTAGATTTAAAATTACTTAAAATGACTATAACTATATTTAAAAAGTAAGTGTAAAAGTAAAATAGATCCAAATATTTGTTGTACTCATGGAAAGAATACTATCCTTAAAGAAAGTGTAAAATTTTAAGTGTATGCTTGTTCTTGAAAACAGAAATGATTTTTTTCCGTGTATTAGACTTTAAAATACATGAAAATTTTAAAGTGCCCGTTTTTTATGCACGGTGAGTGTATTAGCTCAAAAATTGCCGATAAATTGTAAATATTCTCGGTTACGCGCTACTTAAAACAACACAAAATTTTATGGTTGAAGACTTAAAATCGGCCATTATTTTTAATGTCAGAAAATTAATTAAAAATCTACATTTTTTTTCTAATAATCATATGGGAATTATCCGTAGTTAAATATTTTTCTATAGTTGCTTAAAAACTTATTAACTAGCTGATGCATGCGACTCTGTTCTTAGATTTATATTTTCCACGTGTCGTAATAATTAACAGATGTCTATACTGGGTGCGTCTAAAAAGCGGCTCACCCCTATAACTTTTTTATTTTTTTAGTTAACAAAACGAAATTTGGTATGTTAGTATATGATATAAATTAGGACTGATTGGCGTATTCAATTGTTTTCGGTCACTTCCTGTTTCACCGGAATTGACTACAACTTTTGATTTTTGAATGGCACCCTCGGTATTTTTCTACTTTATTCGCTAGAAAATAACACTCAAGAATTAAATGACATATAATATGTCAACTTTTGAGATTTTCGCATATGGTTTATTTGAAATTATAATTTGCGGTTCGTAACGAAAATTTGACTCGAAATACCAAGTGTATGGTATCAAATTATTCGTAAAAAAATGCTTTTTCCAAATATGCTAATGAGCCACCCTCGTTCCATTTGAAAAAATTGAGATATGATTGAAAATACGATTTGAGCATTTTCTAACTGGCCAGGAGAAGACCCTAAAAACATGAGACGATCAAATCTATTTTTCCAAGGCTCCTTGATTAAGAATTAGCTTTTTTAACATAGAAATTCTAGATTGAATTATAAAATACAATTTTTTATTAAGCGAGAATGTCAAAAGTTGACATATGATATGTCATTCTATTCAGAATGTCATTTTCTATCGAATAAAGTAAAAAAATACCGAGGTTGTCATTTAAAAATCAAAAGTTGTAGTCATTTCCAGTGAAACAGGAAGTGACCAAACACAATTTTGTGTATGTCAATTAATCTTAATTTATCATATATATCAGTCATATACTAAAATATCAATTCTCGTTTTTTTATCTGAAAAAATAAAAATATTATAGGGGTGAGCCACTTTTGAGACTCACCCGGTATTTTCAATGCAAGTTAGCAATTGATGAATTTGCATTGAAGTTGCACCCCTCTCTAGGCATTCATAAAGTAGCATAAATCGCCTGTTTTGTATCGAGGTTCGCGGGTTCAAATTTCGATGGGAATGACAGGGAATGACCTATTTTTTAATTTCATTTCGCCAATAATTTTCTCCAACCATTTAAATTTTGATAAACTTCGAAACACTCTGCAACCCTGCCAAGACGCCAAGACCACGACAAGCACCACTTCTTATCTGCCAGACCAAGATGAAGATCAAGGCGAGTCTTGGTCTTGTATTTTCTCATATCACTAGCGGTGGGTTCATTTAAAAAAAACAATTCTTGTTTTTTCGCCACTGAAAGAAAACCTACAAAATAAAATCGTTATTTTTTGTAAACACTATTTTCTTGAATACAATATACAAACGGAAACCTCCAGTTTAGCAGTGATTTTTTACTAGTAAAACAAATTTACGAATCCGACAAAAAGTTAGTTTACTTAGTTTCAAGAGACGTATCTCCTCCCATTGCCAGAAGCAAAAAAAAAATAATAACACAACTGTTCAAAAACTCTTTAGTTTTTCGTATTACGTCTATTATTAACAGTCGACATTCTGTTAGAATGACATTTCATGAAGTTATATTCCTTTCTAAGTTTCCAAAATACCTAGAACCAGACTTACACAAATACAAAATAATATAAAAACCAACAGAATAAAGTTAATAACTAATCTTATAGCCACAAACTGTATAGCATATTACAAAATACATTATTATAGAATTTATCAGTAGGAAGCTATAGATACTAGATACCTAGATACTAATTGCTATAATAAAATTCGAACTATAATATAATTTCGAACTGTAAAAACATGAGAACGTAAACTAATTTAAGTCGTAGCCTTCGCCAATTTGTCAAGAAAATGCTGAATGCTGATTTGGAACTTAATTGTAAACTGTAAATAAAACGTGATTAGGCTGAACCTAGAAGCATTTATATATTTTGTTCATTATGTTGTTCTACATTCCCTTGAAGTAAACTTTAACGAATAAATCAAAATAAAAGAATCAAATTTTTATTTTGAAATCTTATCTATTTTTTTTACTTTAATTTTGTGGCTACATTATCGAATTTTTCTTGGCCTAGAGACCTTATTTGGACTAATAGAAATCAAATAAATGTTAAATCAATATCATCATTATTTTCAGTTTATTCAATCATTTCCAATTATGGTGTAGCCTCCTTCACTTAGATACGCTCTTTGTAGTTTTGTCACAAATTAGGTAATTTGTGGTTTTGTTGTCTATTGTTGACTATGCGGGCCCAAGTTATCCCTGCTAATTTTCTAATATCATGGTCCCATCTCAGGTTCGGTCTTCTTCTAGATGTCTTAATTCCTTGTGGCTACCATGCTGTAATTTGTGTGGTCCATCTGTTGTCCGTTCTTCTTGCCAGGTATCCCGCCCATTGCCATTTGAGGGATTTGACTCTGTAGATGACATCTATTACCTGGATTTTTTGTCGTATCCATTCTATACTTTTACAGTCTCTCTTGGTTATTCCCAGCATATTTCGTTCCATTGAGCGTTGTGCGGCCTGCAGTTTCCTTATGATATCCGCTTTAAGTATCCCGATTTCGCATGCATAGGTCTTGACAGGTTGTACACTTTGGTCGTATGTTTTCTTCTTTAGATAAAGTGGCATTCTAGATATGAATGTGATTGAGTTTTTTTCCATAAGTACTCCATGCTAATTTAATTCTTCTGTTGATTTCTGGTAGTAGAGATCCCGAGTTGTGTATCAGTTGTCCAAAATATATGTAGTATAATCTTCGACTATATCCAGTGTTGTGTTATTTATTAGAATGTATTTTCTCTTCGGTAGTTCGTTGTACAGGGTGGGTCAAATTCGACGCTTTTAAATGGAAATACCCTTTTCTATAGGAGATAGACGAAAACTAATATCGGTGTCTGGAGCTCATTTTTTGTCAAAAACATGATAGTGAAAACCGCATATCGATATCTGTTACCGTTTCGGAGTTACGGGGAGTTTTTCAAAAATATGCACTTTTAACAAATCGCTGTAACTTTTTTGTTATGGAAAATTTTGTATTTTTATGAAAACATTTCCAAAGCACCTTTTTACGTAGAATTTAATGGTTTAAGTATAATTTTTTTTAAATTAATAATTTAAGAATTATCATCAGAAAATTTTATTTTTTATATGGGACACCCTGTATATTTTTAATTTATTGAAAATAATTTAAAATTACCTTTCTAAAAATATAACACACTTGATATTTTGCTCGATTCCTCTTCGAGATATAGAATCTATAAAAATTCGCCCGCTTTAAATGAGTAGGCTTTGAACGGCACCGGCTGTAATGCAAAAAAATCTAGCTGTGAGCATCAATTAAAACCAAAATAATATTTGCTATGAGAGATGCAGAATTTTATAACTATTTAAAATATAATTAATCAACATCAAAACATTTAAACTATATCTAATAACAAGAAAAATAAGTAGCAAACCAAGACATGAGATTTTGCTATAGGTGTTCGACATAACGACCGTTTTCTGTTATGGACAGACGGGGCAGTTTTTGAACATTTCTCGCGGAATTCCTTAACTCAGTGGGGGTGAAAGATACCCTCTCATAACTGCTAAGTATTTCTAATTCTTATCTAGATTATACGGAAGAATAAGGAACCTTTATTTTTCCGCAAATATATCGATAGGATTAGATCCATGGGCACTAAGTCAGGCGGCCTCGACGGCCAACGGCTGGAATCTTGGTTGGCTATTCAATTATTCTTGAAATTGGATGCAAAAATTTGCTGATAACTTCATCGATCAGAGGCGGTGCGTCGTCTTGCTGGAAAAATATGTTTTCGAGTTCCATTAAGGGCATATCATCAATAAAGGGCCCAAAGCCTACTAGTTAAAAGTGGCGAACTTTTAAAAATTCTGTATTTCGAAGGGGATTATAACAAAATATCAAGTGTGCTATATTTTTGGAAAGGTAATTTTAAATTCTTTTCAGTCAATTAAAAATATAGAGGGTGTCCCAAATAAAAAATCAATTTTTCTGTTGATAACTTTTCAATTATTAATTTTAAAAAAATTATACTTAAACCATTAAATTCTAGGTAAAAAGGTGCGTTGGAAATGTTTTTATAGAAATACAAAATTTTCGATAGCAAAAAAGTTACAGCGATTTGTTAAAAATGCACATTTTTGAAAAACACCCCGTAACTCCGAAACGGTAACAGATATTGATGTGCGGTTTTCACCATCATGTTTTTGATGAAAATTGAGCTCCAGACACCGATATTAGTTTTCGTCTATCTCCTATAGAAAAGGGTGTTTCCATTTAAAAGCGTCGAATTTGACCCACCCTGTACATTAGTTTAGTTTTTATTAAATTAATTTTGAGACCCACTTCGTTGCTGGCTGTATTTAGTTCATTGATTTGTGCTTGTAGTACCTCAGGACTGTTGGCAATTAGGATTATGTCATCAGCCAATCTAAGATGGTTAAGATATTCCCCATCTATTTTTAATCCTTTGTCGGTCCAGTCCAGTTGATGGAAGAGTTCTTCTAGTATTGCTGTAAGCAGCTTTGGGGATATCGTGTCTCCCTGTCTTACTCCTTTGCCAGTTAGGAACTCTGTAGTTGTTTTATATATCATTACTCTTGCTTTGGCTGCTTTGTATATTTTGGCGAGAGTTTCTATATAAGACCTATAAATATCATGTTTCGCTAGGGCTTTTATTACTGCGTTAGGATATATCTTTACAATCTTCCTATTGTAAAATTTTATCGATACGCTTTTTTTGTGTTCTGGAATTGTCCATGTATGTTCTGTTTGTAATTTTAATGACTTAAATTTTTTGAAAGTCCACAAAGTTATCGCCCAATCGCACTGCTGAGCACAATCTACAAGCTTCTGGAGAGACTAATCTACAACAGAGTAAGCCCAAAGATAATAGAGAGTATACCGATTGAACAGGCTGGCTTTCGTCCTGGACGTAGCTGCGTGGATCAGGTTCTGTCCCTAACAACTTACATCGAAGCAGGATTTCAACGCCAAGAAAAAACAACAGCTACTTTTATTGACTTGACCGCGGCGTACGATACAGTTTGGAGACAGGGACTGATCTGTAAGCTAGCTAAAGAAATCCCCTGCCGAAGGGGATGGGATGCGTCGACCAGGCTGACGGTCAGCCTGGTCGACGATATGCTCCGAAATAGACTCTTTCAGGTAAAACTGGGAGAGAAAGAGAGCAAAAAGATGAAACTTAATAATGGATTGCCACAAGGTTCTGTCTTAGCTCCATTGCTGTTTAATTTATATATCGCTGATATGCCTGCTACTTCAGCTAGAAAATTTGGGTATGCGGACGATTGGGCGATAGACAAGACACAAAAACCTCGAGGAGACAGAGGCTGTTCTTGCGGAAGACCTGTATTCCCTGGGAAACTACTTCCGCCAGTGGAGGTTGCAACAGAGCGCGGTAAAGACGGAAGTTAGTTGTTTCCATCTTAATAATAAATTAGCAAACCAAGAACTTAAAATAAGGTTTGAAGGTAACTGGCTGTCCCACAACAACACCCCAAAATATTTAGGCATTACACTAGATAGGACCTTGTCCTTTAAGAAGCACCTCACACAAACTGCAGCTAAGCTCAACACTCGGAATAATATCCTCCATAAATTATACGGCACCACGTGGGGGTCATCCGCGAGTACCTTGCGCTTCTCTGCGGTGGGTTTGGTTTACTCTACTGCTGAGTACTGTGCCCCGGTGTGGCTCAATAGTTCTCACACAGGAAAGGTGGACGTCCATTTGAACAACACAATGCGTATTATATCAGGAACAATAAAATCAACTCCCACCCAATGGCTTCCACCCAATGGCTAAGTAATATTCCTCCACCACATATACGCAGGCAGTATGCACTTTTTAGATAATACACTAAAATTACTAACATGCCGCAACTGCCGATACATTTGGATGTCCATGACCTGGATAGGAACAGACTTCGTTCAAGACGTCCAACATTAACAACCGCAAGCAGCTTACTCCGGGACGGTTTTAAATTAACGAAGTCATGGATTAGGGAATGGGAATCAGAGTTACCAGACCACGCCGGGAACATGCCGGCTATAACTCAGAACCCACCAGGCTTTGTCATGCCACGTAAAACATGGTCTGCTTTAAACCGGATAAGGACAAATCATGGGAGGTGTGCCGATTCTATGTTTAAATGGGGAAAGTCAGCTTCCCCAGAATGCGACTGCAACACCTGCAGACAAACTATCCGGCACATAGTAGAAGCATGCCCGTTAAGATCCTATTCCGGTCCCTTTGATGATTTCCTGGAAGCTACAGACAGTGTAGTCGAATACATCCGTAATTTAGATGTTTGTTTGTAATACTTGTTATATGTATATTCGTTTGTACATTTTAGACTCTGGTCAGACTATTATTATTGTTTGCACACATATTTGTTTCCTGCTCTTTACTTCTACAGTGATTGTAATTCCATGTTTTGTTGTGATGTTTAGCCATACGATAGATAGATAGATAGATAGTCTATGAATGGTATGGCTAGTGGAAGATCGTCTTCTATTGTTCGGCTGATAAATGTTAAATATGTATAAATATTCTTAAGAAAATTATAGTAAAGCTTTCAGTTAACGTCTTTTTACTGCCAGGGCTAATCTGGAGGGGCCTACTTTGTTTACGCGGAATCCGAATTGCGGTCCTCGGCCATATCATGGTCAATGGCCTATCGACTTGGCAAGTGTCTATCTAAATCAACTCTTATTCGCGAGATATCCGATATCATCCGGCCTTGAACCGGCGTGAATGAGCAGTGTGTGTCAATAGATTTTACACTTTTGCCTTTACTGGACAACAGCACGATACAGAGTTTCGAACCGGTCACCCGTCCATCCACTAGTATCGCCTTACGTCGCTTAACTTCGATGTCCTAATGGGAACCGGTGTTTTGACGGAGCTGGGCCGTTGCCCTTAAGAAAATTAGCTTTATCGATAGTATTATTGATATATGGAATTTTCTGATGTGTTATGTACCATGCTTATAATATGGTATTGTAAAAATTACTTTATATCGTAATATACTTAGGTATATAAAATATTCTCTTGCCGCTATATTCTTCAGTATCATAACTTTCAATTTTAGAACGGTGGGAATAGTAGGTAAAACAAGAAAACCATGTTAATGAATTCGGTGTTGATTTATGAGGAATATCTTACAAATTATGCATTTTCTAATGTAGGTACATAGTTTCTCTGGTTGCTGCATATTTACTTATCCATTGCGAAAATCGGTAGTGCGCGGAATGTTAAGGTAATCCGTTTCTTGATAATTGATAAATAATTTCGTAAGCGAAGGTTTTCCGTGTGCAATTTAGTTTTGTTAACATGTTCGAGTTATTTAATATTTATTTAACATCGGAGTAACAGAACGTACATAAGGAACAAATGTTTCTACTTTTAATGTTTAAAGATATTTTTATATACTATTTGTGTTTTCTGTCAATGAGCAGTACACTAAAATTAAGTGGTGTATATTTATTTTACAACATTTAAAGCTTTTTGATGTCTTTAACTGGCCAAAGTGTTAATTAAGTAGTATATTTATATAAGTAAGTATACATTGGGGATTCCTTATCAAAAAATATGAAAAAGTTCTTATAAATACGGGTGGAGTTACGGATGGAAGATGGAAGTTACAGGATGAATAAAACTTTTACTGTAGGTTACCTAGATATTCACACTTGCAGCAGATCAAGTTGCGCAGTTTTTTAATGTGCTGCGCAACAAAAGTAGCTATGCCTGATACTACCTTAAAATTGTTTTGTATGTGTGGTGTTTTTCTTGAAAAAAAAATTTAGATGTGCGAATGTGCGTAGTATCGTTGGTTTGTATTTTTAAGTACCTAATAGTACTACATAGCAATCGGCTAAGCCAGCTCACTCAATCTACCTATACTACGTACATATTTTAACTAATTAAAAGGTACAGTTACAGCCAAATGTTTTAGGGCAGTTTTGGTTGTGAAGCTCATTAAAGAACATAGAATTTAAATTTAAAATGACACATTTTTATAACCTTACTGTCCTAAAACTTATAGCTGTAACCGTACCTAATATTATTTATTATAACTTGCGTTTGTAAAATAAGACTTATTAGACTGACTTGTAACTTTAGTATAGGTTGTTTTAAGCGTTAATGTTTTTGTTTATTTTTTATTTGCAGTTTAAAAATTTGTAACTTAATAAAAACCAGTTTTACCTAAGGAAAATGTATATTATTGTGGGAGAGAGCGTAGATCTTGTCTGTCTTTAATATAGTAACTTGGTGGTAAAATCGCAACGTTTAGGATACATATAGGAATCTATCTAGGTATAATATTCATATGAAGTTTTGTTCTTAAAATTGACCCCTTAAATATTTAAATTCGTTTAATAAACACCCTGTATACATATATCATGCTTGTGTGTTTTTTGGAATTTTTTGGAATTATTTGGAATTATTTGGAATTATTTGGAATCTTTTGGAATTTTTTGGAACTTTTTGGAATTTTTTGGAATTTTTTGGAATTTTTTGGAATTTTTTGGAATTTTTTGAGAAAAAAATCCATTTGGTGTACACGATTCGAGCAGCGGTTTACCTCTCGACCAATACTTATATACCTACTCTTTTAGAAAATAGCACACTTGTAGGGGTTGAGGCCCTTTTTACACTTCTGTATACTATGTATATTTTATAAAGTTCTCATGCTAGAAATGACCTATAGTTTTCTATCGTATAAAATGTAATATTATATTGTCATTATGCACTCAATTTTACACTTATTTCTACCCTTTTATCTTGACTTTTGGGTAGGTGTGTTCTTCCTAGAGGACCAGCCGTTAATGATAATTTTAATGTGTTATATTTTTATTGCAATTGTGTAATCAATTTTTGTCATAGTGAATAACGAATTAAAAAATTGTGGACAATCATACCATAATAATTCCTTTAGACATCTTCGTATATAACGTATCCTTGATTATAAAACTATTTCGCTGTACATTATTTATTTACATAATAATATACTTATCTACTTGTGGTTGAAATTGTTAATACATACTATTATGACTCATGTTTTGGACATGACATATTTACAATCATTAGTTTTGATTTTGGTATTATTATAGTCAATATAGTACCAAAATGATGACAACAGTGTGTAATGGTAATGTGTAATGGTATTTTTATAAATAAATCTGAACTCGAGACGTTTTTTTAATTATCTTCTAATTATATTCTAAATCTAAAAGAAAGAAAATAATTGTTATCTATCTTCAATAAGCCCCATATACATTCCGCGTTCGTTATTAAAACCATAATGTTTGAAGTTTCAGCTGCTGATGATCCACGCGTCCAGTGCAAAAGTGTTTTGAGTTATTTACTTTAGTAGTTTTAGTATTTAGCAGTTGTTCCTACATAAGAAAGAAAAGCAATAACAATTAGCCTAAAAAACATTATTTCACCACAATACACCAAAAGACTTTTTTATGTAATTAGGCATTACTAGCTTTAAAGCTATTACTTTAGTGTTAAAAGTGTTTAGGTGTATTGTGGCGAATTGGTGTTTTATTTTGCTCTTGTGACGGCTCACCCCAGCTCTATTAATAACTACTAAGTATATCGATTTCATTGAACGCTAATGGCTATATTATTTCAAATTAATGAAATGCCATTGTCAATTCTAATCACATGTTTATGATCCAAATTTATTGGAGCGTTAAATTTGTTGATTTTGTATATTGTATTTTTTTTATTTTGACTTAGATTATACAGTTCTGTCTAGTAATTATTACACATATTTCTGTAATAATTCAGGTAAATTTCCCAGATAAACATGGATATTGTTTGCTATAGATGACAATTATGCTTTGGCTATGATGCTCAAAAATTTTACTAAATCAATATGTTTCTTTATATTATTGGTATACAATATAATAAATACATATTTATAGAATATATAGGTACAATATTTGGGACAACTAATGCACAGCTTGGGATATCTACTACCAGAAATCGACAGAAGAATTAAGTTAGCATGGAGTACATATATGGAAAAAACTCAATCATGGACACTTAAAACGGACATCATAAGGAAACTGCAGGTCGTACAACGTGATACAACGCTCAATGGAACGAAATATGCTGGGAATAACCAAGAAAGATCGTAAAAGAATAGGGTGGATACGACAAAAGACCCAGGTAATATATGTCATCCACAGAGTCAAATCCTTCAAATGGCAATGGGCAACATACCTGGCAAGAAGAATGGAAAACAGATGGACCACAAAAATGACAGCAGAAGATTTAAGAGACCTAGAAGACGACCGAACCTGAGATGGGACCATGATATTAGGAAATTAGCAGGGATAATTTGGTCCCGCATAGCCAGCAATAGACAACAATGGACCCAACGACAAAGAGAGTATCTAAATATGTGAGGGAAGCTACTCCATAATTATTGGAAATGGTTGAATAAGCTAAAAATGATGATGATGATTATACCGGGTGCGTCTCAAAAGTGGCTCACCCCTATGACTATTATTTTTTCAGATAAAACAACCAGATTTGGTATGTTAGTATATATGATATAAATTAGGATTGATTGACATATTCAATTGTTTTCGGTCACTTCCGGTTTTACCGGAAATGACTACAACTTTTGATTTTTAAATGACACCCTCGGTATTTTTTTACTTTATTCGATAGAAAATGACACTCTGAATAGAATGACATATCATATGTCAACTTTTGACATTTTCGCATATGGTTTATTTGAAATTGTAATCTGCGGTTCATAACGACAATTTTACTCGAAATACCAAGTGTGTGGTATCAAATTATTCGTAGAAAAATGCCTTTTCCAAATATGCTAATGAGCTACCCTCGTTCCATTTGAAAAAAATTGGGATATGATTTAAAATACGATTTAGGCATCTTTTAACCTGCTAAGACAAGACACTAAAACATTAGATGGATCAAATCTATTTTTCCAAGGCTCCTTGATTAAAAATTAATGTTTTTAATACAACCATGGCACTCTAGATTGAAACCTAAAATACAATTTGTTTTTGAGCGAATATGTCAAAAGTTGATATGTCATTTGATTCAGAGTGTCATTTTCTATCCAATAAAATAAAAAAATACCGAGGGTGCCATTTAAAAATCAAAAGTTGTAGTAATTTCCGGCGAAACAGGAAGTGATCGAAAACAAATGAATACGTCAATCAATCTTAATTTATATCATATACTAACATACCAAATATCGTTTTTTTTATCTGAAAAAATAAAAAAGTTATAGGGGTGAGCTTTTGAGACGCACCTCCATAATTATTTTTTTTTCCAACAGTTTTAATCATTTGTTGATGGAGCTAATATGAATAGCGAAACGTGCGTCTGGTGTTAAAAGTAAAGTGTTTTAGTGTATTGTGTTATTTTTAGTGTTTTATTTTGCAGTTGTAACCAGTTTGCACCAAAGGTTTCAACGCCCAACTGTAATTATAATGGTACTAGTGCAAAATCTATGCAAAAGAGTGGATTACTTTTAAAAACTGAAAGCTACAATATGATTCTTAAGGTGCGTGCACATTGACCAGAGCCGCACTCGCCGCACGAATCGCACTTTTTTTTCTTGTCGCGCACACTGAGCCGTACCGAACGCGCCACATTATTCGCTATTTTGTTTCTTTTTGCCCCTACTAGACCCGTATTTGCCAATCGAATTTCTCATCAGTCGCTTCCGGAGTCCTGTCTGCGGTGATAAGCGTGTTTTTTAATATTTTTCGACAATGAATGACAACGAACAAGAAATAAAATAATTATAAGCTCCTTGCTAATAGAAGAAGAAGAAATCACGAGAAAGAATCGAAAGTTATAGGTTCACAATATTGGCAAAAATCCACATTATTTCCATATTTAATTGAGGATGAACTAAACATTTTTCAATATTTCAATATGAGCCATGAAAAATTTGCGAACTTTCTTAGCATATTGAATTTCTGATCTCCTCTTCGGCTACCTACGCTACGTAGAGTGGAAGGAATTGCGTGACGTCAGCAGCACTAGCCGCATTTACAGAAAATCATTCTGTCCCAACAATGCTGGCCGCATTTTCGTCGATGCGATTCGTCGCGCGGCTCTGGCTAGTGTGCGCACCTTCATTGAAAATAACGCAAACAATATTTTTCTTCGGTCGATGCTGCGCGATGCGGCTCTGGTCAGTGTGCGCGTACCTTTAAAGATAAAACTTCGTTTTCAAATTTTGCTTCCATTCTGACATTCTTCACTTATTCAATTTTTGCAGAAAACAAACCATTTATTTATAATAAACGGTTTACCAAATCCTAATATAAATCATTTGAAAACTATAAAAAAAAACAAAATGCCCAATAATATTTGACCTCATTACTGCTGTATAAATTATATAGATTATAAGTTTTAAATTCAATTTAATAATCGAAATCGAAAGTTTTATTGCAAATAACGCATAATTTAATGGAAACGAGACTTGCTCTCAAATTTCCTACGGATATTTGATAATAATTATTAGTTAAATACTCTAGGCATAAAGCTTTCAGAATTTTGTAAGAATCTAAACATAGCTGTTTTAATTAGTAGATATACGTTGCGAAAAACGAAAATGGCATTGCAGTATGAATATTATTGCAATTAGCATTTTGTAAAATTCGGAATAAGTCTAGCCTTACCATCCGGTGCGTATATATTAGGAGTAATGTTGATTGTAATAAAAAACATAAATTAAATAATTTTGACAAGGATACAAATGTAATTATTTGGATAGGAAGTATACTTTTTCCGCCTTCTCTTACTCATCTCAACAGTAATTGAAAATACAGGGTAGCGCCTCTCATACGCCGCGGAGGCTCCAAGGAGAAACACAGATTGTATTGAAATGAAATTTTGTGAGCATATGTAGGTTAATTCAGAGCATTTTTTAAAAATATAGAGAGTTCTACAGGGTATCCCCCAAAATAGTTACATATCAAAGTTGTGTGTTTTTGTAATGGAACACCCTATATATTAATTGATTATCGGATTCTGGGAGAAAAATAAAGGAGAGTTTTATAAGAGAAGTATATGTAAGGTTATTGACATATTTAACATTTTCTAGAAATAAAGATCAATATTTTAATTACACTAAAAGCTATCTAAATTGGAATTTACCTGGTATGTAGTTAAATTAACTATTGTACTTTAAATCAAATTAATGCCATAATAATTTAAATCAAATAATGATCCAAAAAGCCATACAGGGTGAGACAAAATTAATATTGAACATTGGTCACCTTCAAAAGTATTTTACTCTTTTATTTTAAATGGAACACCCAGTATATTATTCCGATATTCAATGGAGAATTCATGTCTATTCAAAATACTATTAAGGTTGCCTACCCCTCAAACAAAGATTTTCCTAGATGTTTTCATTTACATGATTTGATTTGAGTAGATCTTTATTATTTGATAAAATCTAGTTGGCTGTGATATCTCTAACGTTACTTGAACATAGCTGTCTAATTAGTCCAAATTTAACAACTAGTTATCATTTTGTGTCAGTTAAAACACAAAAAAAAATTCTCAGAAATTTGCTGCTTTTCGAGGTAGAGCTCCACATAATTTATGCCTTTTAAAATGAAGAGATCCTTTTGAAACGACAATAATTTTATGCAGTTAACAGGAAAAGAGGCATTTTGAGCATTCGATTTGATCTAGCTAATTTTTGTCACATAATTATAGGTTTATATTTAGTTTTAATTCTGTAATAATTAAAATATGTTTTAAACGTGTTAAAAATGTTTACTTTTTTAGTATTCATTCGAATTAAAAAAAATCTTTACTAATTAAATTCGTTCCAAAAAACGATACGCCACTGGCCATTAGAACAATCCAAATGCGCCTAGTTGCCGGGGTCGGAAATTCTAGACTTCTCTGTCTCTTCTGTCCTTGTTTGACACATTGGAATGTTTGATACACTACCAACGAGTATTTATGAATGAGATGTTCGGTCTATATTTATAATGTCTTTGGTTGGTTTCTATCAAAGGCTGCTGTTATTGCTAAGGCATTATATAAAACAGTATGATATCGAATTAATGACTTTGTCTTAGGAACAAACAAGTTGCATCCATACACCATAGTTTCAAGCTATTTCAATAAACCTTGGTTTATAAGTTAAACCTCTCTTAAACACCGTGCTAATATTTGTTTTGTTAATAATTCAAACAGAAAAGAATGTAGATAGTTTTAAAATAATTTCTAAATCAATATATTTTTTTTTGATTCCGTTAATTGGTGAGTATTTTTTCCTTTTATAATAATGTTGTTTATACTTCTGAATACTTCATGTCTGGGAATATCGTCACTACAGCAAACATATTCACTCTGCCGCCATCAAAGTTTGCCAACCGCCTTACTTGTTGTTAGATTTGTGGAAACATAATATTCAATATAAACCTTACTCATACTGTATAAAATAGTATATTCCATAAGTAATAATTAAAAAAAGTAACAGAAAACAGTATATAATTTTCGTATAAATTATGACAAAATAACAAGTAAATATTAGTGATTATGGCATCAGGGGGCACTACGGACGGCAAATCGTGCCATTCTTTTCTCGAAGGTATTAGGGGCACTTTTGACTATCCTGTAACTTTCTTGTAGATAGAGCAAGAATATTCATTTTTAGTAAACGTGTGGACATACTATAGCTCGTTAGATTACCAAAATATCTATTAATTACACATCATAGTTTATGAACATAGATAAAAGACTTATAATATAAAATTTATGAATTTCGACATTGGCCCACTGAGAAGGTACTTTTAGATGTGTCACAAACTTCAAATTTTGAATTTTCGTTAACTTGAAGCTTATAATTAAAGGAAGAAATGAAAAATTTCAAAATATTTTTGTGGATTAAATGTTAGCTGTCTGGTCGCAACCAGTAGGTTTAGGTCTCATGTGCCAAGTCATTATACTTATTACAGAAATAAAGATATCTAATATTGATACTAAAAATTTGTAAAAAATTGGTGAAGATCGAGGTGCTTATAGAGAAACTAAATAAAATAAACTGACTTGGTTTTACATGACTCAACTTTTAATAATTGAACAAACTGTTTTTAAAAACTTATTTATTAATTAATTAAATTTAACAGTACAAAATAGATGTTAACTGCTCGAACACAGAGCTCTGACTAACTGAAAACACTGAAAATAAAACAAGTGAACAATAATGCTTATGTTTGCTAAAAGAGAATTAAAGTCTTTTTAATACAGCTTCAATGGAGAATGGTTGTATAACACATGAGATCTCACAATTTTTAATAGTGGAATTTATTTTTTTTAATTAAGAATTGTTGAACATAAGTTAAAGCTTCCTATGTCTCAATTTGAAAATGATGATGGAATAAAAATTGTTATAATAAAATTGAAACTCAATACAGGAGAATATTTGTTAAAAGCAGGGTAGATAGCTGTCACTTAATAGCTAACACAGTATAAGTCCTAGAACAATGTTTTATTCAACCTCCAATCTTCTTCTCTTGCTGGATTGGAACTTTCAAACTCTTCTCTTGCCGGATTGATATACTATACTAGATATATTATACTCTGTGTGTGTATGATATAAAATTGTATAACATTACTTACTTTGTTATATTTCTTTCAGATCCATGGACACGAGATTGGTTTATGGTTGGCAGTCCAGGCAAATTGGCTTTAATTCTCATTTTTTACGTATATTTCTGCACTAAAATTGGGCCTAGGATAATGAAAAATCGAAAACCGTTGCAACTCACCAAAACAATTCAGTTCTATGACATTATTCAAGTTATACTCAACGTCTATTTAGTTTATGAGGTAGGTGGTACTCTAGATAGAAATTTAATAACTCCCTATACGCTATAAGATTTGGCCTGGTCTGCGGATAACATGCAAAACTATGGAAAACTATTTTTTTGTGTGCCGGACCATATAGTAGGCTAACCCTTTGGCGGACTAAGCATGTCCCAGGCGAAATCCGCAGACTTGATCTGTCAAATTAATCTTCGGTACGTGACAGACCAAGTCCGCAGACTAAATCCGCTAGCCAAGTCTGCAGGCCAAATGCCCAGGCCAAATCTTCTGGTGTATGGGGGGACTAATAAATATACTATACAGGGTAGCGCACCTCATCCGCCTCGGTTGATTATACGAAAACGGAAAGATGTAGAAACAAAATATTTTATGGGTCTATGTGGGAAGGCAATGTGCATAATTTAAAATTACTTTGAAATGTACAGGGTGTGTCAGAACTAAGGTCCATACCAAAGTTATTTTTTTTTATGTAACACCCGGTATTTTATTTCATTTTTGGATTCTTGGACATAAAATAAGTCATTTATTATAAGGTTTTAATATGTTTACAAGCTTTAGTTTTTGAGATACTATTTAAAAATATTTAAATATGCATGCTATAATAAAAAAGTTTGTCAACACCATGTTCAGTACTTTTCGGAATTAAGTTTTGTGCAGACTTTCAAGTCAGAGTAATAGACTTCACTAAAAAATTGTATTGCTTCCTTAAATGTATACAGGGGTATCAAAAATTGCTGGTCTATTTTAAATATTTGTTTTACATAAAAACTTCGTTATTTCAAATGCAACACTATGTATTTGTTTTAAATAAGTCGAAGCAGATTTAAATGTTCTTTCAAACTATATCTATTAGGGTTTCCTATACCTATCTATACCTAAACTGAATAAAACGATTTTTCACATTAATTAATTTCACATTAATTGCACATTCATATTAATTTCACATTAACTATTTTTTCGTAAATTAAAGTAAACTCTTATAAATTTAAATAAAGTCCATAAACTAATGTCGATTTTGAGAATAACTACTAACTGTCACTAGCAAATTGCCATGGCGAGACCAGCTATCTTGATTGCCATTTTATTGTAAAATCCCTTTTTATTAAAAATCTGAGACAGATAAGTATAGGAAGTCCTAATATAGGTTTAAAGAGCATTTAAATCTGCCTTGATTTATTTAAAAAATACATAGTGTTGTATTTGAAATAATGATGTTTTTATCTAAAATAAATATTTAAAATAGACCAGCAGTTTTTGATACCCTTATATTATCGAAAGAAATTTCGAAAATCGACAACTATGAAACTATGATCCCCTCCCCGACAAAACAGATACATTGTGAGACGGGAAATTGTAGAGAGAAACAAGTCCTATAACATAGGATACAACATTTTAATGAACAGTGCTTTCCATAAAATCAATAAAATTAAAAATATACGAAATAATATACATGTACTGATTTCTTTCGAAAATCGACAACTATGAAACTATGAACCCTTCCCGGACACAAACGGTATATTGTGAGACAGGAAATTGTAGAGAGAAACAAGCCCTAAAACATAGGATACAATATTTTAATGAACAGTGCTTTCCATAAAATCAATAAAATGAAAAATATACGAAATAATATACATGTACTGATTTCTTTCGAAAATCGACAACTATGAAACTATTATCTCTTCCCCGACACAAACAGTACATTGTGAGACAGGAAATTGTAGAGAGAAACAAGCCCTATAACATAGGATACAACATTTTAATGAGCAGTGCTTTCCATAAATCAATAAAATTAAAAATATACGAAATATTATTCATGTACTGATTTCTTTCTTGATAGTATACATTTAAGGAAGCAATAAAAATTTTTAGTAAAGTTTATTTCTCTGACTTCAAAGTCAGCACAAGAATTAACTCTGAAAGTAGTGTACAGGGTATGGACAAACTTTTTTATTATATCATGCATATTTAAATATCTTTAAATTATCTCAAAAACCAAAGCATTTAAGCATATTAAACCCTTATGATAAATGCCTTATTTTATGCCCAAAGAATCCAAAAATGAAATAAAATATCGGGTGTCCCATAAGAAAAAATATAACTTTGGTATGGATCTTAGTTCTGGCACACCCTGTACATTTTGAAAATAATTTTAAATTATGCACATTGCCTCTCTACATATGCCCACAAAAAAATTTGTTTCTACATCTTTCCGTTTTCCTTTTAATCAACAGAGGCGGATGAGGTGCGCCACCTTGTATAAATATTTTTTTTTAGAATTCAAAAACAAGTTTGATCCTCAAACATTTTTGATTATCGTTGTCTTTTACGTTAAAGTATAATGTATAATAATATGTAAGCTTTAAATAATCAGAAATTACTTTATTTTCGAGACATTTTATATTAAACAATACATTTTATATACATCCTTATAACTTAAATTCATTAGTTATCTAAGATAGAGTAAATTATTGTGTTATTAGATATACAGGGTGTCCCAGGCTGAGCGTGCATTAGAAGTTTCTAGAGAACTACAATATCTAGATCGGAGATTTCTTGCACATCATTGTTTTATAACGAGATCTATCGATTAAAAATATTTTCAATATGGCGGCACAAGTTAATAACAACTTTCTTATTTTAAATGGGTGCCCCCATTTTTTATTACTTACTTAAATTTTTTGTAAAATTTTATGAATTTTGATATTAAATACTCTATATCTAACATTGACCGTTTTTGGGGAAAAATATTTAAAATTATTGGACGAAAAAAACTACCTGTCAAAAAAATTTGTATAGCCTAAAAGTCAAATTTAGTTATTACCACAGTCACTGTGAGATAAAGAGAAAACATGTAGCTATCTATTTCTAAAATTAAATTATTCAAATGTGATATAATAATGGCGGCAGCTGTCATGGAATTGAGCGATTAAAAAATTATCATAAATCATCTTTTTTTTTCAAATGGAAACCCACTTTTTTTTATTTTGCTAATGAAAAGGTTTATTAATTCGTTACTTTTTAACTATACATGTTCATATACCTAAAACAAATCGTTTTTAAGTTATTTAAGATTTAATTTGAAAACGTATATTTTTCTTGATTTTATCTAGCTTCCTTTGACATTAAGTGTCAAACGGTCAGACAATTCATTTCCATCTGTCAGAAAACGAATTATTTGAGTTTCCTATATTATAAATACTGCCTGCCCCCCTAAGAGTTTACAAAGTATATTTATAAAAATATATTTCGTATTTTTGCTCTTTAGTGATATCTAATAGTTGATATTATTAATAATATACCGTATGATCGGAAAAAACAGCGCCAAGTTGGCTCGAAAATGATGCTGCTTTTTGAACAAAGCGTCACAATATGACATGGCCAGATCTATTGTTTTACATCACTAAACGGAAATAAAAAAGTGGGTTTCCATTTAAAAAAAAATAATTTATGATAATTTTTTAATCTCTCAATTCTATGACAGCTGCGGCCATTATTAGATGACATTCGAACAATTTAATCTTTGAAATAGATAGCCACAGATTTTCTCTTTATGGCACAGTGGCTGTGGTAATCACTAAATTTGACGTTTAGGCTATACTACACATATTTTTGACAGGCAGTTTTTTTCGTTCAAAAATTTTAAATATTTTTTTTCTCAAAAACGGTTAATGTTAGATATAGAGTGTTTAATATCAAAATTCATAACATTTTTCAGAGAATATAATAAGTATGTAATAAAAATTAAGGGCACCCATTTAAAATAAGAAAGTTGTTGTCATACAGTATTTTCGGAAGTACCGCCATATTGAAAATATTTTTAATCGATAGATCTCGTTGTGAAACTATGATGTGCAAAAAATCGCCGATCTAGATGGTGTAGTTCTCTAGAAACTTCTAATGCACGCTCAGCCTGGAACACCCTGTAGAGAGAAACTATTTAGTTACATAAATCATAATGATATTGGTCAATAAATATTATTCAAAATCAACCGTTTTATTTCTAATTTTCAGGGTATCAAATGTGGTTGGGGAACAACGTATCGCTTTGCTTGCGAACCTATAGATTATTCAGGATCGGAGGTTGGACTGAGAGTAAGTAATTGCTACCATAATATTAACGAATAAAAAGTTTACCTTTATTTGGTCTGCAGATGAGAAGAGGAGTGTGGCTTTATTACATGGTTAAATTGACAGACCTGCTGGATACCGTATTCTTTGTGCTTAGGAAAAAATACAATCAAATTACCTTTTTACATATTTATCATCACACGCTTATGCCATTCTGCGGCTTCATTGGAATAACATTTGTTCCAGGTAAGTGCAACTAACAAGAATAAAGGTAAAGCTTAAAATGCTGAATACATAGGTGTTACTCCAAAAAATTCTATATGGGTATTTCGCCACTGCAAGAAAATCTAGAAAATAAAATAGTTCTTTTTTGTAAACACTTCTGCGTTAATCCCAAACGGAAACTACTTATCAGAAGTTAGGTTTACAGATATGCAAATTTACCCAACGAACAAAAAATGCTTTACGTTTCGGAAAGTTTATCTCTATCCGTCGTCGGAAGCAAAAAAAATACAAAGAATAAAGAAAAAAAACTATTTAAAATATTTAAATTCAATTATTCGAAAACACTTTAGTTTTTTAAAACATATACGTCTACAAAAATCGTTGACGTTCTGTTAAAGTGACATTATATCAAGTTAAACTTCAAAATTAACAATTACTACCTGATAACAATTACTTAATATGGTAAAACCAAAAAGTCCTAAACTTTCTGTATGATTATTTTTAATTTTTACGTATGTTATGTTTATTTATGTTATGTTCTTTAAAATCAAAAAAGCGATTGCCATACATTACTAACATCTACAGATGCATGAGCAATACATTTATTTTTATTAGATTGATAGATTGTATTAAAAAACCCTTCTTTTATTTTTCTTTTAGAGGCTATCGCTTCTTTCATTATAATTTTGGCGTTATTAAAGTTTATTCTGTGTCCTGTGTCCCATGAATGCTGACAAATCTTAGATTTGTGAAAATTTCCCTTTCTTAAAAAATAATCTTTATGTTCTTAAATTCGAACATTTAAGGGTCTAGATATTTCACCAATGTAAAATTTACCGCATTCACATGGTATTTGGTATACTACATTTTTTGTTTGTTGTTCTGTATTTATTTGTTTAGTATGTGATAAAATGGATCTAAGTGTGTTTTGTGTTTTGAAAGATGTTCGTATGTTATATTGTTTCCTATCCTCTTATCTTTTCCGAAACGCCGCGTATGTATGGAATTTTTGTATTTCGTTTAATGTTTTGTCAAATAGGTGTTACTATGAATTACGTACAGAAACTGTCCAATATTACAAAATGGAATAATAATAATCAATTATAGTCTCTCTGTTAAAATAAAGTTTGGAACTGGAAAATAGTTTTGAGAGAGTCCTTAGTTTTTTATAATTGTTTAGTTATCGTTGCAGCTTCAGCTGACCATTTTTTTACTCAGAACTGGTTGCTAGTTTATCTACCTAGTACTGCAGTCCTGAAATATTATTTATTAAGTATAGAATGGAAGTAATTTTCTAACCAATCTAGATGTATCTGCAAATTTATATATTATGTGTTTTTGGTATTAAAAGTTATATGACGTATGACCTTTTAATACCAAAAAATACATAATGTCAGTGGCGTAGCATGGGTTAGGGTCGTCCGGGGCGGAGAGCCTCTAGGGGAGAAGTTCACAGCCCCTATAGAATCAGTCCGCTCCCTTTATAACAATTTTTTGTCGCTCCGTAGGTACTTGGAATGTCGCCGCCCAGGGGGGCCCGCCCCCTCCTCCCCCTGCTCCCCCTCCGCCCCCGCCTTGCTACGCCACTGCATAATGTACATATGTATAACTAACTAATTTTAAGGGAATTTGTATTTTTATTCGTTCTGACTGATATTTAATTTTCAGGTGGTCATGGTTCACTCATGGGTCTAATAAATTCGTTTATTCACATTATCTTGTATGCCTATTATTTTCTGGCAGCGTTTGGTCCCGAAATTCAAAAATATTTATGGTGGAAGAAATACGTAACTAAACTACAATTAGTAAGTATTATACAGGGTGTCAAAAAATAGTGTATCTAACTTCGGTGGGTGATACAGATAAATATACAGTATGTCCCCGGATTATCTTTACAAGACGAAAAACTTTTTTATTATTGACATTTGAAGGAAAATGCATTCTTCATAAAAAATTTGCTTATTTTAAAATGGTTAATCCCGTTTATACTTTTCTAAATTTCCATACCGTTTAAGAGATGATTAAAAAAAACATGAAAATATGGTCCAAGTCTTAAGAATCAAAAGGCGTCTATGGTAATATAATTCTGATTTCATTCTTTGATAGATGGTTCTTATTAATTTTTATTAACGTCATATTTTTGCTGTTGTTAAACTATCACATTTTCCGATCAATATTATCCACCTTTCCATAGCATTGAACTAAATTAATTTTGTGCTTCTTTAACATTTTAAAACAACTAAAAATATGACGTTAATTAAAATTCTATCAATAACAATCTATTAAAGAATTAAATAAGAATTATATTACCATAGAAATGCCCCTTGATTTTTATGACTTAGAAAAAATTCACTCATATTTTCATGTTTTTTTAACTTTTTTCTAAATAGGTATGGAATTTTGGAAAAGTATAAACGCGATTAAAGCAATTTGGAACAAACAAAAATTTTTATGAACAATGCATTTTTCTTAAAATGTCAATAATAAAAAAGTGATTCCTCTAGTAAAGGCAATCCGGGGACATACTGTATAACAAAAAGTGTCTATGAATATATAGGGTGATTCACGGCGATGGCATGTTAGAAATTTATTGACAACCGGTGATAATTTTTTGAAAATAGGATCTTTACATAAAAGCACCTGCTCCATCATTCTAAAATATTTTCAGCAATACAGTGTTGCCGCATCACTTGAAAAGTGGTAGCATCTTGCTTATTTTAAATGGGACACCCAGTATATTAATACATTTTTGGAAACTACTTTCATATCTGATAATTTTTGTATGATTCTAACCTATACCTTTACTATATTACCTATATCTCTAATAGTTTTTGAGATAAAAGATAATACATATGTGTAAAATTGATACTAATTGACTGCATTAAAATTATGATTTAAACATTTTTGAAATTGAAATTTGGGTTATAAGTTAACGGAAGTCGATATATTCAATCTGTCTCAATAAACCGATTGGATATTACACAGGGAGAGCAAAAATATTATTTATTTCTGTTAGTTGTAAAATTGTTCAAATCTTGGTTATTTTACATTCAACCCTATACGTATATTATATAAAAAATCAAAAGACTAATAAAGCATATCTTGTTCCTATACCTAAACCCTCCGATTTCTTAAGTAGAGCTATTTAAAAACTAATAATTCTATTATTATAGTTTCATTTCAATAATTTTGTTACCATGACAGTTTTGGAAATTTAGTACCTAAACTCCAAAGGTAAATTACAATCTAATTGATACTTATCTTTATATATTACATTTTTTGTCAAAAAGATCTTCGTATTCCATAAATCAGAAGATATTAGGTTAATTTAAATTGGGGTTCTTGAAAATAATGAATTCTGTACACATGCTTGTCTAGGTTAAGAAACTTTTAAACTCTGGACTAATTCATTTTTTGTTAATTCTTTTTCAGGTTCAGTTCTTTATTATATTTGTACACAATCTGCAAGTGCTTCCTCGCGAGTGTTCTTACCCCAAATTCTTCAACTTCCTTCTGGCAGTGCAAGCTGGATACTTCACATATCTTTTTGGTTCGTTCTACATTAGAGCCTACATTGAGAAGAAACCACAAACGACTATTATAAAAGAGGTTACAGCTAATGGCACAACAAATCATATTTCTAATGGACATGTAAAAGGAAAGGATGAAAACTTAAACGAGAAAAAATCTAGTTAATATTAGTATGTAAATAGAACTTTTAATTAATATAATGATAGTAATTGTTTAAAATCCACTGAGTTGATTACGGAATCAGTAGCTCATATCTGACAATGACCGATGCTATCCATAACTAGAAATGTGTTCAAGAAGTAATTTGATATATTTACAAAAAAAGTGTAATCTATCTTTGAACTCTTAATGAATTAATTATTGGAGCTGGTAATACACGAACGTATATTTATGTTCTGACTAGATTATAAGTACAACTTCTGAACGAGTTAGCAGATTAGTGATCTCGCTAGTCCAGTTTAACTCTAAAAATGTTTTCTTTTATTAATAGTTAATTAAGAAGTTCAATATATTTTTACATCCGTGTAGAGCATCGGAACACGGGATATCCTATGTTGTAAATTTTGAAAAGGTCAAATATTATCTACCTAGAGAATTTTATGTAAAGTTTGGTTTGGTTAAAGGCGTTAAAGTTTTAAATTCGTTTCATTTGAAGGTCGCATTTAAATATTATTTGCAAAAGTCTACCTTCAAGTTAGTAACGTTTACAATATTGGCCAGAGAAAGTCTACTTTAATTACAAGGAAAAATGTGTCATTGTCATTGTCAAATTCAATGCCACATTTTGTTTACAAGAATATATAACAAGAATTTGAATGTACCGATTAGAGTGGAAACTGCCCATAAGGACAATGTAAACACTATTTGGCGCTATTCTTGCAACGGTCGCGACCCAAAGCTTTTGATAATTTTGGAGCGATTCGGCTTTTTCCGGAATTATATCGCCAAATATTATTTATTCAAATTTATTATTATTTCCTTTTAATTTTTTAAATAAAATACAGTGTGTTGCATACAAGAAACTTCATTTTATATGAGGACATGTATGAAATACCCATGAAACATTGGAAACCGACGTTATGCCACGATCCACGATGGTTTTTGCAGTTCGCAGTTCACACAGCTTTTTAAGTTTTTAATGCCACTTTTTCACAATTATCACGGGTTTGAGTAAATAAAACTTAAATTAAACTCACAAAATAGCAATAATTACTTTGAAAATGGACTCTTTAAACAATTTTCGGAATTTTTTCAATGACAGCGGTTTAGATTTTGAAAGATTTTATAATTTTTGAAGATTCTGACTTTGACAAGAGAAAATTATTTCTGTTTCTTGTTTGCGGTTGTTCTTAGCAACCGCTATAGCAGCGCCAGATCGCGGACAACGGTCGCGACCCAAAACAATTTCGCGACCCAAAATGTTGACGGGCATTCCAATCTAAATGTATTCTACCAAGAGTAATTTTGTATAAAATATGATTTTTACAATTTCCCAATGTTAAAATGGTTAAATGGCATATTGATGGAAATATATTATCCCTGCTATGTTAGATATCTTCTCAGCTCAGTCTCCGGACAGGCTTATACCAAATAAATCACATTTTAAAAAATAAACCAGAGATTTAAAACTGAAGGCACGGTATTAAGCAGATGGAAGTGCGAAGATAAAAATAATGAACAGAAAGAAAACAACAATGATTTGAATATTTTTCTTCATGTTGAAGATATAAAAATTGACTCCCGTTTATTGGGTAAACAGTAGGAAAAGACCGCATCATTATTTTTTGGACATTAAGATTATTCGGTATCCTATAAGAAGTTGGGCTGGCTTTAGAAGAAGTCATCCTTGAAGATCAGGAGATTTGGTTTCCAATGGATGGGTTTTGAATGAATATAGACAAGATGCGTTCAGAGGAAACGTAATTAGGTCAAATCTCACGATTAATTGGTCTCCTGATATTTCGCCGAACGACTTGTTCGTGCCAATCACACTCAAAACCGATCTTTATGGACATATTAAATACAGAAAATTAGATGAACTGAAAACGCCAACCAATTGTGGAATGCGACAGATTCTCCTCTCAACAGCTTAAGCAATTTGAGGCGTGAATTTTACAATTATTTGGGGTATTGCTTGGCTGTGAATTGGGGATTATATGAACATTTTATTCATTATTATAGTTGTTTAATAAAGTTCCTTTGGTTACAAATATTTCGAATATTTCTTAAATTATTGTTTGTTAAATTATAATGTATGTGTGCTAAGTCACATCACCACCATTTTAATTGTAGTTTTCTCTCGGTCGAATTATAAAATTTTACTACTTTGAAGGTAGATTTCAAAATAACATTTAAATGCCTATTTCAAATAAAACAAAATTTTAGACGAAAATACAACTCTACCGCCTCTTCAAAAAAGTCTCATACAACTTTTACATGAAATTATCTGGGGAGATAATATTTGACCTGTTCAAAATTTACATGAAGCGTACAGCGTAGCGTAGAGCGGAGAGGATCGCGAAGCGTCCACATCAATGACTCAAGAATACAAGGTCTAATAACATTGGAGACGAAATTGTTACCATACTTCCATACTATAATAATAACTAATAATTATATTTTTGATACATATTTTGACTGCGCCTATGGTGTATGCCGTGGTACTAATTAATTACGAAAAAAAACGTATTAAAATGTTATCAAAAGGTACAAAACTAGTATCGACGTTTAGCAGGTATCAAGAACATATAATATCAGAAAAATAATTATCGAATTCAATAAAAAAAGCTAAAAAGGTGGATTGGTCTGTTTATTTACCTATGAAACGTAACTCCTGGCTCTTTCTTATCGCTGCGTCTTTTACACTTGAAAGCTAAACAACTAATCACTAATGTAATAAAGTTTATACAAAGTTCACTACACACAAACTATTAAAAATCGCTAAAATTGTCGCTGATGACTCATTCGTTACTTCCAAAAAAAAGCGTCTTACATTTTACACAAATTCTGCTGCAGCATACTTCCATGTCCTTGTATTCTTTAGTTATTGGTTTAAATGGATTAAAGTAAATCGAAGTGATACCACATACAAGCGAAGCGTATTGCGAATTGACGCGTATTTTACTATTGTACGCTACGCTCTACGCGTCCAGTAATGTTGGGTCACGGCCTTATGTCCCGTGTTTCGATGCATCACATGGTATACTTCGGCGTACTTATTTTTTAATAATAATTATTCTAATAGTCAATAATGGATACATTATGGATAAATGAACTATACACGATTAGAGAAACAGTTTGTACTGATACATACAAACATTTACTTATACAGGGTTGTTCACCACATACAACACGGAGTATTGTAGCTAAACAATTAGATTTTTGCAAATTGTAAGTTTTGGGTTCGTTGAAGGACTATTAGAGCTACAATTTAAAAATATTTTTACAAGATACAGAGTGTCCCAAATAAATAAAAAATATCAAAGTTTATTTTTTTAAATGGAACACCCCTGTATATTATTACATTTTTAGTTTCTATGATTAAAATAAAGGTAAATTTGATTTGATAAATCATAATACCCTTAAACCTTACTATTTTTTAAATATTTTCAATTTTGTGAAATTGCAGTAAAAATGTTAAGGCTTCATTACTCCAAAAGTATCAAAGTTTTTAATACTAAATATTTACTGAAGTTTAATTATTGATCAGTTATTGTGCTGCAATAATAAAAATAATACTACCTCATACAGAGTGTCTAAAAATTTATTTTAAATAATTTCTAGCTTTAAACGGCAATAACTTCTTTAATTTAAATGGAATACCCTGTATATTTTATGAAAATCAGATGCACAATTTAATTGTCTATCAAATTGTATTACACCATTTTTACCTATCCCTTCAAATTTTTGTAGAAAATGCATTTTCTTATAATTTAGACCTCATTTATCAATATACCCATGGAATATTGACATTTTAGATTGTGGTAAAAGCAACAAATGTACAGGTACTAAAAACGATAAATTACCAACTTATTTGTATAAAAAAATAAAACTATTTAAATATTTATAAAAGAGTATACCATTAATTAAATATACCACCATCATTTCCGCCCAAATAATAATTAATTACATATTTAATTATGTTAGTTAATAAATTATTCTAAATAAATGTGGATTTGAAATCAGAAATCAAAATAATAATAAGTTATGAAAATGAACGTGTCTGTTGTTATATATAAGCATTCGTCAGAAAATGAAATAAAATTTTTAAGGTGGTACTTTTTACGACATTGTGTAATACACATACAAAATTAAGATTTTTTGGTATTTGGAACAATTATTATGAATCAACTGAAAGTCAATTAATGTAGTTTGAATACTGGAATCATTAGTTGCTCCTCTTATAAATATTTATTAAACATTTTTTTTTTATTTTTTAATGACATAGGTGAACTATATCGACAATATTAGTATCTGTACCCTTTAAAAATTTGTTACATCTTTAAAAATAATCAAAAATGTCAATATTCCATGGGTATATTGATAATTGAGGTCTAAATTATAAGAAAATGCATTTTCTACGAAAACCTGAAGACACAGGTAAAAAATTATATAATACAATTTCATAGACAATTAAATTGTGCATCTGACTATCATAAAATATACATGGTGTTCCATTTAAATTAAAGAAGTTATTGCCGTTTATAGCTAGTTATTATTTAAAATAAATTTTAGTTAATAAATAGACACTCTGTATAAGGTAGTATAATTTTTATTACTGCAACACAAAATTTAGTAAATAGAAATACTTCAGAACAATATTTGGTTTTAAAATCTTAAATACGCCTGGAGAAATAAAGCTTTAAAATTATTACTGTATTTTGACAAAAACCTAAATATTTCAAAAACGGTAAGATTAAAATGTGGCAAACCTGAATCAAATTTACCTTTATTTTAATAGTAGAAACTAAAAAGGTAATAATATACAGGGTCTTCCATTTAAAAAAATACAACTTTGATATTTTTTAATTATTTGGGCCACTCTGTGTGTTGGAAAAATATTTTTAAATTGTAGCTCTAATAGTCCTTCAACGAACCCAAAACTTACAATTTGCAAAAATCTAAGAGTTTAGTTACAATACTCCGCGTCGTATGTGCGGTGAACAACCCTGTATATACAAATCGAAACGTCGCGTAACTTTCCCAATTAAAGGCAATATCAGTTCAAGTAGGTATTTCATTTCATAATTTTTTAGGGTGTCAGATTATAAACACTTTTGGAGAAAACTGGAACTGAGGGGAAACATATAAGATAAATGTTAGGATTTATGAGATATGCGACTGTTCTAAATTTGATACCTATTTTATTTTTAAAATTTAAATTATGATAACTGTAAATCTATTGTAACTACCACCCGACATATTTCAGAATAAATTAGGAGGTAAAACCCAGGGGTCTAAGTTGACATTGAAATATTCTTAACTTAGACTTAAAATAAAATTGAAAAATCCAAAAAAATATTTAAAAAAGAACTACAGTTTTGATGTGTAAAAATAGTTACTTGCATATTTTTTTAATTAATAATTATAATTTATAGGATTGTATATATTTATGTTAGGTTGGTAAAATAGTTAATGCAGTAATATTTTCTTTGATCATTTAGAATAAATATCATTCTGAACGTTTAAAACCATACGGCAATTTTTTTAAAACGGCAATTGTGCGTTTGAATCAGCCCTCCACCACTACTTCTAGGGGATGAATTTCGTTTCTATGAATATTTTAGAATCTAGCTGTTGATATTTACGGAGAGGTTTTTTAAGTTATACCATAGGATCGAAAAAAAAACGGCGTGTAAGACGGCTGGGAATGACAATCTATGATAATATTGGCGAGGGCAACCCTTAACCGTCATCTGGCACTTACTGCGAGTTGGCTTTAAGAAGCTTGTAATTATTTTTATATTGATTAAAAATGATTTAGAAAATGTTTAGTTTAAAATTCGAAAAAAAAAATAATTTTTTGGAAACAGATTTGTGTTTCTGTAAAGATTCTATCTTTTTTAATCTCTCTGTGATTAATGTTAATTTTTAAAGTTTTACGTCAATTTTTGTAAATGACGTCTAGAGATTGATCTCGGCAAAACTATCATCGATTGTCATTCCCTAGCCGTCCTTGATGCCGTTTAATTTATCGATCATACGGTATTTTTAAAAGTTGTGTGTATATAAAAACTTGATTTTACCATTACCTTACATTAATTATCTGTAGTTAATTATATATTGTCGAATTTTCCTAGTAATTTCTAACATTCACTAGTGAAAGTAACATTTACTAAAGGTTTGAAAAAAAAAGTAAAAGTCATTCTATTGTACCTACAGGGCGAATGTGGTGAGAAAGAATGTTCGTGGAAGTTAGAATAAATAAAATTTTTAAGAATATTGCATCACCTCAATATTCAAGCTGATCCACATATCTTAAAACTACAATTTACTTCTTTAATAAATTATTCTCTTATTAAAAATTATAAAAAATAACTACATAATCTTCTAAATATTAAATGAGAAAACATAGTAAACATTTTAAAGTAAAAACCAATAAAAAAACATTCATAAACATAAGATTACTTATTGGTACAAGGTTTTTTTAATAAAGTTCTTCATCGTGGACAAAATTAAGTATGCCCGAATTTTCTTCAAGGTTCGTTTTTTCAAACCCGCTACTCCAAGCATATCAAAATATTTATAAAATTCATAGGCAGTAGGTTCCTTAATATTTTTTTTCTTTTGCACGCTTCACTTTTGCTATGACTTCATTATATTGCAAAAATGAAAAGCAAGCACTATTACATTCTTGCGGGTGCCTAGTTTACCTTAATTTTTTACAGAAAATTTCTTCTGTATGGAAAGTACCGCACAGAACTTTTTACAACGATAACACAACGATTATACATAACCACAAAACATAAAGCGAATTTACGCCAGATGTCTGTCAACGTTGCCAACGTTTAGCCCGATTTAATGTTATCCTTATTGACTATTATTCAACTTATCCTTATTTATCCTTATATTATACAACATGTGGCAACCGCACTAACTGAATCTTTCAAACTCACTGCTATTGTCCAGGGAATGGAACTTTTACTGGCGAAGTCTTAACAAATCAGTGAATGTGAGCTTTTACTAGTAATTGTTAACAATCACTGATTTCCAACTTTTACTGTAACATATACACACATTTTAATCCCTATGCAATATTCAAATCTCTCAAAATACAAGTATGTATGTATATGTATACTAGGTCTGGTCACTTCATCTGCATGGTCTGTATTTTAATGCATGCGACAGAGATAAATATAAGTGATCGGTTGACAGACAGAGAGACATACAAAGACGCGGTTTGAAATTTTGATGTAAAATCCGGCAAATACCGCATAGAAGAAATGTATCAACCCAACTTTTATCTCTTTTTAATACATTTGATTTTCTATTAAGCTGTCTACGTCACTGTCTTAGATACACGTTAAAATCCAGACCACGTAATTTCGATGACCGGATTGGTATAATGCAGTTTTTTGCTGTATGATGCAAATATTAATAGTAATAATGTAAGTTTAGAAACAACATTCTTTATGGTCATTGTAAACTTATAATGGAAGTTTCATTGTTATGAGAAAACATTTCATTTACTTCTTAATTTAAGTATTAGGTATCCGTAATACATAAGTATTTCTATGAGAATATTTATAGTGAATTGTAGCTGAAGAGCATTGACACATGTTTATAACAGTTTAGGATAAAAAGTTTTATACTGTGATAATAAATAAAACTGGGAATATGGTGCAATACTTATAACATCTATTATTTCTAAAATATCATGTGTAAGTGACATTGCGTTGTTATTGAGCCATTCATATATAATTGTATTACCTACTATTTTATAGTTTTAAATTTACAATAAAGTGATAATTTTAACGCACGGTTACCATAGCTCAAAGTGTCTTAATTCCCCAAATAATTTGTTAATAAACATTTTTAGAAAATATAGGAACTTGGTTTCTACACAAATATTCAGTTTAATTTCATAATATAGCCCAGTTAAATTAGACCAATGGTTATTGTAGTTGTAGTGTCCAAAGAGCAAAAAATTCAAGGTGTGTGATTCCTTTATGTTCCTACATTCTCAAGAAATCGCTTGTTTACCTACTTCAAACCAAATCATTCATTACCATACTTTTGCCCTATTGTCTTAAGAAGTTATCATACCTTTGCCTTTTCTAATGAAGTTATCATACCTATGCCATTTCTAATCAATAGCCAGCTAGTCAACTCTGCTAATTTTCGCGTACTCGCGCTTGACAGAAGTGCTTGAAGCCTCGATAGTTCACAGGGTTAGATCCAACCTCATATTCATCGAATTTAACCTTTGTCGCTGTTGCAGGAAAAATTAATGAAAGTATTATTTTCGTTTATGTAATTGACTAGTAAAAATCAGGATAAAACATGATAAAAGCGTTTTTTATTTTTAAAAGCGAAAATGCTTATTAATATACCGGGTGTGTCTCAAACTGGCTCACCCCCTATAACTTTTTTATTTTTTCTGATAAAAAAATTGAGATTTGGTATGTTAGTATATGACATAAATTAGGATTGATTGACGTATTCAGTTGTTTTCGGTCACTTCCTGTTTCACCGAAAATTACTACAACTTTTGATTTTTAAATGATCACTTCCAGTTTCACCGGAAATGACTGCAACTTTTGATTTTTAAATGGTATGCTTATTATTTTTTTACTTTATTCGATAGAAAATGACACTATGAGTAGAATGACATATCATATGTCAACTTTTGACATTTTCGCATAAGTATTTGGAATTGTAACATGGGCTTCATTACGACAATTTGACTCGAAATGCCAAGTGTGTGGTATCAAATTATTCGTAAAAATGCTTTTTCCAAATATGCTAAGGAGCCACCCTGGTCCGTTAAAAAAAATTGAGATATTAAAAATACAATTTGGGCTTCTTTTAACCGGCCAGGACAAGATACTAAAAACATTAGACGATCTAATCTATTTTTCCAAGATTCCTTGATTAAAAATTAGTGTTTTTAATGCAGCCATGGCACTCTATATTGAAATTTAAAATACAATTTGTTTTTGAGCGAATATGTCAAAAGTTGACATATGATATATCATTCGATTCAGAGTGTCATTTTCTATTAAATAATGTAAAAAAAATATCGAGGGTACCAAACCAAACCAAATCAAAAGTTGTAATAATTTCCGGTGCAACAGGAAGTGACCGAAAACAACTGAATACGTCAATCAATCCTAATTTATGTCATATACTAACATAACAAGTCTCGTTTTTTTTTATCTGCAAAAATAAAAAAGTTGTAGGGGTGAGCCACTTTTCAGACGCACCCGGTATACTACTTGGAAAAATAATTTTGCTATATGCTCAAGAATTAAAGGTTGTTTATGTATATAGGTACATTAAATTTGTATTATTGTAACGGCAGTTAAAAACAATAAATAAATATGTATTATATAATCAGAGTTTATCAAAAGTAAATAAATATATAGGTAGGTATAGTTTTTCATATTTTAGTTCGTGATTAGAAATTGCACTGTAGGTACCGTGTTCGTTAAAGTTATAATAATAAAACTTGTGTGTGTTCTTTTCGTTGGAGATATAACTTGTTATAATGCAAAGAAGGCAAATAATAAGTTGCCGTGTTGTAGTAAAATGCAGAAACAATTGGAACAATAATTATTGTAGTGTTAGTTTTCTTCAGATTCCCAGCAGGTGTGCCCAGGTATGTATAACATTGCTAGGTTTAACATAAAATTTATAAGGTGTTACACATACAATAGACTCATTAGCAAAATATGGGGTCAAGTTTCGTTTAGCCGAAATCTGTTAAAAAAGAAAAAAACTTTTTTTTGCCATTTAGGTACCTCAGGGAGTATATTACTGAAAAAATTTTGCCGCGGAAATGCGTCACCATTTTTTGAATGCGGTTTAAAAGTAACGAAATGACATACATGAAAAATTAATATTATTTCATATTTTAGACGTCTTTGTAAATACTAATACGAAAATAAAATTCCGCGGAAATGCTCTGTTGCCATTTTTTTGAATACGGTTTAGAAGTAACGAAATGAAATAAATAAAAAAATTATATTATTTTATATTGTGACTGATTTTATCGTACTTGACAAGTACGCCAATATTTGCATACTTGGCAAGTATCCCCACCAGTCCCCACTTTGTACTACATTGGCAAGTGTACTTGGCAAGTACGCCAATATTTGCGTATTTAGGCGGATTCTCACGACTGGCGTACTTGACAAGTACGCCAATATTTGCGTACTTGGCAAGTATCCCCACCAGTCCCCACTTTGTACTACATTGGCAAGTGTACTTGGCAAGTACGCCAATATTTGCGTATTTGCCAAGTACCCCTACAATCCTTGGCAAGTAAACAGTATAGTCGCATCGATGGATACTGGTCGTCCGGAAATTGTCGTTGCTAGTGATTCTTTTTTCTTTTTAAGTTCTTTTACTGTACACTGCAATACGATTTCTATGTTCTTTATGTTTGGCCATCCATATGAAGGGCTCATTTTCGTATAAATCCATAAATTCCAAAACAACATCATTTGAAGACTACACGGGAAAACCCAGTTTTGTCCGTTTTAATTGGAGCCGAGAAAAATGCAATTTAGTGTTTTTAAGGAAATATGTTATTTTCGGTTGAATAATTAGAAAAATATTTATATTACTACCAATTCTGAATTATTAATATTGTGAATTATCGCCATATTCTGAAATATTGAAATAAAAATCTAAATAGATAATCTAAAAAAAATAGTCAAAATGCAAAACAAAACAGCAGAAAACCAGAGATGTTCAATTAATTAAAGGTTGTATAAAACCTAAATCTAAACTATTATTTTTTTTGTTGAAAATTTATATTTAAGTAGGTTTTTATTACCATACATAAATTTATAACCATATTGATAACGAAAAAAATATTCCGTATATGCGTACATAAATTAATTACGTATGTGTATACCTTTAAGATTGTTACATAAGGATAATATTTTTCTATCGATCGTGTCAGATGATGTTTTTGAGAGATTTGTTGATTCATCTATGTTTTTCGGTCAGTCGAGATTATTGTTGTTTATTGTAAGCTTCGGCAAGTTTCGAGCGGAATAAATTTGTTTGTGTTTTTGATTTTCGACGTTTATTTTCTGTAATATCCCTTGTTTTAATAATATAATACTAATTGCAAGATGCATGCTTGTCGCCCATGCGTAAGTACATCTCTGGTTTTTGCCATTTACGCGTGGACTACTGTGGTTTTTCTTTTGTACGGCAAAATAACCAAGCTGTAATATCTCTGGGACTAAGCGTATTATTGCTTTCTTTTTTCGAATGACGTTAACATTTGTCTATAAAGTTGTATCTTAATTTCCATGAAAATGTGACATATCTGGTTTTTCGCGTGTAGTCTTCATTTGTCCACTCCATTTATTGCTGTGAAAACGATTTAGGTATGCCGCCAGTATTGAAGTTATTAATGTAAATTTGATATTACATAATCTATTATTGTTTTAACGTTTTAAATTATCCACAATTAACTCGAAAAACACTACGATCCGGAAATAAATCGGACATACGCTATAACAGTAACATTATTTGCGCAGTCGTTTTTGCGCCTCGGCAAAGTGTAAACAAGGCTGGCCAAGTATACTTGGCAAGTGTACGATTAATCGTTTGACTCGGGCTATATTGACCTACAGAGAGTGGGGACGCGACAAGTGACCAAGGAACCCGTTCTCACGACATGGCAAGTATATTCCAATATCAAATGTTTGTCAAGTACGCCAGTCGTGAGAATCCGCCTTTATTGGAATATACTTGCCATGTCGTGAGAACGGGTTCCTTGGTCACTTGTCGCGTCCCCACTCTCTGTCGGTAAATATAGCCCGAGTCAAACAATTAATCGTACACTTGCCAAGTATACTTGGCCAGCCTGGGCCAGCCTTGTTTACACTGGCCGAGGCGCAAAAAAACGACTGCGCAAATAATGTTACTCTTATAGCGTATGTCCGATTTATTTCCGGATCGTAGTGCTTTTCGAGTTAATTGCGGATAATTTAAAACGGTAAATAATCTAATAAAATAATAGATTATGTAATATCAAATTTACATTAATAACTTCAATATTAGCGACATACCTAAATCGTTTTCACAGCAATAAATGGAGTGGACAAATGAAGACTACACGGGAAAAACCAGATATGTCACATTTTCATAGAAATTAAGATAGCGATACAACTTTATAGACAAATGTTAACGTCATTCGAAAAAGCAATATAACGCTTAGTCCCAGAGATATTACAGCTTGGTTATTTTGCGTACAAAGGAAAAAAGCAGAGTAGTCCACGCGTAAATGGCAAAAACCCTAGAGATGTACTTACAGCGACAACCATGCATCTTGCAATTAGCATTATATTATTAAACAAGGGATATTACGAGAAAATAAACGTCGAAAATCAAAACACAAACAAATTTATTCCGCTCGAAACTTGCCGAAGCTACAATAAACAACAATAATCTTGACGACTGAAAAACATAGATGAATTAACAAATCTCAAAACATCATCTGACACGATTGATAGAAAACTATTATCCTTATGTAACAATCTTAAAGGTATACACATACGTAATTAATTTATGTACGTATATACGGAGTATTTTTTTCGTTATCAATATGGTTATAAATTTATGTATTGTAATAAAAACCTACTTAAATATAAATTTTCAACAAAAAAAATAATAGTTTAGATTTTAGGTTTATATATTATTATTATATTATATATATTAGGTTTTATACAACCTTGTGTGAACATCTCTGTTTTCTCCTGTTTTGTTTTGCATTTTGACTATTTTTTTTTAGATTATCTATTTAGATTTTTATTTCAATATTTCAAAATATAGCGATAATTCACAATATTAATAATTCAGAATTGGTAGTAATATAAATATTTTTCTAATTATTCAACCGAAAATAACATATTTCTTTAAAAACACTAAATTGCATTTTTCTGCTGCTCAAAACGGACAAAACTGGGTTTTCCCGTGTAGTCTTCAAATGATGTTGTTTTGGAATTTATGGTTTATGCGAAAATGACATAGAAATCGTATTGCAGTGTACAATAAAAGAACTTAAAAAGAAAAAGAATCACTAGCAACGACTTTTGGGACGACCAGTATCCATCGATGCGACTATACTGTTTACTTGCCAAGGATTGTAGGGGTACTTGGCAAATACGCAAATATTGGCGTACTTGCCAAGTACACTTGCCAATGTAGTACAAAGTGGGGATTGGTGGGGATACTTGCCAAGTACGCAAATATTGGCGTACTTGTCAAGTACGCCAGTCGTGAGAATCCGCCTTCAAACGATTAATCTAGACAAACGATTAATCGTACGTTGCCAAGTACACTTGGCCAGCCTGGGCCAGCCTTGTTTACACTTGCCGAGGCGCAAAAAAACGACTGCGCAAATAATGTTGCGCAGCAATACTGTTATAGCGTATGCCCGATTTATTTCCGGATCGTAGTGTTTTTCGAGTTAATTGCGGATAATTTAAAACGTCAAAACAATTATAGATTACGTAATATCAAATTTACATTAATAACTTCAATATTGGCGACATGCCTGAATCGTTTTCACAGCAATAAATGGGTGGACAAATAGAAGACTACACGGGAAAAACCTGATATGTCACATTTTCATAGAGATTAAGATAGCGATACAACTTTATAGACAAATGTTAAGGTTATTCGAAAAAAGAAAGCCATAATACGCTTAGTCCCAGAGATATTACAGCTTGTTTATTTTGCCGTACAAAGGAAAAACCAAAGTAGTCCACGCGTAAATGGCAAAAACCAGAGATGTACTTACGCATGGGCGACCAGCATGCATCTTGCAATTAGTATTATATTATTAAAACAAGGGATATTACAGAAAATAAACGTCGAAAATTAAAAACACAAACAAATTTATTCCGCTCGAAACTTGCCGAAGCTTACAATAAACAACAATAATCTCGACTGACCGAAAAACATATATGAATCAACAAATCTCTCAAAAACATCATCTGACACGATCGATAGAAAAATATTATCATTATGTAACAATCTTAAAGGTATACACATACGTAATTAATTTATGTACGTATATATGGAATATATTTTTTTCGTTATCAATATGTTATAAATTTATGTATTGGAATAAAAACCTACTTAAATACTAATTTTCAACAAAAAAAAAAATATGTAGTTTAGATTTAGGTTTTATACAACCTTTAATTAATTGAACATCTCTGGTTTTCCCCTGTTTTGTTTTGCATTTTGACTATTTTTTTAGATTAACTATTTAGATTTTTATTTCAATATTTCAGAATATGGCGATAATTCGCAGTATTAATAATTCAGAATTGGTAGTAATATAATTATTTTTCTAATTATTCAACCGAAAATAACATATTTCTTTAAAAACACTAAATTGCATTTTCTCGGCTCGAATTAAAATGGACAAAACTGGATTTTCCGTGTAGTCTTCAAATGATGTTGTTTTTGGAATTTAGGGATTTATACGAAAATGAGCCCTTCATATGGATGGCCAAACATAAAGAACATAGAAATCGTATTGCAGTGTACAGTAAAAGAACTTAAAAAGAAAAAAGAATCACTAGCAACGACAATTTCGGGACGACCAGTATCCATCGATGCGACTATACTGTTTACTTGCCAAGGATTGTAGGGGTAGTTGGCAAATACGCAAATATTGGCGTACTTGCCAAGTACACTTGCCAATGTAGTACAAAGTGGGGACTGGTGGGGATACTTGCCAAGTACGCAAATATTGGCGTACTTGTCAAGTACGCCAGTCGTGAGAATCCGCCTTTATGTGTTTCTCGTATCGAAATCGCACAAGGCGGATTTTCCCCACTCGTGTACTTGGCAAGTACGCCAATATTTACGTACTTGGCAAGTCTTTGTAAACAACTTTTTTTGCAACAAGCTTGGCGTTCACACGACGCGAAGAGTGACAAATAATTGCACAAGTAAACCGCTCACAAGACAAATGTTTGTCAAGTACACGAGTCGTGAGAATCCCCCTGATATGCGAGTATATATCGAAGTAAGTGTTCTATGTAAATTGTCGTGAGTTGCCTAGCTGTCTAGTCAGTAAGGTGTGCTTCTAAAGCCAGGTCTCCACCAAAGCAATATATGTCGACGATATTGACATCAACTTTTGTTACTATTTTCATAAATATTTTCGAGAAATGTAGATCGTACCTACCAAAGAAATATTGTTGCTCGACTTCATTTTTCGACTAAAGAGCGAAAGTTTATTTAGTGTTTATCAACATGTGGAAAGACGAGTATGTAATTATAATATCAGCCTCATTCCTTATTATTTCGCGAAATGAGCGTCGTCAAGCCAGACGGCCCATGCCCGAACGTATTGAATCTTTGGCCTTTTTGTACTCTATAAAAATTGTCTGGTAATATTTTTTATTTTTCTCTCAACTTCCATCCTCTCCACTTCTAAACTAGTTGCAATATCATTCTAGGCATCATACTTTCTATTTCTGTTCTTATACCAAGTATGTTTAGTGTTCCAAAGTTCGGGATAGGCTTGATAGTTTTCAATCATATTTTTTGTTTTATAATTACTCCACTCCATACCAAATTTATTTTTAGCAACAGAATCTAAAACAAACTTCTGGCCTTGTGAACTACACGAGTACAAATAGCAAAATATACCCGATAAAGTTACTGATAGGGGTTGATTCGGTGGAGACGTCTTTCGACATGTTTGCAAATATTGTCGTCGACACGATTTTTCTTTGAAGCCGGGTTTCCACCAAAGCAACATTTGTCGGCGACTGTGTCGCCGACTAGTATTGTCTACAATGTTGCTGAAAATTCAGTAAAGTCGTCGACATTTTATGTTGCAGATTTAAGTCACCGACTTTGTTTCATGTTTCGCTTGAGGAGCGGTACATCAAAAGAAAAATCGTGTCGACGACAATGTTTACAAACGTGTCGAAAGACGTCTCCACCGAATCAACTCATATCAGTAACTTTATCGGGTATATTTTTCCATTTGTACTCGTGTAGTTCCCAAGTTTTTTTTTATTCTGTTGCTTAAAATAAATTTGGTATGGAGCGGAGCAATGATAAAACAAGAAATCTGATCTGAAAAAATCAAGTTCAGTCCGAACTTTGGGACACTAAGCATACTTGGTATAAGAACAGAAATAGAAAGTATATATGATGCCTGGTAAACAACCGGACAATTTTTTAGAGAGTACAAAAAGGCCAAAGATTCAAACTTTCGCTCTTTAGTCGAAAAATGAAGTCGAGCAACAATATTTCTTTGGTAGGTACGATCTACATTTCTCGACAATATTTATAAAAATAGTAACAAAAGTTGATGACAGTGTCGTCGATATATGTTTGCTTTGGTGGATACCCTGCTTGATGTACCGTTCCTCAAGCGAAACATGAAACAAAGTCGGCGACATAAAATGTCGACAACTTTACTGAATTTTCAGCAACACTGTCGACAACACGTCGCCGACAAATGTTTTGTTGGATACCCGGCTTAATGTTATGTTTATTCTTTCAGCTTAGTAATATTTTTTGTGTTTCGATCAGAGTGATTTAATTTGAATTTTCAGTTTCCTTCTGTGTAGTCTAAACTATGTGCTGAATAATGAAAGCGGCATTAAGTTGGCTAGGAAATGACGATTGATGACATTCACAATAACTGTAATTTTACGTAAATGATATTGACTCTCATTAGTCAACCCTGACGTTATTTTTTTTTATCATTTGGCCATTATTCCATATGACATTTCTACATTATTGTAGGCTATAAGAAAACAATACTTTTTTTGTAATTTGTAATGATTTATTAAAATTTAAATAATACATAAAAATAGTTGATTGCACAAGTTTTAAAATGAAATGATCAAAAATAATATTTCATTCAGCTAAAATTAATTTTAAAACAAAGAACAATTAATAAATAAATATTTACAAAAAAGTGGTATTCTTAATTTAATTAAAAGTATTCTTCCATTTGTACGAATTTCATATTCAATTAATTTTCTGGCCATTTCGGTGGTTGCTCTGCGGTGTATACGATGTTTTATAAAAGTCATAAAATAAATAATAGAAAAAGATGGCATTTGGTAGACAGATAGTTACAGCCCACTTGGGATAATCACAATCGGTTACAAAGATCAGCGAACTATGTAAAAATATTAAGCAAAATTGGATCTAAAAATGAATACATTAATATTAACTTGCAATAATTTAACTTGTTAAATATTACTAGCTGAAACCTAGTTAAATACTTCTTCCACCATAGGTATTTTTGGAACGATGGTCCTAAAGCAGCCAAGAAGTAGTATGAGTAAAGTATAATATGAACAAAGCTGTTTACTAAGCCCACTATTCCAAGTTGGCCTCCAGGTATATATTTCACCGCCATCCTATTTTTGAAATACTATTATACGCTCAGATGCCAAAAAATACAAGTGAATTTTTTTTGTCAAGTTTAAAGTATTATATTTTTTTTTAATTTTAGTCCTATTCTCATGAATTTTTTAGCAAACTGTATATAAATCTATCAACTTTAATTCATAAACTCAGTTTTTCAAAAACTTTAGTATTCGGCTAATTATACAGGGTTTAATTGAAGGGTTAACGAGTTTGTTGTGTATCTCAACTTTAAAACACCCTGTGCAATAATTTCGTCAGTAACTTTTCCCAAAACATTATTTTTCGATTAGAACCATGTCTCCTGAGCATTTTATTTTTTGACTTATGTCATGGCATCCCTTGGTTATTTGTTATGCCTGTACTGCCTCGTCGCTATAAGAGCGAAATGAATTTGCCACCAATAATTTAAAAAAAAAATCAGCTATTATTATTTTATGTTATTTTTTAATATCTCGAGGTGGCTTTGGTGACTATTGCCGTAATGTCATATCGACACTGATTAGAACTCTATATTAAGATTTAAAAATGTTAAAAAGTAACGATACAGGCTTGGTTTTAATAAATATTAGTAACACTAACAGAACTATAAAGATATTAAAAAAAATAACTTGTAATAACTAAGTGTACAAATAAAAAAAAACTTGGAAATACTTTAATACCTTGTATTACCTTCCCCGGCTGCTATAACTGTTAATGAGGCTGTAGCTAAATATATTCTGTTATATTTTCCATTCGTCTTCAAGAACCAAGCGAATATTCATAATTTCGGCCATCTTCAACAAGATCAACGACTTTTGCACAATCTTCGACACTAAGAACAATATTCAATCGTACGAAACAATAATCACCAAAGTCACCTCGTCATGAAGAAAAATAACATAGTAGTAATAGTAGCTCCCGTATATAGCGTTTAACGCCTTGGGAGTAGCAAGGTACAGCTTGCCATACTAGAACCGTTCGGTATACAAGGAAGGTAATGTGGAATGTGGCTAGCACTACGCCAGAGTAAGTAAATGGCCGAAGAGCTCGGCTTGATGCAATGCCGGGTGTGGGAATCGAACCCACTACCTTGAGATTGGTAAACGAGAGCCTGTACCTCTACGCCACCTAGAAAAATAACATCAAGAAGTAAAAGTGGTCTATGCTTTTTATCAGACCATCATATCCTATAATATTTTTCGAGGCTGAGTACGAATCCGCTATCAGAATTACGCTATCACATCTCATTTTTTGTCGAACTGCAAAAATTTGGTGAAAATCCGTAAAAATTCCGGAAAATGTAGTAGGAAAAAATAAAAAAAAATGTCATGTATAATACTATAATCTAATGGGACATCATTTTAAGTGTCTCACTCAATTTATTATTTTCCTGTCTCGTATTTAAAAATAGTAGAAATTTTCTATGTAAATTTTTGCGAGGATGCCGATCCTCTACATAATTTTTTTTAAAACGTCAATTATGACAGATACGACGCTATCTTGATTTTTTTTAAATGGAAACCCCCACATATTTTAGCATGGTCCGGTAGACATATTTTAGCAAATTTCAAAAATATATAGTATAGTATACTTTGCACTTATCGTTTTCATTATACAGTGGATTTAAAAATGAATTGTTCCATGGCCCGTATTCTGTAACTTTGAAAACGCTAAGCGCTTTTAGACGCTCAGCGTATATGACGTTAATTTTCGCTGAGCGCGCACTTAATTAACGATTTCGGTATTCTCGTCTGACGCGCTTACCGTCTTTACTGATTGCGCTGAGCGCTTTGAAAACGGTTGCCTTAAAGGATCGTTTTGCTTGTCGAACTGTCAGTGAAAATCGAAAAAATTGTGATTTTGTGCGTTATCTTGCTCTTTAGTGAAAATTACTACTTCTTCTATAAATTCCTCAATAAGTAATTGATAATTTACGACTAGGCAGCTATAAATGTTGTTCAAAATTGTTCAAAACATCGAAAATGCTGAGAAGCGTCTTCAACACTTCCCTCGTATAATAAGAATAATCAGATATCCATAGAAAAATAGCTTGATATAACTCAACAATAGGTTATGAACTTCACGTAACATTGACATTTTTCATTGTTATATCCGTCAGTTATCAACTTTTGACTATTAGCTACATTAGAAATTGTGAAGTTGCCAATATGTGCTCAACGCATATCCAGAACACGATTCGCATGGCAACGAGAATACCAAAATCGACTGCATTGCGTTCCGCTGATCGAATACTTGCGCTCTCCGCTTTGAAAGAGTAACGTTTTTCTGTCAAAGTTACAGAATACGGGCCCAGAATCATTTTAATATTGTATTCTGGTATGTATTCTAATAGATATTTATTGAGTAAAAATTTAAGAAAAAAATTGTGCGAGTCATTGGTACTGTCTTGATTTAATTATTGTGATTTTGTTTACGGCCCTTGTTTGGATCAGGACAGTAAAATGCGCATACAGAAGGTTCAGAATAGTTGTATAAGATTTGTTTATGGCCTAAGAAAATTCGATCATGTGTCACACTTGTACAAAGACATTAAATGGTTTAAAATGGACCAAAGGAGGAATTTTCATTTGTGTGGTTTTTTTAATAAAAAAAGGGACCCACTCACTCCTGACTCTGTCAGAAGTCGACTTACTTTTCGACGAGATGTACATGGCCGCAGTAATTAGGAACCGAATAAGGTTAACCGTGCCTCATCATCGAACTGCCATGTTTCAGAGAAACTTTTCTTATAATGCAGCATATTATTGTAATTTAATACCTACGGATTATGTTGTCTTTTAAAAAAATTTACAAGAACTATATTTTGAATAATTCTATGTGAATATTGTCTGATTTAAATATTGTATATGACTTAGGATAAATAATACTTATATTTTTTATATGTATGTTATGTATATTATGTATAGAAATTGACTTGTGAATTTAAATGTTTGCTTAGTGTCTCCATCCGGTTCACAGTAGAGTAGCTTTGAGCTAGACTGCGCCGGGTCAAGGCACTGAAATTTTTCTATTTATTTTTTTTTCTATGTATTTGTTTTCATTTATCTCAATAAAGGCATTTATTATTATTATTATTATTAAATGTCTCACCCAACTTAAAATTTTCCTTTTTTCTATTTTAAGTGCAAAGTATACTAATCTATATATTTTTGAAATTAGCTAAAATGGACCATGCTAAAATATGATGGGGTTTCCATTTAAAAAAAATAAGATGGCGTCGTATCTGTCAAAATTGACGTTTTAAAAAATTTTAATGTAGAAAATCGGCATCCTCGCGAAAAAATGCATTAAAATGTCTTCTACTATCTTAAAATAGAAAAGAGGAAAATTTTAAATTGGGTGAGACACTTAAAATGATTCTGAAACAATTCATTTTTAAATCCACTGTATATCGAAAACGGTAAGTGCAAAGTATACTAAACTATATATTTTTGAAATTAGCTAAAATATGTCTACCGGACCATGCTAAACTATGATGGGGTTTCTATTTAAAAAAAGTCAAGATGGCGTCGTATCTGTCAAAATTGACGTTTTAAAAAATTTTAATGTAGACAATCGGCATCCTCGCGAAAAATTGCAATAAAATATCTTTTTACTATCTTAAAATAGAAAAGAGGAAAATTTTAAATTGGGTGAGACTCTTAAAATGATTCTGAAACAATTCATTTTTAAATCCACTCTATATCGAAAACGGTAAAGGCAAAGTATACTAAACTATATATTTTTCAAATTACCTAATATATGTCTACCGGACCATGTTAAAATATGATGGGGTTTCTATTTGAAAAAAAATCAACATGGCGTCGTATCTGTCAAAATTGACGTTTAAAAAAATTTTAATGTAGAAAATCGGCATCCTCGCGAAAAAATACATTAAAATGTCTTTTTACTATCTTAAAATAGAAAAGAGGAAAATTTTAAATTGGGCGAGACACTTAAAATGATTCTGGAACAATTCATTTTTAAATCCACTGTATATCGAAAACAGTAAGTGCAAAGTATACTAAACTATGTATATATTTTTGAAATTAGCTAAAATATGTCTACCGGACCATGTTAAAATATGATGGGGTTTCTATTTAAAAAAAATCAAGATGGCGTCGTATCTGTCAAAATTGACGTTTTAAAAAATTTTAATGTGGAAAATCGGCATCTTCGCGAAAGAAATACATTAAAATGTCTTTTTAGTATCTTAAAATAGAAAAGAGGAAAATTTTTAATTGGGCTAGACACTTAAAATGATTCTGGAACGATTCATTTTTAAATCCATTGTATATCGAAAACGGTAAGTGCAAAGTATACTAAACTATATATTTTTGAAATTAGCTAAAATATGTCTACCGGACCATGTTAAAATATGATGAGGTTTCCATTTAAAAAAAATCGAGATGGCGTCGCATCTGTCAAAATTGACGTTTTAAAAAATTTTAATGTAGAAAATCGGTATCCTCGCGAAAAAAATACATTAAAATGTCTTTTTACTATCTTAAAATAGAAAAGAGGAAAGTTTTAAATTGGGCTAGACACTTAAAATGATTCTGAAACAATTCATTTTTAAATCCACTGTATATCGAAAACGGTAAGTGCAAAGTATACTAAACTATGTATATATTTTTGAAATTAGCTAAAATATGTCTACCGGACCATGTTAAAATATGATGGGGTTTCTATTTAAAAAAAATCAAGATGCCGTCGTATCTGTCAAAATTGACGTTTTAAAAAATTTTAATGTGGAAAATCGGCATCCTCGCGAAAAAAAATACATTAAAATGTGTTTTTACTATCTTAAAATAGAAAAGAGGAAAATTTTAAATTGGGCTAGACACTTAAAATGATTCTGGAACAATTCATTTTTAAATCCACTGTATATCGAAAACGGTAAGTGCAAAGTATACTAAACTATATATTTTTGAAATTAGCTAAAATATGTCTACCGGACCATGCTAAAATATGATGGGGTTTCTATTTAAAAAAATAAGATGGCGTCGTATCTGTCAAAATTGACGTTTTAAAAAATTTTAATGTGGAAAATCGGCATCCTCGCGAAAGAAATACATTAAAATGTCTTTTTAGTATCTTAAAATAGAAAAGAGGAAAATTTTTAATTGGGCTAGACACTTAAAATGATTCTGGAACAATTCATTTTTAAATCCACTGTATATCGAAAACGGTAAGTGCAAAGTATACTAAACTATATATTTTTGAAATTAGCTAAAATATGTCTACCGGACCATGCTAAAATATGATGGGGTTTCTATTTAAAAAAATTAGATGGCGTCGTATCTGTCAAAATTGACATTTTAAAAAAATTTTAATGTAGAAAATCGGCATCCTCGCGAAAGAATGCATTAAAATGTCTTTTTACTATCTTGAAATAGAAAAGAGGAAAATTTTAAATTGGGTGAGACACTTAAAATGATTCTGGAACAATTTATTTTTAAATCCACTCTATATCGAAAACGGTAAGTGAAAAGTATACTAAACTATATATTTTTGAAATTAGCTAAAATATGTCTACCGGACCATGTTAAAATATGATGAGGTTTCCATTTAAAAAAAATCGAGATGGCGTCGCATCTGTAAAAATTGACGTTTTAAAAAATTTTAATGTAGAAAATCGGTATCCTCGCGAAAAAAAAGTACATTAAAATGTCTTTTTACTATCTTAAAATAGAAAAAGAGGAAAATTTTAAATTGGGCTAGACACTTAAAATGATTCTGGAACAATTCATTTTTAAATCCACTGTATATCGAAAACTGTAAGTGCAAAGTATACTAAACTATGTAAATATTTTTGAAATTAGCTAAAATATGTCTACCGGACCATGTTAAAATATGATGGCGTTTCTATTTAAAAAAAATCAAGATGGCGTCGTATCTGTCAAAATTGACGTTTTAAAAAATTTTAATGTGGAAAATCGGCATCCTCGCGAAAAAAATACATTAAAATGTGTTTTTACTATCTTAAAATAGAAAAGAGGAAAATTTTAAATTGGGCTAGACACTTAAAATGATTCTGGAACAATTCATTTTTAAATCCACTGTATATCGAAAACGGTAAGTGCAAAGTATACTAAACTATATATTTTTGAAATTAGCTAAAATATGTCTACCGGACCATGCTAAAATATGATGGGGTTTCTATTTAAAAAAATAAGATGGCGTCGTATCTGTCAAAATTGACATTTTAAAAAATTTTAATGTAGAAAATCGGCATCCTCGCGAAAGAATGCATTAAAATGTCTTTTTACTATCTTGAAATAGAAAAGAGGAAAATTTTAAATTGGGTGAGACACTTAAAATGATTCTGGAACAATTTATTTTTAAATCCACTCTATATCGAAAACGGTAAGTGCAAAGTATACTAAACTATATATTTTTGAAATTAGCTAAAATATGTCTACCGGACCATGTTAAAATATGATGAGGTTTCCATTTAAAAAAAATCGAGATGGCGTCGCATCTGTAAAAATTGACGTTTTAAAAAATTTTAATGTAGAAAATCGGTATCCTCGCGAAAAAAGTACATTAAAATGTCTTTTTACTATCTTAAAATAGAAAAGAGGAAAATTTTAAATTGGGCTAGACACTTAAAATGATTCTGGAACAATTCATTTTTAAATCCACTGTATATCGAAAACTGTAAGTGCAAAGTATACTAAACTATGTAAATATTTTTGAAATTAGCTAAAATATGTCTACCGGACCATGTTAAAATATGATGGGGTTTCTATTTAAAAAAAATCAAGATGGCGTCGTATCTGTCAAAATTGACGTTTTAAAAAATTTTAATGTGGAAAATCGGCATCCTCGCGAAAAAAATACATTAAAATGTGTTTTTACTATCTTAAAATAGAAAAGAGGAAAATTTTAAATTGGGCTAGACACTTAAAATGATTCTGGAACAATTCATTTTTAAATCCACTGTATATCGAAAACGGTAAGTGCAAAGTATACTAAACTATATATTTTTGAAATTAGCTAAAATATGTCTACCGGACCATGCTAAAATATGATGGTGTTTCTATTTAAAAAAAATAAGATGGCGTCGTATCTGTCAAAATTGACATTTTAAAAAATTTTAATGTAGAAAATCGGCATCCTCATGAAACAATGCATTAAAATGTCTTTTACTATCTTAAAATAGAAAGAGGAAAATTTTAAATTGGGCTAGACACTTAAAATGATTCTGGAACAATTCATTTTAAATCCACTGTATATCGAAAACGATAAGTGCAAAGTATACTAAACTATATATTTTTGAAATTAGCTAAAATATGTCTACCGGACCATGCTAAAATATGATGGGGTTTCTATTTAAAAAAATAAGATGGCGTCGTATCTGTCAAAATTGACATTTTAAAAAATTTTAATGTAGAAAATCGGCATCCTCGCGAAACAATGCATTAAAATGTCTTTTTACTATCTTAAAATAGAAAAGAGGAAAATTTTAAATTGGGCTAGACACTTAAAATGATTCTGAAACAATTCATTTTTAAATCCACTGTATATCGAAAACGGTAAGTGCAAAGTATACTAAACTATATATTTTTGAAATTAGCTAAAATATGTCTACCGGACCATGCTAAAATATGATGGGGTTTCTATTTAAAAAAATAAGATGGCGTCGTATCTGTCAAAATTGACATTTTAAAAAATTTTAATGTAGAAAATCGGCATCCTCGCGAAACAATGCATTAAAATGTCTTTTTACTATCTTGAAATAGAAAAGAGGAACATTTTAAATTGGGTGAGACACTTAAAATGATTCTGGAACAAGTTATTTTTAAATCCACTCTATATCGAAAACGGTAAGTGAAAAGTATACTAAACTATATATTTTTGAAATTAGCTAAAATATGTCTACTGGACCATGCTAAATTATGATGGGGTTTCTATTTAAAAAAAGTCAAGATGGCGTCGTATCTGTCAAAATTGACGTTTTAAAAAATTTTAATGTAGATAATCGGCATCCTCGCGAAAAATTACAATAAAATATCTTTTTACTATCTTAAAATAGAAAAGAGGAAAATTTTAAATTGGGTGAGACTCTTAAAATGATACTGAAACAATTCATTTTTAAATCCACTCTATATCGAAAACGGTAAGGGCAAAGTATACTAAACTATATATTTTTCAAATTACCTAATATATGTCTACCGGACCATGTTAAAATATGATGGGGGTTTCTATTTGAAAAAAAATCAAGATGGCGTCGTATGTGTCAAAATTGACGTTTAAAAAATTTTTAATGTAGAAAATCGGCATCCTCGCGAAAAAATACATTAAAATGTCTTTTTACTATCTTAAAATGGAAAAGAGGAAAATTTTAAATTGGGCGAGACACTTAAAATGATTCTGGAACAATTCATTTTTAAATCCAGTGTATATCGAAAACAGTAAGTGCAAAGTATACTAAACTATGTATATATTTTTGAAATTAGCTAAAATATGTCTACCGGACCATGTTAAAATATGATGGGGTTTCTATTTAAAAAAAATCAAGTTAGCGTTGTATCTGTCAAAATTGACGTTTTAAAAAATTTTAATGTGGAAAATCGGCATCCTCGCGAAAGAAATACATTAAAATGTCTTTTTAGTATCTTAAAATAGAAAAGAGGAAAATTTTAAATTGGGCTAGACACTTAAAATGATTCTGGAACAATTCATTTTTAAATCCACTGTATATCGGAAACGGTAAGTGCAAAGTATACTAAACTATATATTTTTGAAATTAGCTAAAATATGTCTACCAGACCATGCTAAAATATGATGGGGTTTCTATTTAAAAAAATAAGATGGCGTCGTATCTGTCAAAATTGATATTTTAAAAAAATTTAATGTAGAAAATCGGCATCCTCGCGAAAGAATCCATTAAAATGTCTTTTTACTATCTTAAAATAGAAAAGAGGAAAATTTTAAATTGGGCTAGACACTTAAAATGATTCTGGAACAATTCATTTTTAAATCCACTGTATATCGAAAACGGTAAGTGCAAAGTATACTAAACTATATATTTTTGAAAATAGCTAAAATATGTCTACCGTACCATGCTAAAATATGTGGGGGTTTTCATTTAAAAAAAATCAACATGATGGCGTCGTATCTGTCAAGATTGACGTTTTAAAAAATTTTAATGTAGAAAATCGGTATCCTCGCGAAAAATTACATTAGAAAATCTTTCTACTATCTTTAGATACCAAACAGGAAAATTATAATGTACATGGGCCTGATAAACTCAAAACACCCATCAGAATTGAGCTAGCATGACTCATATTTTTTCTAACCTCAAAAAACCTACCACAAGTTTACTACAACCAACAGCGGTATAGATTTTTTGGGTCGCTGATCATGAATCTGACGTCGGATTTGCAAAATTCAATATGGCGGATACAATATGGCCGATGCGAATTTCAAAAAATGCCTGGACTTGGAGAAAAGCTTGTATATGGGAGTATTTTAGGTCGCTGAACATTAATCTGACATCCGATTCGCATAATTCAAAATTACGAATCAAATATGGCCGACGCGAATTTCAAAACACCACGGATCCGAACAAAATCGGTATATGTGAGTTTTTTGGGTCGCTGATCGCGAATCTAATGTCAAATGGGCCACTGAATACGCGAATCTGACGTCGGATTGGCAAAATTCAAGATAGCGGATCCCATATGGCAACCTTACAACCTCACGAATTGCCTACCCTGTGGGCGCGGAACCGATTCGAGTCGGCCCATACCTTTCTTGAGGTCGGCCATACCATGGGATCCGTCATCTTGAATTTTGCTAATCCGACGTCAGGTTCGTAATCAATGACTCATTTGACTATCCAAAAAACTCACATATACTGATTTTGTTCGGATCCGTGTTTTTTTTTTAATTTGCGTCGGTCATATTTGATCCGCCATTTTGGATTTGGCGAAATTTTGATAGCTGAATATGTGATAGCGGATACGTATTTAGCGTCGAAAAATACTATAGGATATTATGATGGTCTGGTAAAAAGCATAGACCACTTTTTATTTTTTGTGTAGCTGTGTAATTGAAAAAATTGCAGAATGTTTGTGGAACATTCATTTTGCTCTTAAAAATTAACCAAGGCATGTAGTGACATGAGACATGATTCTGACTGAAAAATAATATTTTAAGACAATTGGCTCATAAAATTATTGCACCAGGGTGTTTTAAAGATATAGGTTAAAAACGAACTCTTCGCGATTAATCCTGTCCCTATAATAAATCAAATATAGAAATTTCAAAACATTTTCCGATGCACGTCATCAACTTTGAGTGACAAGCGATGGAGACAGCGCTGCCAGATTGTGATGGATTTATGAGATGAATCTTAATTTAAAAGTGTCAAACAATATATATTTAGTATATAATTTTTATATAATTTTTTTAAGGCAGCAGCTACTAACTAAGCTACTAACACCGGTAATAAAGGACTTTTATTGTCACGTTCGCGCTCAAAATATTTTATCAGGTAAGCTACAAGCGCTTTGCTTCGACTGTTTAAAGCCTTCGGCATATTTTCAATCCACAATTTCAAAAAATGCAGTAAAAAATCTTGAAAATCTAGTTCTTAAAAGAACTTTTTGTGCTTAGAAGTATACTTTAAGAAAAAAACTATAAAAAACGGCAAAAAACCAGAATTACTCCCAAAAATTCAACAACACGATATACAAAATAATGACTGACACTAGGATAATTGTCAAATAATACACGACAACATTGCTGAACACGGCGCAATGTGACCAACAAGGCGATAATAAAAATTGATTTAAACTAATTTTTGGAGCTTTAATCTAAATAAAATATCTGTTACAATCATTTGCTCTATAAAGTATAATGAAGAGCTGTTTGGTATTTTAATTTAGTCAACAAATTTAAACATTTTTGCTAAAGTTTCATTTAGTCAGGTTTATAGGGTTTGGTTTGGTTTGGTTTAGTGTCAATTTCGATGTGATTAATGACGTGAATCGGAAAATGTTTTAAAATTTCTATACTTACTAAAGTTTATAATAAACTGGAGTTTCCGAATTAAAGTTAATATATTTATTTAGAGCTTACTAAAAAAAATAAAAAATAGGGCTAAAAATAAAAGAATATGACATTTTAAACTTGACAAGAAAATTTTCGGTTGCGTTATTTTTGCATCTAAGTTTATTATATTAGCTTTATTTTTCTTACTTGATACTTAGCACTTACCACGTAACTATTACCATTAAACAGTGATGCCAAAGATGCAAGAATGATATTTGATTAGATTTTTTTCGGAGCACGAAAAAAACCGTGTCTAGAAGGTCTGTTACTTTGTTAATAAAGTAGATATGAAAGCAGTAAATAAACTGAAAATGAACGAGAAAATGAAAAATTGAGAAATGAATTAGAAAAATGTCGTACATATTTTTTCATGAAATAGTAACAAAATTTTATGAAAAAATATGTACAACTTCAACGTGAGTTGTCTCTTGCCTCTAATATTTATTTATACCTTGTCTCTAATATTTGTTTTAATCAATGACTAAAGAATTCAAGGGCTAATAATACCCGAGACCAAATTGTTACCATACTTCCAAACAGTGCCGTGGCACATATTTTTCTTAACATAGTTGCTTGAAAAGATTTTTATATTTTTGATTAACGTTTGACTCTTCTCACGCCTATAGTGGAGTCCGACAAACGGTCGCACTCGCCACTTTAACCAACCAACCAAAAAGAACAAAACTAGTATCGACCTATAGCACATGATATCAAGTACATATAATATCGGAAAAATAATAATCGAATTCCATAAAAAAAGGCTAAGAGGGTGGAGTGGACTGTTTATTTACCTATAAAACGTAACTCCTGACTCTTTCTTATCACTGCGGCTTTTATTCTTGAAAGCTGAATAACCAATCACAATTGTAATAAAGTTGACTACACACAAACTATTAAAAATAGCTAAAATTGTCGCTAATGACCAGCTGATGACTCATGCGATACAGCCAAAAAAATGGCGTCTGACATCACAAATTCTGATGCGGGCCATATATGGGCGTTACGGGTCCTTGTGGTCTTTAGTCATTGGTTTTAAAGGAGTGCCTAAATTAAGCACGCTCCAACGTTGCCATTAAAGACTGTCCTACACGAGCGATGTGGCGAACACCTTCCAACGTTGGACGCACGGACGTTCGCCACATCGAGGGGGCGCGAAGAGATCCATTTGTCCAACGTTGGAAGCAAGTTCGGGCTCTCGTCGGTAAATTTCACGCGCGTCAAAGGACCTTCCAACGTTCCAAGCATTGTTCGACGCGCTCCTACACGGGAGTCTTTACGTGGCTGATATTTTACTGGAGATCAGTAGCGGCCTCGGTTTTAATGTTATACCATGGTCTTTTCACGCTGCAATTTTTTATATTGATTTATTCTTTGCCAAAAATATGTACATTCATAGGTACACCGGGTGCGTCTGAAATTGGCTCACCTCACATAAATTAGGATTGATTGACCTATTCATGCGAAAATGTACAGGATATGTTAACGATTTTAGAAAATATCATCCGAGCCGTAAATTTGATGGACTAAATAAAAAGAAATAAATGTCCCAGATACATTTCTTTCTATATTTTTCAATTTTTATTACACGAGGATTGCATAGAAAAAGCTTAGACGACAATTATTACCGATAATATGAAACACAGCGAATTCAGTGTCATCAATGTTCACTGGTCGAATATTCAACCGCTTACGTTAAATTTTCGCGTCAAAAACAAATAAATACGTTTTTTTAACTGAAAAAATAAAAACACTAAATCACCACAATACTATGTATAATCACTTATAAACTCAGTTTATAATCATCTGCTAATGAATGGTTAGCGAAACGCGCGTCCAGTGTAAAAGTAAAAGTGTTTTGGTGTATTGTGGTGATTTAGTGTTTTTATTTTGCTGTGTAACACCAAAGGTTCCAACCCTCAACTGTAATCTGAAAAAATAAAAAGTTATAGGAGTGAGACACTTTTGAGACGCACCTGGTATAGAAAGATTAATTATTGGCTTTCTTTGTGTTAATAAATATGTGACAGAATGGTTATTACATTAACTTAGTGAAAACATTTAAATTTCTATTTATTCATTTACTTTTTATTTTTTTATTCATTAAAATTTTCTTTTTATATTAGATATGTAAATTAGTTGTTACTTTCTACTAAAAATTTTCCGTTTTTAACTGCACTTATATATACAGGGTGCTACAAATTCGAGGTACGAGCATTGGTATCTCTATCCTAAATTAGGCAAAGAAAACAAAGTCCTCCTACACTGGGTGCCTGCTCACCAAGGGATAGAAGGCAATGAAAAAGCAAATAATCTAGCTAGGAAAGGAGCGAACACTCCACTAACTGGACCAGAACCGTTCTGCTTTCCAAGCGGTAACCAACTCAAGGCGGAACTCAAGAACTTGGAAGATTCCATCCGCAACCTGGAATGGAAATCTTGCAATGGTCTAGGACACTCGAAGAAGTTTCTGAGGGCTTATGATCAAGAAAAATCACAGATCTTCCTGGGTCTGAGTAAGAACAATCTTCGGATTGTCACGGGGTTTTTAACAGGACACTGTCTCCTCAATGAACACCTCAGTAGATTGAAACTAAGAAGAAACGGCGAATGCAGATTCTGTGGGGAAGATGGTGAAACACCAGTACACCTCATCACTGAGTGCGCCGAGACGACAACCATTCGTGCCATGAATTTTGGTACGACTGATATTGGAGATGGAGAACTACCCTCTATAAAACCGTCCCAGATACTGGCTTTTGTCAAAGCCCTGGGACTGTATGATGAGTTATGATTCAAGAAAGGGGGACACAATGGATCTGTAAGGTCGAAGTGATTAACCCCCCTCCCACTCATTCTAAATTCTAAATTCTAATTGGTATCTCGGTAACCGTAATAGATACAAACATGGTTAAATGGGGGCAAAGTTGCGGTTTGGGATGTTCACCAAGATGCCATCAAAAAAGTTTTAAAAATTTCAAGGATTGCTGAGTTTTTTGGAAAAAACTGATTTTTTTGAAAATCAATTTTATTTTTTCCTGTCGTTACTTTTTAGATAATCAAAAAACTAATTGCGCATTCTCATAGCCACTTTATTAGGGCTATCTGATAATATTTTTAGATTTTCAAATTAGCTGATAATTTTTGAGATACAGAGGCAAACTTAATTTTTTTAAATACGGACCTGCATTTTTTATTTCCGATTTTGAAAGAACTCGCTCTCCTGAATACAATGATGTACCACACTTAATATTATTTTTTTTGTTTTGACATTTGAACACAATTTATTTAAACTAATTTCAAGTTCAGCTCTGTTTTTTTTTAAATATTTAATCTATTCATCATTACAATATTGATAAGCTTTTAAACTTAACAATGACGTGGGGTGAAACATTGAGTACGGAAAATCAAATGCAATAAAATAATATAAAATAATTAATATAAATATAATATAATATAAACAATCAAATAATTTTCCCGGAAGATGGATTGGAAATAGTAGAGCAGTATAATGTTCAGCGAGATTCCTGGACCTATCGCCAAGAGGCTACATATTACTTGACGTCATTTGTAAAAGTGAAATCAATTCATCTCAACATTTACAATAAAGAGTACAAAATGCATGCGGAAATATAAGAAGAAAGTTCAAAGAGATATAAATAAAATTGAGCGAAAAATAAATTTGTGCAATATAGGGACGGTGGTAACCCTTTCAAACATGTAGAACATTAAAAACTAGTTAGTAGAAGTTGATTTATTTATAATAACTACGATTAATATTATGCATATTATTAGATCACACACTGAGATTTCAGATTTACAATAAAAAAGTTAAAAATAATATCTTTAAATTTCTGACCTGGATATTATTTATTTGAATCTTCCAATTGGCTCGATTTTCCTTATTCAATGTTAATTAGCGCTGATCAGTATTGTTGCTATGAATATAATCAGATTAAATAATTTAAGAAACCAGAGTCGGAGTTTTTTTATTTTAAATAATAATTAAATAGTTTTGTTGCTGTTAAAGTAACCCCAAAACAAAAAAAAAAGTATAAAGTGTGGCATATCATTGTATTCAGGAGACCGAGTTCTTTCAAAACCTGAAATAAAAAATGCAGGTCCGTATTTAAAAAACATAAGTTGGCATCTGTATCTAAAAAATTATCAGCTAATTTGAAAATCTAATAATACTATCAGATAGCCCTAATAAAGTGGCTGAGAGAACGTGCAATTAGTTTTTTGATTTTTGAAAAAGTAACTACAGGAAAAAATAAAATTAATTTTCAAAAAAATTAATTTTTTTCAAAAAACTCAGCAATCCTTGAAATTTTTAAAACTTTTTTGATGGCATTTTGGTGAACATCCCAAGGCGGCAACTTTGCCCAAATTTAACCATCTTCGTATCTATTACGGTTTCCGAGATACCAATGCTCGTACCTCGAATTTGTAGTACCCTGTATATACTGCGTTTATACTCCATATCTGCTCAAGCCAAGAGTTCGTACAACCACAGATTATAAACTTATCGTCAAAAGCATTGTTTTTCGTAGTTCCAATTTCCGGAGTTGCGCACTACTTAGGTTACTAGGTAGTATGCGCACAAGCACACCCACTTATGGCCTCTAAAATTGTGCACAGCGCCTGACCGGCCTTGCGACCGGCCCAGTTATTACGCTGTTTAAACGGGAGTTTATTTTTGCGCACAAGAAAATTTACTCGTTTGTTCATCGTCATAAAAAACAATTTTCATACCACGAATTAGAGACAAGATTTTTTTCTGTATACTTATAGGATACCTAATCTATGGTACCTACAACACTGAGTTTATTCTACAAATGTAATGTTAGGTTTGCGCATATACGTATTACTTTTTACAAATATACTCAGGGTTCCCTATTTAACCCCGTGTGCAATTTCTGTGCCGTAAGAAAAAGACAACATAACCCAGCTCCATATTAAAACTGCATAAGTCTATTTCACCCGGATATGGATTGAACTGCGATTGCGCCAAACTCCGATTGATTGTTGTTTTAGTTCTGTTTGGATTACTTTTTATTTGTGCGCGTAAAAGAGTGATTTTGTTTAGTTTATTGTTTCCAACTATTTTTTGATATTTTTCCAACTCCATGATAATGTGTTATAAATAATAAAAATATAAATAAAACTGAAGGTTAGGGGAAATGTCAGTCAACCACTTCCCTTTAAAAACATCGACCAATGAAAACTTCTTCAGGTGAGGCATGCTCAGTTAAATGAATATCCGGGTGAAATAGACTTATGCAGAATTCCATATTGTTCTTTCACTGTTTGGGCTTCACTTTTTGGAGATTAGGCTGAGTATATTTGTAAAAAGTAATACGTATATGGGTTTGCGTCCAACGTTGGAACCAACGTTGGTAGCATCGTGTTGGAGACACATTTGTCAATTGCAATAGTATCGAAAACTGTATCAAATGTTGGTTGCAACGTTAGACGCAACGTGTAGGACTGTCTTCCGTCGATGTTGATATATTTCACATATATCCCCAAACTTAACAGAGAAACACGAAAAGAAAAACGAAACGGTTTAAACCAATACAATCAAACCTGGTGGCTTTGGTTTCAACCTTTATGTTTGCTTTCTTTCGTGTTTCCCTAAATGGCAACGTCGGAGCTTGCTTAATTTAGGGCCTCCTTGGTTTTAATAGTATAGACATAGTCATAGATGAATGAAACAAGTTTAGATCGGAAAGTGCCCATAAGAACAATCTAAATACTATATGACGTTATTCTTGCAAAAGTCGCGATCCAAAGCTTTTGATAATTTCGGGGCAGATCAGCTTTTTCCGGTATTATGTCGCCAAATATTATTTATTCAAATTTATTTGTGTTTTCTTAATTTTATAAATAAAACACGTTGTGTTGAATTTAAGGAGCTTTATTTTATATAAGGACATGTATGCGTATGAAATACCTAAAATATATTACGAAAGTGCAGCAGTTTGAAGCAAAAAATAATTATCATAATACCTATAATATCTGTTATAATTTATAATAGTGGGTCACAGTTAAAGGCTCCTGTATAGTATTTACTATTTTTTAGTTTTATATATATTTTTATATTTCTATACCTTATGGGCACTTTCCAATCTAAAATTGTTTCATTTCATTATCTATGCTACTTATTTCAGCTTTTATTGTATATGCAACAGAAATTATTAGTTAAGTATTATAAATTTTATAAATCATGTCATATTTTACAAGAGAACCAAAGCAAGAAGTTATACTTACTAGTTGTGCCAATTCAGAGTTTGTATAATCAATTGGCATACAGAAAAAATTGTTGACAGTATAGGACACCTTAACACCCTAAAATTAAAAATAAAAAAGATTCAACTTTTAAAACAAAAATCAAATTAAATTCAGCAACGACTTCATTAAATATATTAAGACTTATTTTACTGTTTTCAAACTACAACCTAATATTTATGGGCATAGTATACAGGGTGTTTCAAAACAAATGCGAAAAACTTCAGGGGGTGGTTCCTCGCTAAAAATAAAGGGTAGTTTGCTTTATAAACGTTGGGTTAACAGTCAACCATTAGGGAGATATCGCGGTACAAAGATGGCGGAAAAATAATGTTTTTATTTTTTATCTTGAAAACTAAGAGATAGACTAATGACATTTTATGGAAGCATTACTGTTATGAAAACATACATTCCGGTAATTTTTTCATTTTTTTAAAATGAGTGGAAGGGGTTGAAATAAACTACCCCTATCATTCTTGTTAACGAAATTTAAAGAAAAATCTTATCAAACACATGCAAAAAAATTAATTTGGATAGTTTAGTTTGTTTAGAAACTTTTTAATCTCTTCTGTTTTTTGATAAAACTCACCGATTTGAAATTAAAAAATAAAATGTAAATCATTGCCTGTCAGGACAAAAAAAACATTTTCACATAAAGAAAAAAGGCTTCGGAATAATTAATTGATCGTAAGATAATAACGTATTGCAGTAGAGTAATGTCAGATAAAATAATATTAGAAACATCCTAAAAAGTGACAGCGGCCAACTAGATTTTTTCCTAAAAAAATTACAGCAGCTCACTTGATTCTTTATCTAAAAATGTTTTTTGTCCTGACATGTAATGCTTTACATTTTATTTTTTAATTTCAAATCGGTGAGTTTTATCAATAAAACACAAGAGATAAAAAAAGATCCTAAATAAACTAAACTATCCAAATTAATTATGCATGTGTTTGATAAGATTTTTCTTTAAATTTCGTTAACAAGAATGATAGGGGTAGTTTATTTCAACCCCTTCCACTTATTTTAAAAAAGTGAAAAAATTACCAGAAAGTGTGTTTTCATAACAGTAATGCTTCCATAAAATTTCATTAGTATATCGCTTTTCGTTTTCAAGATAAAAAATAGAAACATTATTTTTCCGCCATCTTTGTACCACAATATCTCCCTAATGGTTGACTTTTGACCCAATGTTCATAAAGCAAACTAGCCTTTGTTTTGAACAAGGAATCAACCCCTGAAGTTTTTCGCATTTGTTTTGAAACACCCTGTATATGTAGCAATGGAGATTATTTTGCAATAAATTATGTACTGGTTAGTTGACTTATTTAATTAAGCATGCCCAATTATAATTTTATATTTTTTTTGCGCCAAAAGCATGCAAATTGTGCAATAGTAGATTTTTGTGTAAAATTTAAAAAGGACATCGTACAGTAAAACCTGTTTATACTCATTCCCTTATATGTGTGTAAAATCTTTATGTAGCTCTTCATAGAATTAGCCATTAGAAGGTGGAGAATTTTAGCAACATCTTCATACTAACATAAATGTGCTTTGCTGATTTCTATTTTGTACATACATACATACATACTGCCATTACTCGCTGACGAGTATTTGACACGCATCAGAAGATGGTCACGCAAGGCGTTTTCTTTCATGAGCCTTTCTATGAATGAAAAGCCCGATACGTGATGTTATCTGTCTACCGCACTCCAGACATTCAAAAATCTCATTCAAAAAGTTTTTGGTTGTCGCTGTTAACAGAGTTTACAGTTCTTCTCCATTCCGTTCAATTGTGAGCTGCTTCTTCCCACTCATTCTGCTTGTTAATCCCCTTTAAGTTTTCGTGGAAAATATCCTTGTACCTTTTGAGTTGTCCACCCGGCCTCCTCTTACCGTCTACAAGCTCACCGTAAAGCAGAGATTTTGGTATCCGGTTTTCTTGCATTCTGCATACGTTACCAGCTCATCTTAAGCGGGACTTTGTAATCATGATTTCAATACTCTCGCAGTTAACTTTTTCAAGGACCGATACGTTTGAGACATGATGGAATCATTTGATTCTTAAGAGTTGTCTAAGATGTCTTTGTTGCAACTTGTTTAATGCGTTCATGTGTCGGCGGTACGGCACCCAGGTTTTGCTTCCATATATCATGGTGGGAATTATTATTGCTCGGTACACTGCAAGTTTCGTTTTTGTGCTCAAGTCATGATTGTAGAAAACCCTCTGTCTTTTAATTTCCAGAACGCTCTAGAGGCGCTGTTAATCCTGTGCTGAACTTCGAGTCAATATTGACCTTTTCCGAAATCAAACTACCGAGGTAATTGAATTCCGCCACATATTCCAATAGTCCGTCACTGATTTTTATAGCATTGTTGTGATCTTCCGAAGGAATGCACATGATTTTGGTTAGGCATTGCAATTGCTGTAACGTATTTGCAACTAGAGCACAGTCATCAGCGTATTAAAGTTCTGTGATGAATTTTGTTTTGGTTAGGTTAGGTTAGGTTAATCAATCTATTTTGTAGGAATGAGGAGGCAAGCAATAATTATTTGCTCCAAGACGAAGTATTTTTTCAAATAATCCTTAGTAAAGAAACTTATGTTTATGATGTTGAATTCTGAAACGAGATTACACTGTATCTCAATCGTAATTACGCTTATAAAAATAAAACTCTCCCTTCATTGACGATTTATCTATTTTTCATTTTGTTAAATGTTTATCAAAGAAGTAATTCTGGACTTGCAATCAATCGACTGGCTCGTGAAGGATCTGACCGCTAAGTGTGCCCTAGTATTAAAGGAATCCAATCAGTGGAACCAGACTACAATAAAACGATAGGATATTACCACTAATAGGGAAAATCATGGAGAACACGAGTCCACACCTGCTAGACCAGAAAACGGACTATAGGTATGCTCACCAAACATAATTTTGGAGAAAAAATAAGGATGGGAAAGAATGGGAAAACAACCTAGTAAGGAACACTCAAGAGATAGCAGACTACACAGATGCTTCCGTGACTTCAGGGGGCACAGGTATAGGCATCTTCTCAGAGGAACTAGACATCCGACGATATTTAAGGCTATCGGATGGCTGTAATGTTCTACAAGTAGAGGTTTACGCTATAAAGTAAGCGGCTATACGAGGGAAAATCGCTGATAGACCAATAGGAGATATCGTGATATACTCTGACTCTGCTTTAAAAAGCATCACCATGCAATCGTGAGATCTAAAACTGTGTTGGACTGCTGAGAAGCGCTGTCCTGGTTTCGTCAAGGCGAGGCCACTCTGTACTAGGTGCCAGGCCAGAGCAATGTGCTGGGCAACCAAGAAGCGGAGAGTCTCGCCAAATAAGGGGTCAGGAGAGACGCGCCGTGACAGGTGACCCACCACTTGTGGCGATTAAAACACCGAAGGAAGTTAGATTAGATTAGTTTCTTAGAGGTGGCTTTCGGCCTGATCCACTGCGACCTTCTCAGATCTATTGTGGTCCTCTTCTGATCCTTAGATTACATTCTCCAGTCCTATCCTTTTCACAAAGTTTAGCAACTTGGAGACTGAACCCTCCATGTAGCTCCTTGGCAATGGCCTCTCATTGCCTATTACCGGGAACCGCACATTTGTCAGACTGTCACACTGACATAAAATGTGTTCTGACGATTCTTCTTCAGATTGGCAGAACCTACACATAGCTTCGTCTGTCAATCCCATCAGCTTTAGATGCCTCTTTAGCTTACAATGCCCTGTTAGTAGACCTACTACAGCTTTGACTGTCTTTCTGTCCTTGCTTATCAAGTCTACCGTGAATTTTGGCGAATGTTCTACAATGAACCTTTTCGCCTGCCTCTGCCCTGGTGAGTTTCTCCACCATTCTATTCCAAACCAAACCATTCTAGAGATTTGTTGGCCACCCATCGTTCCGTGGCCATTCTCGTGACCGCCTTTGCAACGCCGCAGAAGGGTTCTGGGTCTATGAATGGCATTGATGAGCCTTGCTTGGCCCTTTGATCTGCCTTTTCGTTACCCTTGTGACTCTCGTGCCCTGGCACCCAGGCCAACGTAACAGTGCTACGTTCGCCCAAACTATTCAGAGCACGCACACAGTCCCACACTAGTCTAGAATTGACCTCCGCGGAGCTGAGTGCATTTAGCGCCGCTGTGAAGATGGCTACAGAACGATTTGTTCTTTGTTGCCTTATTATTTCATCTACACAATAGTGGATTGCCGTTATTTCTGCCTGGAAAATTGTGACATCCTTGGATAGGCTTACGTGGAAGGATCTCCCTTGTTTCGGCCCTACTATCCCAGCTCCTACGCCTTCTGACGTTTTTGAGCCGTCTCTATACCAGGTTGCCTCAGCTTGAATGGGTACACCTTTACACCAGTCTTCCCTTCCTGGTATGGTTATATTAAATTTGTTGTTGAAGCTATACCTAGTAGCTGTTGCATCAATTGGTAATCCCAATACTTTGTCTGCTTTTAGCTCTTCGATTAGCTTCTGGTTTGCAGTACTATGCGTTTGGTTTATGTGCTGCTGACCGTGAATTAACCTGTGCATGACAGATCTGGCTTCGCCTTGTATGAAAATATGTAGTGGTGGTAAGTTCAACAAGACTTCCATCGCATTTGTAGGAGTGGTTTTTATGGCCCCAGTTACACACAGGCACGCAAGCCTTTGTGTGGAACTTAACAGCCTTACCGCACCCACTTGCGATGTCTTTGTCCACCACGCCACCGACCCGTAGGTTATCATGGGTCTTACTACCCTTGTGTATAGCCATAGAGTCATTTTAGGGATAAGTCCCCAGTTTTTTCCACACATCCTTCTGCACCTACCTAAAGAGATGGCAGCCCTCTGTGTTGCTTTCGCTATGTGAGTATTCCATGTAAGCCTTTGAGCAAAAATATCCCAAGATACTTTGTTTCTTTGGCAAATGAAATCTCCGTTTCTCCTAGCACTGGTGGTTTTAGGCCTTTTGGTGCTATCTTTTTTGTAAAATTGACAATTTGTGTTTTCTGAGCATTGACTGTCGTCTCTCTTGTCTGCACCACTTGTCAACTTTGTTTAAGGCTGTCTGCCCGAAGGAAGTTATAAATGAACTACCATCAAGGCCAAGCAGCAATAGGCACGTATTATGATCAAGGATAGATTAGTATCACTGTCAAGGATTTTGTCGGTGGACAAACTACAAACTCTAGCCTTAAATAGTCATAGTTATACACATATCAGAATGTTTTTATCTATTTTATTTATTAAACGTTTTAAGAGTCCAGGTTTTGCATTCATATGTCATGACTGGTGGTACACATTGGTCGAATATTTTCTTCATTAGATAAAGTGGCATTCTAGATTTGAATATAATTGAGTCTCTGCCATAAATACTCCATGCTAACTTAATTCTTCGGTTGATTTCTGCTAGTAGAGATCCCGAACTGTGTTTTAGTTGTCCCAAATATAATATGTATTCTTCTAGTATGTCCAGTTTTGTGTTATTTATTAGAATGTCTTTTCTGTCTACTAGTTCGTTGTACAGGGTGGGTCAAATTCGACGCTTTTAAATGGAAACACCCTTTTCTATAGGAGATAGACGAAAGCTAATATCGGTGTCTGGAGCTCATTTTTCATCAAAAATATGATGGTGAAAACCGCACATCAATATTTGTTACCGTTTCGAAGTTACGGGGTGTTTTTCAAAAATGTGCAATTTTAACAAATGGCTGTAACTTTTTTGCTATAAATTTTTTTTTATTTCTATAAAAATATTTCCAAAGCACCTTTTTACGTAAAATTTAATGGTTTAAGTATATTTTTTTTAATTAATAATTTAAGAGTTATCAACAAAAAAATTGATTTTTTATTTGGGACACCCTCTATATTTTTAATTAACCGAAAATAATTTAAAATTACCTTTCCAAAAATATAGCACACTTGATATTTTGTTATAATCCCCTTTGAAATACAGAATTTTTAAAAGTTTGCCACTTTTAATTAGTAGGCTTTGGACCCCTTATTGATGATATGCCTTTAATGGAACTCCAAAACATATTTTTCCAGCAAGACGACGCACCGCTTCTGAACGCTGAAGTTATCAGCAAATTTTTGCAGCCAATTTCAAAAATAATTGAATATCTAACCAAGATCCCAGCCGTTGGCCGTCGAGGCCGCCTGACTTAGTGCCCATGGATCTAATCCTATATGGATATATTTGCAAAAAGGTTCCTTATTCATCCTTATAATGTAGACAAGAATTAGAAATACTTCGCAGTTATGAGGGGGTATTCACCTCCACTTCACTCATTTTTTCACCCCCACTGAGTTAATGAATTCCGCGAGTAATTTTCAAAAACTGCCCCGTATGTCCATAACAGAAGACGGTCGATATGTCGAGCACCTGTAGCAAAATCTCATGTCTTGGTTTGCTATTTATTTTTATTGATATTAGATATAGTTTAAATGTGTTGATGTTGGTTAAATATATTTTAAATTGTTATAAAATTCTGCATCTCTCATAGCAAATATTATTTTCGTTTTAATTGATGCTCACAGCTAGAATTTTTTTGCATTACAGCTGGTGCCGTTCAAAGCCTACTTATTTAAAGCGGGCGAATTTTTATATACTCTATATCTCGAAGAGAAATCGAGCAAAATATCAAGTGTGTTATATTTTTGGAAAGGTAATTTTAAATTCTTTTCAATAGATTAAAAATATACAGGGTGTCCTATATAAAAAATCTAATTTTCTGTTGATAAATCTTAAATTATTAATTTTAAAAAATTATACTTAAACCATTAAATTCTACGTAAAAAGGTGCTTTGGAAATGTTTTCATAAAAATACAAAATTTTTCATAGCAAAAAAGTTACAGCGATTTGTTAAAAATGCATATTTTTGAAAAACACCCCGTAGCTCCGAAACGGTAACAGATATCGATATGCGATTTTCACCATCATTTTTTTGACAAAAATTGAGCTCCAGACACCGATATTAGTTTTTGTCTATCTCCTATAGAAAAGAGTGTTTCCATTTAAAAGCGTCGAATTTGACCCACCCTGTACATTACTTTAGTTTTTCTTAAATTCATTTTGAGACCTACTTTATTGCTGACTGTTTTAGTTCGTTAATTTGTGTTTGTAGTTCCTCAGGACTATTGGCTATTAGGACTATGTCATCAGCGAATCTTAGATGGTTAAGAAATTCTCCATCTATTTTTAATCCTATGTTGGTCCAGTCTAGTTACTGAAGATTTCTTCTAGTGTTGCTGTAAACGGCTTTGGGAATTGATATCGAGTCTTCTTGTCGTACTCCTTTACCAGTTTTACGGGTAGAATTAGAATAATGTTGGCGCTATTCCAGTATTGCGGTATATGTTTTCTCCTTATACAGCTGGTGTATGTATATAATATTTGCTAGGAATTTCCTACTCACTTTTTTCCTACTGAATTTCTTACTAACTTGACTTGAGGGAAAATAACTTGAGTTGACTTATATTTCATATCAATTAATCTTTTAGTTGCGTAATCGAAGGCGCGATTTTCAAATTCACTGTTGCACCATGGGCATATTTGGCGCCGTGCTGACTAACTGGAATTTAAATTTCACGCTGGGGATTCAGGTGGTAGCTCTGCTGTAAAAAAATGTCAATTTACTGCATTTATTTATTTCCTGACATTGTCATTCCTTTTGACATTTTGGTTTTGTATTTTTTGGTTTAAATAAATAGTGCTGTGATACTTTAAGTTTGAAAATGTTTAGTAACAGATCTTGCAGTCGAACATTGTTCTTTTTGGAACCTCTTTTAGTACGAAGTGTACAAGATTGCTTAACAGCCGTAAAAAACTCATCGCAACTTTATTAGAAAGTTTTAAACGGAAAAGCAATAGTAGGTAATGGCCCTTATGTCCTTTATGTGCTGTTAAGAAAGTGAGTTTTGATGATGTAAATAATAACTGTTTATATATTAATAATTTAGTTATTTTTTTATCCTAAAATATTTTGATTCAAGGAAAATATATAAAAGTGGGCAACGCTGTGCCGGTCAAGCTTAATCACGTTACTAAAAGTTTATTTGGTAAGAACTGTAAATAATTATAGCTGTTTTTGTACACGAGCCTAAAATAATCAAATGTACCTAACGAATTTATTTGCAAATCCAACTCAAGTGCAAATTAATATTAATTGCATTTATTGGAATTACTTACTAGTGCATTATGAAAAATTATACACGTCCTTTGTATTAAAATAATATCATTGTTCATGTGAATGACCAATGTCTTATACAGTGGCGTAGCTACCTAGAGGCTAGGCGGGGCAGTGTCCCGGGGCCCTCAAGCTCAGGGGGTCCTTGAATCCTTACCAGAAATCTCGAAATGAACTTTTGGAAATTTCTCCCATTTTCAAAATAAATTTGACAGCTTGCAACCCTACTTTAATCATGACAACTCAGTTGAGAGAAATTCAAAAGTTATGCCTAGAGAATTCCCCTAAATTCTTTCTGTAGGTTGGCAGTGTTGTCAATTTGACGGATAGTAATATGTGCGTTTTATTATTCATCGATGTGCGTTTTATTATGAATTCGAGTTAAGATTTTTTTTTGAGAACTAAAATTAATGCTGTATCACGAGTAAGTAAGGTACCTACTGTCAATAAACTTTTTTGTACTGGTTAATATAGTGGTTCAATTTTATTTGATTTTACCACTCATATTGATGTAAAGTCAATAAATCGTGTCAAATCTATAGATTTCGGCTACAGCTCATTGTATAACGCGAAATATCGTGAAAAAATGCAAGTCACCTGCAGTAGGTACATTAATTCAGGTCGGCGGGCAGATCGTTCATGGTCTCCACCGTTAAACGTGGTAACACTAAGGTTTGTGCAAACCGCATCCTCCTATATCTTTTAGTAATAACTGAGATACCGTATGATTTCAACCAAAATGGGACACCCTGTACATTCTTCGCCATCTAAACAAGCTCTTAGAATATTTAATATCAATTTATTTATATACCTATATACTTGTATGTAAAAAATGTTAACTCATCTGCCACTATAAGTTATTAAAAAATCTAGTACTAGTTTTTACAAATATACCTACTTCGTATAATAAAAACAAAATTTTTAACAGATTAGTATCTATTTTTAATACCCAAGTCCCTAAATAAATCGTATGTATAATTTATTCTGACAACTTGAACTCTTAATAATGAGCAACTATTGAGTGCTAGAATGCGACCTACATTATAGTATTTACAGCAATGTTATTATTTTTTACAATTCCTGTCACTTCTGCACAGGGGTGGATGGGGAAGTGGAAACCGGCCCGGGAAAAACAGACAACCGGCCCAAATCCACAAAAACAAAATGACCATAACGTATTTTATTTATTACTACAAGGTGTCCCAGAAATAAGTGCAAGTATTTTAATTGGTAGTATAGTTGAAGCCCAGAAACAGGCCTATGAGGTTTTTTTTGCAAATTTTTGAAAATTCGGAATTTTTTGAAAAATGTTTTGGATTTTTTTTAGTTTTTAGTTAAAAACATAATTTCTTGATAATATGGCAACATAGGTAGTAGATTAAATTTACAAGAAAGAAAATCCAGAAAAGATCCAGTGATCCATTCTCAAAATTTGAGCAAAAAATTGGAAATTTTCAAAGTAAAATAACTGTGTTATTTTGGACTTATTTGAAAAACGATGAAGAGAAAATATTTATGTTTAATTTATCGAGATCTACCACTTCTTAAAATACTTGCACTTATTTCTGGGACAACCTGTATATAAGTAATGGTGTTTTAGTATAGTATAAAGGTTTAAAAAAAAAATATAAATTGTCTTGATCAAAATTTTCGTAAAGACCAATATTGGGTCGGACATCTGATATTTTTACTACAAAATGGCTCAGTTTTACAGGGTTCTACTGCTTTTTTTCCATTATCGATAACGGTAATTTGATCTTGAATAGGCTACGAGTCACGATTTTGAGAAACTTTCCTGATTCATTCAGTTCAGCTGACCCAATCCCCTCTGAAATACATTACTTTAAGCTTTTCGGGTATATACTTTCTTACACATTCTAGAAATAAATTCTCTATTTTCTGCTACAGCAGCAGCCTCCTCGTGTACACGTGTTATTAACTGAATGAACCGCGGTCGCCGTTAAAACTGCAGCATTTTTTAGGTTATTATATAGTTCTTATCATGAAACTTTTCCTCTATACTTTTGTACATTTGGCATCTTGTATGACAATGCCATGATCAGAGCCATGACTCAAACGAGAAGAACCTAGGCAATACCTAGGCAGTGGATATAAATGTGTTCTGATGTAATGTTATGTTACAGTCCATAATAAGAATATTTGGATTTTCGAGACATATTAATATTTTATTATCTAATCTAGTTTACACTTTATTTAACTCTTCTCTGCTGTCTCAGTAATATTTAGCAAACTCATTTTAGCAACATTTTAAACAACAATTTAGACTTGGCTTTTAGTTCCGTCCCAATTCAAGCCAAGCATAGATGTTTTGTCCGTCAACTGCAGAATTCGCGTCAAATTGGTCCACCTTTTTACAAAGGGGAGCTCGAAAAATATTGCACCGAAGCCCCCAGTTATCTCAATCTACGCCACCGTATTCTTAGTATACATTTAGATCGAGACTCTTTAAATTTACCTAATGATATTCATTCTTTTTTCTTGCTGCCAGTCAGTCATATTTATTAATTATTAATAAAAGAATATTGGGTAAAACTATACAGAGTGAAAAATAAGTGCAAATATTTTCAGGGGTGGTATATTTCGATCCCAGGAACACGTCTATGAGTTTTTTTTTGCAAAAAAAGATGTTAAAAATCGAGCATTTTCTTTTAAATTCTTCTGTATATTTTAGAAAACTTTTTAGAACTCCTGTTCACCGCAAATTTTCCCACGGTATAGTTTCTTAATCTCTGATATTACGGCACTAAAAGAGATGCAAATACCGAAAAATTGAGCTGGCTCAAATTTAAAAAAAAAATCTATTTTTTTTTTTAATTTACAAACTTTAATAATTCGATTGGACTTATTTGAAACTCGATAAAGAAAATATATTATGTTATTTTATCTACCAGCCCTGAAAATATTTGTTCCTTTGTATAATAAAAATTTTCAAACCGAACAAACAACAGATGATTATTAAAATTATGTGTCCCAGAGAAAGACATTTTACAATAGTTATTTTACAAATTGGTGTTTGTGTTTAAAATCAACTGACGATTATACTGATGAAAATTGATTAGTTAGTTATGGAGTCACTAAGGATCTTACGTCACTTTAGTTAGAAGATGAACCATTTAATTTTTGCTAATCCAATCTTTTTTGAGCGCTGATCGGGACCGGCCCACCGGCCCACCGGGAATTTTCCCGTTTTCCCATATGGCCCAACCACCCCTGCTTCTGCAGCAGCTGAAAGGTCACTTAGCAAATTAAAAATAATAAAAAATTATTTAACAAATAATATGGGCCAAACTCGACTCGGACACTTATCGCTAATAGCAATTGAAAGCAAAACCGCATCAAGCCTGGATTTTAGCGAAGTCATTGATACTTTTGCGAAAACTAAAGCTAGAAAAAAATTGTAAATATAATTATTGTTATTTAGTCAGTTGGTAGGCCCGACCTTTATATAATAAACCCTTGAATCTTCTCTATTTCGTCTTATTAGCCAAACCCACACCAAGTATTAATTGTAATTTATGTAGTAGCTGAGTATTTTTAAAGTATTTGTATATTTCATATTTTTATTTGATAAAACCTAATCAGTTTACATAGCAGTGGGGCCCCATTTTTTAATTTGCCCCATGGCCCTTGGTTACCTAGCTACGCCACTGGTCTTATAAAAATGATATAGTACATATATTTAGTAGTGTATTTAAAAAATAACTTTCTATTTACCAGTAAAAATATATAAACGTTTACAATAATCTGGCATACGTTGTACACCATAAGCAATTTCTTTAATTCGTACGGCTTTCTGTTTTTCATAAATTCTGGTCCCCATTTCAGTACGAAATATAAATACGAACCGAGTATTAGTAATATTGTTGCAGGACTACTAACAAGGAATAAGTTCTTTGTTCTAGAATCTGAAAATAATGATAAACATATATTTAGATATCAAAAATATACCAGATACTTATTTAATTCATTATTCTTAATTTAGATTTTATATTTTTATCTTAAAACGATTTAATATAGGTAATATCTAAATAAAGAAACGCTTCAGACATTGAATTTATTAATGGTTCCAAAGACATCTAAATAAAGGGAGACAAAACAATTTACATTTTATTGCGATCACGAACCGTGTTGAACCAAAAATCGATGATGACAGATTTACGCGGTATGTGATAGAATACAGTTTGAGTTCCAAATCTTATTATTGTTATTAGTGTTTTTGGGTACATATATAGAAACGTTAAACTAAATATTTGTATAGGTATATAACTTTAATTAATACATAAATATTTTGTGCCAGGATTATACCTTTGAAATTATTTTTAATTTTCTAATTAAATTATATTAGGGAAATTACAATGACAACTACCGGCATAGCTGTGGATTCATCTTTACTACGAAATTGTCAAAATCTCTAAGAATTATGCTGACATTTGACGATTTCATTTGTTTTCATTCAACTTATATTTGACAGAGCGCGGTTGTGAGTTTTCTGCGGTGGTTGAAAGTTATTGTATATTTTGAAGAACTTTCTAATAATTATTAAGGTTTATTGCAAAGAAAACTATTTAAAGTAGTTTTTAACCATCTACAATGGTTCGCCAGTGCTTAGTTTGTAAAAAGGTGGACTATTCTAACCCGGAATTGATATTACGACGGTAAGTGTCATTACGTTTTTTTTACCTCCCAAGCAACACAGATAGTAGCAGGTACGGTTCTAGGACTACAAAAGCGACCATCAAGTAGACTGCCACTATCGACGGCTACGTTCCGCCACGTAACTGTTACTAAAATGGGGAAGAATTTAGGGTAACTGGGTAGTATACCGGGTGGTCCCAGGGACTAACGCTGCCACTATATTTCGTAACTGTAAAGTGAAAGGGTAGTAGCGGTCACTATCCTGATACGTAGCGGCCTAGTCGCCCCTAGGTAGCCGCCTGGTAACTGCTGCTATATAGTAGCAAAACATTCTTCTAGCGACCTCTACTTTTAAAAAACGTTTTGAAATAAAATGTGTTATGTTTATGAGGAAAATGATGGTTTTTAATCGCGTATTTCGGACACTTCCAGGACTAATATTATAACGCACGTCACTTTACTGACAAATATTACCGAGTTAGATGGAAATATTTTAACGCGCCTTCGAATTAATTCAATTTTGTAGATATTTAAGGATAAAAAATAATATCAAAAATATTAAAAATAATATTTCGTAATGCATGAAAGTGTGTTCGAGTTCTAATTGGAAAAATAAATGCTTAAAGCACTATAAAACTTGGGAAAATAAATAAAAAATGAAAATATACTAACAAATAAATTTAATTAAAAAATTTCTGACAGTAAAAAATGGCTGACGCACACTTCGCTACGATAAAGTTAGGCTCTTCCTTATGAAGTAGCAGGGACTACCCATTTTTTACTTTAAAAGATCCGCTACTTCCAGTGATTAAGTTGTTACTACCCAAAAGTTACTTTGTAGTATCGGTTACTACTTTGGAACTTTATTATTCTTAAATGTATTTAAATTTTGTACACTATGGTAACTACTGGAACTAGAAAGTTACTTTGAACACCCAAAAAGTCGGACAATCACGCATTTTATGACAATATAGTTCCATATGTTTCTATAAAGTTCCGCCTACCTCTCATCTCAAAACAATTTAAGAACACTAATTTTTTATCTACGAGCCTTGGAAAAATATATTTGATCAATTAATGTTTTTCGTGTCTTGTCCTGACTGGTTAAAAGATGCCTAAATTGTATTTTTAATCATATCTCAATTTTTTCAAATAGAACGATGATGACTTAGAATATTTGGAAAAGGCATTTTTTACGAATAATTTGGTACCACACACTTGGTATTTCGAGTCAAATTGCCGTTATGAACCGATGTTACAATTTCAAATAAACCATATGAGAAAATGTCATATGATATGTCATTCTATTCAGAGTGTCATTTTCTATTGAATTAAGTAAAAAATATTGAGGGTGCCATTTAAAGATCAAAAGTTGTCTTTTCCGTTGAAACATGAAGTGACCAAAAACAATTGAATAAAAAAAATGATGAATGAGAAAATCGAATTTTTACTTTCACCCTAATCTGATTTACTTCAATTCCAGTCTCCAAAATCTCATTTAATTCTGTTACAAAATCATGTAAAAATTCTTGTAATGGAGGTTTTAACTCGCCACAATAAAGGGTTGATCGCAAGGATATTCATGCATTTTTAGGAGTATCGGCCAAAATTCTAATGGAGGCAAGCCGTCAACATTAAAAATTAGAGACGCCGATTCTAGGTTGCTCTCTTCGGATAAACGTGCTACTAAAATCTTCCTTATTCCATTATGCCAAAATTCCTCATTTTTCATTGGAACAATGGCACAATATCTCGGTGTACTCAATAAAGTCCTGCTGTTTCCTGGCAATGATGTTAAGCCTTCATTTTTAACCTAACCTAACCTAACCTAACCAAGTAAATCTGTTAAAGCAACGTTGCTAATTTGGTGTTTTAAGGCTCAATGCCTAGTTCCTGACTGATATTACTTTCTTCTCTGAGCTCTGTTTTATCTTTAAATTCATCAGTAGTCACCAACTCGACATTCCTAGAAAAATGCATCTATAAGAACTTTACAAATATATAAAAAAATACGACAATTATACATAATAAATACATGAATTTTCAAAAATAGATTTAAAATAATTTATTGTGATATCAAGCCCAGTCATACTTCTCTAAATTTAATCCAATAAACCCTTTATCCTGGTGAACTTTTCTAGGAAGTTCCACTAGCAGCGCAGTGAACAAACAATTTTATTGATCTTTATTCTTGTGGTAATGGACAGGATGGGTAAATACGCGATCTGCTACTATAAAGAAATATTTTTTAGTTTCCACAACTTTATAGTAGCAAGACGTCAATAGAAATATAGTTCCCGTTACTTTATAGTAACAGACCATAGTCGCAGCTACTATTTTGGGACCAACAATTAGTACCCAAATGCCTCGTAACTTTAAGACCCAAAATATAGGGTACTGCGACTATTCTGTGACTAAGCATGGGACTATATAGTAACAAGTACTTTATACACCCATTTTAGTAGCACAGGCTGGTAACCGTTCTGTATTTATTGTCACTATGTAGATTTTGCCACTTAGTGGTAACAATGAAAGGATTTGCGTAGTCCCAGTTACTAGACGCAACAACCCATTTGCTACCATAATTTTGGGTGTTTAAATTCCAAATGACTAGTAACAGGATGGTAACCGATACTATCCAAAAACACTTTGCAGTGGTATTACCGGATATAGTGACAAATTAGGTAACAGGGTGCACCCAGAAACTATGTTTTGGTAGCCACTCTGAAACAGAAGGGATTTGGAACTATCTGTGTTGCTTGGGCTTTAGCCATGCTTACAATAGCGTATCTAGATACTTTTAGTTATAAGTTGAGATTATTATAAAAAATACGTAATATTTTCTTATTTGTTGGCGCTTTCGATTGTGAAATTAGAGTTACCCTCAGTTAGACCTCGGACAAAACTAGTTATAATGGAAAATTGGTCTGAGGCAATCCAAATCAATTTTTGATAAAATTCATCAATTTTTGATAAAAAAAAACATCACGCCATCGTCACGCCACTGACAGAGCCAAATGACAGAAAGATAGACGAAACTCAACCGTGTTGTTATATTTATGTACCCATGTCTCTTTTTAACTCACATAAAAGTGTCAAACCATGTATGATTCTAAATAATTGAGTTTTATGAATGGAGTGTTCTGTCTATCCATTTAGATGTCTTTGAATGGTTCTCCAAAAAATGGTTTCGCCAGCATTGCTCGTTTGACTTCATTATAGCGGATATCTTCTTACCCAGGATTTTTAAAGAAGTAAAAAAGAGAATGTAAAAATGATAGCGCCACCCGAAAAAAAAAGTCACTAATCTTTATCGACAAAGAAATAATATTATAAATATACTTAACAGATATCTAAATAATAGTAACGTGCCTTACAATATACTTAACAGATATCTAAATAAAAACAACATGCCAAGGTAAATAATATTCCAATAGACAAATTGCAATAGACAAGACAAATAATTAATTGGTGTTCCTATTATTATTTTAATCCTTTTAGAATAGTCTATAGTAATAGTAATTTAACATTTACAATTTGGATATATCACCATAGGTATTGGTAATTTCTCTTAAAGGTACGCGCACACTGACCAGAGCCGCACCAAAGAATATTATAATTTATTGTATTAAGATATTCTTTGGCCGCACGCGCCCCATCGACCGAAGAAAAATGTGTTGTTTGCGCTACTTTCAATGAAAGTGTGCACACTAGCCAGAGCCGCACGAATCGCATCGACGAAAATGCGGCCAGCATTCTTCTTCTTGGGCCAGAATGATTTTCGGTCAATGCGGCTAGTGCTGCTGACGTCACACGCAATTTCTTCCACTCTACGCGGGTAGTCGAATCGAACTAGCCGAAGAGGAGATTAGAAATTCAGTATGCTAAGAAAGTTCGCAAATTTTTCATGGCTCATTTTGAAATTTTGCAAATATTGTAAACCCGTAACTTTCGATTCTTTCTCGTGATTTCTTCTTTTTTTATTAGCAAGGAGCTCATAATTATTTCTTGTTCGTTGTCATTCATTGTCGAGAAATATTAAAAAAACATGCTTATCATTGCATACAGGACTCCGGAAGCGACTGATGAGAAATTTGATTGGCAAATACGGATGTAGCAGGGGAAAAAGAAACAAAAGAGCGAATAATGCGGTGAGTGCGGCGCGTGTGGCGAATGCGGCGCTGGGCAGTGTGCGCGTACCTTAATGTGACAAACACTGGTATAACAATACATTTACCTTATACAGGGTGTCCCAGAAATAAGAGCAGATATTTTAAGAGGGGGTAGATCTGGTGAAAAGAGACATATTTTCTCTTTACCGTTTTTAAAATAAATTAAAAATAACCGAGTTATTTAACTTTGTAAATTTAAAAAAAATAATAGGAACATTTTGAGAACCGCCGCACAGTGTTTTATGATATAGGGACTAGGGGACAAAAATAATTTATTTTGCTATACAGCCGGTATAATAATACTATTACTCTATATTTGTCAATCATATTCAAGGGTATCTATACACATAATTCATATTTAAAAAATACAATATTCTTAGCAAAAATTTAACTCATAATCAAGTTTTCTATGAGTCAATTAATAAAAGAATACTGGCCGCGCCATAATTGATTGTATTAATGTTTTATAAATAGTGGTTTCTTACTTTTTATTCACTGAACTGAAATCAACTTAATACTTAAAAAAAACGTTTCGGCTAACTATAGCCTTCATCAGTGTTGTGTCATACGAAAAAAATAGCGTCGAATATAATCCAAAAAATTACATATAAAATATTCACACCACATAATGTTTACTGCAATTAATATACTAATATAAACTTATCAAAAGATGACCACATATTTTTTTAAAATTATTACTCTTAACACTAAAACTATCTACATTGACTATGGAGTACGCAGTAAACATTATGTGGTGCGTGGTGTGAATATTTTATATGTAATTTTTTGGAATATATTCGACACTATTTTTTTCATATGACACAACACTGATGAAGGCTATAATGTTAGCCAAAACGTTTTTTTTAAACCAAATAAAAATAATGAAAAACCAAATGAAAACTTAATCAGCGTTTTTCCCGAACCTAAATCCCAAAAAAATAAAAAAATTTAGAATATTTAGAAACAAGGTTCAAGAATATCAAATTTTCCAAGATTGTAAAATTCTAGTTAATTATTTTATGTGTACAATTATTTAGGGAATGTCATCGATGTTCATTTCCAAGCCAACTAGACGCCGATTTTTTTCGATGATACGGTATAATTCTTACATAAAATGTAAATTCTGATGTAAACAACATTAGACGAATTAAAACAAAGAAATATGAATTTCTTAGTATTTTTAGTAACACCTTTATTCTTAAAACTTAGTTTTGTATTGCAAATATACCAATTTTATTGTTATTTTATTCATATTGTATTCAGCCATCACTTAAATATTTGATATTCATTTGGTATTATAAATAATCAACACTATTCAGTAAAAATTACTGAACAAATATATGTTATGCTTTACATACATTATATTATCAAACAAAAACACATTCTTCTTTTAAACTTTATCATTCTTGTCCTTACAAAAATCTTTTTTAATTTTGATCTCAAAATAATAATCTTTTTCATGATCTTTAATACACATATTCTTTATTTTTCCCTAGATCATAATACCTACTTACGTGTTTATCTTACGTGTTTGAATCTATCGAAGCTGAACAACAACACTTGGAGTGGAGATTCCACAATATGAATAAAATAAACATAATTGTCCAGTTTTCATTAATACCATCATGGGAGAATATTATTTTTAAATTTATTAAAGATATTTCCAATAGAATTGTTTTGATTTATAACTCGTACCCACTTTTCTTGCTCTTGCGGATACTTTAGGCTGCCTAGTATAACTATCCTTTCTACCAGGAACACAACAAAGATGAGGCATAGTACCAAAAACACACACCACTTAGCTTTATTGATGAATTGTTAGTCTTAAAAAACACACACAAAAAGCACGATAACTAAAAAATTTATGGGCACTTTTAGGTAAATGCACTTACAAAACGTGTAATATTTCGTGTTTTTTTATGAGAAACAGAGTGACCATCATAGTGACCATATATCTAGTAGTACTTTATGTCACATAAACACCAAAATAATTAGTTTTTTGCACTACAATAACAAATAATACCAAAAATCAACCGAAATATGAATACAGAATCTAACCCAATATCTAAGTATGTACAGCTGATGAAATAAACAAAAGTCCGCCCGTAAGCTGATCTTTTATAGAAGGCATTGATCCAATTACCCGGACCGATGTTCGGATCTCAGACAATTCGACGCTCAGTGTTGCCGCAGAGTCAAGCAAGTATATTAAAAAACAATATATTTTACTACTACTACAACTATATTTTACTACTACTACTATATACTACTATATTACTATATTAAAAAAGTAGAAAAAAGACTCAAAGTCTCGGTCTCAACGTTTATACAATATTAAACTGTTAGACGTGTTTCGCTCATATACGAGCATCATCAGACAAATACAATTAAAATCAATCTAAATGCACGTTCACATTTTACAATTAAAACAACACTGAGATACACGTTCACATTTTACAATTAAAACAACACTGAGTGTTGTTTTAATTGTTGAACGTGTATTTGGATTGATTTTAATTGTATTTGTCTGATGATGCTCATATATGAGCGAAACACGTGTAACAGTTTAATATTGTATAAACGTTGAGACCGAGACTTTGAGTCTTTTTTCTACTTTTTTAATTTAAACCAGGTCTCTTTGAGAAAAATGGATACATTCTTTAAAGCAAGTATATGTTTAAAAATAAATCAGAAAATCACACACACACAGAGATTGCAGAGATTCATTACATTTTTTAGATGTTATTATTACGCAAAATAAATTTAAAAAAATACCCACAACATTAATAAAAGATACTTATGACAGATCGTATGAAGAAAACATCCCTATGCTAACTAGACTGTTAAACCAAATCTACAAAAACATTGAGATTCCACAAGATTGGCTGAAGTACAATTTTTGTCCCTATCCAGAAAATAACACCGCAAAAAGATGCGAACACTTCAGATTAATAAGCCTAATAAGCCATGATTTAAAAATACTTCTTAAAATAATTCAACACAGAATATTCAGAAAATGTGAAATTGAATTAGATGATGGTTAATTTGGCTTTCGAGAAGGAATGGGGACCAGGGAAGCAATGTTTGGCCTGTCTGTCCTCTTACAGAAATGTAGAGACCAACAAAAAGACGTATACATTTGTTTCATCGATTACGAAAAGGCTTTTGATAAAGTAGAACACACAGAGCTGTTTAATACCTTGCAAGAAAAAGGTCTAGACAAGAACGATATCCAATTCTTAAAAACACTATATTGGAATCAGACAGCATACATAAGGTTAGGGCAAGACGAAACAGACGAAATACCAGTACAACGTTTGTCAGGGATGTGTACTGTCTCCCTTATTGTTTAATATATACTCGGGGTATATATTCGATAAGGCCCTACAAGATAAAGGCATTAGTATAAAAATAAATAGCGTCCCAATTAACAACCATAGGTATGCAGACGACACCTCTATTATCGCTGACAACCCTGAGGCTCTTCAAGAACTTCTAGACGATTTGGGCAGGAGATCCATTGGGCCTTAAAATAAACACTGAAAAAAACAAGATAATGGTGTTAGTAGGAGAAATATTCCACCACCCAACATACGAGTATACGGACAATGCGTAGAAACGGTAAATAAGTTCAAATACCTGGGATCCTGGCTAACATCGGGCCTTGACCCCGACTTAGAAGATCGCGTCTAGAACAGGCTAGATCAATGTTTAACAAAATGAGAAACCTATTATGTAACCGATCACTCAACATCAACATACGTCTGCGTTTTGTATACTCAATCCTCTTATACGGCTGTGAGACATGGACGATTAAAATGGACACCATGACACGGTTGGAAGCTTTTGAAATGTGGATCTAGAAAAGACTCTTGAAAATACCCTGAACAGATCATGTACGCAATGAAGAGGTTCTTGGGAGGCTAAACAAGGAAAGGGAATTACTTTTGTAAATATGACAGCATACCTGGGCCATGTCATGCGCAATAGCAGAGTAAAGCTTCTGAAGTTGATTATAGAAGGAAAGGCAGAAGAAGGAACTTGGGAGACGCAAGCACTCTTGGTTGAAAAACTTACGAGACTGGTCCGGACTGAACTCACACGAACTGTTTCGAGCAGCACAGGATAGACAGTGTTTCGCCGCGATTGTTGCCAACCTTGATTAGAAGATGGTACTATAAGAAGAAGATGATGACAGATCGATGTAACTGTGACGGTTCTCTTCATCGATACACACTTAAATAAAATACACTTCACTGTGCTGCTTTACTTGTGCATGCTATTATAATAACTGCTAAAATAATAGTCTCCATTTCTAACACATTATTTTCATATAGGCGTCTTCATAATTTGAAGCACTGATTTACAAAACACCTTGAAAAGCGCACATTACTTTGAATACCTTTCCGAATGAAGAAATGTTGAGAATTATTGCCTCATCAGTCCTAATTTTTGGTGTAGAAATTTAAAATTGCTGTGAATTTATAAATATAGAAATATGTAGAATGCGGATAACGTAGGAAGTGGCAACACTGCAAGGTTTAGATAGACCGCAGGGAAATCTCAGGTGAATAAACAGTGGCACTAAAAAGTTTTTTAAAATTTACTTGAAAATGTAAAAAAAATAATTTTCAACAATTTTTTTTTCGCAAAAACCTCATAGGCGTGTTTTTGGGGTCGAAATATACTACCAGTTAAAATATCTGCACTTATTTCTGAGACACCCTGTATTTATTATAAATAATCATAATCTTACAGATATCAATTAGATACTATTCTATGTGTGAATATTAGATAATTATTTGTAGATAAATGAAATAAATTTCGCCAGTTACTTATAGATAAATTAAAAGAATAATAATCAGAATAATAAATCTTAATATTGGCTTACAAGTTCAATTTTGTAAATTACAAAAATATTAAATAAGTTCTCTTACCTGCTAGTTCATAAAATACATAATTCCAATAGCTTTTACTGATATCTAATGGTCTAAATACAGAATCAGTAAATAACATTTTATTCGTTTATAGCTATTTAAGGACCAGATATTTTCTTATGTTTAACAGAATAGTCCACATTACAACTGCTTTCTCATTAAATTGTGGTTTGCAAATAGGGGTCAGCTGTATATACTGTTTATTAAATTTTAATTAATATTCTATAAATTTTGAGATATAAAACTCATTGTTTTTTAATCCATCATAGGTGTAATGTTATTCAACAAACAAGTCAACAATTTAGTAACTAGTAATGGAAACTATCGAATAAAAACTATCGAAACATTCGACTATTAGGAAAAATGATAACGAGATATGCGAACTTTAAGAAAATCTGGAACATATTTATATCATTTCCAGCGCTTTATACTGCCACACAAAAATAAAGTGGTCTATGCCTTTTTTTCAGACCATCATATCTCATAGTATTTTTCGACGCTAACAGCAAATCCGCTATCAGAATTACATCATCATGTATTTTCTAACCTCAAAAACTTGGCGAAAATCCGTGAAAGTTCAGTAAGATGTAGTAGAATTTTTTTCCCTTATGTATGGTACTATAATCTAATCTAAAAGGGCCTAATAAACTCAAAACAGCTATCAGAACTGAGCTGGCATGTCCAGAGGCGCAACTAGACATATACCTTTAGGGGGGCTCAAGTCTTTTGCGGGGGCTTAGGTCACTATAAGATAATATTGATATGAGGTTAAAACCAATTTTAAACGGCTAACCCCCCCCCCCCGGCGCTAGTTGCGCCATTGGGCATGTGACATAACTTCAAAAAACCTACCACAGTCAAGTCATTTTCGAAAATCGCACGGATCTCAACCAAAATCGGTGAAGGTTTTTTTTTGGGTCGCCGATCATGAAACTGATGTCAGATTGGCAGAATTCAAAGTGGCGGATCTAAAATATGGCCGATTCGAATTTCAAAAATCGCACGAATCTTAACCAAAACCGGCAAAGGTTTTTTTGGCTCGCTGATCATGAATCTGACGTCGGATTTGCAAAATTCAGAATGGCGGATCAATATGGCCGACGCGAAAAAAACCACGCATCCGTACAAAATTAGTATATGGGAGGAAATCAGAATCTGAAGTCAAAGGGGTCATTGATCATAAATCTTACGTCGGAATGACAAAATTCAAGACGGCGGATTCCATATGGCCGACCTCAAGAATAGCTTACTCTTTGGGCACGGGTCCGATTCGAATCGGACTTTAAGAATAGCCTACGCTGTGGGCTGTGAGCGTGGGTCTGATTCTAATCGGACCCGCACCCACAGGTAACACAGGGTAGGCTCTTCTTAAAGCCGGCCATATGAGATCTGCCGTCTTGAATTTTGTGAATCCGACGTCAAACTCGTGAGAAGTGACCCATTTTATCCGAATTTGCGTTCAGCGTCCCAAAAAACTCCCATATACAAACTTTTGTCCATGTCCGTGCATTTTTTGAAATTTGCATCGGCCATATTGGATCCGCCATTTTGAATTCTACCAATCTGACGTCAAATTCATGATCAGCGACCCAAGAAAAACCCTATACCGATTTTGGTTAAGATCCGTGCGATTTTCGAAAACCATGACTTGTGGTAGGTTCTTCTTCTTCTTGTTTTATAATGGCTCTGCTACAAGGCAATCCAGCCATCTCATTTTGAGACTGACCAAGATGTTGACTGGCTCTAAACCATATCAAGGCCACTGATTCTTATCGGATTAAATGTATAGTGGGTAAATTTTAATATAACTAACTTCTAATGAAGGTAACCTGTGACTGTAAAATATTATTATTATTATTATTTATTACATAATATATAAATGAAGTGCTGAAAGGAAGATTATATCACAAACAAAGGCATATAGGGTAGAGGTCATACAAACAAACTGCATTCGGAAACTGAAACAAAAAGAAGATAAAAAATAGAAAGTTGAGCATTATAATTTAATTCTATTAATGTTTAAAAATATCATAATGGTTTCTATTAATTTTTCACTTGGCTTTAACAAAACTGTAAATACTGAAAGTGGGGTAGGAAAGTTCATTTTTTATATAAATGCAAATTAAACAAAAAAATATCGGAGTTTCTAAAAAGATATGATTTAGGCCTTCAACAGTGCCACACTCACAGTATGGCTCTCCCTTCACTTTAATTTTATATAAATGGTGTTTTCTTAAGCAATGGCTTGGATGCATTCTAATTAACGTTGTAATATGTCTACTATCTATATACTGGAAATTTGTAAACCATTTTTTATCTGGGAAGATTGTTTGTATATTAAAATACACATGTTTTTTTTTCTTTCATACAAGATTTCCAATTTTCTTTATAATTACACAAAATATCAGTTTTAATTGAATTAAAAATATCTATTGAATCCATCTTCATACATTTCGGAATATTTAAATCTTTTCCAATATTAGCCAACAAATCTGCCTCTGTATTTCCCAAGATATTGGAATGACCTGGAATCCAAGCAATCCTGATGTCAAAACCATTAAAATTGACCATTACTGACCTTAGAAGCAGCAACGCATGGCTGAGTCGGCTAGTTTAAATATAAAATATTAATTGGTTCATGGATTAATGATCTAATGAACGAGCATTCGGTAGTTGTAATCACTCGATCGTTTAGTAAACATTGCATATCTATTTCATTCGATAGTTCCCATTACTACTAGTAATTATTAAATTTGCTATATCTAATTTTAAAGATTATTATATTAATATACACAGAGAGAAAGATTTAATTTATATAAGTGGAATCTTCCACTTTTGTCTGATAATTAAATAATTTAATTCCTATAGGGTAATTAAATATGTAATTGAAGGAATTCAATTATTTAATTGGTAAATTTAATTGGTTTAAGAAAATCATATTTGCTATAAGTAATAATTTACAATACAGAAAAAACATGATTTAATTCTCTTAATAACAGTTTGTTTCAGTATTATATTATGATATCTATAATTAATGATTGTCAACAAGAATATCTTGATTTAATTGTGATAAGTAAATTATAATTTAGAATAGAAAGGTGTGTATATTATTCCCAATTTTAATAAAATTTTTAAAACATAATATATATTTTATCCGTAACAGTAAACTTTAATTACGAGAAACATACCAGTTTTGTAACTAAAATTATTTTTTATTTGCGTAAAAACAATATTTTTTATACGCACAATTAAGATTTAATTGTAAAAATTTGTTCAATATACTGTAGGGCACTTGACTTGAAGTATAATCGATTCTCTTGATTCAGCACTGGTGATCAGCATTTCTAACACTGGGTTTCCCCCACTTTTTTAACTTCATTGACTTATTACATATATGAAAGAACATAATAGATAAGTCTGAATAAAGGTTCGTGAATCTGAAATTTGGAAAAAGATTATGTCCATCTGGGTTAGGCGCATGTTTATATGTTTTTGAAATTTAACATACCTTGTGATAATTCGCCTTGTAACAGGTCAACTAAAAACTAATTGTCAGTTTTGACAAAAAAGTCTTTTTCTTCAGCTCCAATGCTGCGTCAAACAGAGCAGAGAATTTCGTAAAAAGATTATTTTTTTATCTGGATATTCTATCTCAAAATCTTTTTCAATCTGAAAATGAAGGCGTTTGGTATTAGAAAGAAAATCACAATGGTAATAAAGTATAATAATAATAATAATATTAACAAAAAGAGCTTACTAGGATATATCCCAAAATGATGCTTCAAAATAGGTCATTCGTTTAAAATACTGGACACCGTCTGAAATGTCGAAGTGGCCAACTGAGTACGTCTGAAACTATTGGTTTCGATCTAATGCTTGAGAACGTCCTCAAACGGTTCGGAATGATGTTCGAGCCAAATTTTAGAATTTAAAGCTACTTCAGATATTTGATCTAAAAAAACATGAATAAATATATATAACGTGTGATAGTTTTTACAGAATAGTTCTAACCTTTTCCTGAAGTACTAAATTCATCAGCGCAACTATATCTGTTTCGACTCTGGATTACATTTTTGGAAGTACTACTCCTGCTTCCCTTAAAATGGCCAATTCGTTCTACAATTCACGGACTACCAAGAAATAGACGAAAGCCAGTAATATTTTAATTCTAGGAGGCATGATTTAATTGCCACAAGTAAACTTTTAATTTTATTCTTTCAATAAAATTATAATTATTAATATTTTTTTTTCATTATTATGAAAAATATAATTTAATTGGCGGAATAGAATTTTGTTAAAAATGTTTAATTCTTTGGTTTTTTAGCAAAGTTTTAGTTGAATAAACAATAATTTTATTGCTGTTACTACATCAAGGTCCTTGTGAAGGGTACACAAACGCATTTCAAATACATCTGAAAGTCAACCTTAAAGGTCGTTTAAGGTCTCACAACAAGGTTCTTTCTGGAATCACTCAAGGAGGTTTGAAAGCCACATATGTCAAGGTCAAGCGAACTGCGCATGTGGAGGAGCCCAATCGGCTAATATCTCCTACTAATTGATTTAATAGGCACGAATAATTTATTTCTCTCTGTGTAATTTCAGTAATACGATTTCCCAAAATTATAACCAAATTCTGATTCCTGGTCTTAGTTACTCCTATAAAATAAAATAGTATTGTAATCATTTTACAATTACTCATCGAAAAGATCAAATGCCGGAGAGGTATCGGAAGGAAAAAAAAATGGCGCCGGGAGGCACGTATAGCCGCCCATACTAAAATATGTTAATAAAAAGTTGGTAGGCAGTTCTTTTAGCTTCAAAGTAAAGGATTTTTTCCAATTTTGGTCCGCGGTTATTTCCCCTATCCGCCACCTGGGGTCGCGTCCGATGGGAGTTTGGAGTTCTCCACACGGATTTTCTCTAAAAAACGGACTACGGAAACACGGAATATCTCAAAAACTGCGACTTTGACTGATTTTGATGTTTTTACAAATTTCGTTGCAAATATTATTCCTAATCTAAAATTGAAAACCGCGTTTCGCTAGCTACTGTAATTTTGGAGTTACGATTTTTAAAATTTTTTAACCCCCTCCCATACCCCCTTACCAACCCCCCACCCCCACCAAAATCTAATGGCCAGATTCTCGGATGCTACAGTATTTTTGTGCCAAATTTGGTTAAGATCGGTTTAGCGGTTTTTGAGTTATCGTGTTACAGACAGACGGACAGACGGACAGATGTACAGATGTACAGACGGACAGACAGACACCATGAAAATATTTTGTATTTTGGTCATTTATGACCCAAATAACTCATTTTGAGTGAAATTAAAAAGAAACATTTTTTGCGATCTTAAATAGCCTACCATACCTGTTGGTATGGTCGGCTAGGTCTAAAAATGTCTTGGTCTTGACTGAAAGAGAGAGACTGAGAAAAATGGCTTCAATGTTAGACAGTGAAGAGGGCTGCATGCTGTATATGCACTCATTACTCCGCACCGCCAGGAATAAAGAAGCAATGGAAAATGTTTTCGCAAATATCCATTCATGGGTTTGTATTAGGATAAGTATAATTATTTTCTTCAAAGATGTCTAGACTAGTTCATTTGTGATATTATTTTTAATTATGCCCTTCAAACATATAATTTTAATATCAAATTATTTTTTTTATCGCAATAATATTATACATGTATCAAAAAATATAAATTAGCAAATAAAACATTGTTTCGCCTTATTTACTGACAATACAAAGGAAATTAGGAAAAATTCCAAATATTTTAAAAATTGAATAAGTAATAATGTCAAACATGAATATTCCCGGTTGAGTTGTGACGTATGAAGTTTCTACGAATCACGTTTTTGATCGTGGTCAGGATATCATAGGAAGGGTAAGGGGAAAGAACGGACGATACCACATAACTGACTACAGAGAAAACTAATTTAATGTTGCCAAATACCTTGTTAAAGATACAAATAAATATTAGGAAAAAAACTCAAAATTTAAGTGAGGATGCAGTCAATAATCACCACATACTAGGCTAATAAAACTACTTTTTTCAAATTTGTCAAGCTTTCGAGAATTTTATTCTCATCATCAGGACAGTTTCTAAAATGTATAAATAAAAAAAGCATTAACATTTTAAAATTGTATAACAGAAAAAAAAACAACTTACGACTGAGTCAGTTAGCAAAAAAACATCCTCTGCACAAAAAGGCCTTAAAAACTAGCATCATATGACATTGGAATACAAGGACATTTCCTTTATAAAATATTAAAATACATATCCAACGACACTACTTTTCTTTTAAACACAAACAAAAAAGATTTTTTAAATTTAATTTCTACATTGTTATTTCGAGCTCGATCAGTGACTGTTCAATAAAATACCAATGAACTGAAAATTCCAGAACTCTACTTATCAACAGATTTTTTTCTTTCCCATAATGACATTTACTTTAAGTAATAAAGTAGTTGTAGTTTCTCGATATACTCGTATTATAATTATTTATAAGGTAGTATTTCTTTTAAAACTTTTTGTATTATTTGGAACGTTTAAAAAGAATTTGTGACGTTTGAAAAAAATAGAATAAATTTTGAATAAAATATTCTATTCGGAGTAAAAATGACTTTTTGTGGCTCGTCTATATATTTTGTGGCTCGCCTATATGTGGTGAGACTGTACGTCAAACGTATAGCCGCACCACAAAAAGTGTCATTTTTACACCTAATAAAACAATATACTATTTTTTTCAAACGACACAAAAGTCATAATTTTTGTGACGTGATACACAATTTAAAGGGGTTATTTTAAAGCCTAGGCCTAGAAGTAAAGCACTTTTAAGTCAAAATACAAAAGTAGAAATAGTTATTTTTTATACAAGACGATAAAATGTTATTTTATCGTCGACCGAAAAGATTAATTCACGAGCGATAAAATCGCAAGTGAATTAATTTCGGGAGACGATAATGCAATTTTATCGTCGTGTATAAAACAACATTTTTTTCCATAGCGAGTTACGTTTTAAAACATATTCCGAAGTTATTATTTCAAGGAATTTATTACGAGTAGAAAAAATATTGTGCTGGGTTCGCGTTGGTTTCTATGTAATTTGACAAATAAATAAAGTTGTCTCTTTAGTTGTCAGTTTTGAGTCAATATTTTTAATTCTCTTTCGGGTCGATTGCTGATTGAATTGGAGCCAGAAATGGCTTGAAACGAAGTAAGTAAATTACCAACAGATATTCAGGATGAGGCGACCAACGCTATATCCAAACTACTTCCATTTAAATCCTGAATAACTTATGAAAAGGAATACAAAAATTTTCAAAAATGGAAGCAATTAAAAACGTGCGGGAAGAAATAAAGTTTTTAACCTATCCTCGCTGTTAAAGTATTGTCAAGAAAAATGGCGCATCCGCCAGAAATTAAAAATGTATTACTGGTTGCCTGCACAACCGCAACGTATCCGCCAGAAATTAAAAGACTTTTTCAGGCGCCATCTTTTAGTCAAGTCGAGAAGTAAGGGAATCAGACAATAGAATTGTCTGGTATGAAGAAGTACGCTTTCCGAGAATTGGGGAAATTTCGAGAAGCAGTCAATAGAGTATATAAGCCGGAGCCATCGACAACTGAGACAGTTTTTGAAATTTGAATATACCGCGTGAAAATTGAAAATCGGACAATTTGGTGAAGGAATCTTATAAATAGTTAGTTTGTTGTGTGTTATAAGTTAGTAATTGTGTATAAAGTGAGAAAATAAATTCGTTAAGTATTTTATCGCGAGTTTAAATAGTGGACCCACGGAATCCGTAACAATTGGTGTCGGAAGTGCGATTCAAGAGGATTTTAAGAAGAAATTAAGTGGATTGGACGATTTTTACACCGAATTTGGGAATTTTTATGGTTGGTACGAGACAGCAAGCGAGGAAAATGGAGGAAGTAAGCAAACTATTGGGCGATTTTATGGAGAATATGAGAAGAGAGAAAGCTGAAGAACAAGAAAGACTACGTAAAGATAAGGAAGAGGAAAAATTACGACGTCAAGAAGAACAGGACCGGCTTGAGAAAATGTTGGGTAATTTGGAAATTCGTTTCGAGGAGCGACATCGTAGAGAAAAACAAGAAGAACAGGACCGGCTTGAGAAAATTTTCGAAGATTGGAAAATTCAACGACAACAAGACAAACAAGAAGAACAGGACCGGCTTGAGAAAATTTTAGAAGATTTAAAAATTCAGCGACAACAAGACAAACAAGAAGAGCAGGACCGTATTCAACAGAGTATCGAAAATTCGGAACGAAGACAAGAGACCCACTTCCAAGAAGTCGTAGAAGATCTGGAGGAGCGCCTTCAGCAGAAAATGGAAAAATTAGAGATGGACCTACAGAAGACCAAGGTACAAGTAAGGACACCTGGCGTCTTTGGAACAGCGAACCTTAAGGCCCCGACCTACGATGGACAAACGACATGGACAATGTACCACCGTCAGTTTGAAGCAGCCGCCGCTGCCAACGGATGGACTGACCAGGAGAAAGCAGCGGCACTTGTCATCGCGCTGCGCGGCCCTGCCCTGGAACTGCTGCAAACTATTCCTGCAGCCCAACAGCAGGAATACGAAACCTTGGTTGCTGCATTGGACAGAAGATATGGCGATCAACATCGACGTCAACTTTACCAGGCCCAGATCAAGACACGCCTGCAGAGGTCTGGAGAGAGTCTGCAGGAATTTGAAGCAGACTTACGTCGGCTGGTACACCTGGCATATCCAGAAGCACCGGAAGGATTTAGGGAGGAACTCGCTGCTCAGTGCTTTATCAGCGGACTGAGGGACAACGAATTAGAGAGGGCGCTGCAAATATCCCGATTTTCTACCAGCAGCGAAGCACTGGTCAGGGCGCTGGAAATCGAAGCTGCTTTTAGCGCCATCCCTAGACCGAAGATAAGATCGGTAGCGGTCGAGGAACAGCCCGAAAACACTCACAGAGGTTTGGAGGAGATGTGTAAGAAAGTCGACAAACTATGTGAGCTACTAATAAACAAGGGAGTCAGCAACACCCAGACAGAAAACCAGAGAAGATTCCAGGACATAAGGTGCTTTAGAGGTGGCAGGAATGGCCACATTAAACGGTATTGCCGCGTTCAAATGCGATCCCGTTCACCATCCAGAGAACGTAGGCACCAGGAAAACTAAAATCAGTCAATACTAAGGGGCGAGTATTGACTGGGGAGAACAGAGCCCCAAGGATTTTTTCCATTAGAAATCTAGGAAGAACCGCTGACAGTTTGGTGATCGACGGGAAAGTCAATGGAAAGGGAATCCGAATGACAGTGGACACTGGCGCTATGGTTTCGTTGGTGCGGGCTAACTCAGTGCAAGGATTGAAGCTGGTGCCTCTGAGAAGAAGAGTGTGTTTACGTACAGTTACGGGGGAAATGGCCGTTGTACGGAGAGGCTATCGTCGAACTGAAGTTAGGAAATTTGAAGTTCCAGCATAGCGTTTTAGTGGCAGATATTGAAGATGACTTCATCTTGGGCATGGATGTGATTCGTCAACATGGATTTTCGTTCGATCACCAGAGAAATATCTTAAATATTGGAAATGAAGAGTTCATGTTATCTCCAGACGAGGACCAGGAAGAATGGATGTAAGATCAGCGGAAACTGTGGTGATACCTGGTAATACCGAGAAGATCGTATTCGGTAAAGTGGAGAAAATCGCTGGGTGCTGTGTTGGACTGGTACAAAGTAGCGACAAGAAACAAGATAGGTACTTAGTAGGAAAGTCATTGGTGAACACTGACAAGAATATACCGATCAGAATTGCGAATGTTTTCCCGAATTGTGTCAAGATCCAAAAGGTGACAAGATAGCCATCTGCGAACCTGTAAGAAGTGTCACCCGATGTGATGAAGTGTCGTCAGCTGTTACACAAAAGGCATCCCAAGAAACGCTAAAACATCTAGAACAGCCATGGGATCACCTAACACCTGAGGAGAAACAGAAGGCCAAGCAGTTCCTGCTAAAGCATGGCAGTATTTTTGAGAAGAACAACAGTGGAAGAACGGATTTTGTGAAGCACCGGATTAATACTGGTCATGCTCAGCCGATTCGACAACGTCCTAGAAGGGTGCCCCTTTTCAAACAACAAGAAATGGAGACAATGGTAGATAAGATGTTAGAAGATGGAGTAATCGAAGAATCATCAAGTCCATGGTCATCTCCTGTTGTTTTGGTAACGAAGAAAGATGGTAGTACACGATTCTGCGTGGATTATAGGAAGCTCAATGACGTCACTAAGAAAGATAGCTACCCACTGCCACGTATAGATGACACATTAACAACTCTCACGCAGTTCGTGCTGGTTCTCCACTCTCGACTTAAAGAGTGGATACTGGCAAGTTGGTCTAGACGAGGAAGACAAAGAAAAGACGGCTTTTCTACAGGAAACGGACTATACCAATTCAAGGTCATGCCGTTTGGATTATGCAATGCTCCAGCCACTTTCGAACGTCTCATGGAGGTGGTGTTAAGAGGATTAACTTGGAAAACGTGCTTGGTTTACCTCGACGATGTATTGGTTATGGGAAGAACTTTTGAGGAGCATTTGCGAAATTTAGAAGAAGTCTTTGGCCGCATACGGAATGCTCACCTGTACTTGAACCCGAAGAAGTGTAGCTTATTCCAGCGACAAGTGGAATTCTTGGGTCATGTAGTCTCGGCAGACGGAATTTACACCGACCAGAAGAAAATCGCTGCGATCAAGGATTGGCCTAAACCTCGCGACAAACATGAACTTAGAAGTTTTCTGGGTTTATGCACCTATTACAGAAGATTTGTCAAGGGATTTGCCAATATAGCTGCACCCTTACATAGACTTACAGGTGATGAAGTCGGCTACGAATGGAACACCGATTGTGATGTAGCCTTTGGAAGACTTAAGGCGGCTTTATGTTCAAGTCCTATTCTAGCCTACCCGCAACAACAAGGGAGGTATATCCTGGATACCGACGCCAGCAACATCGGCATCGGTGCAGTGCTATCACAAGTGCAAGATGGCGAAGAACGAGTGATAGAATATTACAGTCGAGTTCTATCTAAACCAGAAAGGAATTACTGCGTTACCCGGAAGGAGCTGCTAGCAATTGTGAAGGCAGTTGATCATTTTCATAAATACCTGTATGGCCAAGAATTTTTAATTAGGACAGATCATGCGGCTCTCAAATGGCTTATGGAGATGAAACAACCTGAAGGTCAAATAGCACGATGGCTCGAGAAGCTCCAGCAGTATCACTTTACCATCCAACATCGTGCTGGAAAGATGCATGGTAACGCAGACGGTTTATCCAGAAGACCCTGTCAAATCGATTGTAAGCACTGCAGTAAAACGGAACAACGTGAAATTACTGTCATGATAAGGAGTTTTAAGCTTGGAACCGATGAACAGTGGACGACGACACAATTGAGGAACGACCAAATGGAAGATCCAGACATCGGAGCAATACTACGGCTCAAGGAAGGTAACGGCGAGAGACCACCGTGGCAGGATATTGCAAACAGAGGGCTCGTTTTCAAAGCTCTCTGGGCTCAGTGGAATTCACTGGTTATTGAGAATGGATTGTTAAAGCGCACATGGGAAAGTGCGGATGGCAGCACAGTAACAACTCAGTTACTGGTACCAAGAAAGAAAGTTACCCAGGTATTGGAAGAAATTCACGGTGGTAAAACTGGAGCCCATCTTGGAGTAAACAAGACCTTGAGCAAGCTGAGAGATCGTTTTTACTGGGTGGATTATTGCGAAGATGTCAAGAAATGGTGTCGACAATGTAAAACTTGTGCAGCCAGCCAAGGACCAAGCACTCGCTCTAGGGGAAAAATGAAACAATATAACGTTGGACTGCCATTCGAAAGAATCGCTGTTGACATTGCAGGCCCATTCCCTGAAACGCACAAGGGCAACAAGTACGTTTTAGTAGCGATGGATTATTTCAGTAAATGGCCAGAAGTTTTTGCCATTCCAAACCAAGAAGCATCGACTGTAGCTGAAGTATTGGTCAATAATGTCTTCAGTAGATTTGGAATTCCCTTAGAGCTTCACACTGACCAAGGAAGGAACTTCGAGTCAAGACTGTTCCAGAAGATGTGTGATCTGCTTGGTATTCACAAGACTAGGACAACAGCTTTACATCCGCAGTCTGATGGGATGGTCGAAAGATTCAATAAGACCATTGAAGAACACCTCTCGAAAATGGTGGCCGAACATCAAAGAGATTGGGATCAACACATACCGCTGTTCCTAATGGCGTATAGAAGTGCAGTTCACAACACCACCGGACTTTCACCATCGAAGATTTTATTTGGTCGAGAATTACGGTTGCCTTGTGACTTGGTGTTCGGATCACCAGACGACGGCACCACAAATGTAGAGGACTACGCGGATGAACTGAAGGAAAGGTTAATGGAAATTCATAAGGCCGTAAGAAGTAAGATTACGCTAGCCAGTGACCGGATGAAAGCTCGTTACGACCTCAGAGCCAATTCTACGGGATTTCAACAGGACGATATGGTATGGTTATATAACCCACAGCGCAAGAAAGGGAGGTCCCCAAAGTTAACTCCAGCATGGGAAGGTCCTTATACAGTCATCAAGAGGATAAATGATGTTGTGTACCGGATTCAACGCAGCCCTAGAAGTAAGATGAAAGTAGTTCATCTGGATCGATTGAAGAGATACCAGACAGGAACCTTGATCGGGACGATCAAATTTGAGAAAGGGGCAATGTCAAGAAAAATGGCGCATCCGCCAGAAATTAAAAATGTATTACTGGTTGCCTGCACAACCGCAACGTATCCGCCAGAAATTAAAAGACTTTTTTCAGGCGCCATCTTTTTAGTCAAGTCGAGAAGTAAGGGAATCAGCCAATAGAATTGTCTGGTATGAAGAAGTACGCTTTCCGGAAATTTCGAGAAGCAGTCAATAGAGTATATAAGCCGGAGCCATCGACAACTGAGACAGTTTTTGAAATTTGAATATACCGCGTGAAAATTGAAAATCGGACAATTTGGTGAAGGAATCTTATAAATAGTTAGTTTGTTGTGTGTTATAAGTTAGTAATTGTGTATAAAGTGAGAAAATAAATTCGTTAAGTATTTTATCGCGAGTTTAAATAGTGGACCCACGGAATCCGTAACAGTATCATTATTTAAGCTACCCTTGCGGTTACAGTACTATTTTATCTACTATATATATATATATATATATATATATATATATATATATATATATATATATATATATATATATATATATATATATATATATATATATATATATATATATATATATAAATAAAAAGATTTTATTAAACTGACTTCTAAAGGACATCCTAATATTTAAGGAGGTGATTCTTGGACCAATTCTAAGAAAAAACTTCATATTAATATTATGTCCTAAACCTCTTAACTTTTCAGATACAGTGTGGTAAAATTTTCTAATAATTTTTTCGAATATCTCTAATATTATATTTGATATTTCTTAATTTATAATATATATTTTTCTATTTCTTTATTTCCTTCCAGCTGATGCAGAAATGATTTCCACACAACAGTCACCGCATCAGATTTTTAGCGATTTGACCCTGAAGAACACTGACTTTAATTTTTTTAAGCAAAGACTATGCGTCAGATAAAAAAACTCAAGAGACAAAAAATTTTTTAGAAATGAATGGAGATTTCGAAAAAAATATATTTTCAGTGGTGTACCACTTTTATCTCCAATATTATTTAATGTAAAATTCGTATGGACGGCACTGGTTGAAATAAATTAAATTCTTTGTACAACAAAAGAGGTATTTTGATGCATGGAACGCTCGTATCAAGTTTCATAAAGATATCTATAATAAAGTCAGAGCAATTATACAAAGAATAAGTCTTTTTTAGAAAATTCTACCACCCTGTATCTCAGAAATTAAGATGTTTAAGAGATATATTCATATGAAGTTTTTCTCTTAAAATAGGTCCAAGTATCACCCCCTTAAATATTGGCATGTCATTAAGGAATACTCTGTTTATTAATAATAAATAGATATTATTTTACTAATAATTGATGATTGGATTATTTGAATTAATAGATATTATTTGCCATGTTTGAAATTGTTTAAAAATTTATTTGTGATGTTTGATAAAAATAGCATGTTCTATTCGGAGTAAAAATGTACTTTTTGTGCCTCGTCTGTAAAGCCGTCAAATGTACAACCGCGCCACAAATAATATAATTTTTACTTCTAATAAAATAAGTTTTATAAATCTTATTTTATAAATAATTACAAATATAATAATTATTAGTTCTCATACCTGCTAGTTCATAAAAAACATAATTCCAATAGCTTTTACTGATATCTAATAATCTAAATATTCGATCAGTAAGTAGCATGTTAGTCGATTATAGAGCAGAATTAAATTTTTCAGCAACTTATTTTCGATATACTTTAAGTTAAACAGAATTATAATTTATATTTTTCTTGATTAAATTGTTAATGCTAATAAGGGTCAGATCATATGAGTTATAATAAATAAAAATCGACTTCCAGTTGGAATTAATTAACTTTATTAACTTTAACAAAAATAACAAAGCGAAAAATAATAAGTTACAAAAAGCTGTGTACAACGGTTGTACGTTACGACGGTCAAAATGAATCTACCTACATTAGGGTAGAATGGGACCTCGCAGGGTCGCTCTTAAGAAAAATTTATACTTAAAGCTGTCATTATAGTTTCATATATAATCCAGGCCTAACGGACCGTATTCCGTGAATATATATTATTATTATTATTCGTATTCTACTTATCGATGCGTCGACACTCGACACTAAATCAGATAGGGACACAAACTGTCAAATACATAACACCTCCCTTTCCAAAGGAAGAACTTTTTGTAAGGGGGAAGTTCTTGTTGGGAAGTTATTGCAGGGAAGTTCTTGTTGTTTCTGTGAGGTAGCAGAATATCACGATAGACATCTGAAGGTACGATGTTGATGAAAGAAAAACTCGTATGATGATGGTCGCATGAAACACGCCATACAAACTGATTATTAAAAAATTGGAAATTTGATATACAAAATAAACCAGTTTTATTTAATCAAAATGAAATTTTAGAATTTTAGAGCAGTTTTATTTTTTTATTTCAATAATTTTGAATGACCCCAGGATATTCTTCTAATTTGTCAGAATTGGCTTTCCTTTTAATTGACACCAACTGATAAACGTTCCTTCCCGGGTAGTTACATTTAGATAACTTTTTGTCTGAATGAGTTTTGGACTTTTGTCTTTTGACTCCAAGGGATCGAAAATATTTGAATGAGGAAATAAAACTTCTCTCAGAGATAAATCCAATGATTTTTGTTTAGAGTTATTGTATGAGTTTATTGCAATAAGTAACGCGTCAGTTAATTGATTAATTTGATTTTCATTCAAATAACAGCGAATAGTGTTTGCAATTGCGCCATGTAATCTCTCAACGATTCCCACTGAATGTGAGTGTTCGACGGAACATACATTTAGCTTAATATGGAACTTGCTACAAAAATCTTTTACCTGTTTGTTGACAAATTCAGTTCCATTGTCAACATAGAGCTCTCGAGGAATTTGATAATGTTGTATAAACATTTTTAGTTTATTAACTATTGTTTTTCCAGTCTTATTTTTTAGCAAGTAAGCTTGAGCGTATATTGTGTTAAATTATCAATAACCGTTAATATAAATGTTTTATCGATAATTAGGAGGTTGAGGGAAATTTTATCAAAGGGTCTATGTGGAGACTCTTCTATATTGAGAGGATACTTATTGCAACGTTTTAATTTTTACGTGATTTTGTTTAGCATAACAAGACTCGACATGATGTCCCGGTTTATTACAAGAGCAATTTTTTATGAGAAGCTTTATTACTACTATTACTACTGCCATTACTCGCTAACGAGTATTTGACACGCATCAGAAGATGGTTACGCAAGGCGTTTCCTGTCATGAGCTTTTCTGTGACTGAAAAGCCCGATACGTGATGTTATCTCTCTTCCGCACTTCAGACATTCAAAAATCTCATTACTTTGTTGCCTCTTTACTTTTTGGTTGTCGTTATTAACTGAATTTACAATTCTCCTCCATTGCGTTCTATTGTGCGCTGCTTCCTCCCACTGATGCTGCATACTTATCCCCTTTAAGTTTTCATGAAAAACATCCTTGTATCTTTTGAGTTGACCACCCAGTTTCCTCTTACCATCTACAAGTTCACCGTAAAGAAGAGATTTCGGTGGCAAGCCCATCTTAAGCGAGATTTAGTAATCATGACTTCAGCGCTCTCGCAGCTCGCTTTTTCAAGGACTGATACGTTTGAGACGTGGTGGTACCATTTGATTCTTAACAGTTGTCTGAGGTGTCTCTGTTGCAACTTGTTTAATGCGAGGGGTAAACACATAGGGCAAAAAGTGTACACCTACATCCTCTATCCTTAGTACATCCCCTACATCCTCCAGTACATCCTCGGTACATCCCCTACATCCTCGGTACATCCCCTACATCGTCGTACATCCCCTAGTACATCCCCTACATCCTCGGTACATCCACTACATCCTCGGTACATCCCCGGTACATCCCCTACATCCTCTAGTACATCCTCGGTACATCCCCTGGAAATCCTCTCATGTGTACGCCATACATTTAGAATAATTTTCGTGATGAACAGTTTTACGTATCTAAAATACTTTTCGAGATATACTTATCTTGGACACACTGTACATATTTTTTTAAAATTTTATTTGAATGGTAAAAAGAAAGTTAAAAGTTTGAACGCTATTATCTCCGAAACTTTTAAATAATATATAAAAAAAAGATGAAGCAGCATTTGGACTTACATTTACTAGAGGGATATAAAAATTTACTGGGTGTTTTTTATTTAAAATAACAAAATTAAGGTTACTTTACTTACGACGAAACCGGAATTGTTATTTATGTTAGAGCGATCTCCCACTTTATTACGAGCTTTATTATATGTATAACTACACAAAATTTCTCAAACCTCTACAATTTATTGGCTAGTAATATAGTTGACACCTAATATTTTTGTTGAATTCAAAAGGATAAAAAAAAATCAAAACCATTTAAAAAAATTATACGGGGTCATCGAGAATCGAACTAAGGCGCGCCAACCCATATCAAATCTTGCCAGAGCTGTAACAATCTCGGCTATTATTGTGCCCACAACAATTCGCCGTTACTTTTGTTATACAGGGTGAGTCTTAAATAGGTGCAAATATTTTCAGGGCTGGTAGATCTCGATAAAAGATACATATTTTTTCTTTACCATTTTTCAAATAAGTCCAAAATAACCGAGTTATTTAAGTTTGAAAATTTAAAAAAAAAATGATTTTTATTAATTTTGATAGCCACCTGATTTTTTTCTGTATTTCATCCCTTTTAGTGCCGTAACCATAGAGTAAAGCTGTAACTATGGTAATATCAGAGATTAAGAATTTATAACGTGGGAAAATTAGCGGTGAACAGGCAGTTTTAAAAAGTTTTCGAAAAATATACAGGGAAATTTAAAAGAAAATGCACGATTTTCAACATATTTTATTTGCAAAAAAAAACATCATAGACGTGTTCCTGGGGTCAAAATATACCACCCCTGAAAATATTTGCACTTATTTAAGACTTACCCTGTATAACAGCAGTTTATGCCTCGGTTTATGCAGTTTATGTCGGCGGAAAAAATAACTTAGTCATGCGTAAAGCCCTATATTATGTGCAAAGCTATCAATCTCGTGTTTTGAACCCCAAATAAAAATGAAATCTAGTAGCTACCGAGGATCTACTTTATAAAACAGACCTAAAAATAGGCAACGTTAAAGGCATTCGCATTTATATAACTTCGTTTTTGACGTATAGAGGGCACAATAATAATTATTTACACACACTTCCCTTTAATTCATAACGCTTACGGCACTATGCAATAAGATATGAATACACATGCCAAACACATTTTTGCATAAACTTATACCAGAGATATGGATTAAAGGCTATATATCTGACTTATACATACATTTTGCGAGATATTTTGAGGTTATGAGTAGGGGTGAGCCACAAAGCCTTGAGTTATATATATATACATTATAGATATTATATATTGATATTTTTATCGATATATCAAATAAAGGTCCATTTTCACTCTCATGAAATTTGTGCAAATCGGCTTTTGAAAATCGGCTTGTGCAAACTTTATTTAATAAATTCATTGAAAAAAACGGATGTGCACAAGCTAATTCACATACGTGAAAACCAAGTAACGATATATTCGTCCACAAATATCGATATAGCTATCGATATAACAGATACCGCTATATCTCTTTATGAATACTGCATATCGGAAATATCTATATCTATCTATATTCTCAATAATCCTATTTGATTTCGTACAGGGTGGTTGTAAAATATTGAATAAATATCAACATCTCGAGAACCACATTTTTTTGGAAATCGCTCGGCCACATCAATTATTTTAATTTTTCCGGGGCAGATTATGCAAAAAATGAATATTATACAGGGTGCGTCAAAAATGCTTTGTCCAAAACAATTTCTTTTAATGGCAACCCTCGTGGCAACATAATTATTATTTTTCTGCATTTTTGAATTACCCTTAAAATTCTGAATATTTTCCATGTAAGTGCTATACCCAAATCCAAGCTTTTTGGAGTTATTCTCATTTAAAAATTAAAAAGTGAAAAAAAATATTAGAAAAAAACCTTTTTTAAGAGGATACCGAAGAGGATACCTTATGGAAAATGTATTCAAAAAACAACCCACAAATTTGGATGACTTGAAACATCGCATTCGGCAAATTACGCCCCAAATAATTCGAAATACATCCCCGGTAAATCCTCGGTACATCCCGTACATCCTCTAGTACATCCTCGGTACATCCCTACATCCTCGGTACATCCCCTACATCCTCTAGTACATCCTCGGTACATCCACTACATCCTCGGTACATCCACTACATCCTCGGTACATCCCCTGGAAATCCTCTCATGTGTACACCATAAATCCCCTAAGTGTTCACCCCTCGGTTTAATGCGCTCGTGTGCCAGCGGTACGACATCGGTACCCAGGTTTCGCTTCCATATAACATAGTGGGGATTATTACTGCTCGATACATTGCAAGTTTCGTTTTTGTACTCAAGTCATGATTGTAGAAAACCCTGTCTTTTAATTTCCAGAATGCTCTTGAGGCGCTGCTGATTCTGTGCTGAATTTCAGAGTCGATATTTGCCTTTTCGGAAATCAAACTGCCGAGGTAATTAAATTTCGAAACATACTCCAATAGTTCTTCTCCGATTTTTGTAGCGCTGTTATGGTTTTCCGGGGGAGTGCACATGATTTTAGTTTTATTGATGTTCAGTTTAAGGCCCAAAGTCTCGTATGCCCAGGTATATGTGTTCAGCATTTCCTCTAACTGCTGTAACGTATTTGCAACTAGAGCGCAGTCATCAGCGTATTGGAGTTCTGTGATGAATTTTATACGTATTTTTGCCCTGAGCCTGTTTATGTTGAACACACCGCCGTTATACCTGTATCTAACACCCATTCCTCTTTCCTGCAGTTTGCTGTCCACTATAATAGAGGGCGCTGCCATGAATATGTTGAATAGGAGAGGAGCTAGGACACAACCCTGCCTAACTCCTGTATTTGTCAGGAATGGATCGCTCAGTGATCCATGATGTGACACTCTCGATTTGTTGTTGTTATGGAGGCTTTTACACACAGTAAGAAATTTGTTGGGCACCCCAAACTTTTGCATAATTGCCCAAAGTGCATCTCTGTTTACAGAGTCGAAGGCCTTCGTGAGGTCGATGAATGCAACATAAAGTTTACTCTGCTGTTCGTTTAGCTGTAGTTGGCGGACGGAGATTTAGCATATATTTAGCCTCGTATTTAGCATAACAAGACTCTACATGATGTCCGGGTTTATTACAAAAAGAGCAATTTTTTATGAGAAGCTTTATTACGGGTTTATTTAAAGAAGTTTGAGTATAAGAAAGGGTTACATTTTGCTGAGTTGGAATTTGTGTGGTCGAGTTAGTAAAGCGGGAACTACTTTTTTGTGTCAGCATAAATTGCTGATTCTCGAAATCATTTATTAAGTTTATTAGTTCTGCTATTGATCTAGGTTTTCGTAAACATATGGTCGTGCAAAGAGGGCCTTTTACACCATTCATAAGTGTTAGAAGAGCGGATTTTTCATGGTATTCTCGTAAAACAGTCCTAGCAGATATATCGTATGCAGTATTATATTTGATAATTTTGTGGATTCGAAGCAAATGATTTTCGACGCGCTGAACATACTGAAGCGGCTTTTCATTAGCCATTTGTTTTAAGTGGACCATTTCGTAAGCTAAGCTGTGAATATCGAGTGATTCACCAAATTTCTTTAATAATTCGTTCTTTATTGTTTGCCAGTCGTTTAGTTCTTATGAAGCTATGTGGTCTAAAGCAGGACTTTCCAATTTAGCTTTTACAATAAATTGAAAAATATCTTGTTCCTGAGAATCGAAACGACTCTAAACAAAGTCTACAACGTCTATAAAATTATGCAAATGTTTTGTAGAACCATTGAAATTTTGAATTAATGTAAATGCCTTATCGTACGAAAAGAATAAGTGAGAGGGTTGACTTTGGTTAGAAGGTTGTGTCATTTTGATAAAATAAAACCTTGTAAAATAAAAGAAAGAAAAAAGTGTAAAAGAGAACAAGACAGAAAAAAAGAGGAAAGAAGATCTAGCTAGCAGTTTGTATGACTAAATCAAGCGACTTACCCCAAGACTGCTAGTAGTGAGTTCTAGAAGTTGAATCCTAGAAGTTGGTCGCGATGACCAGGAGCGGGAACTCAAAATTCTGGCGTTTTTCCAGCTGTATTTCCTTGGTGAGAATCAAACCCAAGACTGCTTGTAGTGAGTCTTAGTCGTTGAATTCTAGTGTTGGTTGTGATAACCAGGAGCGGGAACTCAGACTTCTGGCGATTTTCCAGTTGAGTTGCCCCGGGAAACTCAGGCTTCTGGCATTTTTCCAGCTGGGTTTCCTTGGTGAGAATCAAACTGTACCGTCACGACAAGGATGCAGATGTTTCTTATGTTTCTTCGACGAGTCGCCTTGAGAAGGTTTTTCACAATACAGGAATTAATGCTCCGAAACAAAGATTAACAGTGTTATCTTTTCGGAATCCTACCGACTGCACCAGTTATAATAAATGATAATCGACTTCCTATTGGAATTAATTAACTTTATTCGCTTTAACAAAAAATAGCAAGGCGAAAAACAATAAGAATACAAAAAGATGTGTACGTTACAACGGTGAAAATGAATCTACCTACATTAGGGTAGAATGGGACCTCGCAGGGTCGCTCTTAAGAAAAATAGATACTTAAAGCTGTCATTATAGTTTTATATAATATAGTCCAGGCCTAACGGACCGTATTCCGTGAACCACTTATCGATACGTCGACACTCGACACTAAATCAGATGTGGACACAAACTGTCACATACATAATAGCTTTTTTCGTTTTCCTGTTATTACCGATTCTGAACCGTCCTGGAACTGTGATGCGTATGCGCAGAAGGAAATATGAAGGCATTATTTCATTTGCGCATGCGCTGCAGAGTTCTAGGACGGTTCAGAATCGGTAATAGCAGGGAAACGAAAAAAGCTATATGTCATTTTTTATTAAATTGTAATGAATATTTTTTAGAAGTTTAATATTTGGGTATCATATTCAATTTAATTTGAATCCACCACAGATGTAATTAGCGTTATTTACCAACTTAGTAAAATTTTTGGGATTTGTTATCACATCTAATGATAAGGATTAATATACTAACATAATTTTAATAATCTCGTGTTATCAAATTTAGAATCAAATTCTGATTCCCCGTTTGATCGTTTGATTGACATTGTCGAATAAAATAGTAGAGTAAAAATATAGGTACCTAGAATCATCATTATCATTTTCAGCTTATTCAACAATTTCCAATTATGGTGTAGCCTTCTCCACATATGTAGATACTCTCTTTGTAGTTGAGCCCATTGTTGTCTATTGTTGGCTATGCGAGTCCAATAAGTTATCCCTGCTAATTTCCTAATATCATCTCAGGTTCGGTCTTCTTCTAGGTCTCTTAATTCCTCGTGGGTAACTACTTACTACACCAAGAAGTAATTTTTGTGGTCCATCTGTTGTTCGTTCTGCTTGCCAGGTGTCCTGCCCATTGCCATTTGAAGAATTTGATTCTGTGGATGTGGATGACATCTATTACCTGGGTCAATAGTTGGCCAATTTGGATAATTTTTTAAGCAATACCTATGTAGCTAAATTATTTGACTTTTTAGTTAGTATCTCTTTCCAAATTAAGTGAGAGCGCCCATCAAAGTGACGTAGCATCTGACGTGGCACGTGATCTGGCAAGTAACATGCATCTAGCAAGTTACGTAGAATTGAACAAACGATAATAAGTGTGTCAGCGCACACTGAAGTAGCGCTGTTAGAAACGTGTCATTCGTCGTTGTAGCATGCCAAAAAAAGATGCATGTTACTTGCCAGATCACGTACCACGTTAGATGCTACGTCACTTTGGTGGGCGCTCTCACTAAAATTGAAAGGTCCCATCTGTCACTTATACGAGGCAAAATAAAATGTTTATGTTTTGGTGAAAGTTTGATACACTTTGTGGAATATGAAAAAACAAAAAATTTTAGAGGGTGTTATTTAAAAATCAAAAGTTGTAGTCATTTCCGGTAAAACAGGAAGTGTCAAAAGAAAATTGAATACGTCAATCAATCCTAATTTACATCATATACCAAGATACCAAATCTCCATTTTTTATCTGAAAAAATAAAAAAGTTGTAAGGGTGAGCCACTTTCGAGAGGCACCCGGTATACTGGCAAGCGACCGAGGAATTTTAAAATATGTTAATAACTATTTTATACTATTTAAGAGTGATCTGAATATTTATAAAGTATTAAATAAAAATCAGATCTGAATATTTATAAAAATGTGAAAAGCTCGGTGAAAAGTAAAATATGATTTAAAAAATAATTAATTAATCACTAAATTATTTTATTTAATACCGTATGATCGAATAAAAACGGCGTCAACGATGGCTATGAAATGAAGATCGCTGTCATTTTATATGTAAAATTATATGGGAAATGTCATCGATGGTCATTTCCAAGCCAACTGGACGCCGTTTTTTTTCGATCATACGGTATATTAATTTTTATTGAAAAGGCATTTTTTATAGATTTTTCTTTATATAGATATATTTGTATCAGAATCTGAGCACATTTTAAAAAAGTTTTTGTTAATATTTGTGCAGAGTGACCGAAATATATTTTTAAACTAAAGTTGTAAATAGTTTATAAGTTGTATAACATATAAACTTCTATGGCCGTTTATCAGCATAGTAGTTTGCCGCATTGGCCTGTGGTTGCAAACGTGGGCCTGTTAATCTGTGACGTTAATAATCGCAGTCAGCAGGAGTAGAACAAGCGAAGAAATACAGAAACTTGCGTTACGTAGTTATTAATTATTAATTATAATTAATAATTTATTAATTAAGAGTCATTTTTTAATTGTCTTGCAGGTACCGTAGCATTAAAACGTTTTTTTGTTTAAATGGGGTTTTTTATTTTTAAATTGTAACTTCCCATAAGAATTATATTTAGTTTAGATATATTATCTTTGTTTTCTGTAGTATACATGAAAGTTTTTAAAATAGATTATATTTTTCTACACACATTTTCCTACACAGAGAAAAACCGTCAACACTGTTTGCCGCTTTTTATTTTGTCTCTCTCTCTCTTTGTCAAATGGTCATTTATATTTATCTCTCTCGCGTGCACTAAAATACAGACCACGCCAGTGTTGCCAGAGTTAAAGGATTTCCTTTAATATGAAGGATTTTACTGTCAAATTTCATCGATGGAAGAACTGAAGGATTTTTATCGAAAATGCAGACAATATGAAGGTTTCTGGCAGTTTTGCACAATAAGAATTGTTAAAATAAGTAGTAGGAGTATTTATTTATTGTTTTAACTACATCTATATTTTACTTTAACGGTGTTTAATTAAGGATGTCTCAGTTTAAAGCAATGTTGCCGTCAAAAAGTCGGCAATTCGAAAAATTTTAAAATTTAACAAAAAAATAATAGATACATTTTGTATTATTACACACATATACCATAACTAAACCAAAGTTCTTGATGATGGAAAAAAAATAAATAGGTAAACAGAAAATATATTTTGTAAACTTGAAAATATAGTCATTGTAAACAATGAATTTTTTGAAACATATTTTATAATACTGTTGTTAAGTATCTATCACAACATTTTTAATTTAGTTATTTTTTAATAAAAAGTTTATTTAAATACTTCGGTGTGTACCAAACATAAATTTTTAAAAATTTTCTCCTAATTATAAAATAGGTAAAATACACTGAATTTGGTGATTTTTCACAAGATCTGGATTATTTTGTGAAGTTGAAGGAATATGAAGGATTTTTAAAGCTCCGTTGAAGGAATTCGCTCGAAAATTTCTGGCAACACTGGACCACGCAGTTTCGATAATAAGATCGGTATAAATCATGCACCTATACAGGGTGTTTTAAAAAACATGTGCCATCTCTCGTGGGCAAATTCCTCACGTAAAAATAAGATTTATTTTTCATATCAACATACGTCCGATTCTCCTTTGTTTTGTAGCTACAGGGTGTAAAGTCTTAATATTTTTTTGATTTATTATAATTTTCTTCCAAGTACTTTTAGCGTTTCGAATGATATTTGGATAAGTAAACGTAACTATAAATGCGCCATATTTTAAAGCTAAAAAAGTGTAGACATATTCACCAGGGACGTGCATATGGGTTATCACTGGAATATTTTTCTAAAAAAAGCATGTACGCCACCGACTTTTTTTTCTCTTGTTAGCAAAATAGTGTAAGGAATTTATTGCCGATTAAAACCTGTCTCTTGATATTTTGTCGATTTCGGCCTCTTTCATGAGATAAACGCAATTTTATTAATTTGCCTTGATCCAAGTCTAATAGCAACTTTTAAAAAAAATAATATCATTAACTTGCGAAAGTTAATGATAAAATAATCATTAAATTGATTCATTGATTCCTCATAAAAAAATATGAAAAAAGTTTCTATAAACACGGGTATGTTGTTTGTATGCATTGTTTTAGAGTTACAGGATGTTAAAACTTTAAAATGAGGTTTTTTGTAATAATGATCTTAAATACCATTATTTTTTTATTTAAAATTACTGTATGTTGGACTAGTAATAATATTTAATAATAAATAAGGTAAAATATATAATTTATTATGTAATTTTATTTTTATTTTAATTTTATTAATTGTGATTAATAAAATTGCGTTTATCTCGTTAAGGAAGCCGAATTCGACAAAATATTAAGAGATAACTTTTAATTGGCATTAAACGGCCTACACAATTTTCATATCAAAAGAAAAAAGGTCAGTGGCGCACATGTTCTTTTTTTTGAAAAATATTACAGTGATAACTAGTGATGAGTGAAATATCGGTAACTGTGACTTTGTCACTGATATTCTATAATCACAGTCACGGCCTGTGACTGATTTGAAAATAAACGGTGACTTGCTAAAGCATGACGATTACAGTTAATTGTGATTTCTCTGGTAACGAGAAAATACTTCACAGAGCGGGACGTCGCGCGTCGTGAACGCAGCTGCCGATGGCGCCGGTCGTGACTCAGTCACGAGTCACGACGTACATAGGATAGATATCTGACAAAGTGATCTAAAGACAGTGACTGTTAGAAGTGATTTAATTTTTTATGTATTTTATATTTTATTACTATTTTCTATCACTACGAATCGGTTTGGTTCCTTTTTAGTTTAGGAGGTTTTTTTAAAGCCAAGCATAAAGTTTTACCTTTATACTGTTTATTTTTTTTTAGAAACTTCATTTTTTATATATTTCGTTTATTTTAATACAAAGGAAATTATTTGTTGTTTAATGTATTACTTATCTCGTGTTGTTAAGTTTCATTCGTTATGGTTATGAGCATATTGGCATATTTTGTTCTTTTCCCGTTGGTTTCTTTAAATAAAAAAATTGTTTTATTTTTATTTTTTAATATACCTTTTACCCACTGTTTAGTGTTTTCTATTTCAGCGGCCTTCAATAAAGGACAAATAAAAATTAGTATAACAACAACAACAGAATCGTATCATTCGTATCGTATCTTATATTTTAGCCGTGATTGTGCTTTCGGATTCATAATCATAAAGTCGCAGTCACAGTTAAGAGTCACAGATAATACAAAGTCGCTGTCACAGGTAAGCCTGTGAACAGAAAATCACGGTTTGGCTCATCACTAGTGATAACCCATACGCACGTCCCTGTTGAATTTATTAATACTTTTTTAGTATTGAAATATGTTACACTTACAGTAACTTTTACCCCCAAAATTTCATTCAAATCATTAAAAGCACTTGGAAAAAAATTATAATAAATCGAAAGATTATTAAGACACCCTGTAGCTACTAAACAAAGAAGAATCGGACCTATGTCGTATATCGGATATGAAAAATGAATCTTATATTTACGTGAGGAATATCCGCACGAGAGATGGCACAAGTTTTTTGAAACACCCTGTATAAGTTTTTGTAGTTATAATTTTTTTAAAAGAAAAAGATCACCCAGAGATTTTACCAGAAAAAAAAACAACTCGCAATGAAATTATTTTGCATTACATATTTGAAATTTGTGTCTAGGGTTGTTACTTTATTGGTAAATTCTGGTAAAGAAATTATGGAATATGTTATGACTGTACTGGATTCGTCAAAGAAAGCAGCTGACAGGGACTACGTCAAATTTAGTTTTAGTTTATTTTTTCTTATAAAAAAATGCCATTTTATATCTTCAAAATATTATCTGTCAAATGCCGATCATTTTGCTTAATTATGAAATCAACTTATGGAAGAGAAAAGATACAATGAATATACATCATGGTAACCTAGCGCTAAACGTTTATTTTTGTAAAAACCACACATAAAGCTAAAATATATAATTACTTCTTTTCTATATAAGATAGAATTTTAAATTGGTATATAAAGACAATCTCTTTAAGTATTCTGCTTGTGCTAGACTAGATCGGTAAATACATATATTTATATTATTCGCAAGTTGTGGTGTAATGGAAATAAAGATCACAACAGTTTTATATATAAATAAGATATTTCTTATTTTAATGACTAACTTAACATTTATTTTTTCAAATGTCACATATAAGATATCAATTTAACATAGCCTAAAGAAATATTTACAAATGTTCATCGGCCTCAACAGTATCTTTAAATTATTCTAATTGTACACGATACGAACACAAAATTTTAAAATAATTATAAACCAAATGCCCTAGAAAACAAAGTTACAAATTAAACCCTGGAAAATACAGATCTTATAAAAATCTTGAGATAGTTCGAACATTCTAATAAATAACAATTAGAAAAATCTATAGTAGGAAAATCTAAATTTAACGCTCAGACATCTTAGCCTTTCTTCTTATCACTAAATATTCTTTTGTTTACGTCCGTCGATGGTAATTCTTCGCTACATTGGTTTTTTTGAACTCCATTACTCGATAACTCTTCAATGGAACTTTTGACACCATTGATCTAAAATATTGCATTTGAATTAAGTAAAATAGAGAGTAGATCTTAAATTAAAATTATGCTTTGACTTTTTATGCAATAGATATTGTTTAAATGACAGTATATCTTCGGATTGTCTTTACAAGAGGAAAAACTTTTTTATTATTGACATTTTGAGAAGAATGTAGGTATTCTTCATAAAAAGTTTGTTTGTTCTAAAATAGTTAATCCCGTTAATACTTTTTCAAATATCCATACCGTTGTAGAGAATATTTAAGAAAACATGAAATAATATTTGAATTTTTCCCTGTCCTAAAAATCAGAAGGTGTTTCTATGGCAATATCATTTCGATTTCATTCTTTGATAGATTGTTATTTATAGAATTTTAATTAACGACATATTTTTTTGGTGTTTTAAAATGTTAAAGACGTACAAAGTTTATTTAGTTCATTTCTACGGAAGTGGTGAGTGTTATTGGAAAATGTGACACTTTAACAATTGTAAAAATTATGACGCTAATGGAAATTAATAATATCCATCTATCAAGGAATGAAATCTAAATGATATTACCATAGAAACGCCTTTTGATTTTTAGGACTTCAGCTATATATTTTTAATTTTTTTATGAAGAATGCAACAACAAAATGCAACTCTTGTGAAAACAATATACTGTATATGGGATATACTGTATAATTAAGTATTTCAAGGGATTTAATACATTATTCCATATAGGTATATGCAGGCCCGTTCCTGGGGTATCTGGCGCCTACGTGCAGCATTCTTTGGTGCGCTATTTTTATATTTAAATCAATTTATATATTTTAATCTTAATCTCAAAAATTTAAAGAATTTATATTCTGTGACAAACGGGCAATATGTAATTAGAAATGTGAAAAAACTATTTTAATTAAAGTATAAAAACATTTATTAAATAGATAAAACAAACAAAACCACAAAAATATTTAGTAACAAAAATAGTCCCTTAAAGAAAAAAACTGCCCCATTTTACATGAAATACATAAAATCAATAAAATGAAAAATATACGAAATAATAATTATGTACTGATTTCTTTCGAAAATCGACAACTATGAAACTATGACCCTTCCCCGAAACAAACGGTATATTGTGAGACAGGAAATTGTAGAGAGAAACAAGCCCTATAACATAGGATACATTTTAATGAACAGTGCTTTCCATAAAATCAATAAAATGAAAAATATACGAAACAATATACATGTACTGATTTCTTTCGAAAATCGAAAACTATGAAACTATGATCCCTTCCCCGACACAAACGGTACATTGCGAGACAGGAAATTGTAGAGAGAAACAAGCCCTATAACATAGGATACAACATTTTAATGAACAGTGCTTTTCATAAAATCAATAAAATGAAAAATATACGAAATAATATGCATGTACTGATTTCTTTCGAAAATCGAAAACTATGAAACTATGATCCCTTCCCCGACACAAACGGTACATTGCGAGACAGGAAATTGTAGAGAGAAACAAGCCCTAATAACATAGGATACAACATTTTAATGAACACTGCTTTTCATAAAATCAATAAAATGAAAAATATACGAAATAATATACATGTACTGATTTCTTTCGAAAATCGACAACTATGAAACTATGATCCCTTCCCCGACACAAACGGTACATTGTGAGAGAGGGAATTGTAGAGAGAAACAAGCCCTATAACATAGGATACAACATTTTAATGAACAGTGCTTTTCATAAAATCAATAAAATGAAAAATATACGAAATAATATACATGTACTGATATCTTTCGAAAATCGAAAACTATGAAACTATGATCCCTTCCCCGACACAAACGGTACATTGCGAGACAGGATATTGTAGAGAGAAACAAGCCCTAATAACATAGGATACAACATTTCAATGAACAGTGCTTTTCATAAAATCAATAAAATGAAAAATATACGAAATAATATACATGTACTGATTTCTTTCGAAAATCGACAACTATGAAACTATGATCCCTTCCCCGACACAAACGGTACATTGTGAGACAGGAAATTGTAGAGAGAAACAAGCCCTATAACATAGGATACAACATTTTAATGAACAGTGCTTTCCATAAAATCAATAAAATGAAAAATATACGAAATAATATACATGTACTGATTTCTTTCGAAAATCGAAAACTATGAAACTATGATCCCTTCCCCGACACAAACGGTACATTGCGAGACAGGAAATTGTAGAGAGAAACAAGCCCAATAACATAGGATACAACATTTTAATGAATAGTGCTTTTCATAAAATCAATAAAATGAAAAATATACGAAATAATATACATGTACTGATTTCTTTCAAAAATCGAAAACTATGAAACTATGATCCCTTCCCCGACACAAACGGTACATTGCGAGACAGGAAATTGTAGAGAGAAACAAGCCCTAATAACATAGGATACAACATTTTAATGAACAGTGCTTTTCATAAAATCAATAAAATGAAAAATATACGAAATAATATACATGTACTGATTTCTTTCGAAAATCGACAACTATGAAACTATGATCCCTTCCCCGACACAAACGGTACATTGTGAGACAGGAAATTGTAGAGAGAAACAAGCCCTATAACATAGGATACAACATTTTAATGAACAGTGCTTTCCATAAAATCAATAAAATGAAAAATATACGAAATAATATACATGTACTGATTTCTTTCGAAAATCGAAAACTATGAAACTATGATCCCTTCCCCGACACAAACGGTACATTGCGAGACAGGAAATTGTAGAGAGAAACAAGCCCAATAACATAGGATACAACATTTTAATGAATAGTGCTTTTCATAAAATCAATAAAATGAAAAATATACGAAATAATATACATGTACTGATTTCTTTCGAAAATCGACAACTATGAAACTATGATCCCTTCCCCGACACAAACGGTACATTGTGAGACAGGAAATTGTAGAGAGAAACAAACCTTATAAAATAGGATAAAACATTTTAATGAACAGTGCTTTCCATAAAATCAATAAAATGAAAAATATACGAAATAATATACATATACTGATTTCTTTCGAAAATCGAAAACTATGAAACTATGATCCCTTCCCCGATACAAACGGTACATTGCGAGACAGGAAATTGTAGAGAGAAACAAGCCCTATAACATAGGATACCACATTTTAATGAACCGTGCTTTCCATAAAATCAATAAAATTAAAAATATACGAAATAATATACATGAACTGATTTCTTTCGAAAATCGACAACTATGAAACTATGATCCCTTCCCCGACACAAACGGTATATTGTGAGAGAGGAAATTGTAGAGAGACAAGCCCTATAACATAGGATACAACATTTCAATGAACAGTGCTTTCCATAAAATGAATAAAATGAAAAATAAATAGATGAGATCAATGTGTTGCCGACAGATTGCCCTACACTTGTTTATTCGGTGCGGCTAACGCAAAAAAGGCGCTAAGCAAACTTTATCCTGTGATGTATGTTTAAGTATTTGTTTATTGGCAAGAAAGCGTATTGGTTTTTTGTTACAAAGTACAGATTGACACTTTGATTTTGCGCCCCCAAAATGTTGCGCCTACGTGCGTGCGCGCACTGCACGCTTGCCAGGAACGGCCCTGGGTATATGTATGGAAAATGACAGACATTGCTTTAGACCAACCTTACTAGCATATTTTATGAAATAATATATAATTATAAACAAGTTGTTATTCAGTTTGATCAATCAAACTTAACCTTTTCATTTTTATTTCAAATAGTACCCTGATTGGTACAAAAAACGTGCTCCTTAAAATTTTCCAGTGATTCAAAATTAAATATATTTTGTTCTATGGGTCAATTTTGGTGATTTTTTAATCAATTCTAACTCATTCAACTTTTTAGTCTATTTTTAAATTAAAAATTAAAATTCCTAGCTATACGAGGAAAAACAAAATGATGATAATTTGATTAAAGTTAGAAACATCCTCTGGAATCATTTAAAAAAGTAAAAACCACATAATATGATCAAGGTGCATCCTTGTAGAATGGGAGGGGAGGGGAGGTTAGTCATTGCGACCTTAAAGATCTATTGTGTCTTAAAGATATATTGTGTCAAGATGCATCCTTTCTCGATAATTTGTTTTATGATTGATCTCAATAGCTATTTTTTGTAGATATTCGCTTCTGCAAAAAACTCTCAAAGAAATAGCGAGACAAAAACATATCTAAACGCTTAAAAAAAAGGCTTGTTCACTGCCTAATATTTTCTATATTAATGTATGGCTCCGAGTTCTGAACGATGAGACAGTCAGAAATGAAAAAAATTGACGCAACTGAGATGTACTGTTGGCGACGAATGTTCAGAATTCCCTGGTCTGCCCGGCGAACCAATGAATCCATAATCCAAGAACTGAACATCACAGAACGCCTCTCAATTTCTATACAGTCACGTATACTTAAATATTTCGGTCACGTTATCATTAGCGTAACTAGCAATTGGGCCCTGGGGTGGGCCTGGGGTTGGGCACAGGGGGGGCCTAGGGTTTTTTTTTTAAATAAAAAATAATTTAAAAAAACACATTTTTTGAATAAAACGTTTACATGAATTTCTCTATCAATAAATTTCATAGACTTGGTTATCAAACCGTGTTCCCGTAGATTACTTAAATACCTATAGATTTTCTAAAAAAATAAAAATTAACACATTTTTTGAACACAAAAAAATAATATTAACTAAACAAAACTAGAAAACGTCATTTTTACTGCATTACAAGCAAATAAAAATTAATACCTAGCCAAGAGTCATAATTCAGGATTTCTCTAGGGGGTGCCCAGCAGTACCTAGGGGGGGGGGGCACCACCTGGCCGCCTTGTAGTTACGCCAATGCACGTTATGAGGAGGGATACTGACTGAAGAAGGCCGCTCGCCCTCCCGATAGATAGACCACCTATCAAAGATCACCCACAAGCCACTGTACACGCTTGTACATGAAGCACAAGACAGGGAATTATGGAGACAAAGCTCACACATTACCTGACCACTACATTCCTCTTGTAGGAATAAAGACAGAGAGAGAGAGAGAGAGATATTCTCTTCTGAAGAAGACTAACGATTTACCAAAATTTTTAGCATTAAAACCATGCCTTTGCTTTTCCACGGAAAAAATGTTGTGAATAATGCTCCAATTGTGAAATCCTTCGTTGCAAACTATAGTGGTATGTGGTATATATGGGCCAAATACAAGTCATCAATATTTACTATTTTTTGTAGTTAAAAGAAGCAGTTTATAGTTTTGTAGGAGATCTTAATATAAGGAAGTATTTAGGCTCATAAACTGCATATCAAGTAATAATTCCTTAAAGATTGTAGTAAAATGTAATCTGCATGTCTGCAATATTTCCGTTCCATTGTAGTATAAAAATGGCATGTTCGATCTTAACCAAAACTACGAATTGTAGTGAAATCTAAACTGCTCATCGGCAACCTTAAATACTTTTGTAGTAACAATTACTACAATGCGCTCTTAATCAATGCCACATATTACAGAGAAAATGTTCGCATTTATAAATCGATGCATCGCGGATGTCTCCTAACCTTAGTTTTCTTACACCGTTTACATTCCTACTTATAAGTCTTATTTTTTTGAAATTCTTCAAGAATTTTGCAATATTTCACTTTTCCGAGACCGGAACATCCCCTGTGAACCCAAGCATAACATGTGGCGTACTCAATTAATGTTTGACATCGCGATCACAAATTCCACACATAAAACGTTCGCCATATTTTCTCTTTCTCCTAATGATGACTTTATAAAATTGTCATAACCTGCCCGACAACGGTTTCAATTACTACGCCTACCGTAAGCAAATTTTTGTACTGCAACTTACTACAACGTTTTGCAATGATTGTTGCAGGAACTTGTTTACAAATAGAGGGTGCGTCTGAAAAGTTAGTCACCCTTATAATTTTTTTTATTTTTTCAGATAAAACAACGAGATTTGGTATGTTATTATATGACATAAATTAGGATTGATTGACATATTCAATTGTTTTCTGTCACTTCCGATTTTATCGGAAATGATTACAACTTTTGATTTTTAAATGGGACCCTCAAAATTTGACTCGAAATAACACATGTGTGTTATCAAATTATTTGAAAAAAAATGTTTTTTTCAAATATGCTAATGGGCCACTCTCGTTCCATTTGAAAAAATTGAGATATGTTTAAAAATACGATTTGGGCATCTTTTAACAGGCCTGGACGAGACACTAACATTAGACGATCAAATCTATTTTTCTAAGGCTCCTTGATTAAATATTATTGTTTTTAATACAGACATGGCACTCTAGACTGAAATTTAAAATACAATTTGTTTTTGAGCGAATATGTCAAAAGTTGACTTATGATACGTCATTCGATTCAGAGTGTCATTTTCTATTGAATAATGTAAAACAATACCGAGGGTGCCATTTAAAATTCAAAAGTTGTAATCGTTTCCGGTGAAACTGGAAGTGACCGAAAACAATTGAATACGTCAATCAATCCTAATTTATGTCATATACTAACATACCAAATCTCGTTTTCTCCTGCTCCAGTAAAACTCTATTAACTGGACTAGAATCTTTCTGCTTTCCAAGTGGAAACCATCTTAAAGCAGAACTCAAGAACCTTGAAAAATTCATCCATAACCTGGATTAGGAATACTGGAATAACGGTCTACTGGAGGAAATTTCTCCGGACTTACAACCGAGAAAAATCAAAGATTGTCATTGATTTAGGTAATAAAAATCTTAGGATTGTCACGGGGTTTTTAACAGGAGTCTCTTCAATAAACATCTCAGTAGATTGAAGCTAAGAAAAAGCGGCAAATGCAGATTCTGAATACACCAGAACATTTGATCACTGAGGGCGCCGAGACAACCATTCGTGCCATAAACTTTGGTACGATTGCTATCGGAAATGGAGAACTAATCTCTGTAAAACCGTTTCAGATACTGGCTCTTATCAAAGCTCCGATGTATGACAAGTTATAACTCAGGAAAGGGGGACACAATAGATCTATAGGGTCGTTTTGAATATCTTTACCCCTCCCATGTATCCATTCATCTACAATCTACAGCAATAAGTAAGTTTGCATCTAAGTTCAATTATAAGATAAAAACAATTTTTTGTCTCAACTATCTCAACTCAATTTCAGTACGTTGAAAGGATGTTATAATTAACTAAAAATATGGTAGCAAACTTTGGTCCATGCAATTCGATACACTGTTAATTAATTGTAAAAATACTGTACATTTGAAACAGTCTTTTGGCTCAGCTTTCCGGTAACATTTCCTTTGTACGCTTTTCTATAATAGTTCCAGAACAGGAACATAAACGTTACGACATTTGTGGTGAAGAAGTACGTCCACGCTCTTGGCATCTCACAGTTTACTGCTACTCCAAAGGCCAGGTATACCAACATAATACCAAATTGAGTCTAAAAAATAAAATCATAAGTAATTGTAATATTCCTTAAATTATTTACAGTTTTGACATATTGTTTTATATTTGTGTTAATAATTTAATAAAATTATATCCACTTCATGTTACTACACTTTGTTTAAATAGTCTTGGCATCGACGCATCAGCGCATAGTGAATATGGGGCTTTATGGAATCTGTTATAATATTAAAAATGTCAAATAGTGTGAAAGTGTGAAAACATTTTATACAAAGGCCTTTTTGGGAAAAATTGGTTAGTTCGTTGTGAGAGATACAAATTTTAGATAATTTAAGGTAATGAATTTGCCATAGAGGTATGGCAATAAGGAGTTTCTGCATTTTATTATTTGTACTAAGGGAAATACTGAAATAAATATGTTATATTTGATCAAATTAGTACTAACTAATTTTCATTTAAATTGACATATTTTGGTATTTAGATTTCAATTTTTTTTTCTTTTAAAGTATGTTTTGCATATAGGACCATATTATACAGGGTGTCCCAGGCTGAGCGTGCATTAGAAGTTTCTAGAGAACCACAATATTAAGATCGGATATTTTTTGCACATCATTGTTTTACAACGAGATCTATCGATTAAAAATACTTTCAATATGGCGGCACTTCCGGAAATACCGGAAGTTGACTACAACTTTCTTATTTTAAATGGCCGCCCCTATTTTTTATTACATACTTAAATTCTCTGTAAAATTCTATAAATATTGATTTTAAACACTCTATCTCTAACATTGACCGTTTTTGAGAAAAAAATATTTAAAATTTTTGGATGAAAAAAACTACTTGTCAAAAAAAATTGTATAGCCTAAAAGTCAGATTTAGTGATAGCTACAGCTACTGTAACATAAAGAGAAGACATGTGGCTATCTATTTCAAATATTAAATTGTTCAAATGTCATATGATAATGACGATAGCTGTCATGGAATTGAGCGATTAAAAAGTTATCATAAATTATTTTGAATGGAAACCTACTTTTTTATTTTACTAGTGAGAAGATTATACAATTCGTTACTTTTTAACTATAAATGTTCCTATACCAAAAATAAATCATTTTTAAGTTATTTAAGATTTAGTTTGAAAACATATACTTTTCTTGATTGTATCTAGCTTCCTTTGACATTAAGTGTCAAAAAGTCAGACAATTTATTTCCATCTATCAGAAAACAAATTATTTGAATTTCCTATATTGTAAAAATACTGTTACCTTAAAAGTTTTAAAAGTTTATTTATAAAAATACCTATATCTCGTATTTTCGCTCCTTAGTGGCATCTAATAGTTAATATTATTAATTATATTAATAATATACTTATCAACCCTGAAAAAAAAACAACGCAAAGTTGGCTTGCAAATGATGATCGATAACATACTAATACATACTGCTTTTTTTTAACAAAGTGTCACAATATGACATAGCCAGATCTATTGTTTTGCATCACTTGACGTTTAAAGTCATAGGCTACAGGCCTATAGGTTAAAATCAAGAAAATATAGGTTACGCTTTAAAACTAAATTTTAAATAACTTAAAAACGATTTATTTTAGGTATAGGAACATGTATAGTCAAAAAGTCACGAACTGAAAAGCATTTTCACTAGTGAAATAAAAAAAAGTGGATTTCAATTTGAAAAAAAAAATATTTATGATACTTTTTAAATCGCTCAATTCCATGACAGCTGGAACCATTATTATATGACATTCAAACAATTTAATTTTTGAAATAAATAGCCACATGTCTTCTCTTTATGGTAGAGTGGCTGTGGTCATCATTAATTTGACGTTTAGACTATACGCATATTTTTGACAGGCAGTTTTTTTCGTCCAAAAATTTAAATATGTTTTTTCTCAAAACCGGTTAAATCAAAATTCATAAAATTTTACAGAGAATTTAAGTATGTAATAAAAAATGGGGACACCCATTTAAAATAAGAAAGTTGTCGCCAATTTCCGGTATTTCCGGAAGTGCCGCCATATTGAAAATATTTTTAATCAATAGATCTCGTTGTGAAAAAATAATGTGCAAAAAATCTCCGGTTTAGATATTGTGCTTCTCTAGAAACTTCTAATGCACGCTCAGCCTGGGACACCCTGTATAAAAGAAAGTATCCAAAAATATGGAATAACATCCCTAAATATGGAATAACCGCCATTAATCAGAAACGAATACGCCTATTCGGAAAAATCTGTGACCTTTAGTCTCCTTTCATCATTATACTCTCGTGCAGATTCTGCCTTGTCAGAAAAAAAACTTTGTAGCCACGGTGAGAGAGTTTTCTTTCAGCACTATGAGAAAGGTTTTTAAGGTACTCATAAAGTGAGTATTTCTTGATATACATAATTGCAAGTAATATTGTTTATTATGACAGCGCTTTGAATACATGTTCTATGATGAATTATTATGGGTATGTGTGAATGTTTAATAGGTATTGTGTCTGAATGTGGTTTACTAAAAATCTGATATGGAGGGTCACAAGGCAGGACCTCGTACGCCTTTTTTAATAAAATTATATTATTATTTTTTAAAAAGTTTTTGCAATGTTTTCAAAAAAATATTTCATTTGGTAATAAATCATTGATATTTCGGCTCTATAAGATAATAATTCGTTTAAAAAAACAAATAATAATTTAATTTAAAATTAGGTGTGTTTTTTGGATTTCCTGGAAAATCGTATCAAAAATGATACGAGGTACAGCACAGTGACCCTCGACATACGTTTTTATTAGTTTGAAATTTTCGAAAAAATATGGAATGAGAAAGGTCCAATGGATTCAGATAATTCAGAAGAAATACATTTTGACACAACTAGTGAGCTTGATGCCGTAATAGAAAAGGAAGATCTCAGAAGATGCAGAGTATACATATGTCCTGTAATGGTCTATTTTCTCAAGATACTCGAGGAGACATACAGAGTGACAATTTGAAAACGAACGGTATTTAATAAACCTCTACCGATGATAGCATGAAAATTTGGCGAAATACGTCAATTTACATATCAAAGGGGACAATCTTTAGGGCATTTGTTGTCGTGTTACTTTCAACCCTTTGACCCCCAGGGCACCTACCCCTAAAATTTTAAATGGCAATTCCTATTTCTTTTACCATTTTTGTGTTCCTTTTTATAATTCTCAAAAAAATGCAGTTTATGTAGAATTCTATAAGAAACACAAAAATGGTAAAAGAAATAGGGGTTGCTATTTAAAATTTTAGGGGTAGGTGCCCTGGGGGTCAAGGGGTTGAAAGTAAAACGATAACAAATGTCTCAAAAATTGTCCCCTTTGATATGTAAATTGACGTGTTTCGCCAAAAATTTTCATACTATCATCGGTAGAGGCAATAATAAATACTGTTCGTTTTCAAATTTTCACCCTGTATGTACAATATTTACAGCAAAAATGACAGGGCAGGACTCGGCAGGAGTCGGATAAACTAAATATTGTATTAAAACAAAGTAAATTTAACAAAATTACATTTTAATTTAATTTTATGCAATTAAAATTTAGTTAAAATAGATGTTAAAAAAATTAGTATAAAAGTAATCATTTTAATAAAAAAAAAAATTTTTTTTTAGTTTATAAGTGATACCCCTAAAATTTTAAATAGCAACCCCTATTTCTTTTATCATTTTTGTGTTCCTTATAAAATTCTCAAAAAAATGCAGTTTATGTAGAATTCTATAAGAAACACAAAAATGGTAAAAGAAATAGGGGTTGCTATTTAAAATTTTAGGGGTAGGTGCCCTGGGGGTCAAGGAGTTGAAAGTAAAACGATGCAATGTCTCAAAAATTGTCCCCTTTGATATGTAAATTGACGTGTTTCGCCAAAAATTTTCATACTATCATCGGTAGAGGCAATAATAAATACTGTTCGGTTTCAAATTGTCACCCTGTATAGATTCAATGCTTCATGTGCGGGCTCTGGATACATGGTGATTGCGTAGGTGCAGAACTCGACACGTGATTTTCTGAATTTCATACATTATTACTAACTTAAGTTTCCTTTTAAATATGATCTAAGTTCCTGTAGTATTTCATAAAAAGTAATTATTCATAGTTTTACAGTAGTCCCGAGAGTATTCCATATATTTGGTTACCTATTCCATAATAATAGGTACCTCTATGTTGATTTTGTTTTTGAGAAAATTTTATATTTTAAATTAATATATGTAACAGAAAACAGTTATTATATTAGTATGACTGATAATAAGTAAGAATATGTAGTAACTATTACTAAAATATAAGTAGGGGTGGGGGTAGTTTTTACCCTTCCCGTACTTTTTCTTCAATTTTGTGAAAGTAAAATGTTAAAGCACTTGGCAACCCAAAATTTCATTCAAATCGGAATAACGGTTCTTAAAATATCTGAAAAAATGTGTTTATTTTTTTAAAGTTTGATGCCCTCTGACGAACAAACTAAGCATTTTTGTATAGTTGTAGAGGTAAATTGTGCCCAACAAACTTATTTTGATTCCAAAAATACGTAGTAGTTCTAAGTCCACGGAACATTGGGACAACCTGTATATCACAAAAACAAAATTTTATTCCATATTTGGTTACTTTTCTCTATTGTTTTTAAATACTAGTACATGTTGAAAAATCAAGTTTTGTGAGATGTATTTTCTTATATATTATATAATCACGTAATTTTTTGAAAAAAAAATTAAAACATTTATAACATTAAAAAATAATATTTATGCCCTTAAACACCAAAAATAGAATATATTCAGAAAGGGGGAATATAAACATGACTAAATTTATTTCCTGAGAATTCTCGTCCTTGTTTTTTTCCATAGAATACTTAAATTGTTTTCAGTTGAATAAAAAAACACAATTACACCAAAAAAAAATTCTACAAGAGTTTACATAATAATTATATAAAATTAGACAATGTTATTCGAATTGTTCAAAACTACGTACAACCCTAGGTTAGTCACGTATAATTAAAAAAATCTTCCTGTGTTAACTAGACTAATTCATTAAGATCGTTAAAAATGCAAAAACTGTTTACTGTATATGCAATTTTGTTGACTACACGCATAAAGGACACTTGGCATTTTTGTGGTACAGACTCTACGTAGGTATTTTTAAATACTCGCGTACCCATTAATCAAATATTAGACAACAGTCACTAATTTATATTTAATTAATGCCAATGACAAGTAAATGAGTGGAAGAAACAGATCGCTACTTACAAGTTGCATCCAGGTCATGTACTTCTTCCACCACAAGTATTTCTGATATTGTGGCCCTAGTGCAGCCAAAAAGTAATAGAAATACATGACAACGTGGACCAGTGAATTTAAAAATCCTATAAGCAAACCTTGTTCTCCTATAAAATCAAAGATAAGTTACTGTCTTTAATAAACGGTAGTGAAATTTGAATTACCTGGAAGGAATTTTAGGTAAGCCCATGTTCCAATCACCATAACCGAATGGTGATACACGTGCAAAAACGAAACTTGCGATTGCTTCTTCCTTAATACAAAAAATATCGTATCTAGTAATTCTGTTATTTTTGAGAAGAAATACCACCAGGCACTCTTGACAATCTGAAAATAAGGGGTTTAATTTATTTATTATTATCTATAAAAAAAGAATTTATTATTTTCTTTAATTTTATCTTTAAGGTACATTCAGGATGAAAGCGTCAGTTCAGCCTCTTGTGATAACTTTTTTTACATTTTTAGTTTGTAAAATGGCGTTAAAGAGAGCAGTTTGTTGAATTTTAGTATTAGAAATGTCATATTCTGCAGTTAAATAATATACAAAAAAGTTGGAGAATCTACCTAAAAATAAAGCGACAATTATATAAAGATATTATAAAATTTTTAACAAAAGGTGCCCGGTGGCCTAGAAGTACAGCTCTCGTCTACCAATCTTAAGGTTGTGGGTTCAAATCCTACAGCCGGCATTTCATCAGCCGACTATTTTTAATAAAATAAAAATAGTTTGGGTACCTAGGTCGACTCAGCCTTAAATTAGTACTTGCGATTCACAATCCTGAGGTAATAATGGGCGGTTGAAGCGTAGTGCTAGCCACATTACCTTCCTTGTATACCGAACGGCTTTAGCATGGCCAGTACCTTCCTATTTCCAAGGCGTTAAACGCTATATACGGGGGATATTATTATTATTATAAAAATTTCAAACATTTTGAATAGAGATAGATATAATTTCTTTAAATATCCGATTACACGTTTCTATTTCTATATTGTAACAATTTTGCGTCACAAAGTGCATGTCTTGCCTGGACTTGGATGATTTCGAGCCACTGAACGCTACAAATCTCGCCGAAAAAGAATTATTCATATTGAACTCGACGCCCGACGCTCAGCGGACGCTAGTGCAACGCCAAACGCGACGCTGTCTACCTGAACGGTCTAATTTAAGTTTAAGTGAATTAATTCCATTTCGACGCTACGCGACGCTCGACGTTCTCAGCTAGAATGTACCTTTATTATTTTTATTAATCAATGCGTACACAGAATTAAGCTCATTATACAATGATACAATATGATGATACAATAACATAAATAAAATTGAATGGAAAAAAGTTTCGTGTAGGTCATGTATATCAATCATCAAGACTAATTTTAGGTGATAAAACGACACCTACTAAAACCTAAAATTGTAGTTGACCAACGTAATTTACGAAATTAAAATGTAATAAATGTAATTAGGAAAAACAAGAACAAACAGAGACAGTAAACCTAGAAAGCATTTTGCATTAACGACGATGTTTATGAACACATTGTGTTTTAAATATAAGTCAATTAAAAATGATGCATCGATGTATAGAAAGATTGTTTACACAAAAAACACTCAATAATTTATCAAACTGTTACTCATAACTCGACTGGGCCAACAACCCAAGCAACACAGATAGTTCCAAATCCCTTAGGTTTAAGACTGGCTATCAAAACATAGTTCCTGGGTGCACCCTGTTACCTAATTTGTCACTATATCCGGTAATACCCCTGCAAAGTATTTTTGAATAGTATCTGTTACCAACCTGTTACTAGTCATTTGTGACTAAGTGGCAAAATCTACTTAGTGACAATAAATACGGAACGGCTACCAGCCTGTGCTACTAAAATGGGTGTATGAAGTACTTGTTACTATATAGTCCCATGCTTAGTCGCAGAATAGTCGCAGTACCCTACATTTTGGGTCTTAACGTTACGAGGCATTTGGGTACTAATTGTTGGTCCCAAAATAGTAGCTGCGAATATGGTTTGTTACTATAAAGTAACGGGTACCATACTCCTATTGACGTCTTGCTACTATAAAGTTGTGGAAACTAAAAAATATTTCTTTAAAGTAGCAGATCGCGTATTTACCCATCTTGTCCGTGACCACAAGAATAAAGATCAATAAAACTGTTTGTTCACTGCGCTTCTAGTGGAACTTCCTAGATAAGTTCACCAGGATAAAGGGTTTATTGGATTAAATTTAGAGAAGTATGACTGGGCTTTGATATGATCAATAAATTATTTTAAATTTATTTTTGAAAATTCATATACATATTATTATTATGTATAATTGTCGTATTTTCTATATATTTGTAAAGTTCTTATAGCTGCATTTTTCTAGGAATGTCGAGTTGGTGACTACTGATGAATTTAAAGATAAAACAGAGCTCAGAAAAGAAAGTAACATAAGTCAGGAACTAAGGCATTGGCCATTAAAACACCAAATTAGCCACATTGCTTTAACAAATTTACTTGGTATACTAAAAAACTGAGATATTGTGCCATTGTTCCAATGGGAAATGGAGAATTTTGGTACAATGGAATAAGGAAGATTTTAGTAGCACGTTTATCCGAAGAGACCAACCTAGAATCGATGTCTCTAATTTTTAATGTTGACGGCTTGCCTCCATTTAAGAGTTCTCCATTAGAATTTTGGCCGATACTCCTAAAAATGCATGAATATCCTTGCGATCAACCCATGGTGACAGCTATTAATTGTGGCGAGTCAAAACCTCCATTACAAGAATTTTTACATGATTTTGTAACAGAATTAAATGATATTTTGGATATTGGAATTGAAGTAAATCAGATTAGGGCGAAAGTAAAAATTTGATTTTCTCATTCATCATTTTTTTATTCAATTGTTTTTGGTCACTTCATGTTTCACCGGAAAAGACAATTTTTGATTTTTAAATGGCATCCTCAATATTTTTTGCTTAATTCAATAGAAAATGACACTCTGAATAGAATGACATATCATAATACGACATTTTCTTATATGGTTTATTTGAAATTGTAACATCGGTTCTTAACGGAAATTTGACTCGAAATATCAAGTGTGTGGTACCAAATTATTCGTAAAAATGCTTTTTTCAAATATGATAATAAGTCATCCTCGTTCCATTTGAAAAAATTGAGATTTGATTAAAAACACAATTTAGGCATCTTTTAACCAGTCAGGACAAGACACGAAAAACATTAAAAGATCAAATATATTTTTCTCCTAGATAGAAGGATCCTAGATAAAAAATTAGTGTTCTTATATTGTTTTGAGATGAGAGGTAGGCGGAACTTTATAGAAACATATGGAACTATATTGTCACAAAATGCCTGATTGTCCGACTTTTTGGGTGTTCAAAGTAACTTTCTAGTTCCAGTAGTTACCATAGGGTACAAAATTTAAATACATTTAAGAATAACAAAGTTCCGAAGTAGTAGCCGATACTACAAAGTAACTTTTGAGTAGTAACAACTTAATCACTGGAAGTAGCGGATCTTTTAAAGTAAAAAATGGGTAGTCCCTGCTACTTCATAGGGAAGAGCCTAACTTTATCGTAGCGAAGTGTGCGTCAGCCATTTTTTAATGTCAGACATTTTTTAATTAAATTTATTTGTTAATATATTTTAATTTTTTCTTTATTTTCCCAAGTTTTATAGTGCTTTAAGCATTTATTTTTCCAATTAGAACTCGAATACACTTTCGTTCATTGCCAAATATTATTTTTAATATTTTTGATATTATTTTTTGTTTCTAAATATCTACAAAATTGAATTAATTCGAAGGCGCGTTAAAATATTTCCATCTAACTCGGTAATATTGGTCAGTAAAGTGACGTGCGTTATTATATTAGTCCTGGAAGTGTCCGAAATACGCGATTAAAACCATCATTTTCCTCATAAACATAACACGCCATTATTAACTTAATTTTAACATGGCCATGCACCGCGGCTGTCATATCATATTATTATTTTATTTTAAAACGTTTTTTAAAAGTAGAGCTCGCTAGAAGAATGTTTTGCTACTATATACTAGCAGTTACCAGGCGGCCACGTAGGGGCGACCAGGCCGCTACGTAGCAGGATAGTGGCCGCTACTACCCTTTCACTTTATAGTTACGAAATATAGTGGCGGCGTTAATCCCTGGGTCCACCCGGTATACTACCCCGTTACACTAAATTCTTCCCCATTTTAGTAACAGTTACGTGGCGGCTACGTGGCGGCAACGTAGCCGCCGATAGTGGCAGTCTACTTGATGGTCGCTTTTGTAGTCCCAGGAACGTACCTGCTACTATCTGTGTTGCTTGGGAAAGGATTAAAAACAAATGGAAAATATCATAACCATCTAAGATTCGCTGATGACATAGTCCTAATTGTCAATAGTACAAGCACAAATTAATGAGCTAAATACAGCCAGCAATAAAGTAGGTCTCAAAATGAATTTAGCAAAAACTAAAGTATTGTACAGGGTGGTCGAAATTGGTCTGTTTTAACAAGGAAAACCTATTTCCTGATTAGATAGAGCAAAACCGACGTAGATGTCATGGGCTCGATTTCTGAGACCCGTTTAATGGCATAAACCGCCAGTTGATATTTTCACTGCCAACTGAGATACGGGGTCTTTTTGATTTTTTTCCCATTTTGGAAATTGCCCATAACTTTTTTAATTCGCGGAATAATAAAATTCTGTAAAGACGTTCTTAAGGCACTTTTTTAAGCACAATCCAGTGGCGTAGTCAGTCTTTTTCTATACTTGCTCTTTTTGTCAGAAATAGTAAGAAATATAATTATTTAAATGAAAATCATAGTTGGCTATGAACTTCAAAAAATGCTGATGTTTAACCCTTGGCAACGATATAAAGTTATGGGTATTTATTTCTAACAATGAGAGAAATATTAGGGTTTTTATCTTTGTATCGAAGCGGGCCTTGATTTTGTGTTGACCTAGTTGCCTAATTATTTTTTATCGCAATTTCATATTCTATATTATTATTTATCTGCAAAATTAAAGACTTTTGAAAAGATAAATCAACATTCTATATTAGTTTTACCAATTACAATTAAAACGCCATTAAATGGAGAATTTAGAGAGAATCGGATTGGAACAAGGGACCCCATATCTTGTCCTGCTAGGTCCTGTGATTTAACTTCTTTCTAATTTTTTATGGGGAAAATTAAAAGACTTTATCTATAAGGAAAGAACCATTGGGACGAGAGAAGAATTGCAGAAAGCTACTAGACAAGCTTTTGGACTTACACCAGTTCGCCTAATAAATCGCTGTAACTCTGTACGCAAAAGATGTTTATTATGTATTCAACAAGGAGGTGCTCAGTTTGAACATCTTAGATGATTTTTTTAGAAAACTATATATTCGTCACTCAAAAAATACGTTTTTTAGCTTTGTTCTTTGTTTATTGTATCGATTTCAATTGTAATTACTAAAACTAATATATAATGTTAATTTACCTTTTCAAAAGTCTCTAATTATGCAGATAAATAATAATATAGAATATTAAATTGCGATAAAAAATAATTAGACAACTAGGTCAACTCAAAATCAAGGCACACTTCGATACAAAGATAAAAAACCTAATATTTCTCTCATTCTTAGAAATAGGTACCCATAACTTTATATCGTTCGAAATGGTTAAACGGCAGCATTTTTTTAAGTTCATAGCCAACTATGATTTCCATTTAAAAATTATATTTTTTTATTATTTCTGACAAAAAGATTAAGCATAGAAAAAAAGTCACTACGCCACTGGATTGTGCTTAAAAAAGTGCCTTAAGAACGTCTTTACAGAATTTTATTATTCCGCGAAATAAAAAAGTTATGGGCAATTTTCAAAATGGTAAAAAAATCAAAAAGACCTCGTATCTCAGTTGGCAGTGAAAATATCAACAGGCGGTTTATGCCATTAAACGTGTGTCAGAAATCGAGTCCATGACATCTACGTCGGTTTTGCTCTATCTAGTCAGGAAATAGATTTTCCCTGTTAAAATAGACCAATTTCGACCACCCTGTACAATGAACTGGTAGACAGAAAGTACATTCTAGTAAATAACATAACAAAATTATAAATTTAAGAAAAGAAGAAATAGAAGAATATATATATATAATTTGGGGCAACTAATACATAGTTCAGGATCTCTATTACCAGAAATTAACAGAAGAATTAAGTTAGAATGGTTACTTATGGAAGAAACTCAATCATATTCAATTCTAGAATGCCACTCTATCTAAAGAAGAAAACATTAGACAAATGTGTACTATACCTGTCATGACCTATGCATGCGAAACATGAATACCTAAAACGGACATTATAAGGAATCTGCAGTTCGCACAACGCTCAATTGAACAAAATATCCTGGGAATAACCAAGAGAGACCGTAAAATAATAGAGTGGATACGACAAAAGATTCAGGTAATGGATGTCATCCACAGAATCAAATCCCTCAAGTGGCAATATACAGGACGCTTCGCAAGAAGGATGGACAGTAGATGGGCCACAAAAATTACAGCATGGTACCCACGAGGAATCAAGAGACCTAAAGAAAGATCAAACCTGAAATGAGACTATGATATTTTGAAATTAGCAGGGATTAAATTATCCAATTTGACAAGGTAACTTAGGTGAGAAATAATCATTTCACCTAAGAGACGAACTCTTTCTACTGTATTCTTTGTGGGATTGTGTGTGTACTCTAAATACATTGGGTAAGCGTAGCAATGTTACGTTAGCTTCTGTACCAGGGCAAACGGTCACAAAGGTAATAGCCAAAATAGGTTCATCGACAAAGCATTTACAAAACAAACAAAAGGACAAAAAATATATAAATAATAAAAAAATATCATACAATACAAATCATACAATTCAACAGAATATTGCAGAACACAAATAAAGGTGTATCAATAAAATTTTACTACAATAGAAAAATTGTAAATAGATATAGTCATTTAAGAGTTTAGTAATCATTTAATAAAATATTAAATACTAGACTTTTAACCAGTGTGTGAGATGATCAAAATTTTAAAATTCAAAATTGTTAATGATTAAACATCAACAAAAAAGTCGTTTACCGCATATAGGGCTCTCTCCAGTAAGTATGATTTCAGAGCTTTGCGAAATGCGGGAAAGAATGAAAGCGACATGATATTCAAAGGCAGATGATTGTACATTTTTTTGGCATTGTACAGTATTGAACCTTTAACTAGTTCTGAGCTCGGGGTTGGAAGATAAAGATCGTGCTCGGTATTCCTAAGTGGATAGTTGTGAGATGGCCTTTCGGGAAAAGCAGATATATGCTTGCGGATTAAGCAAACGGATTCAAAAATGAATAAAGAAGGAAGAGTCGGTATTTTGAAATTTTTAAAGAAATTCTGGCAGTGAGTTCTACTGTTCAGTCCCAATAAATATCGAACTGCTCTCTTTTGAAGTTTGAAAATACGATCAAATTTTTTAGCACAGCAAGTACTCCAGAATGGAAGAGCATAACGAAAATGTGACTTAAAAAGGGCATAATAGGCTATTCTAAAGGTTGATAAGTTAGGTAACGAAAAGGCAGATGAAACGGCCAAAGTTCAAAGCTCCTAGTCCAAACATCTCATCAATAACATATCCCCTTACACGTACCCTTCTGCGGCATAGCAAAAGCAGTTACAAGAATGGCCATGAAACGTTGGGTGGCCAAAAAATCTCTAGAGTGAAGAAATTCACCAGGGCAGAGACAGGCGAGATATTTTGGCGAAAAGTTCATAGTTGAACATTTGCCAAAATTCACGGCAGATCTCATAAACAAAGACAGAACAGTCAAATCTGTAGAGGAACTATTAACAGCACATTATACGCTGAATAGACATCTATAGGTAATGGGATTGGCGAACGAAGCCATGTGCAGGTGATGAACCAAACTGAAGAAGAAACGACAGAACATATTTTATGGCGGTGCGAAAGCCTGGCAAAAGTGCAGTTCTCTGTAATAGGCAATGATAGGCCATTGATGGAGAGATATCTGGAAGGTTTCCAAGTTGCTGAAAAGGTCGCTGCCCTTTACTTTACTGATTGCAGTCATTTTTCTTACAAAGTAGTGACAAACCTCAAAGAAGACCACATGAAACTCAAACTCACAATCTTGTTTTTTTTAATAACATTGACTTGTTAACATACTTACCAATTTCTCTAATTCAGGATTTTGTGATCTCGTACACATGTGACTGAAAATATAGGGTCCGAGATTCTTCACTTTAAAAGCGTGAGCGCACAACCACACGCTGAACAACACCTGATACAGGTTATAGAATATTAGTACTGACTTGAGTTTGAAGGCGGGCCTCTTCTCCATCCATTTCGGACCAACATTTAATACAAAGTAAAGGTATAGGATCACTATTAGGACTACTGGTATTGGCGATTGCATTAAAGGCCATTCGTTGACTAAGGTATCTGCAAAAATATAAACAATTAAAATTATTAACGATAAAGTAGATAATATTGATAGATTTTATATACATTATACTAAATTATTTAAATAAAAATAACCAATAATCGAAAAATAGTTAATTAATTTGAAACGTTGATTCATAAATTTTAATTTTAAAATATTTTATAATATTCTATGGGTATAAAAAATGCAGTGTATTTTTTGCCAATATAGCCAAGCAAAATAAAAATAATACCTATTAGTAGATATTTTCTGGAAAAGGATAGAAGTTTTAGTGTCCAAGATAAGTTTCTTTGAATGTGGTAGACAATCATTCAGTATTAAAACTAAAATAATTTCTTGGCTAAAAGAACTTGCATTGAGATTTGGTATATTAATATATACCATACATTAGGATTGATTGACGTATTCAGCTGTTTTCTGTCACTTCCTGTTTCACCGGAAATGACCCTCAGAATTTTGTTGTTTTATTCGATAGAAAATGACACTCTGAATAGAATGACATATCATATGTCAACTTTTGACATTTTCAAATATGGTTTATTTAAAATTGCAACATGCGATTCATAACAACAATTTGACTCGAAATGCCAAGTGTGTGGTACCAAATTATTCGTAAAAAAATGTTTTTTCCCAATATGCTAATGAGCCACCCTCGTTCCATTTGAAAACATTTAAATATGACTAAAAATACGGTTTGGGTATCTTTTAACCGGCCAGGACAAGACGCAAATACAATTAGACGATCAAATCTATTTTTCCAAGGATTCTTGATTAAAAATTAGCGTATTTAACACAGCCATGGCACTCTAGATTGAAATTTAAAATTCAAATTTGTTTTAAGTGAAAATGTCAAAAGTTGACATATGATATGTAATTCTGTTCAGAATGTTATTTTCTATCGAATAAAGTAAAAAATACCGAGGGTGCTATTTAAAAATCAAGAGCTGTAGTCATTTCCGATGAAACAGGAAGTGACAGAAAATAGTTGAATACGTCAATCAATCCTAATTTAGGCATATACTAACATACCAAATCTTGTTTTTTTATCTGAAGAAATAAAAAAGTTATAGGGGGTGACCCACTTTTGAGACGCACCCGGTATTTTTATAACACTAGAGGATATTTAAAAATATAAATAACTTATAAAACAATTATAATACTAGATAAACAGGGTTTAATAAGTGCAAATATTTTAGGGGTAGTATATTTCGACCACAGAAACACGATTATGATTTCTTTTTTCGCGAAAAAAAAATTTGAATATGGAATATTTTGAAAAAAAAAATGGATTTTATTTAATTGTATATTTAAAAACATAATATCAACATAGAGAGTAGATTAAATTAACAAAAAAGAAGATTCAGAAAAGGTCTAGCGGTTCTCAAAATTTAAGCAAAAAATCAATATTTTTGGAAATTTTCACAGTAAATAATCACAAAAGAAGCCTCAGATGTTTTGGACTTATTTGAAACACGATAAAGAGAAAATATAATATTAGGTTTCTTTTATCGAGATCTAACAGCTCTGAAAATAGTGGCACTTACTTAAGACTCACTCTGTATATAGTAAAATATTTTGTAAATAAATTCTGTTTAACCGTATTTTTGAAAACGTACCTACTAGGTATCAATATCTGCCGCAAACTCAAAACTTATTAAGGAATGTGTATCACATTCTGTCAAATTATGAACAATTCTGTGTTTCTAAATAGATATGATAATAAATTTCCTTATCTCTAAGAGAATAATTCATTAAAAAAATAATTAAATCCCATAATTGTGATATCAAATATTGATAATTCAACTTTAATATTCTTATCAATAAAATATCGGTTATACCGAGGATCATACTGAATTTATAGACCCACTTTCTTGATCTCACTATATGCATTTTAATGTCTCTTATTGTTTCGCGTCCTGCATTAGTACCATACACTAATTTGTATATAATAAGCAAAAACTGTACATTAAAATATTTATTTGGTAGATTAGAGTAGAGTTCCATTAATTGATGTTTTCTTTGCACGTAGAACCTTTAAAACATATTAGCTAATTAATATTATTTAAGTATTTGAAAACATATAGAAGTGTGTTAAAAACAATGTCCGTACATGTTTACATGTGTTATGTTTGTAATGTATTCTAAAAGCAATATACTATTACAAAATATGAAGTATTTTGTGAATATAGTACAGAAGAAAATGCTTGTTAATTATTTGTTTGTCTCTTTGAAATATTGAAAGAGGCGAATGTATAACATTCGTAATTTCGTCTAGAAAGTAACTACAATACAGAGTGAGTCTTAAACAAGTGCAAATATTTTCAGGGGTGGTATATTTCGACCTCAGGAACACGTCTATGTGGTTTTTTTCGATAAAAAAAGAGGTTGAAAATCGTGCATTTCTTTTTAAATTTCTCTGTATATTTTTCAAAAACTTTTTAGAACTGCCTGTTCATCGCAAATCTTCCCACTGTATAGTTTCTTAATCTCCGATCTTACCACAGTTACGGCTTTACTCTATGGTTACGGCAATAAAAGGGATGCAAATACAGAAAAAGATCCGGTGGCCCTAAGCTTTTTTTTCAAAAGAAATTTTTTTTTTAAATTTTCAAACTTAAATAACTCTATAATTTTGGACTTATCTGAAAAATGGTAAAGAGAAAATATGTTTCTTTTATCAAGATCTACCAGCCCTGAAAATATTTGCACTTATTTAAGACTCACCCTGTATATCTAAGAAGATTTGAAAAATTATTTTAATATTAGCTTAATTGTCTACAGAATTATAAACATCATATCATGTGTTATACTGATAAAAATAAAGATGAAGGAAACTTTTCAAATATAACCCAATATACAGTATGTTCCCTGATTGTCTTTACAAGAGGAAAAACTTTTTTTTTATTGCCATTGAGAAAAACATACATTCTTTAATAAAAATTTTTGGTTGTTTTAAAATGGTTAATTCGATTTATACTTTTCCACATGTCCATACCGTTTTAAAGAAAATTTAAAAACAACATAAAAATATACTTAATATAGTAGACATTTTCCTAAAAATTAAAACGCGTTCTATGGTAACATAATTTCATTTTCATTTCTTGATAGATTGTTATTGATAGAATTTTAATTCATTAAGTCATATTTTTTGCTGTTTTCAAATATTAAAAAAGCACAAAATTTATTTAGTTCAATGCTACGGAAAGAGTGATAATAGTTACTGGAAAATATTATACTTTAACAACACCAAAAAATATGACGTTAATCAAAATTAATAAGTATAGAAGATAAATGAAACAAGTTTAGATTGGAAAGTGTCCATAAGGATAATATAAACACTATTTGGCGCTATTGTTGCAACGGTCGCGACCCAAAACTTTTGAAAATTTCGGAGCGGTTCGGCTTTTTCCGGATTATATCGCCAAATATTATTTATTCAAATTTATTATTATTTTCTTTCAATTTTATGAATAAAATACAGTGTGTTGCATACAAGAAACTTTATTTTATATAAGGACATGTATGAAATACCTGGACAAAAACATTGGAAACCGACGCGACGCGACGTTATGCCACGATCCCCGATAGTTTTTGCAGTTCACAGTTCACAGCACAGCTTTTTAAGTTTTTAATACCACTTTTTCACAATTATCACGGGTTTGAGTAAATTATACTTAAATTAAACTCACAAGATAGCAATAACTAGTTTGGAATTGGACGCTTTAAACATTTTTCGGATTTTTTTCAATGGGAGCGCTTTAGATTTAGTAAGATTTTATAATTTTTGAAGATGATGACTTTGACAAGAGATATGGACAAGAAAAAATTATTTCTTTTTTTGTTCGCGGTTGTTCTTAGCAACCGCTATAGCAGCGCCAGATCGCGTACAACGGTCGCGACCCAAAATAATTTCGTTACCCAAAATTTTGACGGGCATTCCAAATTTAAATTTATTTCCTTTATCTATATTAGGGCAACTGCCCAGCTACGTCGAAACACCAGTTCCCATTAGAACACCGAAGTTAAGCGACGTAAGGCGATACTAGTGGATGGACGGGTGACCGGTTCGAAACTCTGTATCGTGCTGTTGTCCAATAAAAGGCAAAAGGCTGAAATCTATTGACACACACTGCTCATTCACGCTGGTTCGAGGCCGGATGAGATCGGATATCTCGTGAGTAAGAGTCGATTTAGACACTTGCCAAGTCGGTAGGCCATTAACCATGATATGGCCGAGGACCGCGGTTCGGATTCCGCGTATACAAAGTAGGTCCCGTCCAGATTAGCCCTGGCAGCCAAAAGGGAGACTTTAAATCTTTACTTTACTTTATCTATGTTAATAAGAACCATCTCTTAAAGAATTAAATCGAAATTATATTACCATATAAACGCCTTGTGATTTTTAGGAAAAAATTCAACCATATTTTCATGTTTCCTTTAGTTCTCTCTAAAACGGTATGGAAATTACGAATAGTAGGTACAAACGGGATTAACCATTTTAGAACAAGCAAACATGTTTTATGAAGAATGCATTTTTCTTAAAATGTCAATAATATAAAAGTTTTTTCTCTTATTAAGACAATCCGAGGACACACTGTATAGAAGAATTTAATAAATTCCATGCAAATTTTACAGCTAAGTCGTAAATATGTTTTTTAAAGGTCTGCCTATGCTGAATACACATGCCAAATTTGAACAATTTTTAACAAGCCGATTTCATGTAATTTAAGAAAAACTTCATCTATTTTTAAATTAATACTGAACAGATAACAATGCAAAACCAGGCAAATATCAACATACCTTAAGTTGTCAACAGTTGGATTTGACCATTGTTAGATATAATTTGTTGTGCCGTCTACACTACTACGTCTTAGTGCCTATGTTTAGTGTCGCCGAAATATATTTTTGTAATTTAAAACTGGTTCGAATGAGGCAAAAACCTAATGTGTAGAAAATACAGTTTGACATTGACAAAATTATAGGATGACAATTTAAGGTACGTTAGTATTTGCCTCGTTTTGCATTGTTACCTGTTCGGTTTTAATTTAAAATAGATGCAGTTTTTCTTAAATTTCTTAAAATCGGCTTGTCCAAAATTGTTCAAATTTGGAATGTGTATTCAGCATACGCAGACATTTAAAGGACCTATTTACGACTTAAGCTTCATTCAGAACCTCCCAATTAGTGGAATAAATTAATGGTATCAATTACACTTTATACTTTTTAGCAAAGAATATACCTAGCTAGAAAAAGAATGGACTCTGCCATACTGAAAAATGGTCCTACAGAAGTGGCGCCATCTATTGAGTAGGGCTTGTTTTAAATGGATCGAAGCGCGGGCTTTTTAAATGAGCGTATTTATTGAATTCTACTCTAAAATATATAATTAAATTTGATTATTAAATCTTATTTTTTACACAAATTCAACAATACTAATAACAAGTATCGTTGTGATGTGTAAAAAATAAGATTTAACAGTATAATTTATACAATTATTAAATAAAATTAAAGCCAAATATGTGTAAATATTATTTATTATTTAAAGATTTTAATTATAAGTCAAATATTTAAACATCGTTTATTATAATAAAACAAGACTAACGTAATACGCCCAAAATTTTGTAAATGGAGTAAATATAAATAGGTACTTAAATGATAGCAAAAATAAATGACTTTTTTTATTATATTTTTAGGGCCACAAACAAAATGAATTGTCTAATAAAAACACATATAACAAATTAGTTTGAAAAACGTTTTGATGGTTTTGATAATTATTTTTGATAATATTATGATTGGCGCTATGACAACGACAATATTTTTTGAGAATTTGACAATAATATCACAATGGCCTTTGGAAACTATGGAAACTACAAAAAAAATCTGATTGAACGCCATCTGGCAATAACTAGTAGCAACTTTTTAACCTAAAAATTAATTGCACTGCCACCTAGCGCCCGAGGCTGGAACTATTTTATTTGAAATTTCCGTGGAAACGGTGGAACCGCTTTTGCTATTTCACTTTCCGGCCGCTCCTTTTTAGTTTACGATCATTGACAATGTCTAAAAAACCCAATTAAAATTAATAAAATGTCCTAGCAACAGCTTGCGGTAGTCTGTTGTATCCATAGAGAATTATATATTTAGTTTATAAAACAATAAACTTTTGATTTCTAACCAAAATTTTTCTTGACGCATGATAATCAAAGGCCAAAATGACATTCCTCGCAAATTTTGAAGTATAATTAGTGGAAAAGTCAAAAGTTTGATAACTTTTTCCAATAATTGAAAATTACTACCACTAATTATGACGTTCTGAATGCTTACATTAAAATTAGGTGAACAAACTTCTACGGCTAATTTAAACTACTAATTTATTCCACTGATTTCGAGGTTCTGAATGAAGCTTTAGCTGTAAAATTAATAGGGGAGCCAATATTTAGACAGATCAAAATTTTTTATGGGATTTCCTATGTGCATCACCCGGTATAGAAGCTAATAAAATTTGAGAGAGATGTTCTCTGGATTAGGATGTAATCTAAAAAATCGATAATGTATCTTAAATCAACAAAACTATTGCTGCCCGGACTAAATAAATGTCACATTAGAAGAATACATTGTTCGTGCTTTCACTAAATAAATATGATAAAGATATTTTGCTAACGAGCGTAGCGGCACTCTCTAATTGATTTTCTTAAAATTTACTTTCAATACTCAACAGATGTCGAATACTGGGGCTATTAAGTTATTCACAATAAATTCATTGTGAAGATTCATTTTATTAAATAGTTAATTTTACGCATGACTGCAAATACAGATTTTGATTACATTTAAAATTTTTAAGTAATAAACCTTATTTATCCTAAATAGATAACTATTATATTTTATGGATTTTCTTCTATTAGCGTAACCTCAAACCTCTTTGTCAAAGAGACTTATTTATCCAACATTATCTTTACCCTGAATTACTATGAAACATAAAATTATAAAGTGGCAAAAGTTAAAAGTTTGTTAAATTTTTCTGCTAATAGAAAATTACTACCACTAATTTTCACGTTCTAAATGCTTACATTGAATTTAGAGAAACACAACTTTTCTACGCTAATTGAAACCACTAATTTATTCCACTGTTCCACAAGTTCTGAATGAAGCATTATAATTGAACAGTACTACTACTAATTTTAACGTACTGGATGCTTACATTGGAAATTAGGAAAACCAACTTCTACGCTAATTGAAACTACTAATTTATTCCACCAATTTTGAAGTTCTGAATGAGGCACAAAGCTTCATTCAGAACCTCGAAATTAGTGGAATAAATTAGTGGAATTAGTGAATTTCAATTACACTTTATACTTATTAGTTTACGATCATTCACAATGTTTAAAAAACCCAATTAAAATTAATAGAATCCTAGCAACAGCTTACGTTAGTCAGTTGTACCCATAGAGAAAGCCTAATATTTAGCTTATAGAACAATCAACTTTTGATTTCTAACCAGAATTTCTCTTGACAGAAGATAATCAAAAGCCAAAATGACAATTGTCGCAAATTTTGAATGTCTACTATCATGGCTGGGAAACTTAAATGGAAATGACAGTTCATTAAAAATAGTTCTTCCTCCAAGATACAGAGGCGCAAAATATGTCAATATCAATCATCAATATATATAAAACTGTCAATATCAACAATGCAAATGTCAATATCTGACAATAATAAAATTTGATTTTTAACTGACACTTAGAGACGCTTTTGTTGTGATTTTAGGGTTTGATTTTTCAATTTATTGTAAAATTAAATTCAAAGAATATACCTAGCTAGAAAAAGAATGGACTCTGCCATACTGAAAAATGGTCCTACAGAAGTGGCGCCATCTATTGAGTAGGGCTTGTTTTAAATGGATCGAAGCGCGGGCTTTTTAAATGAGCGTATTTATTGAATTTTACTCTAAAATAACTAAATTTGATTATTAAATCTTATTTTTTACACAAATTCAACAATACAATAACAAGTATCGTTGTGATGTGTAAAAAATAAGATTTAAAAGTATAATTTATACAATTATTAAATAAAATTAAGGCCAAACATGTGAAATATTATTTATTATTTAAAGTTTTTATTTATAAGTGAAATATTTAAACATCGTTTATTGTAATAAAACAAGACCAACGTAATACGCCCAAAGTTTTGTAAATGGTATAAATATAAATAGGTACTTAAATGATGGCAAAAATAAAAGACTTACATTATATTTTTAGGGCCACAAACAAAAGGAATTGTCTAATTAAAACACATATAACAAATTATAGTTTGAAAAACGTTTTGATAATCATTTATTTGATAATATTATGATTGGCGCTATGACAACGTTAATATTTTTTGAGAATTTGACAATAATATGACAATGGCGTTGGAAACTATGGAAACTACAAAAAAATTCTGATTTAACGCCATCTGGCAATAACTAGTAGCAACTTCTTAACCTAAAAATTAATTGCACTACCACCTAGTGACTAGGGCTGGAACTATTTTATTTGAGATTTCCGTGGAAACGGTGGAACCGCTTTTGCTATTTCACTTTCCCGCCCCTGATTAAATTCCTTCAGATTTTTTGGCAGTATTCTGTTACCTATCTATTTAATATTATAAGTCTTTTATCTATGGTCTACTATTAATTTTGACGTTCTGAATTCAGAACGTCAAATTTAGTCGTACGAATTTTCAATTATTGGAAAAAGTTACCAAACTTTTAACTTTTTCGCTAATTATACATCAAAATTTGCGAGGAATGTCATTTTGGCCTTTTATTTTCATCCGTCATGACAAAATTTGGTTAGACATCAAAAATGTATTGTTTTATAAGTTAAATATTAGGCTTTCTCTATGGATACAACTGATTACCGCAAGCTGTTGCTATGATATTCTATTAATTTTAGTTGTAGAGGTTCTGAATGAAGCTTCATTCAGAACCAATTAGTGGAATAAATTAGTGGTTTCAATTACACTTTATACTTTTTAGTTTACGATCATTCACAATGTCTAAAAAACACAATTAAAATTAATAAAATATCCTAGCAACAGCTTGCGATAGCCTGTTGTATCCGCAGAGAAAGCATAATATTTAGCTTATAAAACAATAAACTTCTAACCAAAATTTTTCTTGACGGGAGATAGTCAAAGGTCAAAATGACATTTCTCGCAAATTTTGAAGTATAATTAGTGGAAAAGTCAAAAGTTTGTTAACTTTTTCCACTAATTGAGAATTACTACCATGGTACAAAGAATACAAGGTATGATCGATAGCGGCTCCAATTTCGTTTAGTTCGCGCATACCACCTGTGACGTCACTAGGAAAATAATGAATAAATATAAAATAAAGAAAGTTGACAGCTGTGGTTGACAGCGACACGACAAAAGAACCAATCAGATTTGTACAAAATTCAAACAGCTGTCAATTTTAAATTTAGTACAGCTCCCATTGGTCGTTTGAAGTGTCAATCAGTGTCGCTGTCGACACGACGCAGTTCTGAGAACGAGGCTTTATGGTTAAGAATTGTTTATTTTTAAGACTTTTTAGTTCATTTAATTTAATAATTACTAAAACCAGCAGTTCCAAAAATATATTTAAAAATAATTATTTATTAACATGGATTTGGACGATAATAATAGGTAAGAATACTAAATTTATTTCTATATTCGGTATAAAATTGTTTATTAGGTTTTTAGTTTGCGATGTTTATGGTAAATAATTTTCATGTTCATTGCCTCTGAATTCACATGAGGACAGAGATGAGGATATCTATAGAAAAGTAACCACAAGAGGAATTGTTACATCATTTAAAATATGTTGGGAAGTTGAAGTTTCCCAAACCAAAAAGTAGAAAATGCCAATGCAGATGAATGTATTGTAATTCTGATAGAAGTAATTCCAAGGGCGAAGTTTATTATAATTAGTGGAAGTAATTAGTGACCTGTGCTTTTTTTTATATGTAGATGTTTCAGGTTGAGAATAAATCGGTTGAACGAAACCCAAAATTTAGAGGAAGTATTTGCATACTCAGAATATGCCCATCAAGGATTATATAGCTCAAATTTCCTTTAATGGTAGGCAATTATTCAATGCAAATTAACTTTTTAAGTGACTGAAATATTAAATAGTTTACAATATGGTATATCACTAAAAATATATTACTTTTAGGTACAATTAGGGCCCGATACATTTCAAAAAGTAGAATATTATTTTATATTAAATGAGGTATTGTGCCAACAATCAATTTATATTAATACCGGAGATTAAAAAATAACAGAATAAATAGTTCTTTTTTTTATACTACAAAAATAAACTATAGAATACAACAGTATTTAAAAAATAAATAAAAAGTTATGTCCCGGCCGAGAATCGAACTCCGGTCTCTCGCTTCCTAGCCCGACTCCTTACGCACTGCTCCACAGTAACTTGCTTAGCGATAATTCAATGACGGTATCTAAACAAAAAAACAGGTTTATAACAATATCTTGACGATTTGAACTGTCGCGCGGAGAGTGCTGACCAATAGCGCCTGTTATCACCTGTGACGTAGCGACCAACCTGCGCAATATCATACCTTGTATTCTTTGTACCATGATTACTACCACTAATTATGACGTTCTGAATGCTTACATTAAAATTAGGTGAACAAACTTCTACGACATAGGCGCGTGCGGTCTATGGAAGCGGGGGAAGCGGCGCACAATGGATCGAAGTATAAGAAGATAGGGACATTGGCTGTTTTTGAAGAGTTCCAAATTTAAATATTTTTTTACATATTTGTGTTAAAGAGATATTCTAGTCTTGTAAAACATATACAGTATGTCTGTTTGTTATTTACTTATTGAGCATATGAGCACCAATTGAAGTAAATAGAAAAATCATTCAAATTGGTAGATAAAGAGTCTTACATTTGATTGTAATTTTAAAATGGATGTAAAAGATATTCGTTTGTTATATATAACGACTTATTAGAAGCGTTCTTGGGCTATAGTATTGGATTGTTAAATTTAAAAAAAAGTCACACCAGAAGTGAAAAACTCATTTGTTTTTTATTTATGTCATTAAGACTTAAAAATATAAAGTTTTCTTGAATTACAAAAAAATGTAAGCGGATGTAAGTGGAGATATTACGTGCAATGTAAAGAGCCACCTTTACTCGCACATATAAAAAAATTGGCTGCCCCAAAGTGCCACTGCAAAAACTATAATGTTTTTAATATCAAAATCCTTGAATTTATGCAATGCACGCACAGTGCACCATCAAACAATTTGTAATTTGCCGATATCGGTAAGTATATTCGTCGAAGAACATTGGAGTGGGACTGAATTACACTACAATACATAAGGCATATAGGTTGAAAGGCCCAGAAATGTTTTCGTTTTGGTATTCGGTACCTATTCGGCAATTGAATTGGTATTCGGCAATTTGTCCAGTTTGCCGTGGACGCGCATCACGCGTTGCTTTGCAGAATATATTTGCAATTTTATTTTAGATTTAGGGAGGAAATGGGTTTGATAGTCGATGTCGTTAAACAGGGATGGGGCAAACGATGGAAACACTGCGAGAAGATTTTTCCGAAACTTCGAAAAGTCATAACAAATTACAGGAATCGATGAATTGATTGCTGGAAAGACTATATATACATTACTCCAAGTTTTGGTTTCAGGAAAAAAAAATGCCGAAAAGTTTAATAAATTTGCAACAGAGGCTGCAGAAGAGTTAACCTTTATGGATGGTATTACATGCCATCTTCTCTACACAAAATTTTGATACACGGAGCAAAAATCATCAGCAATTTTTGGTTTCCGATAGGGCATCTGTCTGAAGAGGCCTCAGAGTCTAGGAATAAATACTTTCGGAAATATAGAGAATGCCGTTCAAGAAGGTCTAACAGAACTTTTGCAAATGAAGACATTTTACATAATCTTTTGTTGTCTTCCGATCCATATATAACTGATATGCGTAGCTGTGATAAAATTCATAGCGATTTAACAGAGAAAGCAATATCTCTTTTGTTATAATATATTTGTTTCTTTTTTATTTAGAGGTTAGTTCTTTTGCGAGTCACCCTGTATATTTTGTTAACTATTTGGTACAAAAGGCCATATTAATTTAGATTTAACAGAGAAAGCAATTTCTTTTTTGTTATAATATTTTTGTTTTCTTTTTTGTTTAGATATTAGTTCTTTTTTTGAGACACTCTGTATATTTTGTAAACTATATGGTACAAAATGCCATATTAATTTAGATTTTTGTTGTATTTATTGAAGTCGTACATAAAAAACAGTAAAATAAAAGTATTAATTTCGAAATAAGTCAGTGTCCCTATTTTCCTATGCTTCGATCCATTGTGCGGCGCCGGGGCTTTCCTATTCATTGAAACCAAGCGTTTTAATTAATAATAATTCATAGCAAGTAATATGAATCTAGGTAGTGGTTTATAGGTAATCTGTTAAAAATATTTTTCGACTTTTTTTTATTAACTTTATCGAATCGCTTCCCCTTGTATAAATTTCACCGCACGCCACTGCTACGACTAATTGAAACTACTAATTTATTCCACTGATTTCGCTGTTCTGAATGAAGGTTGAAGCTTTATAATTGGAAATGACTACTACCAATGTTGACGTAGTGAATGCTTACATTGAAATTAGAGAAACAACCCATACAGCACGTCCAAATGAAATTACATTTCTACAAGGGAGACACATGAGAAACCAAATATGTTAAAGTGAACCTAAGTGTTCATCTAGTTCTAACATGTAGATATATGAGATACACGCAGGTTTATATTGACAGAATTGTGTGATACAGTGTTTACTAGTTGTATACCGTATGCACGGTCTATGCAAGTACCGTATGCAAGATTCTAAACAGTTTTTTGTAACGTAACAAATAATTATTAAAATAATGAAATCTGACGTCGGTATATGAGACATACAATGTATATGTCATATGTATGTGTGATACTTCGTATCATAGTTGTGCCTATAGTACACACCTTGTAAAAATGTGACGTATACACATAATAGAAATTTCTATATAGACACTTTGTAATAGTGTACTGTTGTGTCTACATTCTAGCATGAAATGAAGATGTGCGGACGCGCGGATAGCCTCAGCGTAGACACACCGACCAAGTGTATCTTATGTGTTCTCTCTCCTTTCTCCTTTCTAGGAGTGGTATGTGTTAGCAGCCATTATTGTTTTATCATTCGGAAGCTCTATATAAATGTTCTGTTTGTGTGTAGTTTAAAAGATATTTTAAGGTAAGCACAAGTTTTTAATTACCTTGTTACACCTTCCTAAGAGTATTATTAATATTATAGCAGCGAATCTTCCCTTACTCGATACCCAATTTACCAAATTTTGACTCCAATGAGTGAAAACTCCAAATATTCTCGTATAATGATAAAGAGGTTAGCTCTGCAATATAATTTTTTTTTAATTTGGAAATAATAAAAATCTAAATGGATCAGAAAAAGAAAGATTTAAACACTTCAAAGAACTTCTTACACTGATATTCGGTAAGTTATTTATTGATGGATCAATATACAGGTATGTTTAATATTCAATAATCAGTTTCATATAAAATTTAAGGGTGAGATTGTCAATCTGAGATTGTTAATCTCGATGAATGAGTATGCTAACAAACCAACTGCTTGGAGGGAGAAGAAAAAAAAATTGTCTAAACGAGGTCCACCAAATCGTGGCGATATACCAGGGTTTACCATTTTAGTACGTTTTTATACTAGGTACTTATATCTTTAATACATTTTGATACAAATTCTGTTCTTTTACAGTGTTTTCTTACTTCTGGTTTCTGCAGTGTAAATAATTATTATTATTGTTTTATTTGCGCTATTGCGTTCCATGATATAAAGAAATATAAGAATTTTATTTTTAACCACTTAATCCATTTTATGGAAAAAAAATGGTACATTTAATACAAAACAAAAATGGAACAATTTTAAGGCTACTTCTCTTGAACTTACGATCGAGATACTTTTGGAAAATACAAAGTTTTGCCTTCCTAATTTTCGTTCTAAAAAAATATAATTGGTATTATTGAATAAATATTTCTTAAAAAGAAAGAAAAGTTAGGCATCAAAACCTGTATTATTTCCTAAATTCGTTCATAAGAAAAAGTTTTATCTAGCACAAGATGTATATACGAAGCAAAATACATACGTATACACGCAGTAGTCACAACTGCAGTGTGTAAACAGAGTTTAAGCGTAATACACAAGCACAGTGTATCCTACGGCACACTGTGTATCCCTTAGTTTGTGTATACGTAAATGCTATACTGTGGCTACATTGTAAGGCGGACGTTTAACCTTTGTGCATACGTATTGAACTACAATGTGTAAACGTATCATATTTACATCGGGGGAATTGTGTCATCCTGTGTCTACATCTAAAAATGTAAACACATCGTAAATGTGATTTGATGTGCTGTATGGGAAACTTCTCTACGCTAATTGATACCACTAATTTAGTCCGCTAATTTCGATATTTTGAATGAAGTTTTTCTGAATATCTGTATGAAATAGAAACTTGACTCTTTAACACAAAAATATTTTCACAAAAAAAATATATGTATGCTGTCAAAGGAAAAAAATGCGCCATAAACAACAACCGACGACAAAAAAATCGTCAATTCGACGTACCTACATGCTGTCATTAGATAGCTTGCCAATTTATCATTAACGACTGATAAGTCACTATATGATAAACTGATAATAAAAATAATGAGCTAAAACCAAACTATTAAAGGTGGTTTATGTATTTTTAACGAAAACAGATAATGTTTGTTTATTATACGTTATGTTATTTATAATTTAAAACTAATTTCCAAATTAATTTCTTGAAATTAACATTTGTGGTTATCTAGTAGTTCCCTGTTATTGAAATGTGCTTATAATGTTACCAATAATTTTCTTAATCTATCTTTGATTGTCTATATAATTATATGCATTTTGTTTAGTTATATAATTATTATATGGTATGTTTCTTAATAATAGTAATTATAATTTTTTATTTGCATACTTTTATCTGTAGTTACATTTTATCGCCAAATCCATAAAAAATACGTTCAAAATAAACATTTTTCGAAAACACCATTATATTGCTCTAATAACAAAAATAATTATAATTATGTAATTGGCTTACATGTGTAATTTTAGTTGTTTCCTATTTATTTGTTCTAAACTATTTTAAACTATTGCTTACACCACTAGAAAGTCGTAAGAAGAAACTCAAAAGTTGGAAATACACTCATATGCAAAAAAAGCAACGGAACATTTTTTTAATCAAGTGTAAAGTGTTATATTTTTTTACTTTTAGCTCTATTTTAATGAATTTTTTAGCAAACAATAATATAAATCTCTATCAACTTTAATTCATAAACTCAGTTTTGATAAACTTTAGCATTTGGCTTACTATACAATTATACAGGGTTAATTGAAGGGTTGGTTTTTACCCTAATTTTAAAGCACTCTGGGCAATAATTTCGTGAGTGATTTCTCCTAAAACGTTGTTATTCTGTCAGAACCACGTCTCCTGAGTATTTGGGTTTTTGATTCATGTCAACCCATGCCTTGGTTAATTTTTAAGAGCCAAATGAACTTGCCACCAACAATTTCCAATTTTCTCAACTATGATTACTTTATGATGTAATTTTTTTAATATCACGAGGCAGTGTTATTATCGTAATATCATATTGACACTGATTAGAACTATAGACTAAAATTTAAAAAACGTTAAAATGTAACGATACAAGCTGGTTTTAATAAATATTAGTGACACTAAAAGAACTAAGGATATTAAAAAAAAATGTAGTAATTAAGTGTACAAAGAAACAAAAAGCTTGTATTGCCTCCCCCGGCAGCTGTAACTCTCTGTAGAAGTCGGTTCTAAGAGTGCGAACACAGTGCAAGCAGGTTTGCCGCTTACTGGTGGTCAGCGCCAATCTGAGTACCTATTCTTGACATCGTTCGCAACTTTGCGTATACGCATCACGTGTATTGTTATAAACAGGGAATCCCAGAAATAAGTGCAAGTATTTTAAAGGGTGGTAGATCTCGATAAAAGAAACATAAGAGAAAATATTATTTTCTCTTTATCGTTTTTCAAATAAGTCCAAAATAACGGAGTTATTTTACTTTGAAAATTTCCAAAAAAAAATGATTTTTTGCTAAAATTTTGAGAACCTTCTTCTTCATGTGCCTTCTCCCCATCGGAGGTTGGGGACAATCAATTGGAATTCCTCCCTGTCTTGAGCCAAACGGATATAATTGCACTGGCCTCTCCTATATTAAACCACTGGCGCAAATTCCGCAACCAGGAAAACCGTTTATGCCCGATGCCTCGTCGTCCTTCAATCTTTCCCTCAACGATCAGCTGTAGGAAACTATATTTGTTATTTCGAAAAATATGACCAAAATATGCTGCTTTCCGTCGTTTTATTGTAGTCAATAGTTCTTGGTCCTTACACATTCTTTCCAATACTTCGAGATTTGTTTGAGAACCACTGGATCTTTTCTGGATTTTCTTTCTTTTAAATTTAATCTACTCATATTATCAAGAATTTTTTTTTTAAATAAAAACTAAAAAAAATTGCAAAAAAATTCCAAAAATATTTTCAAAAAATTCTGAATTTTCAAAAAAAAAATTATTTAGAAAAAAAATTCATACGCGTGTTTCTGGGGTTGAACTATACAAGAAGTTAAGTTAAAATACTTGCACGTATTTCTGGGATACCCTGTATATGGGTACATAATAGCGCCGCGCCGCCTCGCGCTTATAACCTTGAAAAATTAAAGCGTGTTATCAAATCGGCTAGTTCACAGTGAAAGCAGGTAGGCGCCGTCAACCAGCGTTCATCGGCGTTCTCGCTTTTACCGGAACCAAAATTTATTTATTTCTGCTTTTGCACGCGCCGACGGCGCACAGAAGGTATTAAGAACTAAAAGTTGGCCACAATTATGTTTTATGATTTTTTTGCTTTTTTGCTAGTAATATTAATTATTAGAGGAGAGGGTGCTAATATGGAACATATCCTACACAATATTTTACACAATATCCTACACAATATTTTTTCCTTTACTCTGAAACCCTTTCCACCGATCAAATAGGGCCAATCTGTGCAAAACCAAGCAATTGGATGAGGATGCTAGAACAAGAAAGTAATTTGTATATTATAGACGATATCTGAGGGAGGATGGGTGTTATAGGGTAAAGACTATTTCCTTTAAGAATCTATTTAAATCAAGGTTTTTTTGGCAGTGGCAAATATTGGCAAGATTTTTGTACATATTCCAAAGCTGGAGACTACACCTTATAAAAATGCCTCTGATTTTTTAAATATAAAACATTATAAAGAAATAGAATAGAAGTTTCAAAGTAAAAATATGGCATAAAACAGGACTTGCCAGCTGGCTCTCTATCCATCATGACAGTTATTATAAACAATTTGCAACAAAAACACTACAAACAATTCGACTATTTTATAATCTTAGAAATATTCAGAATACACTCAAGATAATTCATACTTATAATTGAAATATATTATTTATTTGATAGTCAACTTAAAAAAAGCTAATAAACGTGCTTACATTTAGTATTTATAGATTTGTATTCAGTTAAGATAAAAAATGAAAATAAAAAAATATCACTTTTGGCCAGGTTTATAGACCAAATACCCATATGTGCGGCGCGGCGTTTGAATATGGTTTGGTTAGGTTAGGTTAGTTAATCAGGTAAATTTCCTCTTAATTAACTACTTCCGAACCCTGCTCGCATCTCCGAAAAAGCCATATTACAATACACGTGATGCATATACGCAAAGTTACGCATCACGTGTATTGTTATATGGCTTTTTCGGAGATGCGATATGTGAGCGATATTTGAAGTAGCGAGTGATCAAGAATAGGTACCCAGAGACGGCGCTGGCTGCCGAAAAGCAGAAACCTCCCATACAGCACATCAAATCACATTTACGATGTGTTTACATTATTAGATGTAGACACAGGGTGACACAATTCCCCCGATGTAAATATGCAACGTTTACACATTGTAGTTCAACACGTATGCACAAAGGTTAAACGTCCGCCTCACAATGTAGCCACAGTATAGCATTTACGTATACACAAAGTAAGGGATACACAGTGTACCGTAGGATACACAGTGCTGATGTATTACGTTTAAACTATGTTTACACATTGCAGTTGTGACTACCGCGTGTATACCTATGTATTTTGCTTCGTATATACATCTTGTGCTAGATAAAACTACTTCTTATGAACGAATTTAGGAAATAATACAAGTTTTGATGCCTAACTTTTCGTTCTTTTTAAGAAATATTTATTCAATGATACTAATTATATCTTTTTGGAACGAAAATTAGGAATGCAAAACTTTGTATTTTCCAAAAGTATCTCGATCGTAAGTTCAAGAGAAGTAGCCTTAAAATTGTTCCATTTTTGTTTTGTATTAAATGTAACATTTTTCTTCCATAAAATGGATTAAGTGGTTAAAAATAAAATTCTTATATTTCTTTATATCATGGAACGCAATAGCGCAAATAACACAACAATAATAATTATTTACACTGCAGAAACCAGAAGTAAGAAAACACTGTAAAAGAACAGAATTTGTATCAAAATGTATTAAAAATATAAGTACCTAGTATAACAACATACTAAAATGGTAAACACTGGTATATCGCCACAATTTGGTGGACCTCGTTTTTTTCGAGTCATTTTTTTCTCCTCTTTTCCCTCCAAGCAGTTGGTTTATTAGCATACTCATTCATCGAGCACTCTGTTGGACTTTGTTGTATTTTATTTCCAGATTAACAATCTCACCCTTAAATTTTATATGAAACTGATTATTGAATATTAAACATATCTGTATATCGATCCATCAATAACTTACCGAATATCTGTGTAAGAAGTTCTTTGAAGTGTTTAAATCTTTCTTTCTCTGGTCCATTTAGATTTTCATTATTTCCAAATTAAAAAAAATTATATTGCAGAGCTAACTCAGCTAACCTCTTTATCATTATACGAGAATATTTGGAGTTTTCATTCATTGGAGTCAAAATTTGGTATATTGGGTATCGAGTAAGGAAGATTCGCTGCTATAATATTAATAATACTCTTAGGAAGGTGTAACAAGGTAATTAAAAACTTGTGCTTACCTTAAAATCTCTTTTAAACTACACACAAACAGAACATTTATATAGAGCTTCCGAATGATAAAACAATAATGGCTGCTAATACATACCACTCCTAGAAAGGAGAAAGGAGAGGGACACATAAGATACACTTGGTCGGTGTATCTACGCTGAGGCTATCCGCGCATGCGCGCACCTTTATTTCATGCTAGAATGTAGACCCAACAGTACACTATTACAAAGTGTCTATATAGATATTTATATTATGTGTATACGTCATATTTTTACAAGGTGTGTACTATAGGCACAACTATGATAAGAAGTATCACACATACATATGACTTATACATTGTATGTCTCATATACCGACGTCAGATTTCATCATTTTAATAATTATTTGTCACGTTACAAAAAACTCTTTAGAATCTTGAGTGCATACGGCATACAACTAGTAAACACTGTATCACACAATTCTATCAATATAAACATGCGTGTATCTCATATGTATATGTTAGAACTAGATGAACACTTAGGTTCACTTTAACATATGTTGTTTCTCATGTGTCTCCCTTGTAGAAACGTAATTTCATTTGGACGTGCTATATGGGCTGCCTCCACTATGTTTGTACCCTAAGGATGTCAATTCCGGAATCTCGGAATCCCGGGATCCCGGAAGAAAATTTGCCTCGAAAAATCCCGGGATTGGATTATATAAATACCGATTTTTCATGCCATAGAGTATATTGCTTAATTTCGGCACTAAAGTAATTTACGTAAAATCCGACAACGTTGCGACCTGAAAAGAGAGCGACCTGTAAACTATAAACCAGATGATTGTTTCAAAACATCAAATATTTTCGTAATTAAATCAGAGACAGAAAAGCTTTTAATCAGACTAGAGCTCGACAATTCATCAGATACTTCTAGAAGAGGAACCAGCAACGACAGCGAAGAGGATGAGCTTCCCATTGCCGAACTTCTGAGAAGAGAAGATAATGAACCTTTAAAGGTTAAACTGCAGAAAGCTTTACAACAACCTTCAAAGCCGATAAAAACCAAAAGAAGTAATAAGACGCGAATTTATTACCCAAGAAATTGAATTATTTTCAAATGGTGGTACCTAGTCGGGGACGTAATCTCCAAAAAGCTTTTGAATTTTCATCAACCCTTCAGGCCACCAGCGTGGAATCTGAAAGATGTTTTTCTTCGGCAGGGATCTTGTGTAATAAGATACGTTCAAGACAGGGGGATGAAACTTTGAACGGATTAATATTTTTGCCCTATTTTTTTAAAAATTTGTAGCTATAATTTATTTGCTAAAATTTGTTTGGTGTTCATATGATTTTTTTAAAGAGTTTTTTGTTAATTTCCGTGTTTTGTTATATTTATATTAAATTTTTTAACACTGATAATTTTAAACCCGGGATTAAATCTCGAAAATCCCGGGATTTTGAAAACCTTTCGGGATTGACATCCCTAGTCGATTCATAATGTTAATGAGGTTGTTGTTTGTGTCCACTCATCTTCAAGAACCAACTTAATATTTATAATTCCGAACATCTTCAACAAGTTCAATGACTTTTTCACAATCTTTGACACTAAGAATCATATGCAATCGTACACAATAATAATAACCTAAGCCACCTTGTCGTTATAAAGAATAACATAAAAAATAACGATAACTGAAAAAATTGAAAAATGTTTGTGGCAAGTTCATTTTGCTCTTAAAAATTAACCAAGGCCTGTGTTGACATGAGACAAAAAAGAAAATGTTCAGGAGACATGGTTCTGATTTGCTCACGAAATTATTGCACAGGGTGTTTTAACCCTGTATAATAAGTCAAATACTAAAGTATATAATTTTATACAGTTTGCTAAAAAATCAAGAAAATTGGGCTAAAAATAAAAAAATATAACATTTTAAACTTGACCAAAAAATTTTCCGTATAATAATAACAACCATAATAATTAGTTTATATGCTATCGTAATCGTAAAAAAGTTTTACAAAAGCGAGTCTCGATTTTGTCAGTTAAAAGACTAATGCAACTACCCGTCAGAATTTTATATCATACGATCGAAAAAAAAACGGCGTCAAAGACGGCTGGGAAGGACAATCGATGATAATTTTGGCGAGGTCAAGCCCTAGACTTCATTTACTTGACCTGTACTCTTCTTTATTTTTTCATGTCGCTTACTGCCAATTTGCCTAAAGGAGAATGTAATTTAGGCTAGTTTATGTTAGTAACAAATAGGTATTTTTTTAAAAGCACGGTATAACGTATGGATGCAAACTACCACGTTCTACCTTTTTTTAATCCTTATGTAACTAGATTTCAATTTTAGACGAAGTTATATGTCAATTTTTAGCGAATGACGTCTAGAACTTGACCACCCCAAAATGATGATCGATTTATTTTTTTCCCCAGCCGTCTTGATGCCGTTCTTTTCTATCGTCCTACATCCTAGAGGAACACCTTCTTCTTCATGTGCCTTCTCCTCATCGGAGGTTGGCGACCATCAATTGGAATTCCTCCCTGTTTTGAGCCAAACGGATAATTGCACTGGCCTCTCCTATATTAAACCACTGGCACTGGCGCAAATTCCGCAACCAGGAAACCCGTTTACGCCCGATGCCTCGTCGTGCTTCAATCTTTCCCTCAACGATCAGCTGTAGGAAACTATATTTGTTATTTCGAAAAATATGACCAAAATATGCTGCTTTCCGTCGTTTTATTGTAGTCAATAGTTCTTGGTCCTTACACATTCTTTCTAATACTTCGAGATTTGTTATTCGTTCGGTCCAAGATATTTTCAACAGTCCAGGATATTCTCAAATGAATCCAAGCGTGACATGGTCCGTGCCTTCAACGTCCATCCCTCGACTCCGCATAACAATGTAGAGTACATAGCATTTGGTAGCTCGCTATCGAGTAGTCAGATTCAGGTTCCGGTTGCAGAGTAGAGTTTTTATTTTGAAAAAAGTGTTTCTGGCTATTTCAATTCTATGTTTGATTTCTTCATCAGGATCCCATTTATCATTCAGCCAGCAACCTAAGTACTAAAATCTTCTTACCCTTTCTATATTTTCATCTTCCACTTATCCTGATATTGTCAATATTTTGTTTGCTGATAATCATAAATTTTATTTTGTTTATTTTTATTTTAAGACCATGACTCTGACTGATACTGCTAACTCTGTCCACCAGGCACTAGAGGAACTATATTCGTACAAAGTAAATGTTTGTAGTAAAAAGTATTGTTTTGAAAAAAAACAATAATATCGTTAAAATAATTTAACTGTAATTTTTATCGTAGTATTGTCATTTTTTTTGACGTCATATAAAGTTGAAATATAATGGTCTTATGGAAAATAATTTAAATATGTCCGACATCGTAAAATTTTATTATTATTTGGTTTCTACATTGTTAAAAATGGAAATAAGTAATTCTTATGGGGAAAATTACATTTCTAATTTTAATGTGAATAGGGGTTTTAGAATGTTCAGCTGGTTCCAAAAAAAAACGAATACGACTTTTTACACTTTTTTTTCGAATATTTGAGCAGTGTATATCAGTATACGGTAGCAAGTATTTTGACATGTTAAGGTTATTGAGACATTGAATAAGGAGACCTAAAGATGGTTTGAACGCTAATGCATTTTACGCAAATTGACTTGTGCAAGCTGGAACAAACAATTAGCTTAAATTTAACATTAGCTCTTCCGACGTATGTGGAGCAATTTTTACTTAAAAGAAAAAACTTACTATAAATTGTTTCAATAGACCACAAAGTTACATTCGCAAAAAAATTGTTAATCTGGGTTAGCAGTAAAAAACAAACAACCAATCACGGCCGGTCTCGATGAATTTCAGGAACTAAATTTATGACACGGGAATATTTATATTTCATAAAATAGCACGAGGAAATCAAGGTCAAACGTTATTTTGGCTTCAGAAAAATAAGTAAACAAGGAAAAACTGATATGAAAACAGTTACCGATGGTAAATTAAATTGGCTATTCCTCGAAAGTTCCACGAGAATATTTAGTTTTAATCATTGTCTAATATTATTAATTACAATATAGTAAAAAAAATAAAACAGTGACTAACTAGCGATCTACCATTTATCGGCTTATAATCCACGGTATTGCGCCTCATGAACAAAATATACACAAAATTATTTAAAAAATCGTCATTTCTGGTTATGGTAAAGTAACATTTATACTGTAGTCTGTAGCAAAGTTTAGTTTACGAATTTGGTTTTGTTTCTCTAGTTTTAATTGTCTAAATCCCTACATAATAAATACTAGTTGAATGGATTTATATCTAACCATGCTAGGTGCTAATAAAAGTATCGTTTACAGATTTCTCTTAAGAACAATAAAAGAACGTTTAAATAATGTCCGTGGACCATACTTTTGTTGGCATCAGGTCAATTAATAATTTTCCCAAGCGGATATATTGATAACGTTACCGGTATTACTCATCAAACAATACTACTATTATATTAATCAATTAAGTCCGTAAACAAACATATCATATACAATTTTATATACTAATTCATTATAATAAAATTAAATCATAAAAATATTATAATTATATTCCTGCAGTTTAAGTGAAAAGTTTTGTTCCTAAATATCTACTATACATATAATAAACGCGTGTTCAAATATTAAATCTGTGGAATATATATCAATATAAAACGAGATGTATTTAACGAAATATCATCGTAACAACAGCTATTCTAGAAACCTCTAGGTTTACCTATTTCACCGAGATTTGTGAAAAAAAATCCTTTGCCTTGGGTACAGATACCGCCACGTTTTGGAAATACCTCAAAACAAAACAGAATTAAACGAGGCAACAAAAAACGCCAAAAAAAATCTCAAAAAGCTCGCCCTCTTCACGTGTAGTTTTCAGGCGCTTTTAAGAATCGAAAGTAGGTCGAGGCAAACCGAAATGGGTCGAGACAACTGGAAATAAAACGAAATACGTCAAAGTTTTGACATGTTTCGAATTGTTTCTCGCATAGTGTAGTCGCCGTATTACAGTTCTATTGTGTCTCTCTTTCTTGGGTTATAACGAGTTATAACTCACCATACAATCTCAGGGTTTTGACAATAGCCAGTATCTGAGATGGTTTTACAGAGGTTTAAAATATTTAAAATAGGAGTTACTTTTAAACCTTTTTCTTCGATTGCAATGAAAAAAAAGACTTTGCAAGCACCAAATCAACGATTGGATTGGACTCGCGATATTTATCTATAAAAATAGGAAAGAATAATTTGTTGAAAGGTTAAAAAGAGGAAGAAGAAGATATTATGTGTTGATAACTTACCATTTTCGCTAGATAATAAATCATTGTAGTTTTCTATAGCTTGATGCACTATTGAAGCCATTTTAAATCTGTAACAAATATGAATTACGGTTAGATGTAAGAGTCCAAAAATAAAAATAGTAAATACTATAATATAAAATATTGTAGTCCTCTGACATATTGCAAATAAACTAAACTATTGTAATTTAACATATTTAAAATTCTATAGAATTTGCACCTTGTCAATCGACCACTTCAAATAATGTAAATTTATAGAAGAATAAATCATATATTTGTTCCAATGAATCTGCATAAATATATATTAATAGATGCAATTGTTTAAAACTACTTGTCATACAATACTTAAAATTGATTTTTTACGTGCGAAATAGGTCAAGTAAACTAGACTGAAAAAACATGAAATTAAAAATTGCATGAAATGTTTCTCATCATGTTATAGTACATAATCCGACTGCCGGATTATTACTCTCAACGGATTTTTAAACAAAACCTAATTTTTACGTATATTTATGAATAGGGAAATACGCTTTTGACAGGGTGCGTATCAAAAAAAAGTTGCCACAACTATGTTTAATTAATTATAACTGATTTTGGAGACGACATTACGTTCATATTTTTTTCGATAATTTATAGTACAGGGTGGGTCAAATTCGACGTTTTTAATTGGAAACACCCTTTTCTATAGGAGATAGACGAAAACTAATATCGGTGTCTGAGCTCAATTTTCATCAAAAACATGATGGTGAAAACCGCACATCAATATCTGTTACCGTTTCGGAGTTACGGGGTGTTTTTCAAAAATGTACATTTTTAGCAAATCATTGTAACTTTTTTGCTATGGAAAATTTTGTATTTCTATGCAAACATTTCCAAAGCATCTTTTTACGTAGAATTTAATAGTTTAAGTATAAATTTTTTAAAATTAATAATTTAAGAGTTATGAACAGAAAAATTGATTTTTTATTTGGGACACCCTCTATATTTTTCATTAACTGAAAAGAATTTAAAATTACCTTTCCAAGAATATAGCACACTTGATATTTTCTTATAATCCCCTTCGAAATACAGAATTATTAAAAGTTTGTCACTTTTAACTAGTAGGCTTTGGACCCCTTATTGATGATATGCCCTTAATGGAACTCGAAAATATATTTTTCCAGCAAGACGACGCACCGCCTCTGAACGCTGAAAAATTTTTGCAGCCAATTTCAAGAATAATTCAATAGCTAACCAAGATCCCAGCCGTTGGCCGTCGAGGCCGCCTGACTCAATGCTCATGGATCTAATCCTATGGATATATTTGCGGAAGAATAAAGGTTCCTTATTATTCCGTATAATCTAGACAAGAATTAAAAATACTTAGCAGTTATGAAAGGGTATCTTTCACCCCTACTGAGTTAATGAATTCCGCGAGAAATTCAAAAACTGCCCCGTCTATCCATAACAGAAGACGATATGTCGATATGTCGAACACCTGTAGCAAAATCTCATGTCTTGGTTTGCTATTTATTTTTATTGGTATTAGATATAGTTTAAATGTGTTGATGTTGGTTAAATATATTTTAAATTGTTATAAAATTCTGCATCTCTCATAGCAAATATTATTTTCGTTTTAATTAATGCTCCCATCTAGACTTTTTTTGCATTACAGCCGGTGCCGTTCAAAGCCTACTTATTTAAAGGGGGCGAATTTTTATATACTCTATATCTCGAAGAGGAATCGAGCAAAATATCAAGTGTGTTATATTTTTGGAAAGGTAATTTTAAATTATTTTCAATAAACTAAAAATATACAGGGTGTTCCATATAAAAAATAAAATTTTCTGTTGATAATTTTTAAATTATTAATTTTAAAAAAATTATACTTAAACCATTAAATTCTACGTAAAAAAGTGCTTTGGAAATGTTTTCATAAAAATACAAAATTTTCCATAGCAAAAAAGTTACAGCGATTTGTTAAAAATGCATATTTTTGAAAAACACCCCGTAACTTCGAAACGGTAACAGATATCGATATGCGGTTTTCACCATCATGTTTTTGATGAAAATTGAGCTCCAGACACCGATATTAGCTTTTGGCTTCTCCTATAGAAAAGGCTGTTTCCAGTTAAAAGCGTCGAATTTGACCCACCCTGTACATATATCAAATTAAAGTTTTTTTACTCTGTGCATGATGGAAGGGTGCCTATCAAATAGTTCTCTCCAAAAAATCCTATATGGGTATTGCGCCACTGCACTGCAAGAAAATCTACAAAATAAAATAGTTATTTTTTGTAAACACTTCTGGGCGTTAATCCCAAACGGAAACAACTTGTCAGAAGTTATGTTTACAGTTATACAAAATTGCCTAACAAAGAAAAAAATGCTTAACGTTTCGGAAACTTTATCTCTTTCCGTCGTCGGAAGCAAAAAAATACAAAGAATAAAGAAGAAAACTATTTAAATTCAACTATTCGACAACACTTTAGTTTTTTAAAACAGATACGTCTACAAGAAAACCGTTGACGTTCTGTTAAAATGACATTATATCAAGTTAAACTTCAAAATTAACAATTACTACCTGATAACAATTACTTAATAAGGTAAAACCAAAAAGCCCCAAACCTTCTGTATGATTATTTTTAAATTTTACGTATGTTATGTTTATTTATGTTATGTTCTTTAAAATCAAAGAAGCGATTGCCATACATTACTAACATCTACAGATACATGAGCAATATATTTATTTTTATTAGAATGTATTAAAAGAGCCTCTTTTATTTTTCTTTTAGAGGCTATCGCTTCTTTCATTATAATTTTGGCGTTATTAAAATTTATTCTGTGCCCTATGTCCATGAATGCTGACAAATCTTAGATTTGTGAAAATCTCCCTTTCTTAAATAATTTTTATGTTCTTTAATTTTAACATTTAAGGATCTAGATACAGAACAACAAACAAAAAAACGTAATATACCAAATACCATGTGAATGCGATAAATTTTACATTGGTGAAACATCTAGACCCTTAAATATTAGAATTAAAGAACAAGATTATTTAAGAAAGGGAGATTTTCACAAATCTAAGATTTGTCAGCATTCACGGGACACAGGGCACAGAATAAATTTTAATAACGCCAAAATTATAATGCCAAAATTATAAACGAAAGCTCGCAATAAAGGGGTTCGTTATAGGCGGATATTACTGTATTTAAAAACGTAAGTTCAAGGAGAATTCAAAGTGTCTTGTTTTCCAAATTAAAATTTATGTTTAGAAAATATGCGATAATGGTTTTGAGTAGTTTATTTACTTCTTCATTTCTTTACTGACAAATAATGCAAGTGCAAAGCTTGTAAATCTTATTTTTAAATATGCCAATGTGTTAATAAAACTCATAAAATTTTAACCACCTGTCTTCACTATTATGAGTCTGAGACAAGTTGAATGAGGTTTTAGTGCTTTTGTGCTACTTTTGTTATGTTGAATTTATCAATTATTGTTGTGTGTACATTATAATTATCGAACGCTAAACTTTTCAATTCTCAACCAATTATTTTTATCTGCAAGTTATATAGCTTATTAAAACTTGTTTAATTATTATGCTGCACTTTAAATAGTAATATATTATCCAACTACTTTCTATTTGCGTAAAAAAATAATAGATTTTGTTTATTTTTAACTATTCGTATTAAAAAGCAAACTTAATGGACACGTGTCTATTTATCATATTTCTTTATTCGAGTACCTACTTTGCAAATTTCAATTTGCGGTCCCATAAATAACTAGAACTTAACACAAATGTGTTGTCTCAAAATAATTATTTTCGTTATTGATTATATCCTAAAGTTTCCACAAAAATCTAGGTATTTTTATACTAATTTAGTTGTTTTGTATGAAACTGATGGCTAATAATATTTATAATCTTACCTATTATATTATAACTATCTACATGCAGTAATTACAAAACAAATAGTATATAAAATAAAGCTTGAAAATATATTATGTGCCTAGATATTTTAATCGTTCTCTTCTGTAATAAATGAAATAAGCTTTTTACTTTTAAATTATTCAAATACGTAATTATATATCGAGAAAGTGAGTCTCAAACTAGTTGTGTTTAAAGAAAATAATTAGATATTTTCTCCTAATGACTTATATACAGGGTGTCTCAACATAGATGGTTCAATTGAACAAAATATAATTACAGTGTTAATGATTTTTAATACCATTTTTGGTAGGGTGTCTAGCATATACTCTGTGCCCAAACATAAGCTGTGGCAATTTCCCTACCATGCAGTGACAATTTTTTCTGTCATGCACAGATAAATTGTATTTTCTGGCATTTTCTGGATGTCGTCTAGCAAATTCTTCCCTGTCCTCGTTGGAGAGACTATACTTCACATATTATATAAGCGAAACTAGGAGAACTAAACCAATTAAGCGTCTCAGATAAATATGGACTAGAAAATCCTGTGAACTGAAAGCAATAACAGGTGTTATGTGGAGGATTAAACGGGAATTTTCTTTTTGAGGAGAAACAAAGCTTGAGGGTTTATCAAGATACCATATAAAAATTACATTTTATATCTGATACAGTTTATTTTTTAACTATTTAATTAATGGTGTTTTTTTGCTTTTAATTTTATTATCTAGTTATAATTTTACAGGGTGTTATCAGCAATATTACATGATCAAAGAACTACTACGTATTTTTGTAATCAAGATAAGTGAATTGGTCATATTTTTATCCCTATACACACATTTTTACGATATACATTTTTAAGATAATTTAACAATCTACATTCGGATTTGAATGAGATTTGGCATGTCTATCTCTAACTAAGCTTAAATACTTTCACAAAAAAAGCAGAAAAAGTACTAGAAGGGTGAACTACCCTCATTCTTACATAAATTCTAGCAGTATTGTTTTGAAACTTCGACTATTTTTTTGCTTGAAAAGGTCCTTCTAAAAAGGTCACCTCGCATAATTTTTGAGAAAAAAAAATGTTTTCCGCATCTGATCAAAAATTATCTTTGATCGCATCATAAGTTAAAATCTAAAGGCGGACTCTGACGACTCGTGTACTTGACAAGCATTTGTTATTGGGTTATACTTGCCATTTTGTGTAAGTGATTTCCTTGTGCAACTATTTTCAACTCGTTGCGCCGCGTTAGCGCCAAGCTTGTTGCAAAAGATGTTGTTTACAAAGAGTATACTTGCCAAGTGCGCAAATATTGCCGTACTTGCCAAGTACAAGAGTAGTCAGAATCTGCCTTAATGGCGCATTCTCACGACTCGTGTACTTGACAAACACTTGTAATTGGTATACAGGGTATACATCGTGCGTCGGGCATCTATATAGAATTTCTAAGTTATTTATTATAGCCGCATTCTTGCCAGACTCTGTATGCCAATAAAAAATACTTGCCAAGTTGACGTGTCGTGAGAATCTTAAGATAAAGGCGGACTCTCATGACTCGTGTACTTGGCAAGTATTTTTTATTGGCATACAGGGTCTGGCGGGAATGCGGCGTAGCTCCAGTGTGACCAACTTTTTAAGTGGCTCCCCACTAAATTATCTTCTAAACCGCTAGAAACCACTAAAATTCACTATTTTCTCATTTGAATCGATATAAAAAAAACTAGTGTTGATTTTTTTTATTTTTACGTCGTCACCAAAAGAAGCAAGATTATATCTGGCTTCTCTTAAAATGTTTACTAAATATACAGGGTGTCCCAGAAATAAGTGCAAGTATTTTAACTGGTAGTATAGCTCAACTCCAGAAACACGTCTGTGAGTTTTTTTCCGGGAAAAAAAAAATCGAAATTTTTTGGAATTTTTTTTTAGTTTTTAGTTAAAAAACATAATTTCTTTATAATATAAGAACATAGGTATTAGATTAAATTTACAAGAAAAAAAATCCAGAAAAGATCCAGTAGTTCTCAAAATTTTAGCAAAAAATATTTTTTTTTGGAATTTTTGAAAGTAAAATAACTGTGTTATTTTGGACTTATTTGAAAAACGATAAAGAGAAAATATGTTTTTTTACCAAGATCTGCCACCCCTTAAAATAATTGCACTTATTTCTGGGACATCCTGTATTTTATATCCACTTTATCTAAAATTAAAAGTGAAAATTATTGATTGAACAACTCTATTATCATGTACGGGGCATGCCCTGTGCTTTCGTTCTATAGGCAATCTGATATCTCAAGTAATATATGTTATTACGTATATAAATGAATTGTTGGACATTACCATGATTTACCGAGTACATAAGCTTCTATAGATGCCCGTCGCATCGGATATACCCTGTATACCGATTACAAATGTTTGTCAAGTACACGAGTCGAGAGATCCGTCGTGAGAATCCGCCTTAATAATCTTGTGAGTAAAAATGGAGGACTGTTATATCAGTATCACAAATAATTTTTGATAGTAAGCTCTATAAATTTTAAATTAAGTAACTTTTGGAATATTTTTGATTGTTGCCCTCTGATTGGCAAATGAAGTACTTTTGTATAGAGGTAAATAGTGTCCAATTAACTTATTTTGATTTAAAAATTAAATAGTAGTAATATGTCCGCGAAATATTGGGACGTTCTGTATGCTAAAGATTTATGTATAGATGATGAATTGTATTAAAAACATGCGTCAAAAATCTAATTAACAATATTCACACACCTGATTCTTGACGTCATAAAAATTGTTAAAAAATTGTCACGTCCTGTAAGTTCTTGTCGCGAATATCAATTGGGCACGTTATATGTAACCGAAATATTTATTTCACGTGTCATGTCATGTATACATGTAGATATTATGCGAATATTATATTTTGAATTTTACATAGCAATATTTTAATATTGCATTACTATGCTTTATTAAACTGACTCTAGAGAATAGTGACTTGCAGATGACAATAGCAGTATTAAAATAAAAACGTAATTATTATGTACAACATGTATTTCAATTCCTTTGTGGGAAATTAAAGAACAAACTTTTCTATCTCAAAAAACCTAAGAAAATAATAATTATTATAGTTCAATAATTACAAAATACTTATACTTATAAAACATTTTATGGATGCTTAAGCAGATTATGTCACTTTATTAATGTTGAATTTAATTGTTTTGCTCTATGTCTTTGTTCCTCTTTTTCATTGAGAATGTCAAAATGTTTTCTTATTTATTTAAAAAAAGGTGTTCTTAACTAACTTTACTACATTTTATAGTTATTAATGATACAAGTTCGATACGAACATCATAATGAAACGCGTGTAACGTTAATCCACGAGGCGTTAGCCAAGTGGCTTAGTTACACCAAGTTTCATTAAAAAGTTCGTATCGAACGTGTATCATTCAAAATTTAATCTACGACGCGACACGAGGGACGATCAAAAGAGATTTGATTTAATTTAAAATATCAGAGATATCCTCATAAAAATTAAAATTCAAAATTATCAGGTGCCCATATTAGTCGACGCCGTGATAACCGTGCTTGTTGATTGTTTCCATTTTGACTTTGACAACTCAATTATTGATGTTCAATTTTGTGTTAAACGTTCAGTTTTAGCAAAAAGCAAAAAATAATATTAATATGGGTGATTCTGATTCTGAAAGTGTCCCTTCGGATATTGAAGGCATTGCGCAAAACGTTGTCGATTCCCTACTTCCCGAAAAATCAAGACAAACGTACGAGCAAGGCTATGTAAAACTTGAAGATTAGTGTAAAGGGAAAGGAATCAAGAATAGTAGTAACGAAAAGGTTCTCCTGGCATATTTTGAACGTCTTTCAAAACATATTTATTATATATTTATTTCATACTACGTTCAGTTATACCAGTGAAGAAAAATACAGATATTAGTAAGTAGTCCATCTAATTGCATTTCTAAATAGGATTTCGGTCAAAAAAATTGAGAATTTTAAAAAAAGAAGACATAACTCGTTTTTTGTTGGAAGCCGATGATAAAACTTATTTCCTGACAAAAGTTTCATTGATAGTGGGACTTGCGGGAGCCTGCCGGCGTATCGAGTTGACAAATCTGCAGCTGCAAAATGTTAAAGATGAAGGACAATGCATTAATGTCATTATTCCATTTACGAAAACAAAGATATCACGAGATTTTTTTATAACGAAAGGGAATGTTGAAGGAAATATGGTGGAAATGGTTCGAAGATATATAGCTATGCGGCTTAGCAACACAGAGCATACTCGATTTTTTGTGGAGTACAGAAATGGAAAATGTATTAAGCAACCCGTTGGCATTAATACTTTAGGAAAAATGCCGTATAAAATAGCATTGTTCCTAAGTCTTCCTTATCCACAACAATACACTGGACTTTCTTTCCGTAGATCGTCTGCGTCGTTGCTTGCAGATTCAGGAGTGGATTTATTAACTGTTAAAAGACATAGTGGTTGGCGCTCTAACACAGTGGCAGAGAGATATATAGAAAATTCCAAAGAAAATAAGAAAAAAGTGTCATGTAATATTTTGGGTAACATTTCTGGCATATGATGGGTCTTCAACAAGTTCAAGCACTCAGGAAATAAATTTACTTTCTAAAAATTCAACTCACCTGTCATCGTCTGGAATTAATTTAATCAATCGTACTGATATTATAATTAATGTTTACAATAAATAAACGTATTTAGTACCTTTTCTTGCTTGTTTCTTATTTTAAAATTTGCGTGTTATTATGAATTCATTGCTATCATGAAAGTTATAATGACATCCAAATGACAATGTTAAATGTGTCATAATGACATTGTCGTAGATTAAACACTTTATTAACATCATATTTTTTATTATTCGGAAGGAGGTTCCTGAATAAGTAGTAATCCCGAAAGATCTATATAACTGACTACTAACTCCCGAGACACTCGATTCTCACTTGTTGACCCTATATAACCGTCACACTCCGGTTAGATGAGATTAGATTTATGAAGTGACTATTGGCCTGTTCCACTGTGACCTTTAGAGATCTGTTGTGTTCCTCTTCTGATTTCTAGGCTATGTTCTCCAGACCTAGTTTTTCAAAAAGTTTAATAACTTGGAAATTGAGCACTTTATATTGCCATTTGTCGATGGCTTATCATTGTCTAGTACAAAGAGCCGCACATTTGCCAGATTATCGCACTGACATAAAATGTACTCATTGTCATTTCATTTACAAAACCTACACACAATTTCTAGCGCCAATCTCCTAAGGTTTTGAACTTTTTTGAGCTTTCAATTTGCTTCGAATACACTATACTGTTATTAACCCACAACCTAATATAAAATGTCCATTTGTACAAAACATCAGTGCGCAGTCCTCTTACTCACGGTGTCAGCTCACCAACAGTGACAGAAGGCAGTGAAAAAGCAAACGATCTAGCTAGAAAAGGAACAAACACTCCACCAACTGGACCAGAATCGTGCAGCTTTCCAGGTGGAAAAAAACTTAAAGCGGAACTCAAGAACCTGGAAAACTCCATCCATAACATGGAATAATCCTCCAACGGTCCAAGACATTCGAAGAAATTTCTCAAAACTTATGACCGAGAAAAATCAAAGATTTTCCTTGATTTAAGTAAGAACAATCTTCGGATTATCACGGAGTTTCTAACAGGACACTGTCTTCTTAACGAACACCTCAGTAGATTGAAGCTTGAAGCTAAGAAACAACGGCGAATACACATTCTGTGGGCGTAATGAAAAAACATAAGAACACCTCATTTCTGAGTACGCCGAGACGTCATTCGTGCTATAAACTTTGGTACTTGACTCATGTCGGAGATGGAGAACTAGACTGTGTGAAGCCGTCTCAGATTCTGGCTTTTGCCAAAGCCCGAGCCCGTGTCATGTGTTATTACTCGTTATAACTCAAGGAAGGGGGGCACACAATAGATCTGTAAGGCCGCGGTAATTACCCCCTCCCAAACATTCGACATTCTACATTCTTGTCTATCCAGGGTGGTAAGTTATAGCCAAAAACCTCCTGATAGAGTCCTATACCACAGAGGGAAAATAAATAAGTAAAGTAAAAATGCCAAATTTTATCTAGATAACGAAAGACGAACCAACTTTAAAAAGCAGTTTAGTCTATGTAAGGCATCTTTCTCTTCATTCCAGTTCGTTATTAATGTTATTTTAATTCCCAGGCCTTTTCTGAATTATTCATTATTTGATCCAGACAGAAATCATTAATATACATTATGAAGATCCCGAGAAAAAAGTTAGTACCTCTATTGTAGTCATTGACATTATATTAATTTTTAGCAAGTCCTTGAGATTATTCAGAATTAAACTTTTGAGAATGCGATTGAAACAATGAAAAGGAAAAAAAATGAGATGAAATACCCCATCTCGTTTTTTCAGCTTAACATTCTATATTATAATAATTTAACAAAATGAATGGATTTCGTAGAAAATGTATCCATATCAAAAATAGCTAGTTTGTTATTGATTTATGTATTAAAAATTGTAAGTGATACCATCTGAATATAATTATCTATACCTTACGATAAAAAAAAACGGCGACAAAGACGACTGGAGAATGACAATCTATGATAATTTTGGCGATGTCAAGCCCTTGACGTCATTACTTGGCCCGTACTTTCCTTTATTTTTTAATGCCGCTTACTGTCAGTTGGCATTAAGAAGGCTGTATTTTTTTATTGTGTAAAAATGCTTTTTTAAATGGGAGTTTTTAAATGTAGTACACAAAATTGGAGAAAAACTATTTTTTTGCAGAAAGATTTGTGTATCTGGAATGGTTCTTAAATCTTTTTTTAATCTCTCTATAATTAGTGTAAATTTTGACAATTTTTATGCCAATTTTAGTAAATGACACATAGAGATTGACCTCACCAAAATTATCATCGATTGTTATTCCTCTGCCGTCTTTGACGCCATTTTTTTCAATCATAAGGTATTGGTGTGAATTTTTATATTATTTTTAAGACAATTTTATAGCACTTATCAAAGGGTATTTAAAAATTAATTCTTTGTGCATAATATAATGTTGAGCTATCCACGAATTACAATATGATTCCATTCCTTTGTGCAATTCAATTGCTATCATTTCTTTTTTAATTTACTAAGAAATTACAAGGACAATGTAATACGCAACCAAATAGATTTCATCCTCATTAACCAAAGGTTCAGCTATATACCCTGAAGCCGATGTTCCCTCTGACCATGTGCTATTAGTGTCCGTAATGAAAATTGCTGTATCGAGTCAAAGAAAGCCAACCACACAGAGACGGATGGCGTTAGAATGAATGAGGGATCCAATAGTAAAATCAGAGATGAGTGACGAAATCAACACACAAATTCAAGCAATAATACCGAATATGAGAGAAGAACCAACAAAATCTTGGACAAAGATAATGGACATTGTATCAAATGCAATGCAAAACAGGTTAGAATATGAAGCAAAAAACAAAAAGCAAAGATGGATGACGGATGAGATATTGTTGTTAATGGATGAACGTCGAAAGTACAAGAACAAAACAGATGGCATGTACAAAGATATTCAAAGAGTCATAAGAACAAAGATTAGAATAGCAAAGAACGAATGGCTTAAACGTGAATGTTCAGAATTAGAACAGCTGCAAAACCAACATGACAATTTTAACGTGCATAAAAAGCTGAAGGAGACTGCTGGCATATATAAGAAAATGAGATCAACTGTGACAGTCAATAATAACAACCAGATAGTCCTCGAAAGCATAGAGAAGAACAATGTTTGGGAAATGTATATAAAAGAACATTTTGGCGATGAATGACCCTCAGCTGATATCAATAACTCACTAACCGCCCATCGATCACTAAAGATGAGATTGAAAAAGCCATCCTTAATTCGAAAAATAACAAAGCGGCTGGCCCAGATGAAATTTCTGCAGAAATCCTTAAGCTGCTAGATGAAAGAGGCATTACAGCATTACATAAAGTATTCAATATTATATATGAGACAGGTCACTACCCCAAACAGTGATTGCGTTCTACTTTTATACCACTGCCTAAGAAGACCAATAATTCCAGAAAATGTGAAGATCACAGACTTATCAGCCTGATGAGCCATATCCTAAAATATTTCTGAAAATAATACACCAGAGAATTTACAAAAAATGTGAAAGGGACATAAGCGATTCGCAAATGGGGTTCAGTTGTCTGAACCCCTTGTTAACCCTTGTCTAACCCTTGTTAGGCACGAGGGAAGCGATAGTTGCAACACAGGTGCTTGTCCAGAACTGCTACAATCAGAGAAAGGATATGTGCCTGTGTTTCATAGACTACGAAAAGGCATTCGGTCGCGTACAGCACCACAAATTAATGCAATTCCTGAAAAGACTTGATATAGATCATAAAGACATCCAATGCATTGAGAAGTTATACTGGAACCAAACAGCACAAATAAAATTGTCCAATACCATGTCCAATCCCATACAAGTTAGAAAGGGGGTGCGACATGGTTGCGTGCTATCTCCACTCCTATTTAATTTATACTCAGAAGCTATTTTCCAAGAGGCTCTGGAGGACGTGGAAATGGGAGTCAAAGTTAATGGAGTGTGGATTAATAATATCTGCTATGCTAACGATACGGTCTTAATTGCAGATAATATACACGACATACAACAACTGGTCAACAAGGTAGGAGAACAGAGCAAAGCAATGCGTTTAAACATCAACATTAAGAAAACCAAATTTAAGATTATATCCAGAAACCCAGATGTGTGTATAAATTCCATTCTAACATTTAACTCAAGGCTCATATAGAAAGAGTAGATAAATTTAAGTACTTGGGCATCTGGGTCTCCGAAGATTGGACATCAGACAAGGAAATTAAATGTCGCATCGAACAAGCTCGGCAGGCATTCTTGAGGTTTCGAAAAGTACTTGTCTATTTTGATTTTGACCTTAGCCTTAGATTAAGATTCGTGAAGTGTTATGTGTAGTCGGTGCTCCTTTATGGTATGGAAGGTTGGACATTGAAAGCACCAATATCAACAAATTGAAGGCTTTTGAGATGTGGCTATATCGCAGAATCCTGAAGATACATTGGACGGCTAGATTGAGAAATGAGGAAGTTCTCAGACATGTTGACAAAGAGCGTGAATTATGTGAATTGATTAAAAAGAAAAAAATCGCATACCTGGGGCACATAATGCGAAACCCCAAATATTAATTCTTGCATTTGTTGATCGAAGGCAAGATCGAATGCCGGAGGGGTATCGGAAGGAAGAAAATGTCTTGGCTGAGGAATATTAGACAGTGGACAGGGCTATTCGATGTTCAGTCGTTAATACACACCGCCCGGAACAGAGAAGCAATGGAAAATGTTATCGCAAACATCCATTAATGGATCTGCACTAGAAGAAGAAGAAGAAATTAAATACTCATGAATTTTTTATTAACCTTCTGAAGGCTTTTTATTATTTAGGCCAAATCCTACAATCTTGCTCTTACAATTTGAGATTCCTTCCTCTTTGCTTACTTAAAATATAGAAGTCATTTTTCAATTATTAATTTCGCATATTTTGATTTTACCTTTTTTTATGTATAAAAAATGGAAAACGATAATATTTCTAAATAGGATATAATACAATTATAGTAATTAGATAACAGTAGTTCCTATTATTAATTAGATATTTACGCAGGTTAACGATGCCTTTTTTTCATTGCAAACTCTGTATATCCGTTTTTATTTCTTAAGAAGTTGCGATTTTCTGAACTACGTTAAGTATTATTTATCACGGTTTAATTCGTACGAGAAAGTGCGTAAAGAAGAAAGTACCTTTATACGGATCATTCTGTTTAAAAATATGCAATACGAGTAGGTATATAAGTTTTTTTAAGAATTAAAATCCAATATAATTCGACAAATTTTTACAAAAAAAATATTAAATAAATATTAATACTGTTTGATTATTTTACTGTTTTTATAAACTACAACAAATTCTTGGTAGAAAAATAACTGATATACCAGGGGTTTAAAAGTGGCTCACCCCTATAATTTTTCAGATAAAAAAAGAGATTGAGTTTGTTTGACATAAATTAGGACTGATTGACGTGTTCAATTGTTTTCGGTCGATTCCTGTTTCGACTTAAAAGACTACAACGTTTTATTTTTAAATATAACCCTCAGTATTTTTTTACTTCATTTGATATAAAATCACATTCTGAATTTCTGAATAGAATGACATCATACAGGGTGTCCCACTTAAGATGGATACAAGCCAATTCTTGGTTGTTTGTTGAGCGATCTTTTTCATTTTTGGCAGGAGACTGTATGGCTATAAGACCTACATTTTGCCCAGGGTAAGAAATGCGATACCTCATAGACGTACGTTTTAATGGGGTTTGATATTTTTCGAGTCAAGAGTAAACTACCCATAGGACATAAATTATATTGAATCCTCCTTATCCAATATACTTAAATTGTAGTTTTGATAAATATTGATACAGGGTGTGTTATTAAAATAAGACATTTTTATTTTTATTATTATTTTTTTAAGTACTTACGACGCCACTGGATAAACAACTGGTTAATTATCAATAACCAATTATAACCAATTATCAATTAATAATCGATTTAAGTTTTCAGATTTCCAGCTTCAATAATAATTAAGATACGATACAAAAAAACTAAACATTGTCAATTTATTTTGTTTACTTTAAAAAATTGTTTTTTAAGTTTGCTAATAGAAAAAATGAATAAAATGAGTTACAAAATAATTTAAAAATCCAGTTTGCAATGGAATCTGAAATATGATTTTTATTCGTTTTATTGAGAAATATTTTAAAGAATATATTAATTTATTGTATTAGCAAACGTAAAAAAACAATTTTTTAAAGCAATCGAAATAAATTGAAAAGATTTAGTTTTTTTGTATCGTATCTTAATTATTATGGAAGCTATCTGAAAACTTAAATCGATTATTAATTAATAATTGGTTATAATTGGTTATTGATAATTAACCAGTTTTTTATCCAGTGGCGTCGTAAGTACTTAAAAAATAATAACAAAAATAAGAATGTCTTATTTTAATAACACACCCTGTATCAACATTTATCAAAATTAGAATCTTAAGTATCTTGGGTAAGGAGGATTCAATATTATTTATCAGATTTGAAATAAATACTGTCCTAAGGGTAGTTTACTCTTGACTCGAAAAATATCAAACCCCATTAAAACGTACGTCTATGAGGTATCGCATTTCTTACCCTGGGCAAAATGTACGTCTTATAGCCATACAGCCTCCTGCCAAAAATGAAAAAGATCGCTCAACAAACAATCAAGATATTGGCTTGTATCCATCTTAAGTGGGACACCCTGTATATGTCAATTTCTGACATTTTCAATTAAGAGTGCCATGGCCAAAAATGTAACAATTTAAATTCATTCCATTCAGAGTGACATTTTTGTATGGATTAAAGTCAAAAAATACCAATGAATGCCATTAAAAAATCAAAAGTTGTAGTCATTTCAGGTGAAGTCGAAAGTGACCGAAAACAATCGTATAATTCAATCAATCCTGATTTTTTTCAATGTTTCAATGTCATATACTCGTACTAACTGCAACAAATCTCATTTATTTAATCTGAAAAAATAAAAAAGTTATAGGGGTTAACCACTTGTGAGAAACACCCGGTATTTTTTCTTAAAAAAGAGATCAATTAAAGATTTTGATTTTCTAATCATTTATAATACATATATAATTAGTATTTGTTTTCTATACTCTCTTGCAACAAGGTAGATATTTTTATCTTTTTTCAAATTTTTAAACCTATTGTTTATTATCAAAATTCTTGAAAAAGACTGGATATTTTGCCAAATGTAAGAAATAAAAAATGTATTCTTTTTTAAACACCACTTCGTAGAATCCAAGCAGAACTGTTACTCCTAAATCTAACTCTGTTACTTCTAAATCTCTGTTACTCTATGGATACTTCTAAAACTCTGTTACTTATCTAACTCTGTTACTCCTAAATCAAAATTGCTTATCTAACAAAAAATGCTTCCCTTTTCAGAAGGTTGTGATCTCCTCCCGTCGCGTCGTCAGAAGCAAACATTATTTAAAAGTACAGTTTGGGTTTGACACCTTTGGTGCTACAATATAAAAATACAACAGTAATTCACCACAACACTACTTTTAACACTAGACGCGCGTTTTGCTAACTATATGTCAGCATCATCAGCAAATGATTAAAATTCACTGTTTTAATCTCGATAATCATCATCAGCAGTTACGAAAGACGCATCCAGTGTTAAAAGTAAAATGTTTTGGTGTATTGCAGTGAATGACTGATTTATTTTACTATTTAAGGTCTTTTAGTTTTCTTGAAACATTAAGTATTTTTTGCCGGTTAGGCAAATTTGTTACAGAACCATTGACAGGCTGGTTTCCATTTGCATTCTACGAAGTGATGTTTACAAAAATAACTTTAACTTTTTTTAAGATTTCTCCTTCGGTGGCAAAATTCCCAAGCTTTTTTCTAGAAATGAACCTGTCACAAAGGTACAGACGTTAATAATCTTGATCTTCAAAACGACGAAACCACTTATTACGGGACTTTCACTTGCAGAACTTTCATAGAATAATATTGCAGTAATATATAAATAATTAATTTCACTCTCTGCACGTATGATTTAATATCGACAAGTCAGTCTATGTTTTTATATACCTAGATTATCATAATATTTTAAACTTGTTATATTTGTATAATATTACTGTCTGTGGATATATAGTCTTTCCAATGAGAGGTTTCCCAGGACAGTTGTGTCTATCATTTTTATTCATAGGCAAATTGTACTCTCTATCATTTTTTAAATGCTATCTGCCAAAATCTTTCTGTCGTTGGAGAGACTTTCATCATTTTCAGCTTATCCAACCCTTTTCAATGATGGTATAGCGTCCCTCACATATTTAGATCTCTTTGTATTGGGCCCATTGTTATCTGTTGTTGGCTATACGGGCCCAAGTTATCCCTGCTTATTTATCTACTAATATTATGGTCTCATCTCAGGTTTAGTCTTCTCTTTTAGGTCTTTTAATTCCTCGTGGGTACCATGCTGTAATTTTTGTGGTTCATCTATTGGTTCCATTGAGCGTTGTGCGACCTGAAGTTTCTTTATAATGTCCATTTTAGGTGTCCAGGTTTCGCATGCATAGGTCATGACTGGTAGTACACATTGGTCGAAAATTATCTTCTTTAGATAAAGTGGCATTCTAGGTTTGAACATGACTGAGTTTCTTCCATAAGTACTCCATGCTACTTAATTCTTTTGTTGATTTCTGATCCTGAGATCACAGGCTGGTGTTATTAGTTGTTCTCTACTGTATCCAGTATTGTGTTATTTATTCAGACAGACTTTATAAAACAATATTTATTTTTAAATAATAAGCTAATTATAGAAATAAACTATAAAATCTGATTCAGAATTAAAAACAAGTTTTACAAATATTATGTATACATTGTATTTAAATACATTGTAATCAGGATATTGCACTCATATATCATTCCTAAATTACTAAAAATACAATTACCAATTTTAATCGTTACCGATTCGTTATTTATAGTATTTTTCAATAAACGGTATTTTAAGCATAATGATATACCCGTGTGTAGCGTGGCATTTTAATTGATAATTAAATGAATGCGAATTGAACTTCTAGAAATACACATATCTACTAGTAATTTATAGTGAAATTAAAGGAAATCATGACCTACTACTTCTAAAGAGATGCATTCATTCTATTGTTATAAATTATGTTGTTAAAATATAGTAAAAAGTAACTTTTCGAAACATTTTACTTTCTAATTTCAGTCAAAAATATAATTATGTTTTTTATAAATAGAACAATCAAATTTAAATAGTAGGAAAACGTTTAAAAAATACTTATTTACACATAAAGCTTTAATAATATATAATTTTTTTAATTTGTTTTTAAGTATTAAAATAAATATTCTAAAGTGATACATTTGACAATGACAAAATCACATGTTGTGGATGGACCAAATCTTAAAGTATTGTGGCATTGGCCTGGTTTGTATTGTTACTTATTCAGTTTTAATTTAAAAATAGTCCAAAATTATTCAAATTTTGCATATGCATTTATACCATAAAGTATTTATTTACAAATAAAGTTTAATAAAAAAAAGTGGGTAACTGAATTTGTAATTTTTAGTATATTATTTTAAAAAACTCATTTTTTATATACATTCATTCTATTCTTATTAATTATGTAGTTAGAACGTTAGAAAAAAACATATATTTGAGTTAAAAATTAATTTTTGTTATTTAGGGGTACAAGAAACGTTTCATAGCGCAAAAATTTTAAGTTTTTTTTCACAGTTTGTTATTCAATATAATTAATAGATATGTTCAATGAATGTATAACAATAACTGTAGAAATTTGATTTTTTTTAGAAAATTTATAGAAATAATAGTAAAAATAAAACTTTTTTTTTTAAATAAACCAATTTTTTTTCGAGGCATTCGTCGCCCGATATAAATTATGTTATAAGAATATAGTATAAACCAACTTTTTGAAAAAAAAAATAACTTAAAATTGTGTATTTTAAAGTAGGTACCTGTAACTTCAAATTGAAGGAACATTTTGGAATGTTCTCTCTGCTTTAAAATATTTGTTTAATTTTATACAAACAATATTGTAATTATTATAATAAGTTGCAATATAAAATATTGAATATGGTACATGGTTGAATATGGATATATTACCGTGTATGGCTTATTTTATTTTAAATTTATATTTTATTACTAAAAGTATAAAAAAATTATTTTACATAAAACAAGTAGGTACATAATATAGCTTTTTGGGTTGTATGATATTTGATAACGAAAAATTATTTGAATGTTCTCTCTTCTTTAAAATAATATATTTCTTTAATTATTATAATTACAATATTGTAAATATATAAAATTTGTTTGTAAATATACAGGGTGGGTAGAAGTGCAACTATTTTCAGTCCTAGTAAATATCGATAAAACAAACATATTTTATCTTTACTGTTTTTCAAATAAGTCCAAAATATCCGAGTTATTTTACTTTGAAAATTTCCAAAAATTTTTTTTTGCCTAAATTTTCAGAACCGCTGGATCTGTTCTGAGATTTCTTTCTTGTAAATTTAATCTACTACCTATGTTGCCATATCATCACGAAGTTATGTTTTTTAACTAAAAACTAAAAAAAATTCCAAATTTTTTTTCAAAAAATTCCAAATTTTCAATTTTTTTTCGCGAAAAAACTCATATACTTTCCCTTAAAATATTTGTACTTATTTATGACGCACCCTGTATAAAATTAGGTTGAATATATGTAGTTACTATTTTAAATACCTACATATGAATGTATAAAAAAATAATTTTACCTAAAACAAGTATCTAGGTATTTGGTTGTATAATATTTGATAACGAAAAATTAATTAATGTCCATTATACCGATGAGTCTAATTTTTTATTTAAATTTAAAAAAGCGTACATTTTTAACTGAGGTGAAATGGATAATTATTATTTAATAAAATATAAAATAATATCTCACCTTGAATTAGAAAAAAGCTAGACGACACAAACTAGGATCCTTAAAAAGTTATTTTCAAATCAAAGGTGCCAATGTAACTGGTGCCGAAAATGGATCATGGAGAAGTATGCGCGTCGTACCGCAGTACTTTTACAAATGTTCTGTTACGACTCGACGGTACACTAGTTACTACTTTAGTGGCTAAATCACCAAACGATAATGGTACTTGCCGATCCCCGATCGCTCGCAGCTAAACCACTTTTCTCTTTCTAGGTTCGTGGTACCATTCTTCCGCACATCCATACAGCAGGTTCCGATGGCTATGACGTTATCGCATTAATTGGGATGTAGGACAAGAACCACTTCAATATAATTCGGCTGGTGAAATTCGATTGCCCACAGATCGCTCGTGTGGTAAATTTATAATGGGCGTTTGTTGTCACATTCGTCGGGCACTTTTTTTTGATCAGAAAAAATGTAACTGTGTTAACTGTGTACTAATTAAAAGGACACTGACGTATTTGGTGACATATTATGTAGTCAACAGGTCAACAATACCGACGAATTGTCGCAATGACAGATTTTTTTATCCTGAAAGGTATAACATAAAAAATATACCGGGTGCATCATCATTGGAAACACTGTAAATCTGCATTGATATAAATATTTTCTTGTATCAAGAGTATACAGGGTGGTCCGAATTGTATTCCGGAAACTTCGACAGCATATTCCGTAGATAAAAATAAGTAAAAAAGTTCGTATAAATGTATGTCCTAAAATGCTTAGTTTCGGAGATACAGGGTGTAGAAGTTTCTTTTTTATTTCGATTTTTTCCAAATAATTTCTGAAGTGACGTCAATATTTGGATGAAAATTGGTATCTGGGAGTTCTCAAGATATTTAGAATGGATATAGTCAATACATGTGATTATTGACAACAAATAAGCACACGTTGAGTATAGTTATTTGACTGAAATAATAAATTTTTATTTTTTTAAATTAATCATAAGGTTTTCTGCGAAAAAATGATGATTAAACAATTTCTTTTGAACTTTTGGCACAAAAAGATTTTAAATTTATGATTTCAGTCTAATTATTATTTAGTCAACATGTTTAATTTATGTCATTGATGACAGGTATTGATAATTTCGATTCCAAATATCTCGAGAACCATTACTCGCAGCGATTTTTTTTATGTAAAAAACCAAGAGACCTTTTTTATGTAAAAAAATCGCAAATGTATATTTTTTTACTCAGTAGTTTTATACAGGTACCGACGAAAAGTTATTACTCTTCAAAACAGTTAAAACACATGTAGGTGGCGCCACCTACAAATGGGAGTCATATTGATATCAAAATCAAATTTCTCATGTCAAAAAACACCCATTCACCAATTTTCATCCAAATATTGTTAACGTCAATTTTTTACAGATTATTTGGAAAAAATCGAAATAAAAATGAAACTTCTACAGCCTGTATCTCCGAAACTAAGTATTTTAGGACATACATTTATAGGAACTTTTTTATTTATTTTTATCTGCAGAATATGCTGCCGAAGTTTCCGGAATACAATTCGGACCACCCTGTATATACTCTTGTCCCAAGACCATAATATGGCCTTCATATATGTCGATGTTCTGCTATTTTGGTTGACAACAATAAGTTGGTATTGGTAACAATAAGTAACTAATTTCATCATAAATAATTTTATAGAGTTAGATTCCCATACTCTTGAAAATCACGAGAATATTTTTATCAGCGTGATACAAACTTTATCTTGGATTTACTGTTGATTTTACAGCGAAAGAGTGAATATATTTCGTAAAGGTGTGAGTATACCGGGTCCGTTTGAAAAGTGGCTTACTCCTATAATTTTTTAGATTAAAACGAGATTATATAGATATGTTAGTATATGACATAAATTAGAATTGATTGACATATTCGCTTCTTTTCAGTCACCTCCTGTTTTACCGGAAATGATTACAACTTTTGATTTTTAAATGACGCTATTGGTATTTTTTTACTTCATTTGATAGAATATGACATTCTGAATAGAATGGCATAGCATATGTCAACTTTTGATATTTTCAATTAAAAAAATAGCATTTTAAATTTTAACTTAGAGTGTCATGGCCATAAATGTATGGACAATTTGACTCAAAATACCAATAAGTGTTACCAGATTATTCGTAAAAAATGCTGTTTCCCAATATGCTAATAAACCACCCTCGTTCTATTTGAAAAAATTGAGATATGATTAAAAAACGATTTGGGCATCTTTTAACCGGCCAGGACAAAACACGAAAAACATTAGACTATCAAGTATATTTTTCGAAAGCTCCCTAATTAAAAATTAGTGTTTTTAACACAGCCATGGCACTCTAGACTGAAATTTAAACTACGATTTATTTTTAAGCGAATGTCAAAAATAGACATATGATATTTCATACTATTCAGAATGTCATTTTCTATCGAATAAAATGAAATATATCGAGTGTGCCATTTAAAAATCAAAAGTTGTCAATCCTAATTTATGTTATATACCTACTAACATACCAAATCTGTTGTTTTTTCCAACTAAAGAAACAAAAAAGTTATAGGGATGAGCCACTTTTGAGACGCACCCTTTATACTAAATACACAAGCCAAATTTGAACAATTTTGGACAGGCCGATGTTAATTTTAGAAAAACTATGATTTTGTCTATGTCCAATAATATTTCCCAAACGAGGGTTTTGTCTAATTCAAACAAGTTTTAAATTTCTAAAAATTCTGGACAATTATGACGTATTTGTAGACAGTACAACAAATTACAATCCATATTAAACGGGTTTACTTTTTTTTCCTTTAAATCTAAGTTTAGCTAATGTATAAATTAAAAACTATATTTAGAAAAAAGATCTTTATTTCTAAACCAATCATTTAATAAAAAATAAATGATTTTACTGAATATGACAAGAAATGGTTTTATGAGGGAATTAGAATAAGTATTAAAGTATTAAGTATTATTATTATATTTAGTATTAAGAAATAGTAATACCTACAGCAAAAGTTCTTTCCATTAAAAAAATTGTACTATTGTCCAGGGTGGCACGAATTGGACGCTCATCATTGGGATTTCGGAAACCGTAAGAGATACAGGATCGGTTAAATGGAGGCAAAGTTGCGCAATTTGATGCTCAATAAAATGCCGTATTGCATTTTTATTTTTTATTTTTTTTTGCATAAGATATTCTGGTGATGGAATTTTCTGTACGAAACGTCCGCAAATATCAAAGTGACTATATATAGTTTTTTATGAGTGATGAATGGATTTAATTAAATAAAAAAAAATCAGGTCCGTATTTAAAAAAATTAAGTCGCTAGACGCCGAAACGTCAGACTCAATATTTAACTACACAGAGTTATAGAGCAGAAAAAGTGGCCATTAAAATGTGTTTTTTATTTTATTGAAAATTCCTATTTTTTTCGAATATATTCGGAAGTATTCGGAATTTTTCAAAATGCAATATGGAATTTTATTGTGCATCAAATTGCGCAACTTTGCCTCCATTTAACCGATCCTATATCTCTAACGGTTTTTGAAATCCCAATGATGAGCGTCGAATTCGAGCCACCCTGTACAAATTGTAATATATTGAACTACTGCGTTCTTCGCCCTACTCTAGTATTTCTTTATGAGTCAATTTAAGTCAATGATATTTATGTATCAATACACTGTACTATAATCTTTTTCTACATTTACTTCAATACTTCTTATATTAATATTACTATTTTCGACCATGTGAAATAAATTATATAAATTTTTATCATTGTTTTCTTTAATTCTCTCATGATTATCTACTGTGCTGACTGGTTTTTATTAAGAATTTTTTCGATTAAACCAAGAATAATTTTTTGTATTGACGACGGGGTAAGAATTGATTTATCAGGAGAATTAAATGAAAACATATCTGACACCTCAATAGTGTAGCTCACAATAATTACAATAAAATATTATTATAAGTGTTAAATATTAAGATTAATATTTTAAAATTGCATTTGATAAATTTAAAAATATTCTATTCAAATTCGGCATGTACACACAACCAAACTTATATGGAATCAGTCTTTATTTCTGACTAAATTTCTTGCAAGGATAAAAATTGGTATACAACTTTAAGATAAGGCTTTTTGTTATAAATAAACATGATAATAAAAAATAAACGACTGCTGCAATTTATTTTCTTTTGAATTTTGTGTTCAGTAGTAAAATCACGATTGTCCGGTAATTTTTATTCAATCCAAAAAAAATAAAAAATGCTTTATGTTGTATTAACAGATGTACAGAGGGTAAGAATTATTGCTTTCACCGAACAAGGAATGCTCCAGAGAGACGTAGCAGAGATAGTAGGCGTTACCCAGGGTGTTGTATCGAAAACATATGCAAGATATTTGGAATTAGAAACACACAAGGATAGGCCCATACAAAGTCGTCAAAGGGTCACAACTGAACAACAAGACCGCCTTGTGTGCTAAATTGCTAGAATAAATCCCAATGTTTCTTATCCAGAGCTACAAAGACAACTTCTGGCAGCTACAAGTGTGAATATTTCAGTTGAAACCATAAGAGAAAGGCTTCGTGCATGAGAGTTTTACAGTAGGAGAGAGTTACGGATCCCACAGTTATCTCGGCAAAATAAAATTGACCGGCTAAATTGATGCCTTCAACATCAAAACTGGACAACTGAGAATTGGCAAAATGTTCTTTTTTCGGATGAGACCAGAATTGGCCTAAGATCAGATAACCATCGAATTCGGGTTCTTAGAGCTCCAGAAAGACGACCGAGACTTCAGGCTGCAAAATCTGTATCAAGATATAAAGGAGGAACTGTAATATTCTGGGGAGGTATTATACTAGGAGCAAAAACTCCATTGTTACCACTTCAAGAAATTTTAAGGGGTCGGAGATATGTTGATTTGGTGCTAGAACCAATCGTTAGTCTTTGGGGAGCTGCAATTGGGGATAATTTTAACTTCATGCTCGATAGTGCACCTCCCCATACCAGCAGAGTGACTAGAGAATGTCTTGAAACGGAAGGTGTTATAGTTTTGGACTGGCCTGCCTATTTACCAAATCTAAACCCTATCGAACACTTGTGGGACTAGGTCAAAAGAAGGGTTAGAGCTCGTCGAAACAATCCAGGAAATCTCGCACAGCTTATTGATGCAGCATTAGCATAATGGGAAAACATACCCCAAGACAACGTGGATAATTTAACAAGAAGCATGCCAGCGCGGATAGAAGCTTGCATAAGGGCTAGAGGTAGCAACAAGGAATATTAAAATTATCAATTTTCTTTTTGTTTATGCTTTTTGTCCATTAAAAATTTAAATCTTAATTTCGTTTCAGAAACCAAAAAATACCATTTTGTTTATTTTGGGAACTGATTAATTTTATTTTATTGCTATATGGATTATTTTTCATTAAAAATCCTTGGTAAGGACTGAGTTTTATTCATAAACAGAAAATTTTCATACATCTCAAAAATTATGAAAAATAATAGATGATTCCATATAAGTTTGCTTGTGTGTATATTTACATACGTAAACCTTTAAAAACCGATTTACGACTTGTAAAGTTACGGAACCAATATTGGGACAGTTCAAAATTTACATGGGATGCATGGGATTTCCTCTGTTTCCAATAATGAGAGAAGGTTTTTCTCCAAAAAAATGTTATTGTGTATTCATTTCAAAATGTATTTATTTTTTATATCTTGATAAAGAAAAACAGAAAGCGCTAAGCTCAGAAAATTAAAAAAGTTCTGAAGTTTGACGTCAAGTGTCATGGATAAAAACATGATACGAACCATAGATAAATGAAACAAGTTTAGATTGGAAAGCCCATAAAAATTTTAGATCGCGAAATTATTTTGGGTCGCGCCCGTTATACGCGATTTGGCGCTGCTATAGCGGTTGCTAAGAACAACCGCAAACAATAACAGAAGTAATTTTCTCTTGTCAAAGTCAGAATCTTCAAAAATTATAAAATCTTTCAAAATCGAAACCGCTCTCATTGAAGAAATTCCGAGAAGTGTTTATAGCGTCCATTTTCAAAATCATTATTACTATCTTGTGAGTTTAATTCAAGTCTTATTTACTCCAACCCGTGATAATTGTGAAAAAGTGGCATTAAACACTTAAAAAGCCGTGCTGTGAACTGTGAACTGCAAAAACCATCGTGGATCATGGCATAACGTCGGTTTCCAATGTTTCATAGGTACCTATTTCATACATATCCTTATATAAAATAAAGTTTCTTGTATGCAACACACTGTATTTTATTTATAAAATTAAAAGAAAATAATAATAAATTTGAATAAACAATATTTGGCGATGTAATTCCGGAAAAAGCCGAACCGCTCCGAAATTTTCAAAAGATTTGGGTCGCGACCGTTGCAAGAATAGCGCCAAATACTGTTTACATTGTCCTTATGGGCACTTTCCAATCTAAACTTTTTATTTATCTATGATACGAACTACAAACATCTTTTTTTTCCATAGCAACTGTTAAAATTGCCTTATATCTATCAAAAATAGTAGATAAAGGCGGGTTCTCACTTGTCAGTTTCGCTGACGCAGTCTGACTGATTCATTATCAATGAAAAATAAAAAAAACGATTGTATTCACACGTTTCATGTTTTGCTACATTCAGTATTCAGTTGGTCCAAACATTCTAACGTGGTGATTTCGTTCATACATGAAAATGGTTAAAACTAAATTGAAACCAGGTGTTCGCGAAGTTTGTTTACAATTCGCAAATGAATTACAGAATATTCTGGTGAATCAGAAAAGAAAAAAAAACGTCGTAGGTGGTCAGGTCCTGGATATTGCGAAGAAATAAACGGGGTGCTAGTGAAACTATATTAAAAGAATTAATTAACTTAACTTGTAAACTGCACAAATCACGAAAATGTAGTTCTCACGCTTCAGTTTCTATTCATATTCGATAATGATCAGTCAAAATGAAAAAAAGTAGAACTGGTTTTCACTTTAACTGAAAGTACGAATGTACTGATCATTTAACATGAAAATGTGTTCTGACGTTCATTGTTTGTTCAGTATCACTGAATCAGTCAGACTGCGTCAGCGAAACTGACAAGTGAGAACCCGCCTTTAAATAGTACTTTAACCTCAAGGGTATATAGATTAAATGATACTTTAACAGCGAGGATAGGTTAAACACTTTATTTCCTCTCGCACGTTTCTTAATTGCTTCCATTTTTGAAAATTTTTGTATTCCTTTTCATAAGTTATTCGGGATTTAAATAGAAGTAGTTTGGATATGGCGTTTACCTAACCTAACCTGAATATCTGTTGGTAATTTACTTATTTCGTTTTGAGCCATTTCTGGCTCCAATTCAATCAGCAATCGACACGAAAGAGAATTAAAAAATATTGACTCAAAACTGACAACTCAAGAGACAGCTTTATTAATTTATTTGTCAAATTACATAGAAACCAACGCCAACCCAGCACAATATTTTATCCACTTGTAATAAATTCCTTGAAATCATAATTTCTGAGTATTTTTTAAAACGTAACTCGCTATGGAAAAAAATATTGTTTTATACACGACGATAAAATTGCATTATCGTCTGCCGAAATTAATTCACTCAGTGATGTACTTATTACAACAATTATTAGGTAATCCAAAGGATAAAACACCTCCACTGGAAAGGTCAGGTATTTATGAAATTTCTTGTAAAGATTGTAATCAGAAATATGTTGGGCAAACTAGAAGATCAATATTAACTAGATTTAATGAACATTTAGCTCAGATAAGATATGGTAGACCGGATAAATCTTGCGTTGCCGAACATATTGTTGATAAAGAACATTGTATAGATCTTAATAATTTTTCGTCATACTATATTGTTATATTATTATAACATAAGCAAAATCAGAATGGAAAAGATGCATATAACGTCCGCCGGACGTTATCATAACGGCCGGCGGCCGTTAAGTTTCTAAGGTAATCGTAACGTCTGTCACCTGCAACAATGACTATTTATTGTCAGTTGGACTTTTCAAAAATTGGGAAAATAGACCATAGCGAGATGTCGCGAGAAATTCCGTTGGAAATACAGGAGGAAGCGGCTGCGGCTACTCAAAATTATACTTCCGACTATAACCAGAGAGAGATATCAGCAGGAATATGACAATTTTTTGAAGTGGCGGCAGGATAGAAGTATAAACAGCGTAAATGAAGCGGTATTGCTGGCTTATGCTAAAAGAATGTCTGAAATGTATTCTCCTACATCACTGTGGACAAAGATATCCATGCTGAAGCTTGCGTTGAGAGTATATGAAAACATCGACATATCAAGGTAAAAAAGCCATTATATTCTTCGATATTTAATCATACTCATCTAAATTATATTTGTTCATAGATTTGGTAAACTGTTCATGTTTCTGAGGCGCAAAAACGAAGGTTATTCACCAAAAAAAGCCAAAGTTCTGTCGGAGAATGACATAAATAATTTTCTACTGGATGCCGATGATTACACCTGGTTACTCGAAAAAATTGTATTGGTGCTTGGTATTCTTGGAGCTTGTAGGCGCAGCGAGCTTTGGTCACTCACAGTTGATGATTTCGAAGATTCGGAGAAAAATATTCTTGTCTCATTAAGAAATACTAAAAATAAGAAAGATAGGAAATTTCTTATTCCAAAAACGGGCCTTCCGTTTGATGCCTATGGTTTATACAAAAATACATCAACCTGCGTCCTCGTAACTTTGACAATCCAAAATTTTTCATTGGTTACAAGAAAGGCAAGTGTGTTAAGCAAATCGTCGGTATACATACCATCGGGAGCGTACCGCAGAAAATTGCAAAATTTTTTGAACTTGGAGAATCCAGAACGTTATACAGGGCATTCATTTCGTAGATCATCAGCAACCATGCTCGCCGAAAATGGTGGTGATTTGCTATCGCTAAAGGAGCTAGGAGGATGGGAGTCTTCAACAGTGGCAGAAACTTACATAGAAAAATCAGTTTCCAAAAGAATGAAAATAACAAATCAACTTTTTCATGATAGCTCCAAAAATAATGTGTCTTTAGTGGATACAAATATTTGCCATTCTTCAGTAGCATCATCTTCTTCTATAAAATCTGTAAATCCCTGGGAAGGATTACAGATTTCTAAGAACAACAAGTGCACTTTTAATTTCCATGTTCATTATCATGAAAATGAATTTTAGTATAAGACATTATGTATTTTTATCCTTACTTGTGTTATTGTTCAATAAAATTTGTTATTAAATAGTAGTGTTTATTGCTCTAAAAAATCTGCAGTATGACGAAAAATCTAGAACGCAACACGGCCGATAACAAATAACGGCCTTGGCTGCTTATGATCCTCGGCTATCGCCTCGGATCACAAACTTCAGCCCGGCCGTTATTTGTTGTTTATCGGCCTTATTACGTTAATAACTATAAAATTAATTAAACAAGTCTCAAATTACAGGCAATTAGATGCATATGAAAGCATCAGAATTAATAAATGTAAAGATAGTATGAACAGAGACAGCGGTTCAATTCCTTCAAGTTCTTTGTTCCTACTACTCTAGTGGCGGAAATCTAACTGTTACGCTCAGTGGGCTCTGACTCGGTTGGCTAGATTTTGCCACGCCCACTCGGTGCCTACTGAGCGAGTATATAAACCCTCAACTTGTAGATTGTACTTTAGTTTATAATCATCTGCTGATGATGCTAACATGGTTTGCGAAACGCGCGTCCAGAGTAAAAGTTAAAGTGTTTTGGTGTATTGTGGTGATTTAGTGTTTTTATTTTGCTGTGTAACACCAAAGGTTCCAACCCTCAACTGTAATCGACGATAAAATACCATTTTATCGTCTTGTATAAAAAATAACTATTTACATACCATGAAAAAAGTGGGATAAGGTGACAAGTTTTCGTATACAGACAAAGAGAAAAGTTGCTCCCAATTTAATTCTGTTAGTGAATACGGCCTATTTAAGTTTGGGCTTTTTTCACCATTTCGCGAGTTCCGACCATTTTATGTTATGGTGCATATTTATACTACACATGATCTGCAATGCTCAACTTCATGGTTTCACCTCTTTGCCTATGTATTTTATATTCGTCAAGTCGTACATGTAGAGGACGTTTTGTCTCTCCAATATACCTTTCGGTCACAGTTACTGCAGCGTTGTGTAAGCAAAATAAATAAAGACAACGGAAATCCGAAATTCTTTTAGTTTTAATACTGAATCATTGTCTACCACAATCATAGTAATTTAAGGTATGTTGACGTTTGGCTGATTTTGCATTATTATCTGTTCAATTTAAATTTAAAAATAGATGCAGTTTTTCTTAAATTACTTAAAATCGGCTTATCCAAAATTGTTTAAATTTACCATGTATATTCAGTATACGCAGACCTTTAACCCTCAATTGGCGTAGTGGGGTCTAACGGACCCTAAGCACTGTTTAAACCTCTCGAAAATGTTTAAATTAGGCCTCGTCGCGCCATTTACCTTTAAGTTAGGGTACCAATATGCAACTGTTAAAGACGCACTTGATTTTATCAAGTATTGTTCCTACCAGCGGGGGCTAAAGTTTCATTGGGGTCTGTATGGCACCACCACGCCAAGAATGTTTCATTATTGGGATGGTGGGTAGTCTAAAAAGTGGTGCCTCACTGGGACGCTAATTTTGAGGAAGCATTAATTGAGTAGTTTGATGAACTTAAAGAGGCTTAAATGAAATGAAGATCATCCAGACATTGATTTTTCTCCGAACAGTAACATAACTCCGATTCTGAATCTCTTGCAGTTTTGTTGAAAATAATTTATGCTTATTACTTTAGCTTCACATTTCAGTTGTTTGTATTTTTAATAATACGGTAAAATCATAAAATATATATGTTTTTAATTTCTAAGTGTTTCTTAGTCAAGTTATATTTCTGTTGTCAAAAATTCCTAAAAAATGCGTTTTAGGTACTTTATTTTTGTGTCTGTTATTATTATTAATTTGTTGAAAATTAATGAAATTGTTTGTTCACAAGTTTGAATACAGGGTGGTCCGAACTGTATTCCGGAAACTTCGGCAGCATATTCTGCAAATAAAAATAAGTAAAAAAGTTCGTATAGATGTATGTCCTAAAATGCTTAGTATCAGAGATACAGGGTGTAGAAATTTAATTTTTATTTCGATTTTTTCCAAATAATTTCTGAAGTAACGTCAATATTTAGATGAAAATTGAGGTCTGTGAGTTTTTTGAGGTGAGAAATTTGATTTTGATGTCAATATGACTCCTACTGGTAGAGGGCGCCACCTACATCTGTTTTAACATGGTTTTAACTATTTTGAAGCGTAACAACTTTCTGTCCGTACCTGTATAAAACTATCGAGGGAAAAAATATACATCTCTGTGACTTTTGACGTAAAAAATATATCTTTGTAAAAATCGCTAGGAGCAATCGTTCTCAAGATATTTAGAATGGAAATAGTCAATACATGTCATTATTGACGAAAAATAAACACGTTGCGTTAGATAGGTATTTCACTGAAATAATAAATTTGGACAATTTTTATTTTTTTAAATCAATCATAATTTTTTCTGCAAAAAAATGATGATAAAACAGCTTCTGTTGAACTTTTAGCAAAAAAATATTTCAAATTTATGATCTCAGTCTAATAACTATTTAATTTACCAAGAGACAATTTTTACGTAAAAAACGTTGTGAATGTATATTTTTTTACTCAGTAGCTTTATACAGGTATGGACAAAAAGTTATTATTCTTCAAATCAGTTAAAATATATGTAGGTGGCGCCCTCTACTAGTAGGAGTCATATTGACATCAAAATCAAATTTCTCATGTCAGAAAACTCCCAGACACCAATTTTCTTCCAAATATTGATGTTACTGCAGAAATTATTTGGAAAAAATCGAAAGAAAAATGTAACTTCTACACCCTGTATCTCCGAAACTAAGCATTTTAGGACACACATTAATACGAACTTTTTTACTTATTTTTATCTGCAGAATAAGCTGCCGAAGTTTCCGGAATACAGTTCGGACCACCCTGTATATTGTAAACAGTGTTAAAATAACAAGCTTTTTATAAAATCTCTTCATCATGTATTTGTAACTGAAAAAAAATTGGGGTCCGTCGGACCCCAGCACGCCATAAGCGGTGCAAGAATTCACCACGCCAGATGAGGGTTAATAAACTTCTTTACGACTTCGCTGACTGCTTAAAATTTGCATGGGATTTCCTATGTTTCCAACGCCGATACACCACCCGGTATGTAGATTGCAATAAATTTATTTAAAGAGTAGGTACGTAAGACAAAAACGCTCAATACTTTCCTTTTTTTTTCATAGTATGGGTTTCCAAATTTATTTATTTCAAATAATTTTTGGAAAATAACAACAAAACTATCATTACTTGCAAAATTCATTTTATATGAATCCAATGACGTCCGAGTTTGTCGTAACGGAAATCTCATTAAGGTAATCTATACCAAACAATGATGAGTGTAATATGGAAAATAATGAATTTTCATTACGACTCAAAGCAGATGCAGAATATTAATACAAAAAATACTTTCTGATGTTTGTCATAACGTATACATATACACGTCTATATCAGTAGTTGTTACCGATTTAGATATATTTAAATCGTCAGAATTAGTTTAAATTAATTACAATTCTGTCTGTTTTGCCGGTATTCTAAGTATCTGTTAGACCAAATAAGTATTCTGCAGTAAATATTTATGAAAATATTAACTGGTACCCGACTCAGAAGAAATAGTGATATTTTTTTATCTGCATGTTATAGTAGTCTTAATTTGTTAATATCTATTGTAAATTATAAACAAAGACAAAATGAAACTTTTGTGAAATTAATTATAAATATGTAATACAATATACAGTATGTCCCCGGATTGTCTTTACAAGAGAAAAAACTTTTTTATTATTGACATTTTGAGAAAAATGCATTCTCTATAAAAATGTTTGCTTGTTCTAAATTGTCCATTTATTGGTATGGACATTTTCCAAATGTCCATACCGTTTTAGAGAAAGTTAAGAAAAACATGATAATATTATTGAATTTTTTCCTAAACATCTAAAAGCGTTTCTATGGTAATATCGATGGTTATTAATAATTTTGATTAACATTATATTCTTTGCCGTTGTTAAGGTGTCAGATTTTCTGATAACTATCATCACCTTTTCCGTAGTATTGAACAAAATAAATTTTGTGCTTCTTTAAAGGCCGGTCCAGACAGAACGTCTTATCGTACGACTTATCGAATCAGACAAGTCGTATCAAGTATAACGGCGCGTGTGGACCACAAAACGTACGTCTTGTATGATCGAAATAGGTTGGTACGATTTGTCGAAAGTTTGAAGAGCGAGGCATCATTTTATGAAAATTGGATCGACAACTTGGAACGTGTGGACGAACGTCCGTTTTATTGGAAATTATTTTAGTATATTTTCGTCGTAGTACTCGTAGTAGCACTTTTTGTTGCCTTGTGTATGCGTATTTGTTGCAATAAATAATAAAGAGCAATATGTCTGATCTTCGGCAGTATTCCCGACCATTTTTAAGGGAATTTATTGAACTGTATCGTAGTTTTCCTTGTTTGTGACAAGTTAAAAGTGCCGAGTATAGTGATCGCAATAAGAAGTCACAAGCATATGAAATAATGGTTGAAAAATATAAGGAAATAATTAATGAAACGGCAAACAAAGAGACGCGCCAAAATAATGAAATCCACTAAAAGTGGTGCTGGTGAAGATGATATCTACAAACCCACATTATAGTACTTCGATTTGCTGAAGTTTCTGAGTGACCAAAATTTCTGTCTTTTTAATAGCCATTCCATAGACCATCTAAGTCTTCGATTTTGTTTCTTTCTGGTTTTTATTACAACGCAAATAGCATAGAGCGACCATTATATTGCTTCTTCCATGACTGAAAACGTCGCGAAACTATAATTGGACCGATTAATTGGAAACGTGTGGACGCGCTAATTTTTGTACGTTTTTGTCGAACGATTTGCCTGTACGTTTTATCGTCCGATAAGACGTTGTGTCTGGACCGGCCTTAACATTTTAAAACAACAAAAAATATGACATTATTAAAATTCTATGAATAAAAATCTAACAAAGAATGAAAACGAAGTTCTTCTTCTTAATTTTCTCTATAACGGTATGGAAATTTGGAAAAGTATAAACGGGATTAACCATTTAGAACAAGAATTTTTTTTATGAAGAATGCATTTTCCTCAAAATATCAATAATAAAAAAGTGTTTTCTCTTGTAAAGACAATCCGGGAACATACTGTATACCAAATGTCCATACCGTTTTAGAGAAAGTTAAGAAAAACATGATAATATTATTGAATTTTTTCCTAAACATCTAAAAGCGTTTCTATGGTAATATCGATGGTTATTAATAATTTTGATTAACATTATATTCTTTGCCGTTGTTAAGGTGTCAGATTTTCTGATAACTATCATCACCTTTTCCGTAGTATTGAACAAAATAAATTTTGTGCTTCTTTAAAGGCCGGTCCAGACAGAACGTCTTATCGTACGACTTATCGATATACTTATCGATATACACAAATAAATACGCTATGTATTTATTTGGTTGAGGATTGTGTATTTTAATCAAATTTATTTTAATAAAATTAAGGAATTACCAAAAATGCCTATTATCAATTTAATTTGAGCATAAGATGACTGAAGCATTCAGAATCGTATTCTCTATAAAACATTTTATTAATTAATATCTATCAGAGAAGATTACCGTCAAACAAATCATATAAAATATGTTTAGCAATATATTTTCTAGATTATTTATGATCGAAAGTGCACACAAAAATTACACTTGCATTTTTACAGTTTGAATTCGCCACAATAATACTTAGCAATATGCCCAAGTTTCTCCTATAAATCATTATTTGGATAATTAGATATACAGGGTATTTCAAAAAACATGCGCCATCTCTCGTGGGGAGATTCCTCACGTAAAAATAAGATTTATTTTTCATATCAACATAGGTCCGATTCTGCTTTGTTTCGTAGCTACAGGGTGTTAAAGTTTTAATATTTTTTCGATATATTATAATTTTCTTCCAAGTACTTTTAGCGTTTTGAATTAAATTTTGAAGGTAAAAGTTACTATAAATGGGACATATTTTAATGTTAGAAAAATGTCCAAATATTCACCAGGGATGTGCATATGCGTTTTCATTGGAACATTTTTCTAAAAAAATCATGTACGCCACTGCCTTTGTTTCTCTTGTTAGAGAAATAGTGTAAGCAGTTTGATACCGATTAAAAGTTGTCTCTTGATATTAGAGTAACTTTTACCCGCAAAATTCCATTCGAATCACTAAAAAAAGTACTTGGGAGAAAATTATAACAAATCGAAAGAATATTAAGACTTTAACACCCTGCAGCTACGAAACAAAGCAGCATCCGACCTATGTTGATATGAAAAATAAGTCTTATTTTTACGTGAGCAAGTTATTTTTACGTCTCCCCAAGAGAGATGGTACATATTTTTTGAAACACACTGTATAAGTAGAATGCTAAAAAATAAATAATAACCTCAACTATAGATTGATAGTTTCATTTTTATTAGGAATTAAAAAAAAAGATGGACAACTTTGTCTGCTGGTTTCTGATACGCGTAATATGCTTATTCGCAAAGAATATATTTTTTAAATAAACATTTTAAATAGATGTATGATAATTTAAATTGCATCTCTTTATAGCATGTTTTTATACTAGGTATGTGTTTACATACTGTAAATATATACCGTGTGGTGCATCCGAGAACGGGACATCGGGAGTCCCATGTAAATTCTGAAAAAGCCCAAAGATTATCTCCCCAGATGATTTTAAGCAAAAGTTGTAATATACTTTTTTGAAGAGGCGTTAAAGCTAGTACTTTCGTATTATTCGGAATCGGCGTTTAAATGTTTTTTTGCAATAATTTATCTTTAAATTAGTATAATTTATAATAGGTACGGTCCAGAGAACGCTACAATTAAAATAGCAGTAAAAACATGGTTTTATCATTGTCAAATTCGATGTCACATTTTGTTTACAGGAGCACTACAAGGGTTTGAAGGTACCAAATAGAGTTAACCAAAAGATAGATTTAATATAGATTTATTTTTTAATAAAGATAGAGTTAACCATTAAGATGATTAGATAGCATTTCCTTGGAAATAGCCCCCGCAGTGGGTATGTTCGCAACTCAACAATAAATCAACAGTTCAAAGAATAATCCAGAGATTTAAAACAAAGGCAAGGTATTAAGCAAATGTAAGTGTGAAGATAAACATAATGAACAGGAGGAAAACAATGATTTGAATATTCTTCTTCATGTTGAAGAAAATATAAACATTAGCTCCCGTCTGCTGAGGAAGGTAGTAGAAAAAGACCACATAACTATTCTTCAGACACTTCCAATTATTAGTTATTACAATGGATGATCTTGATTCCAATGGATGATTGACCTGCACAGTCACTTAAAATTATAGAATATTATATATTATAGAATATATTATATAGCAGGATTCATTCAAAGGCAACGTTTATTGGGATATATAACACCAGTAATCAGCCTGCCTGGTCTCTGATCTTTCGTTGGCTGTGAATAGGAGATTATTTGAATATTTTAATAATGGTATAGTTGTTTAATAAAGTTCGTGGAGTTACAAATATTTCTATTATTCCTTGAATTATTGTGAATGTATGTGGTATGAGGAAGGACACGAGACTGACCGAGTAATGAATAATAAATAAATCATACACCGCGAATACTATTCTCAACGCAACTAATTCTTTTAGTAAATAATCATTCCAATTTAGAAAAAAAATTTCCAGCCTTTCGAAACCACATAAATTCTTGAACACAAAATGAGACATCGAATTTCATCGACAAAATCATATTTTTTGCTGGTAATTTTATTGTAGCTTTTCCTGAGCCGGTATTATAAATTTTAATAATTTGTAAGCAGATTTTTGCAAATAACATTTAAATGCCCAATCTAGGTGAAAGTACAACTTGAACGCCTCTTCAAAAAAGTCTAATACAACATTTGCATAAAATCATCAGTGGCAAAAAACCTTTTATAGGCAACTGGCGTTCATTCCCATCACCCTCTAGAGAGAGATAATCATACCCCAAACAGTGTGGGTGTCAGATTGTTACCCACTAGAATCAGCTGCTGAAGTATGGTCAGCTAACAAGGTCTGTGATGGTTAGGTTGTGACTACTATCTACATGGTCAGCTATTATTCTTGCTGGTATTGGGGAAGAAAGAAAATACATTATTTATAGGGTGTTTGGAGAACTATCTTAAAAGACGGGGAAAGATAAAATTAACTGACCAGAAGAATTGATTTCAGATGGAAACTAATCTAAATCCTAAAATTACTGAGCTTTATTTACTAGAGCAGAGCATTCACACATGGAAAAATTGGGTGTAGTCATAGATATAAAATATAGACTACACTATTTACATCTCAACGCGGGCAAACAACCTTTTTTGTACACATGTTTACTTCTGGGTACAGTCGACCGAGCCTTCCTCATCCAGCCTATGTTGTCACGTCTTTAATATTATCAATATTTTTTTTCTTGTTATACACATATATTGAGATATTAATACTACAGTTTAATAAAGTAGGTTTTAATATTCCATAGATGTATTAAATAGTCCTTATACTACTAAATTATAAGTCGGATACTGTTTAATAAGGATAAGTTCTTTACAATATGACAACACCGATTAGAGGCGAGGGAGCCTATTCATTCATTTATTACCTTGTAGTACGTGTCGCACGTGTGCGGTAAAGCTTTGTTGCCGCTCTCTCCCCGGCTGTATTAACGCATTTTCTTTGCTTGTAGTCCTTAAGTGTTTATTTTATTGACTTTTTCTGTTCAAAAACTATAAAATATGGTTCGCCAGTGCCAAATTTGCAAGAAATTTGACTTAAATAATCCATTTAAGTCTTGAAACGACTTTTGACCGGTAGGCAACTCTCAATTTACCCATTGGCAGTCAGTGGCGTTGTTGTAGAAAGGCGCTTATTTAGATAATATTTTAGTAAAATGTAAAATCTGAATTTTTTCTTTTACATTACATTATTTACTTACTTACATTGTAACAAAATCATAATTATAACCCTGTTAATAATTAATAATGTTTTTATTAAAAATATATTCCGGTTTATTCTAAAATTATCTTCAGAATCTAAAATAACATACAAGAATTTTAAAATGATATTACATTATGAAACAATATTTTTAATATACCGGGTCGTCTCAAAAGTGGCTCAACCCTATAACTTTTTTATTTTTTAGATAAAAAAACAGATTTGTATGTTAGTAGGTATATGACATAAATTAGGATTTATTGACGTATTCAATTGTTTTTTTGGTCTCTTCCTGTTTCACCGAAATGATTACATCTTTTGATTTTTAAAGGCACCCTCGGTATATTGCTACTTTATTCGATAAAAAATGACACTCTGAATAGAATGACATATCATATGTCAACTTTTGACATTATCGCTTAAAAACATATCCTATTTTAAATTTCAATCCAGTTTTTTTCAATCCACTAAGTTTTAATCAAGGAGCCTTGTCTAAGCCGGTTAAAAGATGTACAAATCGAATTTTTAATCATACATATGTCAATTTTTTCAAATGGAACAAGGGTGACTCATTAGCATATTTGGAAAAAGCATTTTTTTATGAATATATTGATACCACACACTTGGTATTTCGAGTCAAATTGTCGTTATGAACCGCGTGTTACAATTACAATTAAACCATATGCGAAAATGTCAAAATTTGACATATGATATGTCATTCTATTCAGAGTGTAATTTTCTATCGAATAAAGTAGAAATATACCGAGGGTGCCGTTTAAAAATTAAAAGTTATAGTCATTTCCGGTGAAACAGGAAGTGACCAAAAACAATTGAATGCGTCAATCAATCCTAATTTATTTCATATACTAACATACTAAATCTTGTTTTTTATTTGAAAATATAAAAAATTATGGGGATGAGCCACTTTTGAGACGCACCCGGTATAATAAAGACAGTACCGAGTTAAATAAATGTAGTTTTTATTTTATCCACTTCCTATCACCTTCCTTGCTTTAATGGAACAGATTTATGTTTTCTCTAATTTACATAATAAGACATCACTTAACCAGAAAAAAAATTACAACAATCATATTTTTTTTCTCTCTCCCTGTCGCCGATTCTATTATATCTGTGGAATAGATCCTGTTTTGATTAATATTAGCGGTTGTAAATGTTTGACTAAAATTAATAATTTATTATTAATTTCAAAAATTACCTAATTTCGATTATAAAATTTCTTCTATAACGTGTATTTTATTATTTTTATCCTTTTTGGACTCTAAATTGTTTTTTCTAAACGTTTATTTAAAAAACCTATCCTAAATCTTAATAAAATATAAAAAAGTTTAAATACGATATATTTTTAATTTAATTATAGCTTCATTAAAATAAAAAATTACCCGGCTATGATACGGAGAGTTCAGGTGTACTTGAGAAACGAAAGACAGTGTTGTGTTTCTCGGCAGAGTCGTCAGGGAACGACCGTTACGACAGAGACAACCTATCTATCGCTCGTGTCGCACTCGTTATAACCTAAAACAATAACACAACAATAACAAGACAGTGTCTGACCGCATGTTCCAGCTATTTATGAATGAGATGCTCAGTCTAGATTTTATTTTAAGTCTATGGGTGTAGTTATGCGTGAGATTATTTCTTATTCTGTAGAGACGTTATCCGCTGAGAATACACGCATTGGTACGTTTTATAAGTATTTATCATATTGTGGAAATTACTTGGATTATTGCTAGATATGAATACAGTTTGTTATTATAAAATAGAAGAAATCTTAATAGGTTATACTAGGCTGGCAAAGGTTAGTCTTGGGTCGAGATTTCCGTATGTAACAAGAGTACAGTGCGTTTATAATGTACTAAACAAAGAGAGAACGTATGAAATGAAACGTTGCCAAACGTATGAAATGAATCGAGAAACTGTGCACATTGCTAAGAGACGTGGAAGGGGATATAGCAGATTTGTCGCAGTTGACCGGTCGACCCAATCAGTACCTCTGTCGGTACTTAAAGTTCTAGGGAAAGGTGTACATCATGCGTTCAGCTTCACGATTTAATTACGTCTCGTGATACTTTATTTGTTTATTTATTAACGAGTCGTTTTTTCTGTAGCTTGAAAATGTTCAAGTGCAAGCTAGAAACACTTGCATTTTTGGTAAAAATAAGTGGAATTGAGTTGGTTTTCGACAGTGGTCGGGCTATTAGAACTCTGAATTCAAAAATCGATATCTCGAAATCTATTAGAAATAATTGATTGTAGTTTTTCAAAAACTTTCTTAATATTTCTGCTGTATTTTCTTCGTAGACAGTAAGTAAAAATCTTTATCAATAAAAAAATTACTCGACTGCTGAAAATTGTTATGCTCTAAAAGTAAATAGATGGGTTGTGTTTACAATTTTTGAATGGCAAAAACAACCTTATCGAATTTTTCTTATGTAACATATACAGGGTTGTTCACCACAGACGACTCGGAGTATTGTAGCTAAACGATTAGATTTTTACAAATTGTAAGTTTTGGGTTCGTTGAAGGACTATTACAGCTACAATTTAAAAATATTTTTACCAGATACAGAGTGTCCCAAATAAAAATATCAAAGTTATATTTTTTTAAATGGAACACCCTGTATATTATTACATCTTTAGTTTCTACGATTAAAATAAAGATAAATTTGATTAAGGTTTATTACACTTAAACCTTACCGTTTTTGAAATATTTTCAATTTTGTGAAATTGCAGCAAAAATTTTAAGGCTTCATTTCTCCAAGGGTATCAAAGTTTTTAATACTAAATATTTACTGAAGTTTATTTATTGATCAGTTATTACGTTGCAATAATAAAAATAATACTACCTCAGACAGAGTGTCTAAAAATTTATTTTAAATAATTTCCAGCTTTAAACTTCAATAACTTGTTTAATTTAAATAGAACGCCCTGTATATTTTAGGAGAATCAGATGCACAATTTAATTGTCTGTCAAATTGTATTATACCATGTTTTACCTATCCCTTCAAGTTTTCGTAGAAAATGCATTTTCTTATAATTTAGACCTCTTTTATCAATATACCCATGAAATATTGACATTTTAGATTGTTTTTAAAGCAAAAAATGTACAAAAATATTTGTATGCAAGAAAAAAACTATTTAAATCTTTGTAAAAGAGTATACCATTAATTAAATATACCACCATTATTTCCGCCCAAATACTGATTAATTACATACTTAATTGTGTTCGTTAATAAATTATTCTGAATTAATGTGAATTTGAATCAGAAATGATTATAATAATAAGTTATGAAAATGAACGTCTCTGTTGTTATAAATAAGCATTTGTGAAAAAATGAAATATAATATTTAAGGTGTTACTTTTTACCATACTGTCTAATACACATCCAAAATTTAGTTTTTTAGTATTTGGAGCAATTATTATTAGTCAACGCAAACAGTCAATTAATGTAGTTTCAATACTGGAATCATGTTAACTGGTCCTCTTTAACAAATATTTAAACAGTTTTTTTTTATTTTTTAATGAAATAAAGGAATTATGTCGACAATATTAGTATCTGTACTCTTTAAAAATTTGATGCATGTTTAAAAATAAGCTAAAATGTCAGTATTCCATGGGTATATTGATAAATGAGTTCTAAATTACAACAAAATGCATTTTCTACGGAAACTTGAAGAGATAGGTAAAAATGGTGTAATACAATTTGATAGACAATTAAATTTTGCATCCGATTCTCATAAAATATATAGGGTGTTCCATTTAAATTAAACAAGTTATTGCCGTTTAAAGCTAGTAATTATTTAAAATAAAATTTTAGACACTCTGTATAAGGTAGTATAATTTTTATTATTGCAAGACAAAATTCAGTAAATATAAATACTTCAGTACAATATTTGGTTTTAAAAACTTAAATACGCTTAGAGAAATGAAGCATTAAAATTATTACTGTATGTTGACAAAAACCAAAATATTTCAAAAACGGTAAGGTTTAAGTGTGATAAACCTTAATCAAAATTACATTTATTTTAATCGTAGAAACTAAAAATGAAATAATATACAGGGTGTTCCATTTAAAAAAATACAACTTTGATATTTTTTATTTATTTGGGACACTCTGTATCTTGTAAAAATATTTTTAAATTGTAGCTCTAATAGTCCTTCAACGAACCCAAAACTTACAATTTGTAAAAATCTAATCGTTTAGCTACAATACGCCGTGTCGTATGTGGTGAACAACCCTGTATACTGCCATTACTCCGACTTAATAAGATCCCTATGCGGTTTACTTCCACAAGTGTAAATACCGACCCAAGAGTAACAGTTGCCAGCACGGTATGTAATTTTAGTAATTTGTTTACATAAAAAATATTAAAAGGTTATAATAAACGAACATCAACAAAGAATAAAATTGTAAAAAAAGTAAATTACCAAATTTTCAAAAATAAGATATACGTAAATATATTAAGAAACTCGTGTCTATGGTTTATCAATTAATTTTATACTGATGGATGCTGGCAATTAAAAATTAAATACATGAAAGAAAAGAAGTTTGCCTTTTCAATAATGAAGGTAGGTAGCATGAACAACAATAATACCAAAACGAAAATGATACACCGATACTTTCTTCGCTGTTCGGCAATGTAGGTCACTGTGTTAACGAACACATACACAGACATTCTTTAGTGAAAACAAATATCGAAAATATTTGCATCGTCTCCTGTCGCAAAGAAAAAAAAAATACGAATCGCTCAAAAGATTTAGTTTCTGATTGATTGCGATAAGGTGTGCGTGAAGAAAAGCACAGATAAATTAATTGTGTTCAGAGCAATATACTCATTTACAGCCTTGGATTTATTTTGTTGCCTTCTAATCTTCGAGAGTCTAGGTCAATGTCAATCGAGGTCACGGCTTTTCTTCTATTTTATAATAACGGACATGTTATCCGGCTGAGCTTTACGACAACAAATTAAATACTTTTAAAATGCGATGCTCAAAAAATGTTTGCCGTAACAATGTGATGAAAGTGGGTTATTCTTCTGACCGTCTGCGCCTCCTTAAATTTTCGATTAGGCTATTAAATTCGATTGAACTTTCTGGTAAGAAAAGAAATATTTAGTGAGTCTGGTGACCTAAAACTTATGTTTCATAAAATGGCATTTTGAACATAATTTAAATATACAGGGATCCCTCATATTATGCGGCATATTTATACGGGGTTTTGCTTTTACCGTTTGCAGTTTTGATGAACAGTGTCTTATTTTACGCGGTCCACTTATACGTGGTTTAATTAATTCTTTAAAGATTTATTGCGTCCCCTTTTCTTGAGTTATAGCTCATCATACAATCTATAACTCATCATGCATGGGTATCTTTCTGTTGTTAGGTGGACAAGGTATTTCTCCTCTGACAGGTCATCCTCTTGGAGTGGAGGCTGGAGGATTTGTCTCCATTCTCCACCTTTTTAACTTGGTTCCTCTTTAACTTTGTTTCTCCTTAGACCTGATACCGGTATTGTTCCGAATCTATAATGGAGAATATGTCCCTCTTTCTCTATTGATTATGTGGATTCCTATCTAGTTGTTCGAGGTCAATTACTCCGCAAGGGTTAGTCGGTCCACTTCTACAGAGCCCCGCATGTAGAAGTAAGGGAGACGAGAATACACTGGTGCCCCAAGGTTGAGACTAGTAGAGACTAGTCTTCGATCTAGCCACGTGTTTCTTTGATCTAGTCTAGCCATCGAAGGATTTTGGTTTTTGGTGAGGTTGTCTCCTCTTAGTCCTGGCGGTTAAGCCAAGACCCGCCACACCCTCTACCCGTAATGTATGACCACAGACAGTAGAGGGTGCTTGGTACAGGGTTGTTAAGTAGTTTATGAAGCAAAAAACTACGCCAAAAACTACGCTTAGTTTTTTGTGTTAACTATGTTTTAAAATTTTAAAAACTACCTTCAAAAACTACACAGAAACTACACAAAAACTACATTAAAAACTACCTACAAAAATATAGTAAAACATAAACAATTTAGACTTTAAACAAAAATCAAGCCAAATTCTTATCATGGAAGTATGAAGTTATATTATATTTGTATAAGTTAAACAACATCAGAAAAAAAGACAATTTTTTTTCAACAAAAGTGTATTTTCTATGAAATACAAAGTAACATTGAACACAAAATAATAATAAAAAGACTATAAATTCTTATAGAGAAATTCTCCATACACATTCTCCAGGAGAATATATGATTTTTTACATCTAAAGGCACAACTTCATAATTCCCCTTTTCCCAGAAGGTATGGAGCAAGGTATGGAGACATCGACGTCTTCCGGACTTTAGTTCCAACCATTTTTAACTACTAAGTATCAAAAAGATCACATAATAAGGAACAAATTCACAAAATATAGATTTTTCATTTCTTTAAGTTAATCAACAAACAAAGTTTTTAGGTTATGTTTTCACTGTTATTTAAAAAAACTACATTAGTTACATAAACTAGACATTTACTACTCGACATTTAAAATACTACTTGTGACATGTAGTAAATGTAGTTTATTAATTACTACGTGTAGTTTAACAACTCTGGCCTGGTATGATGGACAGGGTAGTCCCATCAGGCATCCTTATACGTCTTGGTGCAATTCCCTGCCCACAAAACTACAGCAGGGATAAGACAATGAGATGCTCCTTAGAGCCAGTTAAAGTGCCAGAGGGGATTCCCCCTAGCACTTGATTTTAGCTTTCCCACCAACGAAAGTCAAGATCTCGCATCTCCTAGAGGAAGTTATATGTATGTAACTATTATCACATACGTATGTGCTTGGTATCAGATATAGGGTTGCCAGATTGTTATAGCTAAATTTCGGGAAGGAAAAAAGGTGACGTTCTCGAAGAACGAAGATGATTACACATAATTACCAAAATAACATAAATGAAAGTAAATAACTAGATATAGACAAACGAAGCTAAATTGAAAAATATGATGGAATAATAATAAGCATAAGTGTGTATTATTTACTTTGTAAACATTGATTTTATGATTTGATTGACGCTTTCCGGGGTAGTATAATGATTTTCAGGGATCCGGGACAACTTCAGGGATCCGGGACTTTTCAGGGATCCGGGACAACTTCAGGGATCCGGGACCGGCAACAAAAAAAATTTGCTGATTTAATAATGTCATCACTGGAGTGGAATTTTTCATTTTGCACCAGGAAAATGTAAATAATACTACTGAATCACAGATAGACGAACTCACTGAAAAAAAAAATTAAATGAATTGGAGCCTGAGAATGAAACTGATGAATAAAATGAAGATGTAGTCCTGGGGTCGTGACAACACAGCAGTTAACAGTGAAACATCTACACAAATAAGTTATCATAACAAGCAAGCAATCGTTGAAAATTGAAGAAAGAAGTTCGAAAATGATGCGCAGTTATTTTTCGGTTAGTCAGTCAAATATTCACTTAATACTTACATTTTCAGTGAAGAAATTAATAGTTTAGCATGAAAAGTAAAATTTTGTTGTAAACAAATTAGCTCGTGTGTGAGTAACATTGGTATAAAGTGTACGAAATAGTTTTTTAATTTTCATGATGTTCAGTTAGGTTATGATTAATAAAATTTATATTAACATTGAGCTACACTTTCGGATATAGTCTTTTTGTACGTTAATAAAAAATATGTATAGGTTTTTCTATCAACGGAGATAAACAGGGTGTCCCAATATTAAGTGGAGATAGAACTACTACGGGTTTTTATAATCAAAATAAGTTCATTGGACACAATTTACCTCTATACAAAATTGCTTCGTTTGTCCGTTAGAGGGCATCAAACTTTAAAAAAATAAACACATTTTTTTTAGATATTTTAAGAAACGTTATTCCGATTTGAATGAGATTTTGGGTGTCTATACATATAGGGGTTGCCATTTAAAATTTTATGGGTAGGTGCCCTGGGGGTCAAAGGGTTGAAAGTAACACGACAACAAATGTCTCAAAAATTGTCCCTCTTGATATGTAAATTGACGTATTTCGCCAAATTTTCATACTATCATCGGTAGCGATAATATTAAATACTGTTCGTTTTCAAATTGTCACCCTGTAAAGGTATTCCTATGGAATTTAGCCGAAACAAATAAAATTCGATACCGTCAAGGCTTCAGAAAATAATACCTGGGTCATTGAATTTTGGTTATTTTTATTAATGACAATATGTTTTATTTATTTTATTATACCCATTCTTTTTAATCGATTAATTAAAATTAGAAAAAAATTGTAAGTAAAACAAGAATATTGTAAGGACAGAGAATGGGTAAAGAATTATTATAATTAAAAAAATCGAACAAAAAAAATGGCCTGATAATTATATATTTCGAAATAACATTCATTATTTCGCAATGAAAAATATTTAGTAAGTTAAGAGAGAAAAATCATTTATTAAAGAAAATAATACCTATATCCAGAATAAATACATCCTGTTGGTCTGTACAAATACATAAATACATTCTCGGTCGAAAAAATTATGATTTTAGAGTTTTTTAAAGTAATGTTGATCTTTTGATTTTGAACGAAAAAAGAAATAAAACAATATTTTCTTTCGAATTCGAAAATATAACAATATATTCTTTCATTGCACATCTATAATTAAATCTAGTTATACCGTATGATCGAATAAAAACGGCGTCCAGTTGGCTTGGAAATGACGATCGATGGCATTTCCTATATAAATTTACATATAAAATGACAGCGATCTTCATTTCATAGCCATCGCTGACGCCGTTTTTATTCGATCATACGGTAGTTGTAATACGTGAGAATTGTGTGTGTATACAATATTAAATAGTAACTATAGTAACCTCATCAAGATCTTAAATAAATATTAAATACCATGTTGTAAATATTTTTGAAATAGTCTATAAAAATTATTGTGTAGCAGTATACGTAGCATACAGGGTGTTCCAGTCTGGGCTTGCATTAGATGTTTGTGTATGGGGAACTAAATTATTATTAACGTAGATTCGTGTAGTTCTTTTAATATATTTTTTTTATTAATGATTTGATGAGGCCTTTAACATTTTTTAGATTAAATCTTTTCTGCAGGTTTCTTCTCTTTCACAGTGATCCAGGGTGCTATATGCTATACGTCTTGGTGCAATTTCCTGGTCACGACACTGCATCCAGGGACAAGACAATGAGATGCTCTTTAGAACACAGCTAAAGTGCCAGAGGGGATTCCCCCTAGCACCTAACTAACAGCTTCCCCACCAATGATAAGGTCTCGCATCTCGCATCCTCTAGAGGAAGTTATATGTATGTAATATGTAACTAAACGCGATAACAGATCAACCACTTGTTCCTTGTGTTCTAGTCTGAGCGTGCATTAGATGTTTGTACATGGGAAACTAAATTATTATTAACGTAGATTTATGTAGTTCTTTTAAATAATTTCATTTATTTACGATTTGATGAGGCCTTTAACATTTTCTGGATCGAATCTTTTTTGCATGTTTTTTCCCTTTCATAGTGATATCTCTAATTTAAAAATATTTTTATTTTAATATGGCGGCACTTCCGGAAGTACCGAAAATTGACATCAACTTTCATATTTGAAATGGCTATTGCTTTTCTCTTCTTATACATAGATATAAATTTCCTGTAGAATGCCATGAACTTTAATATCAGACATTCTATACAGGGTTGTCCACCACATACGACACGGAGTATTGTAGCTAAACGATTAGATTTTTACAAATTGTAAGTTTTGGGTTCGTTGAAGGACTATTAGAGCTACAATTTAAAAATATTTTTACAAGATACAGAGTGTCCCAAATAAATAAACAATATCAAAGTTGTATTTTTTTAAATGGAACTCCCTGTATATTATTACATTTTTAGTTTCTACGATTAAAATAGAGGTAAATTTGATTAAGGTTTATTACACTTAAACCTTTTAGAATTTTAGAATTTAGAATGAGTGGGAGGGGGGTTAATCACTTCGACCTTACAGATCCATTGTGTCCCCCTTTCTTGAATCATAACTCATCATACAGTCCCAGGGCTTTAACAAAAGCCAGTATCTGGGACGGTTTTATAGAGGGTAGTTCTCCATCTCCAATATCAGTCGTACCAAAATTCATGGCACGAATGGTTGTCGTCTCGGCGCACTCAGTGATGAGGTGTACTGGTGTTTCCCATCTTCCCCACAGAATCTGCATTCGCCGTTTCTTCTTAGTTTCAATCTACTGAGGTGTTCATTGAAGAGACAGTGTCCTGTTAAAAACCCCGTGACAATCCGAAGATTGTTCTTACTCAGACCCAGGAAGATCTGTGATTTTTCTTGATCATAAGCCCTCAGAAACTTCTTCGGGTGTCTAGACCATTGCAAGATTTCCATTCTAGGTTGCGGATGGAATCTTCCAAGTTCTTGAGTTCCGCCTTGAGTTGGTTACCACTTGGAAAGCAGAACGGTTCTGGTCCAGTTAGTGGAGTGTTCGCTCCTTTCCTAGCTAGATTATTTGCTTTTTCATTGCCTTTTATCCCTTGGTGAGCAGGCACACTTAACCAAACCTTACCGATTTTGAAATATTTTCAATTTTGTGAAATTGCAGTCAAAATTTTAAGGCTTTATTTCTCCAAGGGTATCAATGTTTTTAATACTAAATATTTACTGATATTTATTTATTGATCAGTCATTGTGTTGCAAAATTATACTACCTTATACAGAGTGTCTAAAATTTTATTTTAAATAATTACTAACTTTAAACGGCAATAACTTGTTTAATTTAAATGGAACACCCTGTATATTTTATGAGAATCAGATGCACAATTTAATTGTCTATCAAATTGTATTATACCATTTTTTTCCTATAGCTTCAAGTTTCCGTAGAAAATGCATTTTCTTGTAATTTTAATTCATTTATCAATATACCCATGGAATACTGACATTTTAGATTATTTTTAAAGATGTACCAAATTTTTAAAGAGTACAGATACTAATATTGTCGATATAGTTTGTTTATTTCATTAAGAAATAAAACAACTCTTTAAATATTTTTAAAGGACCAATTAATATGATTCCAGTATTCAAACTACTTTAATTGACTGTTGGCGTTGATTAATAATAATTACTCCAAATACTAAAAAACTGAATTTTGTATGTGTATCAGACAGTGTGGTGAAAAGTAACACCTTAAAAATGATATGTCATTTTTTGACAAATGCTTATTACTAGCCTGTACATTTTGTACATTTGTTGCTTTAAAAACAATCTAAAATGTCAATATTCCATGGGTATATTGATAAATGAGGTCTAAATTATAAGAAAATGCATTTTCTACGAAAACTTGAAGGGATGGGTAAAAAGTGGTATAATACAATTTGATAGACAATTAAATTGTACATCTGATTCTCCTAAAATATACAGGGCCTTCCGTTTAAATTAAACAAGTTATTGCCGTTTAAAGCTAGCAATAATTTAAAATAAATTTTTAGACACTCTGTATGAGGTAGTATTATTTTTATTATTGCAACACAATAACTGATCAATAAATAGACTTCAGTAAATATTTAGTATTAAAAACTTTGATACCCTTGGAGAAATGAAGCCTTAAAATTTTGACTGCAATTTCACAAAATTGAAAATATTTCAAAAACGGAATGGTTTAAGTGTGATAAACCTTAATCAAATTTACCTTTATTTTAATCGTAGAAACTAAAAATGTAATAATATACAAGGCGTTCCATTTAAAAAAATACAACTTTGATATTTTTTATTTATTTGGGACACTCTGTATATTGTAAAAATATTTTTAAATTGTAGCTCTAATAGTCCTTCAATGAACCCAAAACTTACAATTTCTAAAAATCTAATCATTTAGCTACAATACTCCGTGACGTATGTGGTGAACAACCCTGTATATCTAAAGTTAGTAGATAAAAAGCTGTTTTTGCATTTGAAATTTGAATAGAGTGACTTATAATATTATTTTTTTATGGTATTCAAACAATACGAATATTCCGAAATTTGTATTATTGAAATTGGTAATTGCATGTCTTTTCTTTAAGATACAGTGTTTTAACTGATGGCCACTAACGATGATGTTCAATAACTTTTTTTTAAATAAGAAAGTTTCTTTCATCCGCTGGGAGTTGAAAATATTTTTATTTCACATATTCAAAATATGTTAAAATATTGAAAATATGTGAAATAAAAATATTTTCAGCTCTCTATGGCCATATTGAAAATATTTTTATTCCACAGATCCTATTGTGAAACACTGAGGAGCAAAAAAACTTCCGATCTAGATTTATAATAATAAACAAAATCCACGAATAAATGATTAATTAAAAAGAGAATGGAGAAGCGTAAATTATACAAAACCCGGGTACGACTCCGCCTTCCGCTTCCTTTTAAAATCTATACGATACTCTGACACTAGATCTTTAAGTTCTCTAGAAACTTCTAAGGCAAGCTTAACATGGAACATCCCGTATATCTAAGTGCATTAGTTAATTGGTATTAGTGCAAAACAATGACTTTTGCATTCATCTAGTTAAAGTCAGGCCAGAGATAATAGAACGGTAAAAGGTAATTGGTAATTATTCTTTTTTGTTTTGAAACTAATTCAGGAAAAACACATCAAACATAAATGGTCTACAAATTAAAGACAATTAACTTTATGTCAAATAACGTATAATAATTCAATAGAATATGAGTACATTCATTATCATTAAAGTAAATAATATTCGGGGAACAAATGATATTAGCCACAAATAATATTTGTCTTAAATAAATACAATAATTACTACTTACTAAAAACTCCATTAAAATACATGGTATTAATAGTATAGAGTTCACGGAACATATCAAATTGAATAAACCGTTTTTGTGTACAACAAATTTACAGCTTTTTTTAATATATTGTGTCAATTTTATGTGACACATAAAATGAGCATAGAAAATTTCCCCAATTATTTTGGTTTCTGTTGGTCTCAAATATTACGTCAGTATATAAAAAGTGAATCTATGACTTGTTTTAATAAGTTTATTTTCCAATTTATTTTCATGTATCCACAATAGAATAAACTAGTTTTTTAAATTATCCTTAAATGACGTGGAAAAAACGTTAATTTTGATTTAGTACCAATATCCTAATATGTATTTGATTGCCTACGTACTAGTATTATTTTCAATTTCATTTGTAATCTCTACAACTACTTAACTTTTATTGTTTTCAAACAATACGAAGTTTAAAATGTTATGGTTATAAGAGCCTTATTTGATGCACATCAACGTATTTTTGTTAATTTTGATTTAGTACCAATATCCTAATATGTATTTGATTGCCTACGTACTAGTATTATTTTCAATTTCATTTGTAATCTCTACAACTAACTCTTATTGTTTTAAAACAATACGAAGTTTAAAATGTTATGGTTATAAGATCCTTATTTGATGCACATCAACGTATTTTAAAATAAATAGCTCAATGAATAATCCTAGAAATTATTCTGACTTACATAAAAAAGTAATGATAAAAATAATGATGATTGATTATATAAAATCTAAGAATCAAAAATAGGAATTGGTTAAAAAAATAGAATACAAATCACTAAGTAGTACCTACATTGATTGAGAAAAAATATACAGGATGAGTCTTAAATAAGTGCAAATATTTTCAGGGCTGTTATAGATCTCCATAAAAGAAACATATTTTTTCTTTACCGTTTTTCAAATAAATCTAAAATAATCGAGATATTTTACTTTGAAAATTCAATGTTAATTAGCGCTGATCAATATTGTTGGGATGAATATAATCAGATTAAATAATTTACGAATCCAGAGTCGAACTTGAAATTATTTTAAATAATAATTAAATAGTTTTGTTGCTGTTAAGGTATCCAAAACAAAAAAAAAGTATAAAGTGTGGCATATCATTGTATTCAGAAGACCGAGTTCTTTCAAAACCTAAAATAAAAAATGCAGGTCCGTATTTAAAAAAAATAAGTTGGCCTCTATCTCACAAATTATCAGCTAATTTGAAAATCTAAAAAAACTGTCAGATAGCCCTAATAAAGTGGCTATGAGAATGTCCAATTAGTTTTTTGATTTCCGAAAAATTAAGGACAGGAAAAAATAGAATTGATTTTGAAAAAAATCAGTTTTTTCCAAAAAACTCAGCAATCCTTGAAATTTTTAAAACTTTTTTGATGGCATCTTGGTGAACATCCCAATACACAACTTTGCCCCAATTTAACCATGTTCGTATTATTAGTTAGTACTATTACGGTTACCGAGATACCAATGCTCGTACCTCGAATTTGTAGCACCCTGTATACGGGAAGCTGTCGCTAGAATATTCTATTAATTTTAATTGTGCTTTTTAGACATTGTGAATGATCGTAAACTAAAAAGTATAAGGTGTAATTGAAACCACTAATTTATTGCTCTAATTGCGAGGTTCTGAATGAAGCTTTACAATTAAATAAATGAAGAAAAAAATATGGTTCTCAATATTTAAAAAAAAAGATGTGTCCTAATATTAAAACTATGTACTTACTGTAGGTGGTCTATGGAATACTTTATTATAAATATCGTCATCTTAAATCATACGGGGTGTTCAAAATTCTATGCCAACCTTTCTAATAATATAAAATATTTTTTCTTTGTTTTTTTTTTTAATAGAACAACTTGTATATTTATTTTGTTAAATGGGGAATTAAAAAATAAACATTTTTCGTATTTAAAGTATTTAAAAATGTTTAATGGTTTCGCACATATTTAGGGATTTATTTGCTCTTTGTTCAAATTTTTTTGTTTCGATATTTACTTTAACATCGTATTAACCAGATCGAATCAAACATTAGAACCAATAATAAATATTAAATTAATACTTACAACGATAATTTTTTTTAAATAACAAACTAAACTACATATAGTATGTAAGTGTTTTTAAGTAAAAATATAAGAATTATTGGTATGTTAATTTGTCTTGTCAAAGTAATTAATAACATTTTGTTAGAACTACCTTAATATTCAGTTGTTGTACAGTTAAGTTTTGGAAAAATAACTTATTAATATAAAGACTCATTCAAAAGGATTCGATTAATTTTCTGCTGTCTAGGTTATTCCTGTTTTTCTTCTGGGGAAATTTCCTTCTTCTCTTTCTTTTTTTGCGGCAAAACATACGACCGGATGTAGAAGTCTCCAAACAAAGCAATAATAAACAAATTTTGCGGAATCAAGAACAAGGAAACGATTTTCGGAAATCCACAATCTTGAAGGAACAACAATCTCGTGAACATGAAGAGTATGAATCCAAACTGAATCTAAAAATAATAGTTAAAAGATGTGATGAAATGAAAAAAAGATCGTATTTTTAGCTCAACATTAAGTATGAGCTAAATAGAATATAAAAATTCCTAATTTTGAAATAATTACTACCAACTTGTACAATTATTTTGATGAAATTTAGAACTGAAAAAATTATCAAATAATTAGTTTAGTTACAATTCCTGCATCGTCATATTTTAAATAGGAAGATAAATATTACTTGATTGATCTATATTTAATTGGCTTGAAAATTTTCTATATTCTAAATGGTCATCAATGGTCTAAATGGGCTATTTTTAAATGGTCAAATACACTCACCAACACAAAAACCGAACATCTTAAATTTTGGATGTTTTAAAGTTTAATATATTTTGTTCTAGTGGGCCGATTTTGATGATTTTTTAAGCAATTTGTACCTAAATTCTTTGAATTTTTACTATCTCTTTCTAATTTAAAAATTATAGTTTTCTTCTTAGCTCAGAGCCTATACAGGCCGAGGTTCAAGAAATTAGAGACAAGCTGAAATTTGGCATGTAGCTTCATTTTGTAGATCTTTGAACATCCTAAAACCCCAGCGATGAACAGTTGAGCTCGTCACCCCAAAACCACCCCTACAAGGGGTAAAAATGGCCCTTTCTTACTTTTCCTTCAATAACTCTAAAACTACGAATTTTAGGAAAAAAAGTAACGAGTAAAAAATTGAAGAGAAGAAAATTTCCTACCATATAGATAAATAATCAAAATTTTTAGAATTTCAGTGGCGCAGGTGCGAATTCTTTAATTTAGGTGGATTGTTTTAATAACCCATCATTCTGTGTTCAACTACAAATGAAAGCATTTTTGAGATAAATCTCGAGACCAAAAAATTTATTAGGATACAAGTTCCTATAAAAACGATCTTTTTAATAAAGGTAAGTTAGCAGTTTCGGAGATAATTTTTTTAAATGTGCGTTTTTTATATTTTAAAAACATTGAATAAGAAAAATTGCAGTTTTACAAATAATTTACCATGAAATAGGTAGGTATATTGAAAAATTTACACGTTGAATAACGATAAATAATCAAAATTTTTAGAATTTCAGTGGCGCAGGTGCGAATTCTTTAATTTAGGTGGATTGTTTTAATAACCCATCATTCTGTGTTTAACTACAAATGAAAGCATTTTTGAGATAAATCTCGAGACCAAAAAATGTATTAGAATACAAGTTCCTATAAAAACTATCTTTTTAATAAAGGTAAGTTACCAGTGGCGGAGATGATTTTTTTAAATGTGCGTTTTTTACATTTTAAAAACATTGAATAAGAAAAATTGCAGTTTTACAAATAATTTACCATGAAATAGGTATATTGAAAAATTTACACGTTTAATAACAAAATAAGAAAAACCTTAGCTCAAAAATAGGATAACTTATCTTAAGGATAGTCCTCATTCACTTCCACATTTGTTGGGTTCATACATGTAATGCCTCTGCATTGACCACATGCCATAGTGCAGGCGAGTCCCATTCGCTTGCATGTACATGCTTCTTTACAGCCTCCCGAAGTGCAAATGCAAAAATTTTTTCTAATTCTAAAACCCATGTAGGAGCAATGGGCTGATCTGAAAGTATTGGATTCATCTCTCGATTTTTCAGATTCCTACACCAATCTTGCGGTGGTAAATTGTTATTTAATCAAGCCTGTACCTGTAAGTTAAAAATGAGAATTCAGTTTAACATTTGAATGCAACATAAATTTAACTTACCTGATGAAAAACTCTAAGTCCATAAATCTACTTTTTTTGTCGAGTTTTTAACATATGTTGCTATAAAAAACTGAGATGTAACTTCTTCTAACTTCTCCTTTGTAGCCTCGGGATTATAAAATTCTTTTAATACCTCTCACTAATAACTTTTTCTTCTGGATAGTGTTCATTAAATTAATCTTCCCTTTATTGAACACAACAGACGTTGTATCACAACCAGATATAACGTGAACACTAAAAATCACATTCTTCAGATCCCCCAATTTTTGTTGTAAGGCAGATATCGATTATTTTATTTGGTTTTGATACCTATCCCGGACGAATCATAAATAGTCTCTTGTGGAAATAATGAATCAGTAACACTATAATGTCCGTATCTTCGCTAACTCCTCCTATGGGCCCTTCTGATAAATTGCAATTTATTGCGACTGCTGTAGTTACAATAAGAGTATCGGCATTCGGCATCACCATCAGCGAGTTTAACAGTGATTCCATTTTCCAACAATAGTTTTTCGAGCGCACGAATTAAGTTGCTTTTGTTGATGTTGTTTGACAAAAAATCTGCCTTTCACTGCAGATAAATTCGAGAAAGATACAATTGGTACCATTTTTTTGCCTGCAGATCTGCGATTCTGCTCCACAATTTTGGTCTGTATCTCTTCATAGCCATCAAAAACAACAGTGACATTTTTACCATAGTGATATGTTATCTAATTATAGTATTGTGAGAAAACAGATCTGGAAAATATGGCAGGGTTTTGCCAAACTACCTTATAAAGCAAGTGCTCCCCATCTATTACGTTTTTTTATTTGTTAGTTTTTTATAGCAGCATATGTTAAAAACTCGACAAAAAACATACACATGCTTTATCAACAGTACCTAGCTAAACGAAGTCTTAATACCAACTTCAACTTGGCATCATTACCACCTACATACCTCCAATAGTGCGAAATATCATGGACTTAGAATTTTTCATCAGGTCAGTTAAATTTATGTTGCATTCAAATGTTAAACTAAATTCTCAGGTACAGACTAAAACTTACAGGTACAGGCTTGGTTAAATAACAATTTACCACCGCAAGATTGGGGTTGGAATCTGAAAAAATCGAGAGATGAATCCAATACATTCAGGTCAGCCCATTGCTCCTACATGGGTTTTAGAGAAAATTTTTTGCAATTGCTCTTAGGGAGGCTGTAAAAAAGCATGTACATGCAAGCGAATGGGACTCACCTGCACTATGGCATGTGGTCAATGCAATGGCATTACATGTATGAACCCAACAAATGTGGAAGTAAATGAGGACTATCCTTAAGATAAGTTATCCTATTTTTGAGCTAAGTTTTTTCTTATTTTGTTATTAAACGTGTAAATTTTTCAATATACCTACCTATTTCATGGTAAATTATTTGTAAAACTGCAATTTTTCTTATTCAATGTTTTTAAAATATAAAAAACGCACATTTAAAAAAATTATCTCCGAAACTGCTAACTTACCTTTATTAAAAAGATCGTTTTTATAGGAACTTGTATCCTAATAAATTTTTTGGTCTCGAGATTTATCTCAAAAATGCTTTCATTTGTAGTTAAACACAGAATGGTGGGTTATTAAAACAATCCTCCTAAATTAAAGAATTCGCACCTGCGTCACTGAAATTCTAAAAATTTTGGTTCTTTACTTATGTGGTAAAAAATTCTCTTCTCTTCAATTTTTTACTCGTGACTTTTTTTCCTAAAATTCGTAGTTTTAGAGTTATTGAAGAAAAAGTAAAAAAGGGCCATTTTTAGTTTTGGGGTGATGGACTCAATGCCTCAGCGCTGGAGTTTCAGAGGACATTTAGCACCTTAAAACAAAGTATCTTACAAAATTGCAGCTTGTCTCTAATTTGTTGAAGGTCACCCATGTAAAACGAGGTATCGGCCCTGATCTGTCTATCAATTATACGAGGGAAACAAAACGTTGATATCTTAGTAAAAGTTTCAAACGCCCTGTGGAATATGTTAATAAAGCAAGAAATTTAAAAATTATTTTATCATCTAGGTACATCTTTTTTCGATAGTTTGTTTTTTAACTCATCACAATTGCTTTTTTTTATTATAGCAATATTTTTGTTGAAGATATTCGCTGTTGAATAAGACAGTAACGATTTACATCAATTTTAGCGTTGATTTTGGGTTCTCATCACGACATTTATAAAATAGTGTATATTGTTTTTGTAATATCACTGTCATTGAAAAGTCATATCAGTATTATTTATAGTATCGGCTATTGCTGCTTTAATTGATCCTGGTAGAGATCAACTTTTGAACTTAAAACCATCTCTGCTAAAGTAACTGCCTAACAGACAATAATGCTATGATTTTTCATGTCATAATATGACATTACATAAATCATAAACAAAGCATGGTTTTAATGTAAAAATACGAAAAAATGTTAGTCTTCTTGAGACAACTAGGTGATAAAAATGTTAAATTTCTTGCTTTGTTATCTTCCACCACAACTTTCAAACTAAAATATCAACATTTTGTTTTCCATCGTAATTGACAGATGGCAACTTTCATTTTTAATTTAGAAAGAGATACTGAAAAATCAAATAATTCAGCTACAAGTAATTCAGCTACAAATTGTTGTTGCAGCCCGGCTGGCGCGGCGGGAGGATGCCCGCAGGAAGGCGTTCTCTCCCCTCTGCTGTTGAATGTCGTTATGGACGGACTCCTTAATAGTCTCAACAGGGCTAGTTTCAACACTCAGGGATATACAGACGCTTTGGTCGTGATAGTCAGAGGTAAGTTTAACATAACAGTAAGGGAGCAAATGCAGAGGGCCCTGAAGATTGTGGAATAATGGGTGACACGGAAGGGACCAAATATTAGTCCTACAAAGACCGTAATAATCCCCTTCACCAAGCAAAGAATTTAGGAGAGACTATGATGGCTAAGACTCTGCCGTGATAAGATTCCTCTATCGGGGAGGTCAAGTATCTAGGAATCACGCTGGATACTGCCTGGAACGCCAAACTGACCTGGAACCGATTTGGAAAATGTCACAAGGAGGGCGGTGACTACACTAGCGGTAGTCAGACGACTTCATGGAAATATCTGGGGCCTCAGACCACAGATGGCTGTACTCTGGGGTAGTGAGGCCTTCAGTAACACATGCATCCTTAGTATGGTGGTCTAAGGTACTGCAACAACAACAATGCTCAGCCTCAGCAAGGTGCAAAGACTTCCTAGTCTAAGCATAGCAGGGGCGATGAAATCAATGCCCACTGCATCAATGGAGGCGCTTCTGGACCTTCACATAGTGATCCAGGCGGAGGCAAGATTAGAACTATATCGACAACAAAGTATGTTGTCTCTGGGAAGTAGGACAGAAACAGGATACTAAAAGACGGGGGATTCTATCGGGGGACTTCTACTCCAAATGAGATCAGGCCAAATGACCCGTCTTTATCACTACCACAAACCATTCAAGGTGAACAAACCGGATCGAGGAATTTTGACAGATATAAAATTCCTTCAGGACGGACTAACTTGGTATACAGACGGGTCAAAGACCGCTGAAGGAACAGGAGCTGGAGTATTTGGGAAAAGACCAAGAGTAAGCTTATCCTTTTCCTTGGGTAAATACCCAAAAGTATTCCAAACAGAAATCTTCCCCATTCTACAAGAGAAAACAATAGAAGGCCTTATTCAGGTTAGCTCATCAATATATGCTCAGACACAGCCCCTTATTATTGGAAAAAAATAAGACTCCCCCTGTATATATCAAACAAAATTGCAAATTTTGGTAAACCGAATTTTGAAAAAGCACTATTATACAGTTTTTCTGTAAAAAAAAATAAAAAAATCTTCGGATTTATAATTTTGAGAGGTCATTAAATAAACAGTATATTTAGTTTAAAAACAGATATTTCAAAAACCACTTGGTATAGTATATGACATTATGGTATTTTTAGAATAGAAAATTACTAGAACTGAGCTAAAAATATATATAGTATTCCATTTAAAAACATAAAACTTTATTTTGAAAACATGTTTGAATCGCACTGTAAGTTTACAAAAATATTTTCAAAATGTGCTTTACCATTGTCTCCATATTATGTAAAAAAATTAAATATAGATCACAAACCGAAATCCTAGTACAGAATACGCTCCTTTGAACGCATATTTTAAATGGATTTGGTTTCAATCAACTTCTATAGAGCTATAATACTTAAAAACAATTTCAGAAATATCTTACCAACTGAGTTTGAGTAATAAACTTCTTCAACCAAACCAGCCGTCCATATTTGCTATCATATGCTGTCAACAAATAGTAAGCGTACAATATGCTATGAACGATACAATTGGCCAAACCAACGAAGTAACAGTGTCCACCTCCAATAAATTTAACTGCTATCCAACCTAATACTACCATTCCAAAATGATGGTAAGTATGCAAGAAGCTTATGTGGGTGTTCTTTTTTCTTAAAACGAAAAATACCTAAAATTATGTTATTGATTATACTAAAATACACACAACCAAACTTATATGAAATCATCCATTATTTTTCATAATTTTTGAGACGCATGAAAATTTTGTGTTTATGAATAAAACTCAATCCTTACCAATGACTTTTAATGAAAAATAATGCATATAGCAATAAAAAAAATAATCAGTTCCCAAAATGAACATACTGGTATATTTTTGGTTTCTGAAACGAAATTAAGATTTAAATTTTTAATGGCCAAAAAGCAAAAGAACCATTACAGTTCTTTCTTCTTTCTTTATATCTTGGTATAGATTTGGCAGCCTAGAGTCTCGCTCGTCTTCCTGGAGCTCTGAGAACCCGAATCCGATGATCATCTGATCTTAGACCAATTCTGGTCTCATCCGAAAAAAAGAACATTTTGCCAATTCTGAGTTGTCCAGTTTTGATGTTAAAGGCATCAATTTAGCCGGTCAATTTTATTTTGCCGATATAACTGTGGGATCCTGCTGCCAAACCCTCGAGCACGAAGCCTTTTTCTTACGGTTTCAACTGAAACATTCACACTTGTAGCTGCCAGAAGTTCTCTTTGTAGTTCTGGATGAGAGATGTGAGAGCTTTCACGTCTATGTCTTGTTTTGCTGATTCCATCTGTTGCACCATATGTTCAGTATTATTTCTCTGTATCCTCCCTTTGTGTTAAAAGGTGTATTGATATCATGGAACTAATTACTTCTGCAGCATCTGCTGATATAGTGCGGTACCCTCGACATATTCGCAGCACCAATTGTTCTTTGAACTGCCCTTAATCTTTCCCTGTTCTTCTTAACTTCAACGGATTCTCCCCAAACTTTTGCAGCATACAAAATGGTAGATATCCGAACGGCATGGCAGCCAACATTCTTCGCTTGGTTTTCCCCATAATTGACCAGTTCGGCATAAGCTTTGATAATACATTGCCTCTCTGATTTTGCCGCTAACGTGCGTATGTGCTGAGTAAAATTTCCTCCAGCTCGAAATGTCACTCCCAAGTATTTTATTGTGCTTTAAAGCATAATGGCTTTGTCCTTTACTAGAATGTCCCAGACTGATAATTTGAATTAATCTCCTCCGAGTTAATTTAAACATTCTGTTTTGTGCGGAGCAATTTTCAACCCCACCTCTTCCATCCAGGAACATACCTGAAACGTTGCCTGTTCTGCTATCGTAAAATGATTTCCGATAAAAGCGATGTAATCAGCGTAGGCCAGTACTTCTGTGCCATAGAGAAATTGAAGTCTGAGAAGTCCGTCATATAAGATATTCCAGAGCTAGTATGGACCCCAGCGGCACGCCTTTTCTCAATTCCAAGTCGCAGTCAGCGATCAAAATAGATCGATCACTTAAATAACTTTTGATGCGTTCAATAAATACTGCCTAACATTGACTGGGAGCTAGTATTGACCCCTGTGACAATGTTAGGCAACAAATACTGCCTAACATTCCAACTCAGACATGAGTTAATTTATAACTCATCTATATATAACTCATGTATACTAAGGGCTGGCAAAGGTTAGTCTTGAGTCGAGATTTCCGTATGTAAGAAGAGTACAATGCGTTTATAATGTACTGAACAAAGAGAGGACAGTAAACACGTTGCCAAACGTATGAAATAAACCGAGAAACTGTGCACATCGCTATAGCAGATTTGTCGCAGTTGACCGGTCGACCCAATCAATACCTCTGTCAGTACTTAAAGTTCTAGGGAAAGGTGCATGTCATGCGTTTAGTTTCACGATTTAATTACGTCTCGTGATACTTAATTTGTTTATTTATTAACGAGTCGTTGTAATTTTCCCTATAGCTTGATTTTTTTTAACTGCAAGCTAGAAACACTTGCATTTTTGGTAAAAATAAGTGGAATTGAGTGGGTGTTCGATAGTGGTCGCGCTATTAGAACTATGAATTCAAAAATCGATATCTTGAAATCTATTAGAAATAATAGATTGTAGTTTTTTCAAGAACTTTGTTAATATTTTTGCTGTATTTTCTTTGTAGAGAGTATGTGAATATCTTTATCAATAAAAAAAAATTACACGATTGCTGAAAATTGCTATGCTCTAAAAGTAAATGGATGGATTGTTTACAATTTTTGAATGGAAAAAACAACCTTATCGAATTTTTCTTATGTAAACATATTGTAAAATATCCGATCTTGAAAATAAAAAAAAAGTTTCAATATCTAAAGTTTCTTAAAGGTTAACCTTAAAAGGTTCTTGAAGTATGGCCTGTTATGTGTTAAAAAGTTGAGTTTTTAAATTATCGCGATTACTGACGTTTTCTCTTTATAAAAGAAATGACACCTTAACGATATCCTTATAATCCCATTTCAGATGCTCAGAAACATGTCTAATAATTTTATCTAGTTATCTCTTGAAAAAAAAGTCTTTTAAAAATAAGCGGTTTGCGATTGTGATTTTACTTTACTTGATAGGGAAAGGCGTATCGGCAACGCCGCAACATCACACCGTCGCGCGTCGCGTCGGTTGGTCGCATTTCTCTCACTCCGACTTAATAAGATCTCTATGCGATTTACTTCCACACATGTAAATGCCGACCCAAACGTAACAGTTGCCAGCACGGTATATAACTCATGTATATATATACTTTCCAACACGTTGAACACATTTTTTACATCTAATGTCATCAACAGCATCACGTTTATCAATCTAGTTTCCTTGAGATTTTTAATCATTTTAGTGACTTTACTAAATGGATCTATTGTACTCGTTCCTTTTCTAAAACCAAACTGTATCTTAATCAAACCTCATTTTTGTACTATTTATTCTTCCAATTTCATCTTTAAGGTCATTTCTAGAAGTTTACCTGTATGAAGTTTTATCAGCCTCCTTTTTTGGCTTCCCCACAAGTACTAATTGAGTGCGTTTCCATTTTTGCGGGAAGTTAGCAGCCTTGATGATGCCATTAGAAACGTTGGAGATAATTTTGGGTTGTTCCTCGGTCAAACGTTGGACAACCTCGTGCTGAATTCTGTGTGTCCGCATCAGTAATTAGCGGGAAGTGATCATAATGTGCCTTGGCCTTTTTGATACTATCACTTTTGGGAAATAACTTCTGATCCTGCCTGTTTTTATCAATCGCACGTCTGACCTTTATTTTCTTGGTTACGATCTTGTATGCCTGTCCCCAGATGTCCTCTTCCAAATTGTCTAACATGGCTCTCCATAACTGCTCTTTTGATTTTAGAATCTTCTTTTTAAGGGTACTGCGCGCTATACGGTACTCTGTTTCGGCTTCTTTTGAATTCGTCTGGGATAATTCATTTCTGAGCAATCTGGTAGGAGTTCTTCTTGCTCTCAGACTTGTTTTCGTGCGTCTGTTATATCACTATTCTATCAGTATGCTGGTTTTCTATTATATTTACTATTATACTACTACTCAACTCTAATATTTACAAGTTAATAAGTAATACTTTTTTGAAACTTTCATTTAGAATCCATACCAAACAAAATACATAAACCTTTATAAATAAATCACATATTGACCATTTGACCTTTCCAATATCGCAGCATTGTAAGAAAAGAATCGAAAATTAATGTAGACTATTATTTACTATTATTACCACAATTTTGTAATAGTTTATTGTTTCGATAAATGAACTATAATTAAATAAACCTAGCCAATTTTAACAATACTACATTATTATTCTATGATATGCCTATTGAAATAAATAGGACTTAAGATTTTGCACCCTAAATTAAGTAACCAACTTTAAAATCTTTAATAAATAAATATGTATTTCAAATCTAACCAAAAATTAGTTTGAATTGAGATAATTGTTATCTCTCATTACTTGCTACTCATCATGGTGGAACACGATTATTTTAACTTCATTATTTAAAAGGAAGTAATATTTATACAGGGTGTTTTTTTTAAAAAACATGTGCCATGTTTCAAAAAACATATGCCATTGAGGGTAAAACTTACTATAAGTGCGACATATTGTAATGCTAATAAAGTGTCGACAAATATGTCGACACAAGAGACGTGCATATGGGTTATCACTGGAATATTTTTCTAAAAAAAATATGTGCGCAACTGACTTTTTTTTATTTTGTAGCAGACGTTGTAGATTAAATGGTGATTAAAAGTTGTCTCTTGATATTTTGTTGATTTCGGTCTCCTTGATGAGATAAACGCAATTTAATTTAATTATTAATTTGCGTTAATCCAATTCTAATAGCAACCGCAAACTAACTTGTGTAGCAACATTTAAAACATTTTAAAGTAATTAAATTACCAAAATGTTAACAAGTACTCATTAATTTTTCATCAAAAATTATAAAAACAGTTCCTATTTTAAAGTTTTAAAGTTACAGGATATTAAAAAATAGTCCTTTTGTACTTAAATATCTTAATATTTTAATTTTATTAATTGCCATTAGTAAAATTGCATTTATCTCATCGAAGAGATCGAAATGGACAAAATATCAAGGTGAATATGTCAGTGGCGCACAGTTTTTTCTTAATATATATTCATTCCAGTGATAACCCATATGCACGTTTCTGGTTAATCTGTCGATGCTTTTTTAGCACTAAAATACGTAAAGGTGCGTTTAGACTTAAGCACGCACGAGCTGAGCTTAGGCGCACGGCATTCATTCGCGCTCTCGGCTCCGTTTAAATTAAAAACTTATTTTTCGACGAATAAAGTGATCCACTTGTGCGCGCACAGCAGAGTTGTCTCATACCGATCAATATTTTTTTTGACACAGGAGAGCTATATCAGCAGAGGAGGGCTATGATCAGTTCAAAAACTTTACGAGAATGACCTGGCTGACTTGAATATTTACTAAATTTAATTACATCAAAAATTACGAAAAAAGATAAAAAAAACAATATCGCCAAAAGAACGCTGAGCCTTTACTTTACGTTTCTTGGCAAGTTTTTAAACCTTCCATCGCGTATATTATTCCTGAAACAGCGACTGTAGGTATATTTCTGGGGTATATATCGGATTCAATGAAGGTAGAAGCAGATGATGGGGTATTAGTAGATCTATATTCTGAAATATTCATATCAGATGTACTTGGAGATGTAAAGTCGTGATGGGAGCTGGTGTTAGATGTAACGGAATGTTCATTACTGAAAGCTAGGGACGTTTATAGGGGAGAGACTGTGGAAATATTATTACATGGAGAAAACAGCTTTTCATTTTTTTAGCATTATTAATATCGGTATGTTCAATATTAATTTTATTTGCAAGGTCTTGCCATCATTAATGGCAAGTAATTTTTTTTGGTTTTTGAATAATACGCAGAATGGTTTACGTCCCATAATTTGGTTTGGTTTGGAAAGTCGTGATGGGAGCTGGTTTTAGATGTAACGGAATATTCATTACTGAAAGCTATATAGGGACGTTTATAGGGGAGAGACTGTGGAAATATTATTACATGGAGAAAACGGCTTTTAATTTTTTTAGCGTTATTAATATCGGTATGTTCAATATTAATTTTATTTGCAAGGTCATTTATTTGCAGTTATTTTTTTTGGTTTTTGAATAATACGCAGAATGGTTTACGTCCCATAATTTTTTTAAAATAGTTTTCATATTCTTGTATTGACAGTAATGAAAATTCGTGGTTCCATAATTTAATTTAAGAAAACGAAAAATAAACACACCCGTACATACGCAGACAAAACGAATTGCCGGTGCAAACTGAGCGTTCGCGCACACATAAAATCCCTTTGAGCACGGACCAAGAACCGATACAGACGGCTCGCGCTTGCGGCTGCTCGCGCACGGGCAGATTCAGACTGAGCGTGCGCGCACAGCCGTTCACGTTATTTTTACGTGAGGAATTTCGCCACGAGAGATGGCAAATGTTTTTAGAAACACTCTGTAGATTACTGTTTATGCTTTACAATAAAATAAACTAGTAAGAATATATTTATGCTTACTGTGTCGAGTAGATCGGCCATTTTCAATAAGAAATACAAATATGTGATTTTTAAGAATTTTAGACCCCAATAACTGTTAGAATAGTCCACCGGTGTACATTGAGTATCAACGACGCTCCATGCAGTCCAACACTAAAAATATATAAAATTGATTTTTTTTGTACCAAAAAAATAAATGCTCGACTTACAATGTATACAACGTAAGAATTAACCAATACTTGAACGGTGTTATAAAGAATCATCACATATTTGAGATCAAAGGGTGGTCTGTTTTTCATGTAATTAGGACCCCAATCAAATACGAATTTGCAGTATAAAAAAAGAACTATCACTACTGGTAAAGGACTAGACATCAATGGTAAATCTGCAGTCCGAGGATCTAAAATAGAAAAATTATTATAATATGAATAATGCAGTGCGACTGTTATTAGTAGGTATAATTATTGTTGGAAAAGAAAAAAGAACTGGTGGCTCATTAGCATATTTGAAAAAAGTATTTCTTTACGAATAATTCTGTACCACACACTTGGTTTTTCGAATCAAATTGTCATTATATTTGAAGACTGCAAAGGAAAAACCAGATATGTCACGTTTTTATAGAAATTAAGATGACAACACAACTTTATAGGCAAATATTAGCGTTATTCGATGTACCATCAAAGAAAGCATCATTACGCTTAGTCCCAGAGATATTAAAGCTTGGTTCATGGCTTTTCAGTACAAGGCAAAAACCAGAGTAGTCCACGCGTAAATGGCAAAAACCAGAGATGTCCTTACGAATGGGCGACCAGCATGCATCTTGCAGTTAGTATTACATGTAGCAAATTTATGTATTCTAATAAAAACCTAGTTAAATATTAATTTTCTTCCTACAACAAAAAAATAATACTTTAGATTTAGGTTTTATACAACCTTTAATTGGACATCGCTGGTTTTTCCCCTGTTTTGTTTTGCATTTTGATATTTTTATTTCTATATTTCAGAATATCGCGATAATTAACAATATTAATAATTCAGAATTGGTAGTAATATACAGGGTGTTTTAGATTTTAATCGTGAAAATTTAATAGACGATAGAACTTGCAAAAATAAAACAAAAAGTTCATATCAACTTGTAAGATTTAAAGCTTCCTTTTTGAGATACAGGGTGTTAAAGTTACTTAAAAAAGGAAAACAAATTAAGATATTTGAAAAACTATTTAACCGATTTTGATATAACTTGACCCGTTTATAATACTTACTATGGGACTTAATTTGATGTAATTAGATTTAAGTTTAATGGCCAGGGGCGGCGGTGGGGCATCACTGTTAAATTATTTTAAAGGAAAAAATATTCACGCCACTGCTTTTTTAGAAGTTTAATATTATTTTTGGATTTAGTAATTAAAAATATTATTTTTTTTCTCCTGATTTTTTTGTCTATCTTGCTTACTTCTTGCGAAAAAAAATTAAATTAATTTATTCACTCCACCCTGGACAATAAATTAAATAATAATGGTTAGGTTATAGACAAAAAAGTCAGGAGACAAAAAAATAATATTTCTAAAAAAGCAGTGGCGTGCCTATTTTTTCCTTTAAAATAATTTAACAGTGATGCCCCACCGCCGCCCCTGGCCATTAAACTTAAATCTAATTACATCACACACACAAATTAAGTTCCATAGTAAGTATTATAAACGGTCAAGTTATATCAAAATCGATTAAATAGTTTTTCAAATATCTTAATTTTTTTTCTTTTTTAAGTAACTTTAACACTCTGTATCTCGAAAAGGAAGCTTTAAATCTTAAGGTGGGTATTCACTTGCAACAAAACACTCCGAACGAACCAAACGCGCCGCGCGCGCTGTAACAAGTTTGTGTAGTCAGTACGTTGCGCCGAACCGAACCGAACGCGCCAAACATTTTCCGAAGCTTGTCGGTAAACGGGATTTGGTCAAAAAAATTTGTTCGTTGGCCGGTGTTCAGTGGATACGACAATTTTGAACGTTCGTTGTGTTTGGGGTGTTTTTAAACTGTACCTAGCTATGGAGTGGAACAGAGAAAAGTGTTTAGAGTTAATTGATGAGTTTGAAAGGCGGCCTGTTTTATTAAATTAATAATTAATTATTAAATTAATTAAATTCTTCTTATGCATATAATCTAGGTCACTAAGTAAGGCCATTGACGGCGCTAAAAGAGGCGCCTTGCCCACATTTTTCGTCCTTTTATTTTTTTCTCTTTTTTGTTACCCGCTAATGCCTCTATAATTAAAAAAGCACCAGCGGCTATGGTAATATCAGATGCATGTTTATCGACAAACACACTAAAACTGATTCACACACTGATTACTGATGGGAACGCAGCGAACACCGCAAACAGGCAGAACGCTCCGCGCAAAATGTTTTGTTGCAGGTCGTTCAGAGCGCTCCCGGAAAATGTTTTGTTGCAGATTGTTTGGAGTGCGCGGCGAGTTTGGTTTGTTCGGAGTGTTTTGTTGCAAGTGAATACGCACCTTTATGGTGCATTTAGACTTGAGCACGCACGAGCTGAGCGTGCGCGCACGGCATTCGTTCGCGCTCTCGGCTCCGTTCAAATTAAAAACTTATTTTTCGACGAATGAAGTGATCCATTTGTGCGCGCACAGCAGTGTTTTGTTGGCGAAAATAATGGACGACCAAGAAATAGTCGAGCCTGAAGTCATTGTTATGCACAGCTTAATTATTAAAAAGAAGATAAATCGAAAACATCGTCGCTGGTGGCAAACCCAAATTTTTAGAAATTGATATAATTTACTGCAACAACTTAGTGTCTGAGGAGCGCTATGATCAGTTCAAAAACTTTACAAGAATAACCAGCCCCGACTTTAAATATTTACAAAATTTAATTAACACCAAAAATTACGAACAAAAGATACAAATTTTAGAATAGCAATTTCATTAATATCGACATATTCAATATTAATTTTATTTACAAGGTTTTGCAATGCATTATATTTTTTTTTGATTTTTTAATAATACAAAGAATGTTTAACATCCATAATTTTAATAAAGAAAACGGAAAAAAATTACACACGCACGCACGAACGCAGACAAAACAAATTGCCGGTCCAAATTGAGCGTTCGCGCACACATAAAATCCCTTTCAGCACGGACCAAAAACCGACACCAGACGGCTCACGTTCGCGGCTGCTCGCGCACAGACAGATTCAGGGTGAGCGTGCGCGCACAGCCGTTTACACTTGAGCATTCGCGGAGGATCAGTGCGTGCGTGCTCAAGTCTAAACGTACCATTACAAGTTGATATGAACTTTTTGTTTTATTTTTGCAAGGTCTATCGTCTATTAAATTTTACCGATTAAAATCTGAGACACCCTTACATTGTCCTAATAATTCAATCGTAAATAATACATTTCTTAAAAATTTACGAATGGGGATAAGATTCTAACACTAAATAGAATTTTTCTCAGCTCCAATTAAAATGGACAAAGCTGTTTTTTCCGTGTAATCTTCACTTATGGCCACCACAACTAAAATAAAATTTACAATTCTTTTTTTTTAAATGTCAAAGTTGACGCATATGCTCTGTCATTCTATTCAGAATACCATTTTCTATGAAATGCAGTCAAAAAATACCAAGGGTGTCATTTAAAAATCGGGAGTAGTAGATTTCCGGTAAAAGAGGAAATAACCGAAAATAATTGAAAACATCAATCAATCCTAATTTATGTCATATACTAACGTACCAAATCTCGTTTTTTTTATCTGAAAAATTGAAAAAGTTGTACAGGTGAGCCACTTTTGAGACGCACCCGGTATAATGTAGAATGTTTAGGAGAGGATTAATCACCGCGACCTTAAAGATCTATTGTGTGTTCCCCTTTCTTGAGTTATAACGAGTTATAATGAGTCTCAGGGCTTTAACAAAAGCCAGTATCTGAGACGGTTCTACAGAGGCTAGCTCTCCATCCTCGACATCAGCCGTACCAAAGTTTATGGCATGAACGGTTGTCGTTTTAGCGCACTCAGTGATAAGGTGATCTGGTGTTTCTCCATTTTCCCCAAAGAATCTGCATTCGCCGTTGTTTCTCAGCTTCAGCCTGCTGAAGTGTTCGTTGAGGAGACAGTGCCCTGTTTGAAACCCCGTGACAATCCGAAGATTGCTATTACTTAAATCAAGAAAAATCTTTTTTGATTTTTCTCGCTCGTAAGTTCTGAGGAACTTTTCGAGTCTCTTATTGCTGTCGGTACTTGAGCCGACCTCAAGCTTGAGCACGGTCTTAGATGAAAAATGTACTATAGAGGAGACTTAATCAAGAAGGCGTCAAACTGCACATGCGTATAGAGACGGAATCTCGAGTCTTGAGTATGGCTTGGCTAAGTTCGACTCTGAGATTGAGATCGGACTAGAGGTACAGCAATTAGACCATTGGAGGACTCCCATTCCAGGTTAGGGATGGAGTCTTCCAGGTTCTTCAGTTCCGCTTTTAATTGTTTTCCGCTAGAAAAACAGAACGGTTCTGATCCAGTTAGTGGGAGTGTTCGCTCCTTTTCTAGCTAGATTATTTGCTTTTTCATTGCTTCTATCCCTTGATGAGGTGGCACCCAGGGTAGGAGGACTTTATTTTCTTTGCCTAATTTGTTCAGCTTTCTAGGCATTCTTTGACCAACTTGGAATTGATGGTTACTGAGTTGATCGCATTTAGTGCTGCTTCACTATCGGATAAGTCATTTGCTGTTTTCGATAGTGCCTATCTAAGATATATATATATATATATATATATATATATATATATATATATATATATATATATATATATATATATATAGATTGTACGCATCTTTCGATAATGTAGATTTCTTCCTGAAGGACGCTGGGTTAGGTGCCTATTGATTCGGAGTATTTAGTTGTCGGCCTAAATACTCCTAACTCTGTCCCTGCTTTGGTTTTGGAAGCATCAATATAGCACGTTTTGATATGGTACCCGATATAATAGTAGACTTTAAACTATAGTGTTGTATGCAAATAATATTCAAGAGGGTGTCAGAAATACTTATACGTATAATCCAAAATATTATGTATAATAGGAAGATACAAACTTACCTGATAAGTCATTCATCAGCCAAAAGTAATTTTCAAATATTCTTTTTAGAAGCAGCGCCATATTTTTAAATTAATTATTAATTACTTTATTAACTTTGTTGTGCTTCAGTTGTAACTTACTGTACTTGAAGAAATAAAATCAAAATGTACGAATTATTGTTTTTGCTCATTCGTTAATCGGCAACTAAAACGCACAACACACCAAAGTTGAATAAAATATTTTTTTGTGAAGTAAAGCATTACCATTTTCGGAATAATTAATAAAACGCTATGTAATCGGGTATTTGTAATTATAATGAGGATTTATTTGACTGTTTGTAAGGTTTTATGGATATAAACTTTATACAAAAGTTTAATTTTTACTTTCCCTTTCTATCTTCATTTAGTCTTAATATGATCTATTATGTTTTTTTACATAAGTTTTCTTTGCATAATACAGTTATTATAGAATCCACGGAAACTTAAAATAATATATCTAACATAATATTTACTATTCCTGTTAAAAAACATGTTTAAGAATAATCACGATGTTAATCGTAGATGCCACAAGCAATTAACAATATCGATAATTCCATCCAGATTCCTTCCATTTTTTTACCAACTTTATTAAGCTTATAAATAATCAAGTACCTTTAAAAAAAGTTAAACAATGCAAAATTGAAAATGCATGGCAACGAAAAAAACTTTCATCAAAATGTTGTAATTCCATACCGAAATATAATTAACCCTGATTTGTTTTCATATTATATGCACTAATATGATTAAATAATGTGAGAAATATTAGTGCGCATTTAACTGTTTTCAGCTTTGTGAATACTTATGCGATAGTTACCTTTTACATAAAGTAGTGTTAAGTAGTATAATATTTGGATATGGAATGTTGAATCGTATTTATGTTTCCAGTGTACGGAATGCCCAATATTTAACAATTTACAAATTACAATTAAGTATATTTCTAAAAACCCGAAAACATCAAAAAATATGTATTACTATTGATACGATACTAGTATACAAATAAAGAGGAAACCGTCGTGGCTCACTGACAAAATGAAGTACATAAATGCAGAAAAGCATAACAACTGCTTACACATGAAACTTACTTGAAAAGCTTACAAATAGGACAATGGAGAACAGGTACCATTGGAAACTTAAAAACAGCGAAGTCAGATAAGCAATAAAAAAAGAAGAAAACAGCATCTGGGAAAAGAAATTAGTGGAGATTAAGAGCATGATAGAAGGTGCCCAGAGCACTAAAGTTTAGAGAACCATTAGAGAACTAAAATTAGATAGTAAAAGAAGGAACACCACCTTAATTGGCCTAAAAGCTTTAACATCTTAATACAGGGCACTATTGATTGAAACTAGGCCAGATGTCATAGTTGTAGACTCTGCCAACACAGAAGAATATCATGAAAGAAAACTAAATATATCAGTGGAAGACGCAAAAAACGCGAATGAAAAATAAAAGAAATTCAAACCCAGGTAATATCCCAGCTGAGCTACTTAAATGCAGAGGTTACTCTCTGCTCTCTGATCGAACCCGAACCCTTAGCAGCCCTATTGAATAAATGCCTAGCAATTAATAAAATACATTAAGAATGGAAATTGCCTCATTTAGTGGTTATCTATATTCAAAGAAATGGTGCAGAGGACTAAGTATCAATTGCACGTTGGCCTTGATGCAACAGAGGACCAAGTGCTAATTGTACGATAGGCAGGTTGTTTACTAGAAGTCTACAATCCGAAATAAGGGCAAATACTGGTCATAAAATTGGAGAAGACCAAAATGGATTTAGACTGGGCCGACCTTGCGTGAACAACCTTTTCATATTTCATCAGCTTCTGAAAAAACAAATATTTGTAGAACAGGAAGTTCACTTAAGTTTTGAATATCTTGAAAAGTCCTTCGACACAATACCCCATCAAAAATTCTCTCGAAAAAGGCTCTCGAACGGCTAGCTGTCAATACGGATCTAGTAAAAATAATTAAAGAACTATATAATAACAATATATCGCTCATAAAATAGGGAATCAACTATTTGAACCTATAATAACCACAAAGGGTCTTAGACAAGATTGCAGCCTCTCAATGTGAATATATTTGAATTTCTATAGGCGCACAAAAGTGTTTTACTTTAAATTTTGCTTCAGATGGGTTAGTGCTTGCGCAAGATGCTTTTGACTTTAAGTACATGATGAGGAGACTGTATACAATACGACAAATGGGGCCTAGCAGTAAGTCAGTCAAACAGAATATCTGGTAATCAATAATGAAGCGGCCTTTAAAGTTTTGATTATGGATGATACTCAGGTCACAAAGGTCGACGACTTTAAATATTTAGTGTCAATCGTAACTCAACAAAGCAATTGAATAGTAGGATGTCTGAATTAATTGTGGTCGTGACAAATTTTGATTGAATCTATGATTGTGAAGTGTGAACTCAAATGCCGAAATTAAGAGAAGACTTACAGCACTCGAAAATTGTGCGTCTCAGAAAGAACTCAGGCATATCGAAAATGGACCGAATTTAGGTTGATTCTCACTATACCTTCCGTTTCCATTCCATATCCATTTCATATCCGTTCCATATATTTTATTGTATTGACGCTATACGTAAGCGATGGTTCCGTATCAGTTCCATACTTTTTATTGTACAATTTATATAATTATGGAAGTTTGATTTTAAGAATTTGATCTTCTGAAAAATGTAATAGGTATAATTAAGAGGTGAAAGAATAAATAAACACCATCAAAATTTTAACAGAGCTGGTACAAATGTAAGAACTTGACAACACTGTTTCCGATACGCCTCAGTTCGTCCACCAAAAAAAATGTATGGAAGGAAAGGATATGGAACGGAAGGGAAACGAAACGGATAGTGTGCATTGTCTTATTCGTTTACATGATATAATATTTTATGTAAACGGACGAGAAATGGAAGGGAGTTGATAGTGAGAATCAACCTTTACTGATAGAGAAATCGGACATCGAATGAATGCCTCAGTACTAAAGAATAGCTAAGTACTAAACCGAACTGGGAAGCAGCAGTGTTGCTGTATTCTTCTTACAGATACCTTAATCAGATTTAAAATATGCTGATAATTAATTTACTTTACGATCTACTTAGTACTTAGTACTTTACTTAGTACTGAAATAATTCCAAGAAATATTTTTTTTCACTAGGTATAAGTAAACATATTGAATGAAACACAAAAGTCAATGACTGACATTCATATACATATAATAAGAAATAATTGGTTAAATTGCGTAAATTATTTTAAGCTTTACGAAACAACGGCGAATGCAGATTCTGTGGGGAAAATGAGGAAACACCAGAACACCTTATCACTGAATGCGCCGAGACGACGACCATTCGTACCATGAACACACCATGAACTTTGGTACGGCTGATGTCGAGGATGGAGAGCTGGCCTCTGTGGAGCCGTCTCAGAGACTGGCTTTTGTCAAAGCCCTGAGACTGTATGATGAGTTATAACTCAAGAAAGGGGAACACAAATGATCTTTGACAAAAAGATTTATAAATCTAATTTTTTTTTATTAATTTTTCATCTCTCGTTTAAGAAAACTAAAAGAAAAAACAAAGTTTGCCAAGTTCGTCCCATTGACTCAACGCCCTCAGCTTGAAGTGTTGATTTTTAAATTTACTAATACCAAAGTTTATATACCGGGTGAGTCCCAAAAATGGCTCACCCCTATAACTTTTTTATTTTTTCAGATAAAAAAACGAGATTTGGTATGTTAGTATATGACATAAATTAGGATTGATTGATGTATTCAGTTGTTTTCTGTCACTTCTTGTTTCACCGGAAATGACTACAACTTTTGATTTTTAAATGGTACCCTCGGTTTTTTGTTGCTTTATTTGATAGAAAATTATACTCTGAATAGAATGACATATCATATGTCAACTTTGACATTTTCGAATATGGTTTATTTGAAATTGCAACATGCGATTCATAATGACAATTTGACTCGAAATACCAAGTGTGTGGTACCAAATTATTCGTAAAAAAATGCTCTTTCCAAATATGTTATTGAGCTACCCTCGTTCCATTTGAAAAAATTGAGATATGAATAAAAATACGATTTGGGCATCTTTTAACCAGCTAGGACAAGAGACGAATAACATAGACTATCAAATCTATTTTTCCAAGGCTCCTTGACTAAAAATTAGTGTTTTTAACACAGCCATGGCACTCTAGATTATTATTAGAAAATAATAATTTTTCTTCTAAATTTTAAATAGTGAATCGACTGTAAATAAAAATGTACGTATATCATAATGTAGATTTTTACTAGCGCTAATAACTTAAAGTTTATTACCAAATTATTCAGTATCTAATTAATCAATGGTTATAAAACAAAGTACTATTAACTTCCATCCTACTTATTTAATTTTTAAATCATGTATATTCCTTAGAGCCTTATCAGTTCATTCTACCCCTCTCCGTACATTTATAATCTGTTAGCTTTTATATAGAATCAGCTACTGGATAAAAAAAAAGTTTTTGAAGTGAAACTTTATTACGCGTGTTGGGAGTAAAAATGAAAAGGCCGTGACACGACACGCGACACAACAGGCGAGAGGAAAAGTGTTAAGGACAGCCTACGGCTTAGAAAAAATCGTCCGATTCAAATTAAATTTGGTATGTCGATAGATTGGACCAAGGCCAACTTGACCGCGTACGACACGTGTCACTGTGACAGTTTTGACGTAAGAAACGTCAAAAGAGAAACGTCAAACGATAATGAGTCGTTAAATCGCAACCAAATTTGATGGGTAAGGTAAATGTGAGCGACGGTGCACACGGTCCAATCCTGCAAAGTTGGATACGACGTTTCGTTTACATCTTCAGCAGGGTGGAACTAAGGATTTGATATTGAAGAAAAATGTGGGTCGATTTCGGCATAATCGGGGACGGGTTACAGGATGACGTCCTCGACGTTTAGTACCGATGCCAAGGAATGGATGAAATCATCAGAAGTTTTATATATTAATTATAGGTCGATTGGAACCAAACTCGCTACGTGGATAGAGGTTGAACCTGAATGGAGTCCTCAGACAGACAGACGGTCATTTTACTACAAATCTTGTGAAAGTGAATCAAATTATTCATTAATTTTTAATGTATTACTTTTTCAACATTTCATACTACGCTTTTTCAAATGTATGATCTTCAAATCCTTCAATTTAATAGTTGTTTATTCATGGTGCACATACAATTTTTTTATATTAAGTTTTCATTATTCAATATTAAATCTAGAATTCAATAAAAATTGTGAATTACTCTTACTCATTTTAGTACCTTTACGTTACAGGATGTTGCGAGGTTAAAGATATTTATTTGAAAATTTAAATGTAAATGCTATTTGTTTGCATAGTGTGTTTAAGCGAAAGTCAAAAACTATTAAACGTGGTATAACCAAATATTTTAAATAAAAAAAAATAAAAATAAATTTGTAATGTTCCTGATAGCAACTGATCAAGTTAAATTAAAAGTCATAATTATAAGTTACACAAAAATGTCACCATACATATGATAAAAAGTAATGTTTCGATTGCACTGTAATACATCGTTTTACAATCATAGGAGTGCCATCTATCATTACTTCTTCATTTATAACAAAGAATATTTCTTTAAACTACTTTTTAATAAATATCAGCACTACGCGTTAACAGCACATACCACAGAAGAACCCATACCTTATTATTATTATTATTATAACCTTGAGGTTATGAATAATTAAGTACTTAATTAAGGCCTAGTCGATCAGGGTATCAAAAATTTTGATAATAAAAATGGCTGATTTCATGCCCTTATCAAGAATTAAACCTGCGACCTGCGATCTTTGGTATCAAAATCGAGCGCTGTACCTCTCCGTTTCTTAGTCAATTAAAACCGAAAAAAAACATTAAAAGCAAGATACAATATGTAAATATAAAAAAATGTAAATACTTTCTCTCGCATGATACAGTAATATAAATAGAATAAATTATATAAAAAACTAGCGATCCGAACATTCTTGTTTCATAGTTTTTATCACTAAGATTGATGCCAAACAAGCAAATACTCAAAGGCAGACTAATAACTGTATCTATATCACAATATCACATATTAAGAAGTCATTAATTATATGCTTGCCAAATAAGATGAACCCACAAAGATAATTGAATTGTTCTATTTTTCTGTACCACTGACACTGTTAATAATTATTATGGGATAATTATTTAGTGGACAAGTAATAAATGGAATTTTTAATTGTATTGGAAACAAAAAAAAAACATTTTTGAAAAAAAAACATTAAATTTATCAACAGTTTGGATATATTTATGTAGAATAATCGACAGTAAGTCATAAACCTGATCTTATTGATGGAATTTCGCGCTGCTGCATTTCTACCATATTCCCAAAACCTGTCAAAAAATGTGAAGACTAGATTTAGCCTTAATCTAATTTAAAGAAGTTTAGGCATTGTTCTAAGGGCAAAACATTTTTTTCTTCATAATCAATTTATAAGTACTGGGCTGTTGATATGTATGGGAACGGTCCATTATTAGGTAAAATATAAGAGGTGCCGCAAAAACTTAAATATAAAAATTATAGGGTTTTTAAATATCTATTAGAGGGTAATAAAGTTAAGTATACAGGGTCGGTCATAAAGTCGTGGCACACCAAAGTTTAATTTTTTAAAAAACTATTGCATTACTATAAATTTTAGTAAACTGTTTAAATAATAATGTTTATAAACTAATGTCGATTTTGAAGATAGTTACTAACTGTCACTAGAAAATTGCCATGGCGATACCAGCCATCTTGATTGACATTTTATTTAAAAATCGCTTTTTTTTCAAAATCTGAGATAGATAGGTATAGGAAACCCTAATATAGTTTGAAAGAGCATTTGAATCTTCTTCGATTTATTTAAAAAAATACAGGATGTTGCATTTGAAATAACAAAGTTTTTATGTAAAATAAATCCTTAAAATAGATCACCAATTTTTGGTACCCCTGTATAAATTTAAGGAAGTAATGACATTTTTCAGTAAAGTTTATTTCTTTACCTTTAAACTCAGCACAAGAATTAATTCTGAAAATAATGTACAGGGTGTAAATAATCAATTATTTTGTAGCGTGCATATTTAAATATCTTTAAATATCTCAAAAACCAAAGAAATTAAACATATTTAACCCTTATAATAAATGCTTTTTTGGGCCCAAGAATCCAAAAATTAAATAAAATACCGGGTGTTCCATAAGAAAAAATATAACTTTGGTACGGATCTTAGTTCTGAGACACCCTGTATGTTTCAAAATAATTTTAAAATGTGCACATTGCCTCCCCACATATACCCATAAAATATTTTGTTTCTACATCTTTCCGTTTTCGTATAATCAACCGAGGCGAATGAGGTGCGCCACCCTGTATAATAATGTAAATTAAAACAGCTGTAAAAAAATAAAGAGTTCTATACCTTTGTCGGGGATCGATCTGAGGACTCCGTGGGTGAACCCCCGGCTATAGGCTATAGCTAGGCATTACTTAGTGCGGAAAGATTTTCAGTTTTTCCGTGTACTTAAATATTATAATAGAGTACACGTTAACGTGCACCTAGACCCAACGTAAGTAATATGCATATTGAAATTTATCTATATGCAAATAAAAATTCGAGGGTGTCCCAAAAACTTCCATTAGTTATTTATTTCTATTGTATTAATAATTGGCATTCTTTACATTTGTTTTGCTTTCAAAAATATTTTACTCCTATTTATTATAGTTTAGAATGTGCGTATATTATGAGTTTCTTCAACATTTATGCATGTTATTGTTTCTTTGAAATAATTAAATAGTTACATATAGTATATAGTCTGGGCAAATCGGGGCAAATTGTATTATTTGGAGGAGAGTTTTGGGGTAGTTCTAATTTATTTTTTTCTTTGCGTTTTTGGGGCCACTGATGAATCAAATGTTTCGCAACAAAATTTCGTAACGGAATATTGAAAAAAATGAAAAAAACGTAAAAAATGCAAAAATAATTCGCGCCCATGTGAAAATATTCATATAAACTCATGGTACTTGTTCATCCAACGCACGATCCGGACGGAAAATCCGCTCCATGTGAAACGGCACAACAGGGACGATCAGCGCAGACGGTCCGCTTCATATCAAACAGCACTTAGAAAAGCTTTTTCGGCATATCACCTAATTACATCGAAAGATTGAAAAAAAAATGGATGGTAAAATTTTCTCTAATTTGATTGATTTGATTTGCCGCGGTGGAGAGTCTCCAAGTGAAATTTGCGTAAAGTTGCAAGTGAAAAAATACTGTAAAATGTACATGCATTGTTGAATTTAGATCAAATTTAAAGCTGGAAAGCATTACTTAAAATCTTGTCGAGACAAAATCAATATTAAAAACCCTGCAATTGTATAAAATCTTTTGGCTACGCAATATTCACGCTTATACCTATTTTGATTCTTAAAGTAAATATCGTATTTTTGTACCTACTATGGCATTACAGGATGTTGCAAGGTTAAATAGTATTTACTCTAAAAGTATCAAAAACGTAAAGTATGTGTTATATGTGTATATAGGTGATATTTAGTCATAACCTATTAATTTTGGTATATCCAAATATTAAAAAAAAGATTACTTAAAATTCATATACATAATGTAAAATTACGAAATTATATATACAGATTTAGGAAATAATTAAGACTTACTTTACTATTTAAGTGTCCATTTTCAATTAAGAATGAATTATTTTTTTCCCATTTTATGTGACTCTTCAACGGAGATGTGTTTGGTCAAATTTGTGTTATATTTTTGTATTTTTGTTATTTTTAGCTCTATTTTCATGAATTTTTTAGCAAACTGTATATAATTATATCAACTTTATTTATTCGTAAACTAAGTTTTTTATAAACTTTAGTGTTTGGCATATTATACAGGGTTAATGAGAGAGGTTGTGTTTTTACCCTAACTTTAAAACACCCTGTGCAATAATCTCGTGTGTAAATTTTCCTAAAATATAATTTTACGGTCAGAACCATGACTCCTGAGCATTTTTTTTCATGTTTTAAGAACGAAATGAACTGATCGCGATCAATTTGCAATTTTTTCAATTATCATTACTTTTTAATGTAGTTTTTTATGAGGTTTTGGTGACTATTGTCGTAACGTCATATTACGCCTCTGCATTGGATACTGTATTTTATACTAAATTTAAAAAAAAAATTAAGGGTAACTATACAGTCCTAGTTTTAATAAACATTAATAACAATAAAACGAAAACAGAACTAACGATATTAAAGAAAGTATATGTAATACTCAAGTATACAAACAGAAAAAATTGTAAAATACACCCTAATACTTACTGGTGCCCCCTTGGCTGCTATAAGCTATAACTGCCTGTATATGAGTCCGTTCATACTATCATACTGTCATTGGGGCTGCATATATCATATTGTGTTATGCTTTCCCATTCTTCTTTAAGAACCAAGCGAAGTTCATTTAATGAAGATTTAATGATGTTTTTTGGGTCATGTCAATAGCATGCTAGAGAACAAAATTATGTCACTAAAATATTTAGGTATAATTGAGAAGCTCGGGAGGGTAATATCCGGTATGAGTAATAATTTTCTTATATGTTTTTGTTTTTTTTTCCTTTATTTAATCGGTAGCTCTGTAACATTTTATTATCAGAATAAAAACTACGAAAAAATATTAATGTCTTCTTCAAAAGCGAATATCTCCAACAAAAATAAAGCTATTGAGATTAACCAAAAAACAAACCATCAAGAAAAGATGCACCTAGATGATAAAATGATTTGAAAATTCCGCGCTTTGTTAACGTATTCCACAGGGTGTTTCAAACTTTTACCAAACTATCAACATTTTATTTTCCGTCCTATAATTGAGAATTTTCATTTTTAATTTAGAAAGATACACTAAAAAGTCAAATAATTTAACTAGAAAATGCTTAAAAAATCATCAAAATAGGCCCACTAGTAGAAAATATATTAAACTTTAAAATTGCATCAAAATTTTAAGGTGTCCGTTTTTCGTGCCGGTGAATGTATTTAAGCAAACCCAAATATCTCAAGCTCTCAAGAATAAATAAGGCACAACCACCTCTACTAAAGAATTGTTTTCAAAACGAACTGTATGGCCAAAAATACCGTCGTCAAGTTGGCCTGGATATGATGAATTATGCCATTCACTATAAAATTTTTGATATAAAATGACAGCAAACTTTATTTTCAAACAATTCTGACCCCATTTATTTTTCGATCCTCTAGTATTTCATTCTTGTAACTTATATATCTGTGAAGTGTTTATAAATAAATTAAAATCAACTAAGTAAAGTAAAATATTATCTAATTATCTACTCTATTCTTAAGTACATCCCGATCATAATACAAAAGTCCTTTACCTTTGTGCCACGGTGCTGTTCAAAGAAAAATTCCAAAAATTTGAAATAATTCAAATTACAATCGTGACGAGCGACATAATGAAAACAATGAAAATGCAAATACAATTTCGTATATTTACATGTAACCTTTTAATATAACCCTAAGTTTATACAGTTGACAAACCTGTGAAAGCAGCGTGGAAAAAATGTTCAGTATCTTTGAACTATCCGTTTAATAAATGTGTTTTATAACCTATCGATAATTATTAGTTTTCGTGGAAAACTCAAGGTTTGGTCTTACATTACAGAATTAATATTTATCTGGCAATAAAACGAAGAACTTAAAATAAACAAAAAAAATTTTTCGTTAATAAGCATAATTAAAATTTTCAGTATTTGTAAATTTTGTGTCAATCCTGGTTGGCCAGGTCACTTTAAACAACTCTGTAAAAAAATTCGAGTAAAAACAGAGGGAATACGCAACGCTTATTTGCTGCTGCCCTAATGATGAATATGAAGATTTTTTTTATCTATTGAATATATAAATTTGATTATTATTCCAAATCTTAATTTAATTTCAAATCAAGTCTTCAATTAGGCTCATTAGACTAAAGTTAATGTTATATTAGTTTATACGAGGGTTGCCTTTTATACAGGGTGTCCCAGAAATAAGTGCAAGTATTTTAACTGGTAGTATATTTCGGCCTCAGAAACACGCCTATGAGGTATTTTTTGCGAAAAAAAAATTGAAAATTTGGAATTTTTGAAAAAAAAAATGGATTTTTTTTAGTTTTAAGTTAAAAAACATATTTTCTTGATAATATGGCAAAATAGGTAGTAGAATAGGTTCTCAAAAGTTTAGCAAAATTCATATTTTTTGGAAATTTTCAAAGTAAAATAACTCGGTTATTTTGGACTTATTTGGAAAACGGTAAAGAAATTACCGAAAAAATGTTTGTTTTGACCAGATCTACCACCCCTTAGAATATTTGCACTTATTTCTGGGACACCCTGCATTTTATACAGCGTGCTACAAATTCGGGGTAAGAGCATTGGTATCTCGGTAACCGTATTAGCACAGAATATACTATACTACGCAGCTTGAACCATAAACGCTGCTTGCGTATAATATATTCTGTGGTGATAGATACGAACAACGAACATGGTTAAATTGGGACAAAGTTGCGCTTTAGTATGTTCACCAAGATGTCATCAAAAAAGTTTTAAAAATTTCAAGGATTGCTGAGTTTTTTGGAAAAAAACGGATTTTTTTGAAAATCAACTTTATTTTTTCTTGTTGTTACTTTTTAGAAAATCAAAAAACTAATTACACATTTTCGTAGCCACTTTATTAGGGCATCTGACATTATTTTTAGATTTTCAAATGAGCTGATAATCAACATTTACAAGAGTACAAAATGCATTTGGAAGTATAAGAAGAAGATATGTTCAAAGAACTATAAATACGATAAATACGATTGGACTAAAAATAAATGTGTGCATTAGGGAGGGTGGTAACCTCTTCGAACATGTAGAGCATTAGAAACTAGTTTGTAGAAGTAGATTTATTTATAATAACGACGATTAATATTATGCATATTATTAGATCGTACAATGTTATTTCAAATTCACAATAAAAAAATTAAAATAATATTTTTAAATTGCTGACCTGGATATTATTTAATTGAATCTTTCAATTGGCTCGATTTTCCTTATTCAATGTTAATTAGCGCTGATCAATATTGCTGCGATGAATATAATCAGATTAAATAATTTAAAAAACCAGAGTCGGACTTAAAATTATTTTAAATAATAAATAAATAGTTTTATAATCGTTAGGGTACCCAAAACAAAAAAAAAACTATAAAGTGTGGCTTTTTAGATTTTTTTTCCAGTAGTGAAAGACTCTATTCAAGGGAAGAAATCATTTGTTTCAGAGGAGACTTCTAAATTATCTCACAGATAGACTGCATTTTTTTCTTTTTCTTTTAAATCTAAGTTTATTAGGTAGTTACTCTGGAACGATGCTCGAAATATTGAATATCAAAAAAAAATGAATGAAAACTATTTTAGGTAACTACATTGCATGCCGTAAAAAAACGGCATTGCATGTGGCCACTAAAAGCTAGTCCCAATTTCAAAATTGGATTTCTCGCGAACCATTCATTAGATTTTAATGATTTTTTTTAATTTGTAGGTAAATTAATTCCTTCTTAACGGATGCTACGTCAGAAATGTTTATTCCGAATTTATTTTGAGCATTTACAGGGTACAACAATAAGACGAAGTTTTTTGCCCGAAATTTGTAACACCCTGTAGGGTGTAGCAGCTGTAGTAGCTATTGCTAAATCAAATCACTTTGTCGCCTCATCTTTCGTGAGCATTTTGTTTTTTTAATCACGACATTATCTCTGTTTGTATTGGAGATATGCTGCTTTAGAACGAACGTGTCGGAAAATGACTGGAATCGGTATATGGAAACGGGAAATTTCACCAGGCTAGTGGGTTCCGGAAGAAAACGGAAGACAAATGCAATTGACGACCGCTTTATTGTCCTGAATACTTTACGAAATCGTAGAATTACAGCTTTTCAGAATCAACATCTACAAGCCGTGCGTAGAACTCAAGTCAGTGAGAGAACAATCCGACGAAGACTAAAAGAAAACAGTTTGTCTGCAAGGAGGCCTGCCACAGGACCCTAGCTACTTCCAAGACATCGCCGAGCACGTCTTCAGTTTGCGCGTTTACATGTGAATTGGGATATTGAGCAATGGACTAAAGTCCTATTCACGGATGAATCGCAGTTTTGCCTGTGAAGCATTTTTCCGGGACGTTCGTTTTAAAGCAGCGTATCTCCAATACAAACAGAGATAATGTCGTGATTAAAAAAACAAAATGCTCACAAAAGATGAGGCTACAATGCAATAGCTACTACAGCTGCTGCACCCTACAGGGTGTTACAAAGTTCGGGCAAAAAACTTCGTCTTGTTGTTGTGCCCTGTATATGCTCAGAGATCAGCACCACACAGTTTGGGTTTAGACAGGGATTTGGCACAAGGGAAGCATTATTCAGTCTGAGTGTTCTTCTTCAGAAGTGTCGAGACCAGCGAAAAAATGTATGCGTGTGCTTCATAGATTACCAGAAAGCCTTCGACTGTGTCAACCACTCGGAACTTATAAAACTTCTAGAGGAGAAAATGGTGGACAGGAACGACCTGGCATTCATAAAAAAGCTTTACTTAAACCAGATAGCATCGGTGAAGGTAGGAAATGAAACCACCTCTAGTTTTCCAATAGAGAAGGGTGTAAGACAGGGTTGTGTCTTGTCGCCTCCTCTTTAATTTGTATTCGGAGGCCATTTTTGACAGTGCCTTAAAGGACACAGACGACGGCATAAAGATCAACGGCTACGCGGTTAATAACCTTCGCTACGCTGATGATACAGTCATCATTGCTGATAACCAAGAAGCATTACAGCGACTTATCGATAGAGTATCCGCGGAAGGCGAGCGACTCGGTTTAAAAATCAACATCGATAAGACGAAGACTATGATGGTTGGCAGAACCCCGATCGACCGTCTAAACATCTCGGTGAACGGCCAACAGATTCAACAGGTCCCGAAGTTTAAGTACCTCGGCAGCTGGATTACCGAAGACCTAGATCCAGACACGGAGATTCGAAGCAGGATCGAACAAGCCCGAGCAATATTCACGAACATGAGAACTCTGTTGAGTAACCAAAGCCTGAGTCTACGCCTACGTTACCGTTTTGTAAAAGGCTACGTATACTCAGTACTACTATATGGCGTGGAGACCTGGACCCTCAAGGCAAAAAACTATGAACCGACTAGAGGCCTTTGAGATGTGGATATTTCGAAGATTGCTCAGGATTCCTTGGACTGATCGCGTGAGAAATGACGAAGTTCTGCGACGTATGGGAACGGAAAGAATGTTGCTTCAAATAGTTAAAAACGGAAAACAGCTTACTTGGGCCACATATTTAGAAACACCAAATATCAATTCCTGAAACTGATTATGGAGGGGAAGATTGAAGGAAAACGTGGCATCGGAAGAAAGAAGTATTCTTGGCTTAAGAACATCAGAGACTGGACTGGTCTCGATGCCCATTCACTCTTTAGAGTCGCCCAAGATCGAGACGAATTTGCCAGAATTGTCGCCAACATTCATTAAATGAATACGGCACACTAAGAAGAAGAAGTATATGCTCAAAATAAATTCGGAATAAAAATTTCTGACGTAGCATCCGTTAAGAAGGAATTAATTTAGAATTTAAAAAAAAATCATCAAAATCTAATGAGTGGTTCGCGAGAAATCCAACTTTGAAAGTGGGACTAGTTTTTAGTGGCCGATTTTTTTGGCCGGTGAGTTTACATTGCATGCGGTAAAACTACCAAATACTTATTAAGTTAAAAATAAATTAAAACTACAATAAATAAACAATAACATAAAACTAATTAGAATTATTTCATTCGAAGAAAAAAATATTAAGAATTAATTTTTCGAAAGGTTAAGTTGATTCTTGGGCTGTGGAGCGATTTTCTTGGTGGCAGTGAGTGGTACCAGACCTCGTTGGTTGGAGAATTCATTAGCAATAAGCTGCCTGGTTCCAATTCTATTTTTACTAAAATTATATAGATAAAATAGTATGTTAATAAATAAATTATATACCGGGTGTTTCAAAAAACATGTGCTATCTCTCGTGGGGAGATTCCTCACTTAAAAATAAGATTTATTTTTCATATCAACATGTAAGTTCTATTCTATTTTGTTTCGTAGCTACAGGGTGTTAAAGTCTTAATAGTCTTTGAATTTATTATAATTTTCTTCCAAGTACTTTTAGCGTTTCGAATTTTGAGGGTAAAAGTTACTATAAATGCTACATATTTTAATGCTAAAAAGTGTAGATAAAGTTATCAGGGATGTGCATATGGGTTATCACTGGAATATTTTTCAAAAAAGAGTCATGTGCGCCACTGACTTTTTTTTTATTTTGATATCAAAATTATATAGGCCGTTTAATGCCTGTTAAAAACTTATAACAGGCATTAAATTTACTCTTGATATTTTGTCGAATTCGGCCTCCTTGATAAAATAAACGAAATTTTATTAATCACAATTAATAAAATTAAAATAAAATTAATAAATTATATGTTTTACTAAATTTATTATTAAATATTATTACAATTAACAATATAACTATTAGTCCAACCTAGAGATTTAACACTTCTGAAAAAATCGGGAAAAATTGGAAAAAACACGGTTTTTACTGTTTTTTTCACATACCTTGGAAAAATTGGAAAAAACGGTATAATTGAAAAACCACAAATTATATTTATAGAAGCAAAAATAAACGTAAATTAACCAAATTATACATTCTTGTGGGGTCAATAGTCAAAATCAAATAAAATGTTTCTTCTTATAATATAAAAATAACTTCGATTTCAAGTTTTTAAACAAAATAAATCTAAAAAAATATTAAAAATCAAACTTAAATTATCATTTCAAAAAACAGAAATATTATTTAAAAAAAAAACTAAGAGGAAGATCTTCCTCCGAGTCCGATCCTGATCCGTCTTCGGCTTCTGAGTAAGCATCGGCATCTGAATCTGCCTCCACATTAACCTCTTCTTCATCTTGAATTAAATCCACAACGTTTGCAGACTGTTCTAAAAGCGGAAATCATCTGGGATTAGACATATAGTTGCCATTTTCATATATATTTAAGCCCATTAAACTAGATTGAATAGTAACCAGCTTTTGAACTTTATCCTGTGTCAATATATTTCTTTTGTTAGTATGTATAAAACCACATAAGGACCAATTTCTTTCTGAAGAGGCAGAGGATGGAGGCCCATTTAAAATCCGGAAGGTAATTTTCATAAGCGGCTGTGATGTACACAAACCTTTCCACCATATAACTGGATGAGTACCGTAGTTCGTATACCGACGTTCATAGGGGAATCCCAGCGCAGACCAATTGTGCAGACGGGGGATTTCCAGTATCGTAGGATACGTAGGGTGTATTTTTCATCAAAATTTTATTAAAATTACTTAATAATGATTTTAAAAAAGAAGAAAAAGTTTTTATGAGGCTTATATGGGCTAATTTCCTTATCAGACTATTCTACACTGATTTTTAACACCATTTCAATTTTTCTGTTTTTTTCCGTTTTTTTTCCGGAAAAAAACCCGGTTTTTTTCTATGACTCAATTTTTCCGGAAATTTTAAATCATTAGTCCAACCTACAGCAATTTCAAATAAAAAAAAATGGTATTTCAGATAATTACAAGAAATCTAATTTTAAAAAGTTTTAACATCCTGTAACTCTAAAACTATGCATTTCCATGCCCATGTTTATAGGAACTTTTTTTTCATATTTTTTGGTGAGGAATCAGTGAGTACTTATTTAAAATTTTCGCAAGTTAATGATATTATTTTTTTTAAATGTTGCTATTATTAGGCTTGGATCAAGGCAAATTAATAAAATTGCGTTTATCTCATCAAGAAGGCCGAAATCGACAAAATATCAAGAGACAATTTTTAATCGGCATTAAACTTCTTATCCTATTTTGCTAACAAGAGAAAAAAAAGTCAGTGGCGTACATACTTTGTTTAGACAGATATTCCGGTGATAACCCATATGCACGTCCCTGGTGAATATGTCGAGACTTTTTTAGCTTTAAAATATGTCGCATTTATAGTAACTTCTACCCTCAAAATTTTATTCGAAACGCTAAAAGTACTTGGAAGAAATTGAATAAATCGAAAAATACTAAGATTTTAACACCCTGTAGCTACAAAACAAAGCAGAATCAGACCTATGTTGATATGAAAAATAAATCTTATTTTTACGTGACGAATCTCCCCACGAGTGATAGCACATGTTTTTTGAAACACGCCCAGTATTTCCGTAAATAAATAAAATACAAGCCATGAAAAAATAATTGAAATAATAATCAAATAGGTACTAATAAACAAAAATTAAAGGTAGAAATATCTATATACAAAGTAATACGTCGACTAGGATATATTCATTTATCAAAAACAACTGTAATATAGACCATGATAAAATAAAATTAACTATTTAAAGTTCCTTTGTTAACACACAGAATATCTCTCAATAAATGATTTCCTAGATATAGATATCTACGTTGAAATTTGTTTATTCGCCTCCATGTCAAAATTTGTTTACTCGCCAGTGCCATCTAACAGCCATTAACTGCGTACTTATTACCAATGTATATGACAATATTTACGGCATAGATGGCAGCAGTCGCATAAGTTATTATATTGAATATTAACAATTGATGATTTCAAATTTATATATTATTATTTAATTCGTTAAACAAATTAAAAGAGCATATTGTTTGTGAGTCAATAAATTGAAACAACGATGTTAGGTATTTTATAGATAATATAGAAATCGTTAGCCACTAACAAGCTATTTATTCAATGTGCGTCAAAGATGGCGCCACATATATGCTTTTTCAAATTATTTTTACACTTTCTCTAGCATATTTTTGCAATCATGTTATGTTTTAGTGTTTTATTTATTAGCATCTATCAGATTTATTCTTAAAAAGTCTCTTTATTGTATTAGAAAAAATAAATTTCTAATATAATTCTAACAATCTTTCACTGTTAACTCACCTGGGGCAATTGATCGTTTTAATTTTCCTTTAAGTCGCGCATCTCTATGCGTAAAAACAAACGTTCTTTGTTGTCCTAATGAGAGTGAGGCAATAGGAGTATTTTTATCAATTTCTTTTTCGTCATCTCTGTGTGGTCCTATATTATCACAACCATTTCTGTATCTATAATAAACATAAATTTGATCGATTTAACTCTTAATTCTATAAGATATAATTTTCATTTAAGTAAAATAATTTGCAATCCAAAAACATTTTTTATCTTGAAAAAATTATGTATTTTTTTTGGCAGAGAGTTTTTCTTAAAAAATAATTTGTATATCCAATCCAGTCAGTTTCATCTAGTAGCCACAGGTGTACTACGATATATTATGTATACAGGGTGACAATTTGCAAACGAACAGTATTTAATATTACCTCTACCGATGATAGTATGAAAATTTGGCGAAATACGTCAATTTACTTATCAAGGGGGACAATTTTTGAGGCATTTGTTGTCATGTTACTTTCAACCCTTTGACTCTCAGGGCACCTACCCCTAAAATTTTAAATAACAACCCCTATTTCTTTTACCATTTTTGTGTTCCTTATAAAATTCTCAAAAAAATAATGCAGTTTATGTAGAATTCTATAAGAAACACAAAAATGGTAAAAGAAATAGGGGTTGCTTTTTAAAATTTTAGGGGTAGGTGCCCTGAGGGTCAAGGGGTTAAAAGTAACACGACAACAAATGCCTCAAAAATTGTCCCCCTTGATATGTCATCATCTGTAGAGGCAATATTAAATACTGTTCGTTTTCAAATTGTCACCCTGTATGTACAATATTTACAGCAAAAATGACAGGGCAGGACTCGGCAGGAGTCGGATAAACTAAATATTGTATTAAAATAAAGCAAATTTAACAAAATTACATTTTAATTTAATTTTATGCAATTAAAGTTTAGTAAAATAGATGTTAAAAAAATTAGTATAAAAGTAATCATTTTAATAAAAAAATGACTCTTGATTTTTTCTTTTTTTATTTAATTGTGATAATAAAATAATAAAGATACCTTAATTAGACTTATTATTTATTTTTTTTTTTTTAGTTTATAAGTGATTTAAACTAACAATTGTGTACCTGAGCCTTTAGATTGAGAACTGAGGTTCAATAAATGATTTAGATAAATAAATTCATAAAATTTAATTTAAAAAAAATATATCAAATTTTATTTTTATATAAAAAATGATATATATATATATATATATATATATATATATATATATATATATATATATATATACAGTTCATACCATATACACTTTTAATCACGTGATTAACTTAACCGGCGCAGCGTTGCCCACTCTTGTATGTAGGGTGTATTTTCTTTAAATCAAACTATTTCAGGAAACAAAAATAAATTAATTATAGATATATAAACAGTTATTATTTACATCAACAAGATTCGTCTTCTTAACAACACTTCAGCGACATAAATGGCCATTACCTACTACCGCTTTCCCGTTCAAAATATTCTAATAAACTTGCGATGATGAATTTTTTAGGGCTGTTAAGCTATCTTGTCCACTTCGCATTAAAAGAGATTCTAAAAAGAACAATGTTCACCTGCAAGGTCTGCTAGTAAACATTCTTAAGCTTAAAGTATCACAACATTATTTTTTTAAACCAAAAATTCGTAATACAAAACTGAAGTGTCAAAACGAAAGACAATATCAGGAAATAAATAAGTAAATATGGCAGCTTGACATTTTTTACAGCAGAGCTACCACCTGAATCACTAGCGCGAAATTTAAATTCCTTAGTCAGCACGGCGCCAAATATGTCCGTGGTTGGCAACAATGAATTTAAAAATAGCGCGTTCGATTACGTTACTAAAAGTTTAATTGATATGAAATATACATCAGGTTTCCAAAAAAATTCTGTATGGGTATTTCGCCACTGCAAGAAAGTCTACAAAATAAAATAGTTATTTTTTTGTAAATAGTGCTGCGTTAATGCAACGGAAACTACTTGTCAGCAGTTAAGTTGGCAGATATACAAATTTGCCTAACGAACAAAAAAAATGCTTAACGTTTCGGACAGTTTATCTCTTTCCGTCGTCGGAAGCAAACAAAAATACAAAAAATAAAGAAAAAAAAACTATTTAAAATATTTAAAATTCAACTATTCGAGAACACTTTAGATTTTTAAAACAGATACGTCCACAAAAACCGTTGACGTTCTGTTAAAAATCTGTTAATTTATCTATTAATCTGTTAATATGTTTTTTTTTGGTCTTGTTTGTTCTGTTAACTTTTAACAGAACGTCAAAGCTTTTTGTAGATGTATATCTTTAAAAAACTAAAGTGTTCTGGAATAGTTAAATTTTAAATATTTTAAATAGTTTTTTTCTTGAAGGGATTCACAAGAAGGGATTTTTCGAAACTCGAATTCTTAGGGGGGGAAACCACCCCTCAAATATTAGAATATTTTTTATTTAAAAACCGTTGAGTTTTTCAGAAAAACTCTTAAACACGTATATTTTATTTTGTTGTTTTACATATTTTATGATTTTTTAAAAATTTATACAGGGTGAAAATCACGATTCTGCTTAAACTGCTTGACGTTTAAAGCTAATTTTTGGCAAACGGATTGACTGTGGGATGTAGAGGTTCGATAAGGAGGGGTTTCTCGAATCTCTAATTCAAAGAGGGTGAAAACGCCCCTTAAATATTATAATATTTGTTATTTAAAAAACGGTTAGTCTTTCGGGAAAACGCTTGGACACGCATAAAATGGTGTTCCAAAAAGTTGGGTAAATGATTAACCACGATTCTGCTTAAACTGCTTGACGTAAAAAGCTTATTTTTGGCAAACGGATTTTTCGAAAGTCAAATTCCAACAAGATGAAACTACCTCTCAATATTACCAAGTTATATAATAATATCGCCATATTGTTTTTTCTCATGCTGACATAAATGTGAGAAAATTTTATCCAGTTTGTACGTTAATGGAAATTCTTGCTTTGCTTTATCATCACCATTACAAATGATTAATGAACGAGAGAGAACGAGAACGAAGTCGCGGGTACGCGCTAGTAAGAATATATTGATAGTCGATGATAATTCTGGCGCGGTCAAACCCTAGACATCATTACTTAGTCTTGAGAAGGTTGTAATTTATTTTTATATTGAATAAAAATGATTTTTAAATTGTGTACTTCAAAATTCTAAAAAGCAATTTTTTATAAACTGACCTCACCAAAATTATTATAGATTGTCATTTCCCATCCGTCTTTGACGCGATTTCTTTTCGATCATACGGTGTTACTCACTTGTTAATCAATACAAAATTGAACTGACATCTTGAAATTTCTTCAACAACATTTTTTACTAATTCAAGTAGAGGAAACCAAGGTTTTGCTGGTATAGTTGTTCCAGAAAAAGTATATTTTAGTCCTGTATCGCCATAAGCAACTTGTTGGCGTGGAATTTGATGCCATTTTCCAAACACTTTTACCTAGTAAAAATAAAGAAGAATAAAAAAAAGAAACAAAATCTTACTACTAGTCGAAATTAGACATAATTTAAGCATAATATTAAAATATTGTAGAAGATATTTTTCGAAATGATATAAAAATCAAATAATTATCTACCCTATCATATCGACATATTTTGTCAAAAAATCACTATATCTACAGGGTGTCAAAAAATAGTGTATCTAACTTTCGGCGGGTGATTCTACAGGTAAAATTAAAACAATATATTCCTATTAATATATGCCCTAAAATACTTCCCCAAGAAGTTACAGCCCTCAAAATATTATAATAAAAATAATATATTTTGTTTATTTTTAAGAACATTTTGGTAAACCGTTTTTCCTGAAATGCGGTACTCTTACACACATAATACCAAAGCGCATGGCGATCGTGTAAAATTCCTTAACAGCCCTAAAAGGGTACTTTCCAGGGAAGAGAGTACTACTGATGGTACTTCTTTTGTCCTTATAGATACAGTAATTTCAATGAATGAGAATTAAAGCTAGTACTTTTTATGTAAAAAAGGTGCTCTTCGTTTAGTTCGTTACCCAAGTAGCATTTTCACGACTTGCGACCACATGTTTACTAAACACAACGTTGGATTAGTTACAAAAAATAGTTAGCTCCCTACCTTGGGTATTAAAATAAATTTGAACGTTTTTTTAACGTTGTGCCGACGTTGGACTAGTACTACAGCAAAGTAGAAGCTTCTGCGACGTCGAATAAACGTTGTCTTGTAACCCTTTTTGCTTAAGTGATCGTTAGGTGATTCGGACAACGTAGTTACAATGTTGGACAATATAGAGTTTTCCGACGTCAGTTTCAGGACCTATTCCAACGTTATGCAAACGTCGTCTGTGTTACTAATTCCAACGTTGTTTAGATTTCCTTATTCTTACGTTGGTAAGACGTCGAGTCACTACCTTTTTGCAACTGTATTGAACCATAACCTTAAATCTTAAATTTTCACTTCATTATTCTGTTCAGTCAGACAGTTCAGTGCTGGTTTTGTTTTTATAAAAAAAAACTTAATTAAAATGGGACATAAGAAAGGTACATATAAAACTAAATTTAAATATACATCGACATATATTACCGATAGTTTATCCACTCCCTCGTTTATTTAGATTATAGAGGGCGGCACAAGCTAGACTCTAGGATGACTACATTAGGCAATCTTGCGACTAGTATACTACCTGTTAAGGCCGAACTGCGACTTTATTAGTCCAGTATGCGACTACTCGAACTACTCCATCTTAATCTCCGAAACAACAAAGTGAAAGCCGCCATGTTGTTAAATAAGAAAATGTTTCGTTCCTAAAATAGCAATTCCTGCTTTTTGAATACATTAACTTGAAATATTTGACGCTAAAAAACACGCGGAAACAATTTTTTCGGCTGCGAATAAATTATTCTCATTTTACTAAAAAAAAAATTCAAGAAAATTTTTAAAACTTCTTTAATTTTAAGGCCCATTAGTATTTTTCAAAGTAGAAACAATAAATTTATCAATAAAGTTGTTTGCGTTTAACTTTTTGGCCTTGGGTAACGAGTTACAGAGTCGGTTAAAGTGTTTCAATCATAGACTTAAAATAAAATATAGACTACACTATTTACATCTCAACGCGGACAGACAATATTTTTTGTACACATGTTTACTTCTGGGTACAGTCGACCGAGCCTTCCTCATCCAGCCTATGTTGTCACGTCTTTAATATTATCAATATTTTTTTTCTTGTTATACACATATATTGAGATATTAATACTACAGTTTAATAAAGTAGGTTTTAATATTCCAGAGATGTATTAAATAGTCCTTATGCTACTAAATTATAAGTCGGATACTGTTTAAAAAGGATAAGTTCTTTACAATATGACAACACCGATTAGAGGCGAGGGAGCCTATTCATTCATTTATTACCTTGTAGTACGTGTCGCATGTGTGCGGTAAAGCTTTGTTGCCGCTATCTCCCCGGCTGTATTAACGCATTTTCTTAGCTTGTAGTCCTTAAGTGTTTATTTTATTGACTTTTTCTGTTCAAGAACTATAAAATATGGTTCGCCAGTGCCAAATTTGCGAGAAATTTGACTTAAATAATCCATTTAAGTCTTGAAACGACTTTTGACCGGTAGGCAACTCTCAATTTACCCATTGGGAGTCAGTGGCGTTGTTGTAGAAAGGCGCTTATTTAAAAAATATTTTAGTAAAATGTAAAATCTGAATTTTTTCTCTTACATTACATTATTTACATTGTAACAAAATCATCATTATAACCCTGTTAATAATTAATAATGTTTTTATTAAAAATATATTCCGGTTTATTCTAACATTATCTTCAGAATCTAAAATAGCATACAAGAATTTTAAAATGATATTACATTATGAAACAATATTTTTTAATATACCGGGTCGTCTCAAAAGTGGCTCACCCCTATAACTTTTTTATTTTTTCAGATAAAAAAACAGATTTGTATGTTAGTAGGTATATGACATAAATTAGGATTTATTGACGTATTCAATTGTTTTTGGTCTCTTCCAGTTTCACCGAAATGATTACATCTTTTGATTTTCAAAGGCACCCTCGGTATATTGCTACTTTATTCGATAAAAAATGATACTCTGAATAGAATGACATATCATATGTCAACTTTTGATATTGTCGCTTAAAAAGAAATCCTATTTTAAATTTCAATCCAGGGTGCCATGGTGTTGTTAAAAACACTAAGTTTTAATCAAGGAGCCTTGGAAAAATAGTTTTGATCGTCTAATGGGTTTCGTGTCTTGTCTAGGCCGGTTAAAAGATGTACAAATCGTATTTTTAATCATACATATGTCAATTTTTTCAAATGGAACAAGGGTGACTCATTAGCATATTTGGAAAAAGCATTTTTTTATGAATATATTGATACCACACACTTGGTACGAGTATTTCGAGTCAAATTGTCGTTATGAACCGCGTGTTACAATTACAATTAAACCATATGCGAGAATGTCAAAAGTTGACATATGATATGTCATTCTATTCAGAGTGTCATTTTCTATCGAATAAAGTAGAAATATACCAAGAGTGCCGTTTAAAAATTAAAAGTTATAGTCATTTCCGGTGAAACAGGAAGTGACCAAAAACAATTGAACGCGTCAATCAATCCTAATTTATGTCATGTACTAACATACTAAATCTTGTTTTTTTATTTGAAAATATAAAAAAATTATGGGGATGAGCCACTTTTGGGACGCACCCGGTATAATAAAGAAAGTACCGAGTTAAATAAATGTAGTTTTCATTTTATCCACTTCCTATCACCTTCCTTGCTTTAATGGAACAGATTTACGTTTTCTCTAATTTACTTAAGACATCACTTAACCCGAAAAAAAATTACAACAATCATATTTTTTTCTCTCCCTGTCGCCGATTCTATTATATCTGTGGAATAGATTCTGTTTTGATTAATATTAGGGGTTGTAAATGTTTGACTAACATTAATAATTTATTATTAATTTCAAAAATTACGTAATTTCGATTATAAAATTTCTTCTATAACGTGTATTGTATTATTTTTATCCTTTTTGGACTCTAAGACGTTTTTTCTAAACTTTTATTTAAAAAACCTGTCCTAAATCTTAATAAAATATAAAAAAAGTTTAAATACGATATATTTTTAATTTAATTATAGCTTCATTAAAATAAAAAAAAATACCCGGCTATGATACGGAGAGTTCAGGTGTACTTGAGAAACGAAAGACAGTGTTGTGTTTCTCGGCAGAGTCGTCAGGGAACGATCGTTACGACAAAGACAACCTATCTATCGCTCGTGTCGCACTCGTTATAACCTAAAACAATAACACAACAATAACAAGATATTGTCTGACCGCACGTTCCAGCTATTTATGAATAAGATGCTCAGTCTATATTTTATTTTAAGTCTATGGTTTCAATAATTATGATCTTCAAACATCCTCCACACTTAAATATTTCTTTTTGTTTTCCTTCACTGCCATCTGACATATGTCTCTAACTAAATCATAAAAATAATATTTTTACTATAATTATCCTAATTTAGGATAAAACGCGACTTAGACGCCATATTAGTTTTGTATTTCTGTGAATTAAGATTTTAAACAACGTTGCAGTTTGTACTAAATTAGGCTTCTAGCCAACGTCGGTATCCAACCAACGTCGTTTCGACCCAAAAATTATTCTCCAAACTAGTGCAGACTAGGGTTGGCACGAGGTTGTGCCGACGTTGCGCCCAGAGGTTTGGTCGCGTGACACAACGTTGTCCCGACGTCCAAATGCTGCTTGGGTAGGTTAGGTTAGTTAGTTACAACGGTAAACGGTTTTCAATATTTCCATTTAAATGTTATGTCGGGTCCAGACCAAGCAGACAAAACAATGACTAGACAGAAACATTCATGTTTTACGACAAAATTGCGACAAATCCAATACATTTCTGCGACATTTTTGTCTCATTTTTGTTTTGTTTCAAAATTGGGAGACTTTCCAATGTCCCGGCTCGAGTCGGTAAAGATCTAAGTGTCTATGTTTTGTTCGTATATTTTACGACAAGCTGTCGGCGCAGTGTGGATGGCGTTTGCTGCCAACAGTAGGAGAAGAGTGAAATCACTTATGGTTAATAAAATTCATTCGCAACAACTGAACTTTTGACTTTGTTGTACTTTTGTCCTTACGGTGTGGACAATTTGTCTCAAGTTTATCTTATCAGAATTCTCCATTTTTTGTCGCAAGTTTGTTTTGTTTTTGTCTCAAAATCGAGTTTACATTTTGTCGCCTTGGTCTGGACCCGGCATTAGGAAGCAACGATTTTAGCATTAGTGAAATGATAAAATGTAAAGGAATTTTAAATAAATTAATCTCCGCCGATTTCGATAATACTAAAATCGATGCATCGGAACCTTTAAACTCAAATATCTTGAAAACCGTTCACCCTTTCGATCTAAACGGAGAATACCTTTTTTACATAAAAAGCACTAGCTTTAATTCTTAAAGCGAAACATTCTATATGAATAACCGATTTTAATTCATTACCGTTGAGGTTTGGAAATTTTGGTTAGCAGCAAAATAACGGAGAATAAAAGAGGAACTTTTGCAACAGCAAAATAAAAACACTAATTCACCACAACACACCGAAACACTTTACTTTTACCACTGGACGCACGTTTTGCTAATCATGTTGTCAAATGTTAAAAGTAAAGTGTTGTGGTGTGTTCTGGTGAATTAGTGTTATTGTTTTGCTATTTTGTAGCTACAGGGTGTTAAAGTCTTAATAATATATCAATTTATTATAATTTTCTTCCAACTACTTTTAGTGATTAGGATAAAATTTTTGAGGGTAAAAGTTACTAATTTTTCAATTTAAAAAAATAAGAAAATTATAATATCTTCCAAATACTTTTAGTGATTAGAATAACATTTTGAGGGTAAAAGTTACTATAAGTGCTACATATTTTAATGCAAAAAGAGTGTCTATAAATTCATCAGGGATGTGTATATTTCTTCTTGTTCTATATAAAAAAATAATTTTATTATAATTTTATATTATTTAAATATAGATGCAAAAAAACGCAACGGAGAAAATTTTTGGTCAAATTTTTAGAGTGTCATATTTTTGTTATTTTTAGCCCTATTTTCATGACTTTCTTACCAAGCTGTATATAATTATACCAACTGTAATAATCCATAAACTCAGTTTTCTATAAACTTTAGTATTTGGCATATTATACAGGGTTAATCGAGGGTTGTTTTATTCACCTTAACTTTAAAAACACCCTGTGCAATAATTTCGTTTGTAAATTTTCCTAAAATATAATTTTGCAGCCAGAACCATGTCTCCCAAGCATTTTGTTTTTTGGGCCATGTCAGTACATGCCGTGTTTAATTTTTAAGAGCTAAATGAACTTGCCACCAACAATTTGAATTTTTCTAATATTATTGCTTTTTTTAAGTTATTTTTCAATATGACAGAGCGACTTTATGCAATATAACTTTTTAACTTTTTAGCAATATAAATTCGCTGGGTCCTTAAAGAAGAATGGGAAAGAATAACGCAATATGATATATGCAGCCTCAATAACAGTATGAACGGACGTATACAGGCAGCATCCAAGGGAGGCAATACAGAGTATTTTTTACATTTTTTTTCTGTTAGTAACGTTTTTTTTAATTTAGTATAGGTATAGTATTCAATGCAACGTAATGTGACGTTACGACAATAATAGTCACCAAAAACAATCTTGTCATATTAAAAAAAATTGGTCAAGTACGACTCGGACTCGCGCATGAAGGGTTTCGTACCATTCATTATCTATACAACATTAGACACTATATACAGGGTGAGTTTCCTACGATGATCTCTATGGGTATCTCGGAAACTACTGGAGATAGAGAGTCGGTTAAATGGGGAAAGAATTGCAGTTTTCTGGAGTCATAAATATGCGCCTTTCAGATTTTTGAAAAAGTTCATGGCTTACTAGATATTGCGAAAAAAACAAATTTTGGATATTTTAAAAAGTGTCCCTAATTCCATTATAATCAGTTTTAGACAAAAAGTTTTCAGATAAAAGTTGTAGATAATCACATCCCTAATGGGTTTGTGTTCTAGAATTTTTTCTAAAGCCTGTCATTTTTGACATATGACACAAACATATGTTTTTTAAATGGAAACCATAGTTGGCCATGACTTCATAAAAAGCGCTATTTTTTTAAGCTTTTCAGCGATATAAGCTATAATATGTTTTTTTCACAAAATTACTGAGTTATAGCCAATTCTTATCTTTCTTGACTAATATTTCACTCAGTTAGCCATGGAAACAAGTTCAATCGTCGTTGCTCTTAGAAATGTGAAACTGTCACATACAAACTTTGTAAATAAACAAAAATTGTTAAATATGAATTTTTCAAATGAAGAAAAGTGTGTAGTATTATTGGTTCAACTTTTCTTGGCCATACAATTTCAAGGATACGTTGACCGGTGAACGTTTTATTCACGTCTTTTAGAGAACGGTTTTCAAAGACATGTTAGAAAAGTAAATTTTGGACACTTGCGCATTAATAGAGTGGCTCCAACATGACTTTCGTTATGACCCCCCCCCCCCACAATGAAAGAAATGTTAAAAATGTTAAAAATTATTTATATCATAATGTAGACTCAGGGATAGAAGAGGTGGACCAATTGCATGAGCCTCCACGATCACCTGACCTATCCATTTTGGATTTTTTTATGCGGTATAGTTAACAACAAGGTTTACAAAAGAACTTATGAACTAAGAGAGGCACTCGAAGTGGCGGTACAGGAGAAGTTTAATTAAGTCGACCGGTCGTTCTGTGAGAATAGAACATTTTCTAAAATAACTTAAAGTGTATGTAGTGATACCGTTTAATAATAAATTTTGTCTTTTTATAAGTTATAAATCATAACATAATAAGAACACCATGCCAACTAAGTGAAATTAGTCAAGAAAGATAAGAATTGGCTATAACTCAGTAATTTTTTGGGTGGCATAATGAAAGTAATGTTGGAACCACTCTATTGATGCGCGAGTATCTAAATTTAACTTTTCTAACATGTCTTGAAAACCGTTCTCTAGAAAACGTAAGTAACGTTCACCGATACCACCATAAACCAATAATCCTCCACGCTCTTCTTCTTTTGAAAAATTTATATTTATAATTTTTGTTTATTTTAATTTACAAAGTTTGGAAGTGACAGTTTCACATTTCACGACGATTGATAGTGTTTCCATGGCTAACTAAGTGAAATTGTTTAAAAATGATAAGAATTGGCTATAACTCAGTAATATTTCAAAAAAAACATATTAACCGACTCTCTATCGCCAGTAGTTTCCGAGATACCCATAGAGAACATCGTAGGAAACTCACCCTGTATACGCGCGTATAAGTAATTTTAAAAAAAATGAGGAAACACATTACTAAAAATTGTATAAATCAATAATAAATATGTAAAAATTAACAAAAAAACGATTAAAAAAAGTCGCCTTGACTAGGATTCGAACCTGCCTTACTACGGCTCCAACGTCATAGCAGCGTAAAGTCCTAAGATTCTATATAAAATTCTTAATTAAAAGATAATGTTTAGTGAAAGTACTTTTTTATTTATAAACATTTATTTAATTCTGTTTTTAGTATTTGTTCTTAAAGCGGCAACATAGATACATTATCTGTAAAAATTTCAACCGTCTAGCTATAACGGTTCATAAGATAGATCTTTGTGACAGTCGGACGGATAGCGAAGTATTAGTAATAGTTTTGGTAATAGGGTTTCCGTTTTTACCCTTTGGGTACGGAACCCCAAAAATTACATCAAAAAGTAACGATAATGGGAAAAATTGGAAATTGATCGTGATCAGTTAATTTCGCTCTTAAAAATTAACCAAAGCATGTATTGACATGAAGTCATGGTTTTGACTATAAAATTATATTTTAGGAAAATTTACAAACGAAATTATTGCACAGGGTGTTTTAAAGTTAAGGTAACAAAACAACCCCTCGATTAACCCTGTATAATATGCCAAATACTAAAGTTTATAAACAAACTTAGTTTACGAACTAAAGTTGGTATAATTATATACAATTTGCTAGAAAAATCATGAAAATAGGACTAAAAATAACAAAAATATAACACTTTCAATTTGACCAAATATTTCTCCGTTACATTTTTTTGCATCTGAATGATCTGAGTGTATTAATTTTATTATTAAAAAATAATTTTATTTCCAAAAATATATTATAATTTAATGTCAGTTTATTGTCGCTTGGCAGTGTGTTGATAACTGAAATAAAAAAGAGCAAAAGATGTTATTCAAAACACCTTGAACAATAAAAAAGAAACATGTTATTCAAAACACCTTTCCCCGTATCGCAAAAAAAGTATTAGCAAAAGCTTAAACGACGGCGAAAAGACGCCACCTAAAAGCCCTTTAGAAAGTTTTCGGTAGTCACACGCTGAATAAAACATGGAGAGGGTGGATTCGAAACGAAGCCAAGTTTTCCAAACGGGAACAAACGATATTTGATAACAAAAAAGCAAAGTCACTACGAGAACGTATAGCCTGCCCTAAACGTTATTAAGTTCGCCATTAAAAAGCAGATTTACACAGTAATAAAAAATGTAAAATTAAATGTTAGGAAACGTGAATGAGACGATTCTCTGATAATCTTAAAGTATGTAAAAAGTAAATCCCCATTGGCGTAACTAAAGGGGTGCCCGGGGGCGCCGCCCCCCCCCCCCCCCCAGGTACAGCTGAGCACTCCCCAGAGAAATCCTGAATTATGACTCTTGGCTAAGTATTAATTTTTATTTGCTTGTGATGCAGTAAAAATGACGTTTTCTAGTTTTGTTTAGTTAATATTATTTTGTTGTATTCAAAAATGTGTTAATTTTAATTTTTTTAGAAAATTTGTAAGTATTTTAAGTAATCTACGGGAACACGGTTTGATAACCAAGTCTATGAAATTTATTGATAGAGAAATTCATGTAAACGTTCTGTTTAAAAAATGTGTTTTTAAAATTATTTTTCATTTTTAAAAAAACAAAAGTGCTAGGCCCCCCCTGGGCTCAACCCCAGCAACAACATGGAACACCTAGTATATTTTTCCGGTGTTCAATGGGGTATTTATATACCTACAAAATATTATTAAAGTTGCCTACCCCTCAGACAAAGATTTTTCTAGATATTTTAATTTTTATTATTTTGCATTTGCTTTATTATTTGAAACAATCTAGGTGGCTGCGTGATATACCTTTTGTTAATTTAACAAAAATTAAAGATTGTAGAGTAAAATACTCAACGGTAATAAAAAGATACACGTTCAAAACATATTTTAATTATTACAGAATTAAAACTAGATATAAACCTATAATTATTATGCGACATAAATTAGCTAGATGAAATCAAATGCTCAAAATGCTTTCTTTCCTGTTATCTGCATAAAATGATTGTCTTTTCAAAAAGATCTTTTCATTTTAAAAGGCGTATTTGAAGTTCTACCTCGAAAAGTAGCTACAATAATTTCTCTCATGTTGTCGACAATAGTTGGTCGAGTTTTGTAAACACTGTCTATAATATATCCCAATAAAAAAAACAGACTAGATAAAATCAGGAGCATTGGTGAATGCACACTGCATGACTGCATTCACCAACTAATAGAATCATATCAATTCTCTCTGATGTTGCATTTTTCTTCTTTTCTGATGCATTTTCGGCAAATTTCTGAGAATTTTTTTTGTTTTAACTGGCACAAAATGATAAATAGTTGTTAAATTTGGACTAATTAGACAGCTATGTTGAAGTAACGTCAAACATATCATAGCCACCTAGATTTTATCAAATAATAAAGATCTACTCAGATCAAATCATGCGTAAATGAAAATATCTAGAAAAATCTTTGTTTGAGGGGTAGGCAACCTTAATAGTATTTTGAACAGACATGAAGACATGAATTCTCCATTAAATATCGAAATAAAATACTGAGTGTTCCATTTATAATAAAAGAGTAACATGCTTTTAAAGGTGACCAATGTTCAATATTAATTTTGTCTCACCCTGTATAAGTTTTTTGGATCAAGTTTTAATTTGATTTAAAGTTCTATAGTTAATTTAACTACATATTAGGCTATACCGTGTAAGTTACAATTTAGGTAGATTTTATGGTAATTTAAAAATTGTTCTTTATTTCTAGAAAATGTTAAATATGTCAAAAGCCTTACATTTTCATACACTTCTCTTATAAAAGTAACCTTTATTTTTCCCCCGGAATCCGAAAATCAATACAACAATATAGAGTGTTCCATTAGAAAAAACACAACTTTGACATGTAATTTTTTTTTGGGCATACCCTGTAGAACTCTCTGTATTTTTAAAATGTGCTCTAAATCAACCTACGTGCTCATAAAATTTCTTTTCAATACAAACTGTAGTTCCTTGGAGCCTCCGCGGCGTATGAGAGGCGCCACCCTGTACAGGGTCATCGCTGATATGTATGGGAACGGTCGATTATTAGTTAAATATAAGAGGTACCGTAAAAAGTTAAAAATAAAAGTTACAGGGTTTTTAAGTATCTGTTAGCGGGTAATAAATTTAAGTATACAGGATCGGTCAGAAAGCCGTGGCAAATCAAAGGTTCCATTTAAAAAAAATGAAGTACTGAAAGTAATGGAACCCCCGTATATTATTGCATATTTCGGTTCTCCCTTCAATTCTAAGCAAAAATCAAGATCGCCCAACGTACCCCATGTACCTCAAACCAAACGTTTCCGAGTTATTGACTTTTGAAAATATTACTTAAACAATTCGATTTAATTAATTTCGATATCTTTGATTTTATTTAACGATGCCATTCTGCGGAAACTGTGATACTTAAATTATATTTGACATTAGTTTTCAAGTTAGCATTTATAGATGTACTAGCGTGTAGCAGCGACTTCGTTCGCGTCAAATTAATCATTTGTAATGGTGATGATAAAGCAAAGCAAAAATTTCCATTAACATACAAACTGGATAAAATTTTCTCACAATTATGTCAGCATGAGAAAAAACAATATGGCGATATTATTATATACCTTGGTAATATATGAGGGGTAGTTTCATCTCTCTGGAATTTGACTTTCGAAAAATCTGTTTGCCAAAAATAAGCTTTTTACGTCAAGCCCTTTAAGCAGAATCGTGGTTAATCAATTACCCAACTTATTGGAATACCTTGTATGATTTCTTAAAATATTTCAAAATATGTAAAAAACAAAATAAATTATGCGCATCCAAGCGTTTTCCCGAAAGACTAATCGTTTTTTAAATAACAAATAAATGTTGTAATATTTGAGGGGCGTTTTCACCCTCTTTGAATTTGAGATTCGAGAAACCCCTCCTTATCGAACCTACACAGTCAATCCGTTTGCCAACAATCAACTTTAAACGTCAAGCAGTTTAAACAGAATCGTGATTACTCAATGGTCATATTTTATGAAACACCCTGTATAAATTTATAAAAAATCTTAAAATATGTAAAACCAAACCAAACCAAAAATCCAAACCAAACCAAAACGAAATAAAATATCCGTGTTTAAGAGTTATTTCGAAAAACTCACCGGTTTTTAAATAAAAAAATATTTTAATATTTCAGGGATAGTTTCGCCCTCTTAGAATTCGAGTTTCGAAAAATCCCTTCTTATCGAACCTCTACACCCTAAAGTCAATCTGTTTTCCAAAAATCAGCTTTTTACGTCAAGCGCTTTAAGCAGGATCGTGATTAATCAATGACCAGATTTTTCGAAACACCCTGTATACATTTTTAAAAAATGTTAAAATATGTAAAAAAACAAAATAAAATATCCGTGTTTAAGCGTTTTTTCGGAAACTTGACCGTTTTTTAAATAAAAAGGGGTGGTTTTGAGGGGTGGTTTCACCCTCTTGGAACTGGAATTTGGAAAAATTCCTTCTTATCGAACCTCTGCACCCTAGAATCAACCTGTATGCCAAAATTGAGCTTCTTACGTTGAGTGGTTTGGTTGTTGTGGAGCAGGATCGTGATTAATCAGTATGTCAGTCACTTAAGGATTTTATAAATTAGTATAGATTAAATGAGATTATATCAAGTCCGGAAATTACAAAATTTTCGCTTAACATTTCAAAACCCTCAAACACATCGTTTAACATTTCAAAACTTCATAATTCGGAAATTGTTGAATTTAGGTACATAATCGTAATAGATACACATAATGTAATTGTATTATTGTATAACCATACAATAGGCCGATATTTTTTGTTAAGCCACTTTTTAGTTTATAATCTTCGTTTTTTTATCACGTTCTAATAATAGGTAACGATAATCAATTTATACGTACTTTTGTAAGATCACCAGTGTAATATTCGACAATTTGTTCCAGTCTATCCATTAATGTTTCCGACAAAGGTTTCGGAAATAAAACGGTATAATCGACATCTAACATTTCACCTGTCAATTTCATCCACTTCAATTTCTCTTTTTGTGTAGCTACGGACAGCAAATCTTTTTCCAGGCTTCCTGAGGAAATGTACCCGTCACACTGACTAAGAAAAATAATGTGGACTATTACAACAGTTCCGGATAAAGTTAAAGAAATATCTTTAAAATCTCTCTATATATCTTTGTTGTTTTAATAGTCTTACAAAATTCTTTGTTATAAGCAATTTTTGACATTATTTGTGGTATTAATTATAAAGTTTTCATGAAATAAAAGATGTTTTAAAAAATGTCTATAGGGTAAGTCCGGTGAGATGCACCACTTTTCTTATAGGGCTAATAATACATATTGATAGTTAATTTTAAATGAAACTAATGATGCAATCCTAAACTATCTTTAATAATAATTCATAATAGGACTAAGATACTAATATAATAAGTAAATATATATAATAGTAAGAGAACAATAAAAAAATAGAAAATTGGCCATCTCTCCCTACCTTGCGGGAGAGATGGCCTTCCCAACATGGGAGAAATGCCCCGCAAAAAAATACATATACATATTGGTTAAATATCTAAGGTTATTTTTTATTACTAATATCCAAAAGTTGAGGACGGCCCTATGCTTGCTTTTTCTGTGTTGTTGTGACAAAAACGAAACTTGCAGTGTACCGAGCAATAATAATCCCCACCATGTTGGAAGGGGGAGAAACTTGGGCGCCGTACCGCCGACATATGAACGCCTTAAACAAGTTGCAACAGAAACACCTTAGACAACTCTTAAGAATCAAATGGTTCCATCACGTCTCAAACGTATCGGTCCTTGAAAAAGCTAACTGCGAGAGTATTGGAGTGATGGTTACAAAACCCCGCTTAAGATGGACTGGTCACCTATGCAGAATGCAAAAAATCGCATACCAAAATATCTGCTTTACGGTGAGCTTATGAAGACGGTAAGAGGACGCCGGCGCCGGGTGGACAACTCAAAAGATACAAGGATATTTTCCACGAAAACTTAAAAGGGATTAACATGCAGAATGTGTGGGAAGCTCACAATAGAACTCATTGGAGAAGAATTGTAAACTCAGTTAACAGCGACAATTAAAAAGTAAAGAGGCAAAAAAGCAATGAGATTTTTGAATATACGGAGTGCGGTAGACAGAAAACATCACGTATCCTTTATCACGGGCCTTTCAGTCACAGAAAAGCTCATGAAAGAAAACGCCTTGCGTGACCTCTTCTGATGCGTGTCAAATACTCGTCAGCGAGTAATGGCAGTATAGTATATGTATAAAGGATGATTCTCACTATACCTTCCATATCAGCTCCCTTCCGTTTTCCTTCCGTTTCATAAAATAATATATCATGTAAATGAACAGGACTATGCACACTATCCGTTCCGTTTCCCTTCCGTTCCATATCCTTTCCTTCAATACATTTTTTGGCGGACGGACTGAAGCGTATAGGAAACAGCGTTATCAAGTTCTTACATTTCTACCAGCTCTGTTATCATTTTGCTGATATTTATTTATTCTTTCACCTCTTAATTAAATCTATTACCTTTTTCAAAAGATACAAATTTTTTAAATAAAACTTTCGTAATGATATAAATCGTACAATAAAAAGTATGGAACTGATACGGAACGGACTTACGTATAGCGTCAATACAATAAAAAATACGGAACGGATATGGAATGGATATGGAAAGGAATTTTTTTTTTTTTAGAATGAGTGGGAGGGGGGTTAATCAATTCGACCTTACAGATCCATTGTGTCCCCCTTTCTTGAATCATAACTCATCATACAGTCCCAGGGCTTTGACAAAAGCCAGTATCTGGGACGGTTTTATAGAGGGTAGTTCTCCATCTCCAATATCAGTCGTACCAAAATTCATGGCACGAATGGTTATCGTCTCGGCGCACTCAGTGATGAGGTGTACTGGTGTTTCACCATCTTCCCCACAGAATCTGCATTCGCCGTTTCTTCTTAGTTTCAATCTACTGAGGTGTTCATTGAGGAGACAGTGTCCTGTTAAAAACCCCGTGACAATTCGAAGATTGTTTTTACTCAGACCCAGGAAGATCTGTGATTTTTCTTGATCATAAGCCCCCAGAAACTTCTTCGATATGGAAAGGAAACGGAAGGTATAGTGAGAATCAACCTTTAATCTTCCATGTCTTCAGATTTTGATAGTCATATATCTTCTTATTAGAAAATAACTGTAGTGACTACTTCTCCCGGTTAATTACTACAGTAAAATACACGCATATATATAAAAACAGTTCTTTGTAAAAACTAGCCTATTTTTTTATTGACATTCAAATTATGTCAGACCATAATAACAGCAGGTGAACTACTGCCGTATCTAGCGGGAAGCACCTGATGATAAGTCACATGATTAGAAATTTACACGCTGTGGCCATCTCACCCGGTGGGGCATCTGTACCGGACTTACCCTACCTATGTGGCGGATTCATCTCTCCAAAAAAATCCTGTACGGGCATTTCGCCACTGCAAGAAAATCTACAAAATAAAATAGTTATTTTTTGTAAACACTGCTGGCGTTAATCGAACGGAAACTACATGTCAGCAGTTAAGTTTACAGATAAACAAATTTGCCTAACGACCTAAAAAATGCTTAACGTTTCGGAAAGTTTATCTCTTTCCGTCGTCGGAAGCAAACAAAAATACAAAGAATAAAGAAAAAAATATATTTAAAATATTTTAAATTCAACTATTCCCTATTAACTATAAACTTAACTGCTGACATGTAATTTCCATTCAATTAACGCCAGCAGTGTTTACAAAAAATAACTATTTTATTTTGTAGATTGCTTTGCAGTGTCTTGCAGTGGTTTGTGGATTGCTTTGTCAGTTGTCTTGCAGTGGCGAAATACCCATACAGGATTTTTTTGGAGAAAATATGTTCTCTATTAATTTTTTTGGTATTTAATTTTGATATCTCAAATTTTCACAAAAAATTACTCGTTACACATAAAACATAATTCTTTCACATAAAACCCAGAAATCTCACAGAGGACACCTCAGAAATATACAGGGTGGTCCGAACTGTATTCCGGAAACCTCGGCAGCATATTCTGCAGATAAAAGTAAGTAAAAAAGTTCGTATAAAGCTATGTCCTAAAATGCCTAGTTTCGGACATACAGGGTGTTAAAATTTCATTTTTATTTTTTCCAAATAATTTCTGAAATAACGTCAATATTTAAATGAAAATTGGTGTTTGAGAGTTTTTTGACATGACAAATTTGATTTTGATGTCAATATGACTCCTACTTGTAGAGGGCGCCACCTACATATTTTTTAACTGGTTTGAAGAGTAATAACTTTTTGTCCGTACCTGTATAAAACTACTGAGTAAAAAAATATACATTTACGACATTTTTTACGTAAAAAAAGTCTCCTTGTAAAAATCGCTACGAGTAATGGCTTTCCAGATATTTGGATTCGAAATATAAGTACCTGTCGTCATTGACATAAATTAAACATGTTGACTAAATAGTTATTAGACTGAAATCATAAATTTCAAATGTTTTGGTGCCAAAAGTTCAACAGAAACTATTTTATTATCATTTTTTTGAAGAAAAATTTATGATTAATTTAAAAAAATAAAAAGTTCACAAATTTATCATTTTAGTCAAATTACTATTTACTCAACACGTTTATTTTTTGTCAATAATGACATGTATTGACTGTTACCATTCTAAAATCCATGTTTTAAAAAATATACATATATTTTTTCACTCAGTAGTTTTATACAGATACGGACAAAAAGTTATTACTCTTCAAAACAGTTAAAATACATGTAGGTGGCTCCCCCTACAAATAGGAATCATATTGATACCAAAATAAAATTTCTCATATAAAAAAAAACTACCAGACACCAACTTTCATCCATATATTGATATTACTTCAGAAATTATTTAGACAAAATCGAAATAAAAATGAAACTTCTACACCCTGTATCTCCGAAACTAAGCATTTTAGGACATAGATTTATATGAACTTTTTTCCATATTTTTATCTGTAGAATATGCTGCCGAAGTTTCCGGAATACAATTAGGACCACCCTGTATACATTGTCCCTGGAGAGTCTTTACAAGAGGAAAAGTTTTTTATTACTTCCTCTTTTGAGAAAAACGCATTTTTATATGTTTTTGCTGTTTTAAAATGATTAATGACATTTATACTTTTCCAAATTGCCATAAATTAAAAAAATATCAAAATATAGTTGAAAAAATCAAAATGCGTTTCTACGGTAATATCTTTTTTAGGTTTTCATTGTGTGATAGATTTAAATAAATAGTGTTGTGGTACTTTAAGCTTGAAGACGTTTACTAGCAGACCTTGCACTCGAACATTGTTCTTTTTAGCACATCTTTTAGTGCGAAGTGGTGCAAGATGGCTTAATAGCCGTAAAAAATTCATCCCAACTTTATTAGAATATTTTTAACGGGAAAGCGGTAGTAATGGCCCTTTATGTCAATTAAGTGCTATTAAGAAGGTGAGAGAGTTTTGTTGATGTAAATAATAGGTGTTTATATATTTATAATAAATTTATTTTTGTTTCCTAAAATATTTTGATTAAAAAAAATATCAAAATAAAAGTGGGCAACGCGCTGTGCCGGTAAAGCTTAATTACGTGACTAAAAGTTTATTTGCTATGAACTGTATGTTCATATTGCAAACAAGCAACTTTAATTGAACTTTATATCCGAAAGCAAACAATGACAGGAAAAATAGTAGGTACTTTAGAAGGAATACTTATATATCGTATACACAGATACAGGCGATTAGGATTTATTTATTTTCTCGTGGTACACTACAAAAATGTAAATAAAGCCTGGGATCAATGTACTGACTTATAGAAAATATAATATTTTGTAATTTCACAATAATGTATTAATTGTTGGTTACGAGTATCTTTCATTCAAGAAACTGAGGCTGGACTAAACGGACAACCGCATAGTTACCAAAATATCAATTATCAGACTATCAAAATGTAGATCTAATAACAATTTGACGTTTATACTATTACGTCAAAAGCAACTTTTTTCCAAAGCCTACCATGACCTCACTGAATCATCGTTTCTTGTCCACTGTTATTAATATCTTAATTATTAGATATTAATACTTCTGGTATTCTTAATATTATGGTATTCTGGTATTTCGTCGATTTTAAAATAAACTAACTGTTTGTATCTTATTTTTTGTTAGAATGGGCATAATCAAGAGGGCTACTGATACCGTGTTGTAAAAATAAGGTAATTAAAGGCTTATTTTTTGGTATTTATTATTATTTTGCTAATATCTTCGGTTTGAAAGAAGATACCACAGAAGATGCGGTTTTCGCTGACTTTTTAAGCTTTTACTACTTTTTACGATCAGCTAAAATTACATACACTATTGCATTTAATTTTTTTGAAAAAAACGCGCAATGTTTGTTAAATTGTAAGACAACGCCCCTTAGCGTCTACGTTCAAAAGCTCATTATTATTGTTTATATGGTGTAATATAGAGTAAGAAACCCTCTTTTAAACGAGCCCTCGCTTGTTGATTTCCGATCATCCAGTCCAGAGTTATTAATATTTAAATAAAAACAGATCTAACCTTCCCCCACCACTTTATTTTTGTAGATAGGGGAAAACGGCTCTAACAAAAAATATTCAAAATTTACTGAAGATTAAGAAGCTATTAATTATAGTACACCTTATTTAGGCAAAATTGTGTAAAAACTCCATTTTCTTATTTTTTGTTGTAGTTGCGCCCCCCTAGCGGTCGTTCTACAAATTTGAAAATAATTTCCAGCAATTTCTCATAGCCTCTTTAGTTATAAATATTTTTTCCGCAGACCCTACGGCTAATACTTTCCGAGATACAGCCGAGAGCTATTCTTAGTGGGACACCCTGTACTCTCGAATGTATCTATTCCCATCTCGCTTATTCTTCTGACTATATGACCAAAGTGTTTTAAATAAGAGATTCTTTCAGTACTATAACAGTCTTTCTTGTAGTTGTCCTATGTTTATTCAGTCCACGATACTTAGTTGTTGGTTGCCTATAACGATACAATATGGTTCAAAAGTCTCAATTTGTTTCCGATCGGTTTACATTTAAGTTTCGAATGCCTAAGTTGCTATTGATAAAATCAGTTGACTGGCTATTTGTACTTTAATAATTATAAAAAAAATCGGATAGTTCTGGTGTCTGATCTGACAGGCGTTTATTATTTAGCGTCTTGACTTCTTCTGAGAGTTGAAAAATACGAATTCTAGACCTAATACAGATATGGCCACTTACTTGTTGCTGTAAACATTGGGCGAAAGTGAATCCTTCGGGATAGCTTGGATACTAATAGATGAGCATTCATCCAGAGAGGGTGTTATATATTATAATAAAACTTTCCTTTCTAGACTGACCATTTTATTAAAGAATGTTGATGTTTTATTAAAGAATGTTGAAGGAATTCAATACTATTATAAGTTTTTTTTTATATTATTATGTAATCAGGTTCTACCTTCCTGTCATGTGAAGCCAATATATTCGCTTATACGCGATATAATAGATTTACCTTGTTGTATCAGAGAAATGATAGGTTTTTTGATTCTGCTTGTTACTTTCCCCCTCTACAAGAGACCTATATTCTAAAGTAATACTTGGAGGGCACTCTCGGAGTCTAACAGAATAGTAATTTTCTCGCCTTTAAAATGGAAGCAGAACAGAGTAAATTTCATTCATTTGCCTAGTGAAGAATATTTCTTTCATACCTTGAACACTCCTACGCCATATCTTGTATAGTCTGGTCCAACGAGACTTCAGTAAAAATCAACTTCTTACAGTTGAGGGTTGAAACTTTTGGTGTTAAACAGCAAAATAAAACACTAATTCACCACAACACATCATCACACAATCACTTTTGCACTGGACTCGCGTTTTGCTAACCATGTTAGCATCATCAGCAGATGATTAAAACTGAATAATGATAAATCTCATAATCTAACTATCATGAGCAGCCTTCACCGTCTAGACTAGAGTTTTCCCACACGAAATCTTATAACTGCAAATTTAAATTCCTTTTAAAACATAGAGAATATCACAAGTCCTCATTACAGGGAGTATATAAGTCGATAAGATATATTGGAGTTGCCTCTTGAGACACATTTTTGGCATTACCAGACTTTTCTGCTACAAAAAGAAGTATGTAATTACGTACACGGATAATAATACATTCGTTGGAGTATCAATTCATCTCAATAAAACTTATAGACTAAAGTTGCTTTCTACATATTTTTCGAGAGTTATAAGGTTGCCTTTGTATACGTTTTATTAAAGTATACTCTGGGGAACTAAAGCAAGTTCTCCAAAGAGACAAGCTAAAGCAAGTTCACCATGCATAGATGCCAGATATGCAGATGACAGGGAAACCGTTAATCATATATCAATCTAAGGTTCTACCCGCATTATAGTTATAGCCTAGAGTTGATTGATTCGTAGCAAAATCGGTCTTTTTTCGCGTAAATAGGGCCTTGGTTTTATAAGTAGAAATACACAATCCATTACTACTAAACCAATCCATAAGACAATTATAATTGCTTTCCTTTATGATAATGACATTGTTAAGATTCTCGTTTGAATGTTTTTAATGCCACTATCTTCGTTATTGTGTTTTTATGTTCTAGGAACGTTTTTAATATTAGCTAACCGATTGCCAAGGGGAGGATGTTTAACCTTCACTTCATAATATGATACATTATTTTCCATAGTCCATGATCTCCTTAGGTATAGCTTTTTAGCGAAAGCACCCTTAACAATTCCTATCTATAGAATGATGACTCGCAGTGCTGACTGAAATGTGACAAATTTGAACAATAATGGACATTGCAAGAGTCTATTGTCTATTGTAACAAATTTGGTAATAATCTTGCCAAATGTAAGAATAACCAACATAGCAATGATAATTTCTGTTTCTTCCTCACAAATCACTTATTTTAATTGCCTAAACTTTCAGAATCTTTAGACCTGGTTTTAATTCTGCAAAAATATCCCGATCAGAGACGTCCACGTGGAAATTTGACCCCTGTAAGTGACTAGGTTAACTAACGCTAAAACCTACAAATTAATTTCTGTGGGGAAACCCCCTAGCAACACTGAAACATTATCAAAATTCAAGGGACCAATTTCAAAGGGAACTACAGGCGGCTGACACTATCTGCTGAGCCTTATCCAGGCTCAGAATTCCAATATAAGGACAGTGAGTTGGCGAGTCATCATCTCGAGGGAGGAGAACCATGATCAGGTCCCCACAATAGGAATTGACCTCAAATCCAAGGAGTCAATAGAGAAAGAGGGATATATCCTCTATTATAGATTCGGGACAACACCGGTATCAGATCTAAGTCGAGACCAAGTTAAAGAAGTGGGGTTAGACATAGAACTCACTAGCTATTTTTTGGCGCCCAAACGTTGTTTGATTGTATATTATGATAAAATAATTATAATATTAAGCATACTTATACATTTTTATATTAAGACATGTATGAGATACTAACACAATAAATTGAGGTTAAATTTTAAAAACAAAAATATTTACCATATTCCCCATTTTTAATTCGAGTTTTTAATAATAATGATCATTAACATTAAAGAATATACATATAAAAAACTTACGTCATAATATCGAACACTTGATCGGCATTAAATATCTAAATAATATTTAATAACATCCCATTCACTGGACAGCAACTGCAACAACACCGTTTTAGAATATTACTTAATTTATAATATTCTACCAAATTGTTTTTTATTGTTGGAAATCACAACCATGTGATAAACACACATCTCGCTCGCCAAACACAACATACCATAACCAAAAATATCAACATCCCATTTCTATCATAAACTCTCCTGGACTTGTCAACTGGTTATGTTTTTCTCCATCTGTGTCACGTACCGAACAAGGAAAGCACTCGTCGCAACTGACCGGATGGACATCGACCGAACTCGGAGCTGTTCGATGAAGAGAGATGTACTGTGCAAGTGGTTGCGCCTTAGATGTTTTGCCGGCATGGGGAACTTGGGATTCCTGCTTATTACAGTTCGTTCCTGCATCGTTGTCGGCAGCAGCAGCAGCAGCGCGATCGCGAAGAGCTCGAATTTGTTACGCGAATAAAAACATTTCGAGAAAAAGAGACTTTTATTTTTATTTATTGTGCCCATAGTGTGTTATTTTTTATAAGTTTTATCTACATCTAGTGATGTGACATTGTTTTATTTAAAAAAAAACTCCCAGAAGAAATAGTACTTGAATTGTGAAAAAAAATCCACCAAATTTGTTTAAGGTAAGTTCTTCATATTTTTGTCTGAAAAATTAGTTAACCTCTGAATGAATATAATTCAAATTAACTCTAATTCATTAATTTTACCGGCAGCGTGTATTTCGTGAAATAGTTTAATTTTTGCGTGAGTTGAATTGATACCTGTTTGGTACGCCAACGCGTGGTTCATTAATAATCAAAAGTGGTTCAAAATTCGATTTTTTATAATTGGTATTGCATAAAGTCGTTAAAGAAAGTGCGATAGGTGCGTGGCGTGCCAAGTGATAGCGACACTTGTTAAAAAAAAGTGGCGCTAATAATGAGGAATGCAGTTCATGAATAATTTCCTTTTTTTTCAAGTATTCAATGAAATGTTTATAAATTATTTTATTTAGTCATTTAAATATATTGATATTACCGTATTATACTATTTTTTTATTAAATTATATTATAATACTATTTGGTAGTGGTTTGGTTTGGTTATCTGTACATATTCTTTAATTCATTTATCTCAAATGAGATAGAGCAAGCATATACCGTATGATCGAATAAAAACGGCGTCAACGATGGCTATGAAATGAAGATCGCTGTCATTTTATATGTAAATTTAGATGGGAAATGTCATCGATCGTCATTTCCAAGCCAACTGGACGCCGTTTTTTTTCGATAATACGGTATATGATATTATGTTCGTATGTTTACTTGGTAATTATGTTTATAATAACATATACCGGGTGGTGCATCGGTATTGGAAACAAGAAATCCCATGCAAATTTTGAACTGTGTACATAATATTGGCTCCCCTATCGATTTTAGAGATACACATGCCAAATCTGAACAATTTTGAATAAGCCGATTTTATCTAATTTAAGAAAAACTGCATCTATTTTTAAATTAAAACTGAAAACAAGCTAATAATGCATAACCAGACAAATCTCAACATACCTTAAGTTGTCAACTTATGATTTTGTCATTGTCAAATGTAATTTGTTGTCTCCAAAAAAATCCTCTGTGGGTATTTCGCCACTGCACTGCAAGAGAATCTACAAAATAAAATAGTTATTTTTGTAAACACTTCTGCGTTAAACCCAAACGGACACTACATGTCAGAAGTTATGTTTACAGTTATACAAATTTGCCTAACAAAGAAAAAAATGCTTAACGTTTCGGAAAGTTTATCTCTTTCCGTCGTCGGAAGCAAAAAAAAATACAAAAAAGCCTCTTTTATTTTTCTTTTAGAGGCTATCGCTTTTTTCATTATAATTTTGGCGTTATTAAAATTTATTCTGTGCCCTGTGTCCCATGAATGCTGACAAATCTTAGATTTGTGAAAATCTCCCTTAATTAAATAATCTTTATGTTCTTTAATTATAACATTTAAGGCTCTCGATGTTTGATTGGTGAAACAATTCATTTTGTAATTTGTTGTGCTGTCTACACTACTAAGTTATACTACCTGCGATTAGTGTCTTCGAAGTGCATTTTGTAATTTAAAACTTCTTCGAATTAGGCAAAAGCTTTATTGTACAGAAAATACAATTTGACATTCACAAAATCATAGATTGACAACTAAATGTCATTATTAGCATTTGCCTGGTTTTGCGTTGTTCAGTTTCAAATTAAATTTAAATTAAATTAGTTAAAATCAATGCAAAAAAATGCAAATGCTAGTTCAAAATTCTTCAGATATTGGCAAGTGTATTCAGCATACACAGACCTTTAAAATACCTATTTACGAATTCGCTATGAAATCAGCAGGGGAGCCAATATTTGCATGGGATTTGCTATGTTTTCAACGGAGATGTACCACTCGGTATATTATTTTTACAGTATTTTTAGTATTGCAATTGAATATAATTACATAATTTTTAATAGTATTATAAACTTGTTTATAATTAGATCAATAACGTGAGTGTGTCAATTATACAAGGTAGCATGAGTATTCCACAATTCTAAATAAGCTCATTTAAAACTTTGATGTGTTTGAAGATTTGGACAGATGATGACAGAAAAAAGCAAGAGCAATGCTAATCCATGTCTTTCACTAAAAAGAAATTTATATATTTTGTAGTTAATTATGAATTGTTTTATATAATGTAATATTAGGTGGTTGGACGTCTCGTTATTTTTAGGTGGTTTTATTGGTTTCTCTCGAAAATGACAGACTATGAATGTCAAAGATTTGCTCTTTCGACAGACTATCATCCTCATCATCATGATTTTCAGCTTATTCAACTATTTACAATTATGGTGTAACCTCCCTCACATATTTAGATACTCGCATTGTAATTCGCCCCATTGTTGTCTATTGTTGGTTATGCAGGCCCAAATTATCTCTGCTAATTTCCTAATATCATGGTCCCATCTCAGGTTTAGTCTTCTTCTAGGTTTCTTAATTCCTCGTGAGTACCATGCTGTAATAATTGTTGTGGTCCATCTGTTGTCCGTTCTTCTTGCCAGGTATCCTGCCCATTGCCACTTGAGAGATTTTTTTTCTGTTGATGACATATATTACTTAGGTCTTTTGTCGTGTCCGCTCTATTCTTTTACGTACAAACTATATAATAATAATAATAATAATACAGATAATACTTCTACTCAAGACAAGCAGAATCTCAATACTATAGAGCTATTGTAAAAGCAGATAAATACACCCCACTAATACTAAGTGACGAAGAAAAAACCTGGTCCATAGTGGAAGGCGCAGACAAGCTTACCCGCTGGAAAGAAAAGGCTCTACACGGAAGGTTTCCCCATGACTTAGACCAAGACACTGTCAACAAACAAGCGTCGTACAATTGGTTAAAACGTGGAGAGCTACAACCGGAAACTGAAGAGTTTTTTATAGCCATCCAAGATCAAGTGATTAAGACCAATAACTACCGAAGATACATCTTAAAGGACGGAATTGAGTCTGACTTATGCTGAAGGTGTAAGAAAGCAAGTGAGATAATACATCACGTCATAGGAGGATGCCAAGCTATAGCACAGAGTGACTACAAATTTAGACACGACCAAGTGGGAAAAATCATACACCAGGAACTAGCATTGAAATATAAACTCATAGAGCATAAAGTTGACTATTATCAGTACGAACCTGCTACAATCCTTGAAAACAATGAATATGAAATGTACTGGGACAGAACTTTAATAACAGATAAAAGACTAGAACACAATATACCAGATATATAGTAGTGAAGAAGAAAAAAGAAAATGAAGTGTTGCTCATTGATTTTGCGGTGACAAACAACAATAACCTAACACAAACATACAGAGAGAAGATTACCAAATATATTGATTTATGCTTTGAAATTAAGGATATGTGGAAATACGATCGAGTCCGGGTCATCCCATTGGTACTATCGAATATGGGTGTAATACCAAAAACACTAATTGAATCGCTGAGGGCAATAGACTTAGAACCATACCAGTACCAACTTATGCAAAAATCTGTAATCCTTAACACCTGCCATACAGCAAGGCGATTTCTATACATGTAACTTAACCGGGAACGTTTCTAAGCCAGAAAAGTTATCACCATCATGGTTGGGACGACTCACTCCTCCAACCACGAGAAACCAACGCATGTAGTTGAGATAAAACGAAATAATAATTATAATAAGATGTAGTAAGTAGATATACATCTAGTCTAGTATGAAAATTATTGAATAAATGGTATATAATTGTATATAAGTATATATTTAAATAGAACGTACGAAGATATAGTTTGTATTTAGTAATTGCATTATTGCCTTACATACTATAGTTCATGAAATAAAAATACAGTAAAGACATCAGCATAATTCCTTTGATATTTACCTTCAGTAATAAAATATTCCATATAAAATAAAACAAATGTGTAGGTATATCAGTAATATATAACATATATTATAACAGCCATTAATAAAACTTAGTAGAGAAAGAATAATAATAATAAATGGGTTTATTGATTTTAAAGGAAAAATTACAACAAGTTTAAAGAAAAAATGATGGCGAGGTCTAGAACAAGGTACCTACTTAATCTATTAATCTACAGGGTGGTCCGAATTGTATTCCGGAAACTTTGGCAGCATATTCTGCAGATAAAAATAAGTAAAAAAGTTCATATAAATGTATGTCTTAAAATGCTTAGTTTCGGAGATACAGGGTGTAGAAGTTTCATTTTTATTTCGATTTTTTCCAAATAATTTCTGAAATAACGTTAATATTTAGATTAAAAGTGGTGTCTGGAAGTTTTTTGGCATGAGAAATTCGATTTTGATGTCAGTATGATTCCTACTTGTAGAGGGCGCCACCTACATTTGTTTTAATTGCTTTGAAAAGTAATAACTTTTTGTCCGTACCTGTATAAAACTACTGAGTGAAAAAATATTAATTTCCGTGACATGATTTTTCTTCGAAAAAATGACAAAACAGTTTCTGTTGAACTTTTGGCACAAAAACATTTCAAATTTATGATTCCAGTTTAATAACTATTTAGTCAACATGTTTAATTTATGCCAATAACGACAGGTTTCATAAATTCGATTTCAAATATCTCGAGAACCACTACTCGTAGCGATTTTTACTAAGAGACTTTTTTTATGTAAAAAATGTCGTAAATATCTATTTTTCTACTCAGTAGTTTTATACAGGTACGGACGAAAAGTTATTACTCTTCAAATTAGTTAAAAAATATGTAGGTAGCGCCCTCTACAAGTAGGAGTCCTAAGCACCAATTTTCATCCAAATATTGACGTTACTTCAGAAATTATTTGGAAAAAATCGAAATAACTATGAAACTTCTACATCCTGTATCTCCGAAACTAGGCATTTTAGGACATACATTTGATTTTTTTTTACTTACTTTTATCTGCAGAATATGCTGCCGAAGTTTCCGGAATACAGTTCGGACCACCCTGTATATATTATAGTCTGGTAGTAAGGCAAAATGCTAAAACTTAATATAAATACTGGTGCACATATCTGAAAAATATCTGTGATAGATATTATTAAAAATTGCTCAACTATCATTTTGCAAAAACTTTTCCGTCTTTTATCTAAAACATTCATATTCATTCACATAATCAATTATCATACAGTTCAAGTGAAAGTATTACGTTATTTGAAGACTAATACAAGAACTTTTATTTAATACAGTATTTTTTCTTTACTCTTACTATTGTGTCAGTGGTTCAATTGATTAACCAACTTTTGGCATCTACTAAATACTTTGTTTTACTCTCGGTTTTACTGATACTCATATTGGTACAGATGGAAATTTAGAGAAAAAATCAAATTAGCATACCTAGCGGGTGGTGCAACATCGTTAGAAACATAGGAAATCGCTTGCAAATTTTGTGCTGTCCAGATATTGGCTTCCTTGTTAATTTTACAGCGAATTTGTGAATAGGGGTTTTAAAGGTCTGCGTTTGCTTGCCATATTTGAACAATTTTGGACAAGCCGATTTTAAGTAATTTAAGAAAAACTCATCTATTTTTAAATTAAAACTGACGAGGTAACAATGCAAAACCAAGCAAATGCCAACGTACCTTGAGTTGTCATCCTATAATTTTGTCATGATTTTGTCAATGCCAAATTGTATTTTCTACACGTTAGGCTTCTGCCTCATTCGAACCATTTTTGAATTAATAAAATACATTTCGGGGATACTAAGCGTAAGTACTATAACGTATAGTAATGTAGACAGCGCAACAAATTTTATTTGATCATGATAAAATCATATACAGGGTGGCCCATCGAAAACGTTCCGCAAGGCATAACGGCCAGGGTAATTTTTTTTTTCAGAAAATCCAAAAACACGTCAATTTTGTTTGTGAGGGGGACAACTTTTGCCCCAAAAATGATTGCAAAATCTTCAACCCTTTAAGCGGGGGTGTCATCCTCCAACTTTTTCTCTTATATCGTTAAACTGACCTACAATAGAATTTCAATATCTCAATATCGTTAAACTGACCTACAATAGAATTTCCAAAAATACCAGCCCGCGACGATCAAAATCGTCTTCGTTGAGTTCTTGTACCAACTGAATTTTGTACGGGTGGAACTTGTGATTTTTTAATATCGTTTGGACACTTGTACGATTCACGCCGGTCGCTGTCTCATTGGCTAATTTTCTTGTACTCAGCGTAGTATCCATGGCAACTTGGCCCAATACGAATACCCCCATAGCTTCATTTACTACAGGATTTTCCCTCTGCCTCTTTTTATTCATAACGGAACCAGTTTCGTGAAATTTTGCTACTAAATCGGGAACAATTTTGCCATAAAGGTGTTTGTCAGGATAGCGTTCATTGAATATCTGCGCAAACCGATTGCCACATTCATTATTTTTCAAAATAAAGTTCGATTATATCCACTTTTTCTGCAAGTGAGTACATCATAATTGTTTAAAAGTTTAACGATATTGAGAATAACTTCAACGCACAAGTCACAGAACAGCTAATCCTTCATATTTTCTCAATGACTCGACCGATTTTCAAAAACGAAGCGGGGAAATATAGAGAATAGTAAGCTCTTTTTATTGCGGCGCCACTTGACCCCCCTTCCCATTTGAAAAAGGTGGGGGATGACACCTCCGCTTAGACAGTTGAAGATTTTGCAATCATTTTTGGGGCAAAAGTTGTCCCCCTCACAAACAAAATTGACATGTTTTTGGATTTTTTGAAAAAAAAATATCCTGGCCGTTATGTCTTGCGGAACGTTTTCGATGGGCCACCCTGTAGGTTAGAAACATAACTTAAGGTATGTTGACATTTGACTGGTTTTGCATTTTTACATGTTCTGTTTTGGTCAAAACTGTTCAAATTTAGCAAATGTATTTATCATTGTATTGTATTGTATTTGACTAAGAGTGGGTCTCATAGGGGACCCTCCACTGAGGCCGCGAGGGACTATTGTGGCTCAGTTTCTACAAGCTCTAATTTACAAAAGCGTCAAAGTTCATCCTCAAGACCCAGCCTCTTAACCCTTAACTGGTCCGGTAATAGATATGTATCATAAACGGTCCGGCGTAGTCTGTGGGACTACGCCTTCTAAAAAGTTAAAAAAACACAAAAACTAAGAAATAACAAATTTTTATTTATTATATATTATATTATGTATTATTGAACTAATCTAGACAAAAATGGGTTGAATTAATATAAACTTTAAGAAAACATAGTACAAAATAAAATAACATACATATAAATTTGAAAAAAAAACAATTAGATTTTTACCAAGCTCTAAAAAATAAAACCAAATTACTAACAGTCATTACAATACAGAAATAAGTTTTTAATAAGTTATAAAACTGAAGTTAAAGAAAAGGTTTTTAGTTACAGCATGAGACAAAGTTCATTGTTTTCTTGAACATGTTTTACAAAATGAATTCGTACATTCTACGCGTTAAAAATAATTAACTAGGACATAACATTGTCTTTAACTAGGATAAAAACTCTAGGATACGAATATATCCATGGGCGTGTTCTGGTTGTACAGGAATTGCAAGTATATTGTAAGTATTCTACCAATTGTAAAGTCTATTTCTCTTGGAATATTTGACATTGTCAAACGCATTTGTTTGACAGATTGTCATATTGTCACTGTCACAGTCCTCACCATATCATTTTAATAGAGTTTCTTCATAACTAGAGTCTCCTAAACGCACTCTTTTCGAAGGCCCGGCCATATTTTACAAAAGTTTGTCACACACAAAAAAAAACGGTCCGGCGTCGTCTGAGAGACTACGGCTAAGTAACTTCTGCCATAACTTCTAAAAAACTAATCCAGTTTAGGTATAAATATGGCTATCAGTCGTTGACCGTGAGGGGGAGGATTAGCTGGAACGCCAATCCTGTAGGCGGTCCCAGTAACTAATGAGAATGAGTAAATTATTTGGCGTAGTCTGTCAGACGACCCCGGACCAGTTAAGGGTTAATATAAGCCGTTATGTCTGAGGGCGATATGTCTCCTAGGTCTGATAGGTCTAGCATGGGTTTGCCAAACATCTCAAACCTGGTCCTGTTCCCAGCGGGGCAGGTACACATAACGTGCTTCATTGTTTCATCATCTTCCATACAGAGTCGGCATTCGGCGTCTTCCACCAGTCCCGTCCTCTGTAGGTGAGATCTCAGCCGGCAGTGGCCCGTGTACACTGCAGGAGTTCTCCTGTTCTATGTTTGGATGGCCCTGCTAGGATTTTTTTGGCATGTTCCATTCCGGGACTGTAATTCCAGTCCCGGAACGTCTCACTCCTAACCCATTCACAGAGCCTGTCTCTTGCGAGATTTTTAGGAACGCTAAGTGTCGGTACTGGGCCCACGAATGGCGAGCCTGCACCAATTTTGGCGAGGGAATCAGCACGTTCATTTCCCTCTAGGCCGACATGTCCCGGTATCCATATTAGCGACACTTTGTTCCTATCTCCCAGTATATTGAGTAGTTTCTTACAATGAAGAATCGTCATAGACGTGCTTTTCGTTGCCTCAAGTGCTTTCAGCGCAGCTTGACTATCCGAAAATATGCATATTGTTTTCCCGGTGTATTGTTGTTCTACCAGCAGTTGCACACAGGTTTCAATAGCATATAGCTCAGCTTGAAAGATCGTGATGTGTTTTCCAAGACTGTGGTAGATCTCAGTCTTTGGACTGCTGCAGTAAATTCCTGCGCTAGATCCTTTTTCGTTTTTGGATCCGTCCGTGTACCAACACATTTCCGCATGTAATAAGCCGTTTCCCGGCTTATCCCATTCGTCCCTATTCGGAAACAGGACGTTGTAGGTGCGCGTCAAGAGTTGGACTGGTGGTGTAAGATCCGAGATCATTCCCATAATCTCATCCGACTGTAGTTCTTCTACTAGCCGGTTTTGTATGAACATAATTGTTCCTTGGCTTCCTCGTGCTATATTTAGAAACCTATATGTAGCCCATCTCGCCTCTATTTCCAAAAGAATTTGAAGAGGAGGTAGATCGAGTAGGGTTTCCATAGCTTTTGACGGCGTGGAATGGAAGGCACCAGTCACCACAAAGCATGCTTGTCGTTGTAGTTTTGACGATTTATTCTTTGCCGTTATTTGTATTTATCATACGCAGACCTTTAAAAACCTATTTACGACTTAGCTGTAAAATTAATAGGGGAGCCAATATTTCGGCAGTTCAAAATTCGCACGGAATTTCCTATGTTTCCAGCAACGATGCACCACCCAGTATATTAAAATATTGGATTGATATATCGAATACGTTATAAACTTATTGAATAATTTAAGTTATTTTTAATTGTCATGTTAAATTTCGTTCACATTAAATTATTAAATAATTTAAAAGTTCGTCTTTTAATAATTCATATAGTCTATATTATTTTAAATCGGTGTTAATTCCTTAAAATAAATTCATTAGCTTCTCTCGGGGCTTTTCTATAATACGAATAGTTAGTTAATTTAAAGATAATTAAATTTCAACTGCTAGATGTTTGTATTATTTGTAACAGTAGAGTTACAGGGCTATGCAGTGTTATTCTAGAGAATGCAGTTATTTTACCCCCTATTTATTTTTAGAATTTTATTCTAATTTGTTTGGACCTATGTATGATGTGAATTTTATTCTAATTAAAATGTAACAGTTTTGCGTATGATAATGTAGTTAGGATATTATAGATGCTTTATGTGTTGGGTTGGACAAAGAAAATTAGTGATAAGCACGATCCCATACAGCACATCAAATCACATTTACGATGTGTTTACATTATTAGATGTAGACACAGGGTGACACAATTCCCCCGATGTAAATATGCTACGTTTACACATTGTAGTTCGACACGTATGCACAAAGGTTAAACGTCCGCCTCACAATGTAGCCACAGTATAGCATTTACGTATACACAAAGTAAGGGATACACAGTGTGCCGTAGGATACACAGTACTTGTGTATTACGTTTAAACTATGTTTACACATTGCAGTTGTGACTACCGCGTGTATACGTATGTATTTTGCTTCGTATAATATACATTTTATGCTGGATAAAACTACTTCTTATGAACGAATTTAAGAAATAATACAAGTTTTGATGCCTAACTTTTCGTTCTTTTAAGAAATATTTATTCAATGATACCAATTATATCTTTCTAGAACGAAAATTAGGAAGACAAAACTTTGTATTTTCCAAAAGTATCTCGATCGTAAGTTCAAGAGAAGTAGCCTTAAAATTGTTCCATTTTTGTTTTGTATTAAACGTACCATTTTTCTTCCATAAAATGGATTAAGTGGTTAAAAAATAAAATTCTTATATTTCTTTATATCATGGAACGCAATAGCGCAAATAACACAATAATATAATAATTATATACACTGCAGAAACCAGAAGTAAGAAAACACTGTAAAAGAACAGAATTTGTATCAAAATGTATTAAAAATATAAGTACCTAGTATAACAACATACTAAAATGGTAAACACTGGTATATCGCCACGATTTGGTGGACCTCGTTCAGTCATTTTTTCAGGTTTTTTCTCCTCTTTTCCCTGCAAGCAGTTGGTTTATTAGCATACTCATTCATCGAGCACTCTGTTGGTCTTTGTTGTATTTTATTTCCAGATTAACAATCTCACCCTTAAATTTTATATGAAACTGATTATTGAATATTAAACATATCCGTATATTGATCCATCAATAACTTACCGAATATCAGTGTAAGAAGTTCTTTGAAGTGTTTAAATCTTTCTTTCTCTGGTCCATTTAGATTTTTATTATTTCCAAATTAAAAAAAATATATTGCAGAGCTAACTCAGCTAACCTCTTTATCATTATAGGAGAATATTTGGAGTTTTCATTCATTTGAGTCAAAATTTGGTAAATTGGGTATCGAGTAAGGGAAGAACTATAATATTAATAATATATATATAATACTCTTAGGAAGGTGTAACAAGGTAATTAAAAAGTTGTACTTACCTTAAAATCTTTTTTAAACTACACACAAACAGAACATTTATATAGAGCTTCCGAATGATAAAACAATAATGGCTGCTAAACACATACCACTTCTAGAAAGGAGAAAGGAGAGAGGACACATAAGATACACTTGGTCGGTGTGTCTACGCTGAGGCTATCCGCGCATGCGCACACCTTCATTTCATGCTCGATGTAGACACAACAGTACACTATTACAAAGTGTCTATATAGATATTTATATTATGTGTATATGTCAAATTTTTACAAGATGTGTACTATAGGCACAACTATGATACGAAGTATCACACATACATATGACTTATACATTGTATGTCTCATATACCGACGTCAGATTTCATTATTTTAATAATTATTTGTTACGTTACAAAAAACTCTTTAGAATCTTGAGTGCATACGGTATACAACTAGTAAACACTGTATCACACAATTTTATCAATATAAACCTGCTTGTATCTCATATGTATATGTTAGAACTAGATGAACACTTAGGTTCACTTTAACATATGTTGTTTCTCATGTGTCTCCCTTGTAGAAACGTAATTTCATTTGGACGAGCTGTATGGGATAGGCCTCTTGGTCTTGGTCTTGCACAAGAAGCAAAACCAATACCAAGACCAACATTTAATCTGCAAGATCAAGACAAAGTCTAAAACTAATTTTAACTTCAAAACCAAGACAAGACTCTCTTGGTTGCATTTGCTCATTATTAAAGAAAATAATAAAAGAAATCAGAGAAAGTTTGTGTTATTTTGATTTGAAATATAATTTTTACAAAATCATTCTTAAAAACTTTTATATTATTGACGTACCTTCTCCATAAAGTGCATTCGCCATAAAAAATTTTTGTTTGTTCTAAAATGGTTAATCCCGTTTATACTTGTTCAAATTTCCATACCGTTTTAGAGAAAGTTAAGCAAAACATGAAAATATTGTTGAATTTTTTCCCAAGAACAGTTCCTGGAAGTCCTAAAATTCAAAAGGCGTTTCTATGATAATATCCAAATCTATTTAATTCTTTGATTGATGGTTATTAATAATTTTGATTAACGTCATATTCTTTGCTGTTGTTAAAGTATTAGATTTTCCGATAACTATCATCAATCATCACCCTCTCCGTAGTATTGAACCAAATAAATGTTGTGCTTCTTTAACATTTTAAAACAACAATCGTCGATTTAGACAATTGCCAAGTCGGTAGGCCATTGACCATGATATGGCCGAGGACCGCGGTTCGGATTCCTCGTAAACAAAGTAGACCCAAAGTAGGTCCAGATTAGCCCTGGCAGCAAAAAGACGACGTTAACTGAAATCTTTACTTTATGAATAACAATCTATCAAAGAATAAAAACGAAGTTAAATTACCATAGAATAGAAACGCGTTTTGATTTTTAGGACTTTAGGAATCTTTAGGAAAAAATTCAACAATATTTTCATGTTTTTCTTAATTTTCTCTAAAACGGTATGGAAATTTGGACAAATATAAACGGGATTAACTATTTTAGAGCAAGCAAAAATTTTTATAAAGAATGCATTTTTCTTAAAATGTCAATAATAATAAAAGTTTTTCCTCTTGTAAAGACAATCCGGGAATATACTGTATATAGTACAATTTATTATATATCTATTTTAAAATAACAAATATGAGCTTGAATGAACTATATGTTAAACTAAAATTTCTTCCATGAAAAGTTATTACGGTTTTATGCAACTATTTCGTTCTCATCTGATATAATAAAAATACGTTTAGCAAGTTACCTTTTATTTATGTTACCATCATATTCACAATAGTTTTTTAGTTTTGTTTTTTTCTACACAGAACCACTAAACGTCACGCATTGTGTCCGCGAGACCATAGCGTTTTAGATTTTTAGACGATTGTTAAAAGTAATTTTTGAAATAATTACAGTTACCTCGCTGGCTAACTTGTTCGACCGTGTACCAGACCTATTTAGTGCTTTACTGTCGTTCAAAACTTTAAATGAGGTTTTTACCCGATTACAAAAACAACTATTATAATTTGATGACTTGATTTAACCCCCGATGTTAAATATAAGTACTTAAATTTAAACCCACCAGAAATATTCAAACTCAGATTAACAAAATAAAATATTTTCAAAATAACCTTTTATATATACAAGCTGCGTCTCAAAAGCGGCTCACCCCTATATTTTTTTTTATTTTTATAGATAAAAAACGAAATTTGGTGTGTTCATATATGACATAAATTAGGATTAATTGACGTATTCAATTTTTCACTTCCTGTTTCACCGGAAATTACTACAACTTTTAATTTTTCAGTAACATCCTCGGTATTTTTTTTACTTTATTCGATAGAAAATGACACTCTGAATAGAATGACATTTTATATGTCAACTTTTGACATTCTCGCTTAAGAAAATAGTATTTAAAAATTTCAATATAGAATGGCTGTGTTAAAAACACTTATTTTTAATCAAAGAGCCTTGGAAAAATAGATTTGATCGTCTAATGTTTTTTCGTGTCTTGTCCTAACAGTTAAAAGATGCCCAAATCGTATTTTTAATCATACCGCAATTTTTTCAAATGGAACGAGGTTGACTCATTAGCATACTTGGAAAAAAAATTACTAATAATTTGGCACTGTAAATTAAAATTTAAAATGGCATTTTTTTTTTTTAATTGAGACATTCTATTCAGAGTGTCATTTTCTATCAAATGAAGTAAAAAAATACCAAGGGTGTCATTTAAAAATCAAAAGTAGTAATTTCCGGTGAAACAGGAAGTGACCGAAAATAATTGAATATGTCAATCAATCTTAATTTATGTCATATACTAACATAGCAAATCTGTTTTTTTATCGGAAAAAATAAAAATATTATAGGGATGAGCCATTTTTGAGACGCACCCGGTATATACTCGTAAATTATTAATGGCGAACATATTATTCACCATTTACAAAACTTCGAGTGATACAGATATTCACAGTTATCTTTATGAGGTACTATTATTGTTCTTCCAAAAGACTTTATATTGCGATTTGTTATTTATGGTTAATAAATGTTTTAATTGTGTAAACAAATAATAAAAAAGAAGAATGAAATTATTGGGCAAACCTACAGTAAGATTAACCATGAAACATGGCTAAAATACGACTACCCGTAGACACTTAGTGTTTCTGCCTTCCGGCATGTTTCTGCTTTCTCTAAACAAATAATATATATTAATTTGAAACATTTCCAGACATGGGCAAATTCGAGGGGTGTCTCACTACTGGACAAATAGTTATTTCATAACCATTTAGAGAATATGGTTATGGATATTAAGATTACTAATTTATAACGAATCTAGGATGTTAAACACTATAATTATTATTTATGTTTAAAGAAATAAAAAGCTTAAATTAAGTTTGATTTTACATTAAAATAAGGATTAATTTTTAATACCCATAGATAAATCAAACAATACTCATTGAAGGATATTTTAACTATTTTATAATATCCCATTTTTTTTATTTCTTTCTTTAATATTAAATAGATGTCCGAATACATTTCATGAAAAAGTTAACCGTAATTAGTATCTATAATGAATTTTTTTGCAATTCTATTTTAAAGTGCGCAAACTAAAAGCCAAACCTAAATGAAATTCAGTCAGTTGCAGATATATTAAAAGCCTGACTGTATATTAAACCTTTTCACAAGATTCAAAAGCCCCAATGCAAACATACTTTAATTAACAGGTAATTGAAATTATGGAAAGAAAATGTTTAATTACCTCCATGAATAAAGGATAAAGAATCGGGTTAATTAAAATTCTTTGTATTTGTTCAATCTCGTCTGCTATTTTTAAATGAGATTTTATCTTTTTGATTATAAGTATGGAGATGTAGAGTTGTAGCTTAACCATACAATGCTAAATATTTTAAAACTAAAGAATTTTAGACTTTGCTTATACGACGCGACGTTTCGGTCAAAAGTATCACTGACCGTTATCAAGTGTAAACCAAACTAAATCCTAAAACTACTGTGCTGATATACTACAGCCGAGCACTCACCCGTGAATTTGTTGTTGCAGTCAAGCATGAGGTTCTCCACTAAGAATACCTGCATTGGAGTGTTTTATGAGTGGCTGCCATATTGTTGAAATTTCCATACTTAGATTGCTAAATATTTTATTATTGTTTGAAAAAAAATCTGGCCTCTTTAAATTTACGCTTTTTCCAATGGGTTTCTTTGTGGACAATCAGGGCTTCCTAATGTTGTGGTGCATGGATCACACATGATCTACAATGCCCGACTGGACTGTTTCACCTCTTTGCGTATCTTTTTTATGTCGTACATGTAGAGGACGTTTTGTCTCTCCAATATACGCACTGCATGGTACCTGGTAAATGCTCTTTTTCTTGGTTTTGCAATTCCGTTTTTTTTATTAGGATACTTCTTAGAGTAGTCCCAGACTTAAAAACAGTTTTAATATTATACTGCTTAGCTGTTCGCCTCATCTTCTCCGATGTTCTTTTCACATATGTAATCGTCAAGAGAGAGAAAAAAAAGTTTTATCCCTAACAATATTTGTAACAAATATTAGAACATTGATCACACCACATCATAGTAAACCTCCACATCTTTATGGATTACCAAAAATTCACAAAGGTGTGCCACTCAGACCTATCACTAGTTCAAGAGATTCGCCAACTAGCAGCTTAAGTAGATTTCTCCTTCACATTGTCGAATCATTGCATTGGTAGGAAAACATCTTCATTTGTTAAGAACTCTAAACATTTTGTAGATATACTTAAGAACGTAGAATTAAGTCCTTCAGACAAATTTCTCAGTTTTGATGTAGAAAATTTATACACCATCGTCCCTTTAGAATTTAGAGGAATCATTAGATATCGTCGAGGCTAGATTGCGGAATGACATAACGTTTTCCGAAAGGACTTTACTGCTTCTTACCTCTTACCTCTCACTAATTCGATGGAACTCTTGAGGTGCTATCTGCATAATTCTTGTTTTTAAGTTAAAGAAAAGTTGTATGCTCAAAATGATGGTTTAGCTATGGGTTCCTCCCGAATATGTATATGGAATGGTTCGAAACAAATGCCATTAGTACCGCAGATGTCAAACCTAAAATATAGCTTCGATATCTTGATGATACCTTTATAATCTGGAATGGAACCGATAGACAGTTGGATTCCTTTCTTAGTTCACGAAATAACTCAATCAGATTCACGACTGAGACAAAGAAAAACTTCTACATACCGTTTCTTGATGTTCTTGTCAGTAGAAGCGAGCGATGCATCCGTTAGCACTGCTGTATGTAGAAAACCCACACACACGGGACAATATTTAAATTCTCAGTCGAACCATTCTGAAGCAACCAAGGGAGGTGCAGTTAGGTTAGGTTAGGTTATATGCAGTGACCAAGAATCTCTGAATTCTGAACTAAGTAATATTAAAACCGATTTGCTTCAGGATGGTTACTCTGCAAAATCCCCAGACAATATTATATCCAATTGCAAGTCTGATTCATTGGTGCGCCAGCCTGAGGAGGATGCTTTCTCTCTCTTGACGATTCCATATGTGAAAGGAACATCGGAGAAGATCAGGCGATTAGCTAAGCGGTATAATATTAAAACTGTTTTTAAATCTGGGACTACTCCTAGAAATACTCTCCTAAGAAGTGTCCTAACAAAAAGAAAACCGGAATCATCAAACCAAGAAAAAGAATGCATCTACCAGGTACCTTGCAAGTGCGGTAAGTCGTATATTGGGGAGACAAAACGTCCTCTACATGTACGACTTGACGAACATAAAAAAACATTTGCAAAGAGATGAAACGATGAAATCAGGCATTGCAGATCATGCGTGGTCCAAGCACCTCAACATAAACTAGTCGGAAGCCCGGGTTATCACAAAGAACCCCATTGGAAAATTTATAGAGGCCGTATTATAACATCATCCGGAGAATAAAAATAGCTTAACATAATGTCATCCCTAAAATCAGTTATTTCTTTTAATTAAATATATTCGCGGCAACTTTTTGATTACTTTTTGATTGCTCTGTTAAAAGCGAATTCCCTTATTCATCAATAAACGTAAAAATTAGGTTTGGATTAAAAATATGACGAGCATAATAATCCTACAGCCGGATCTTAGACTATCTGATCTATTACCAAAAAAAAAATAGAGGCTAACTTAACAACTAAAAGGCTCAATTTGTTCATACATATAAGTAGTCTATTATTGATGAAAACAGTTCCCAGCTGTAATCCCTCGGGATCCCTTGGAGAAGGAGCCGAGGCTAAAGACAAGAATAAGCGCATTACCGCGCTGAAACGTTTAATTTACACTTGGCCCGTTCTAGGTAATTCTTTTTTGTTGTTCTGCCGAGATACGAACCATTTTGTTGAACGGTTATATCTAAGATTTCACCTTTAATATGCCATATTTGGTTACTATATGCATCATATCTCATTTTTTTTAAATTAAACAAGGATGGTTCATTAGCATATTTGGAAAAGCATTTTATTACCAATAATTTGATACCACACACTTGGTATTTCGAGTCAAGTTGTCGTTATTAATCGTATGTTACAATTTCAAATAAACCATGTGCAAAAATGTCAAAAGTTGACATATAATATGTCATTTTATTCAGAGTGTCATTTTCTATCAAATAAAGTAAAAAAAAATCCGAGAGTGTTATTTAAAAATCAAAAGTTGTAGCCATTTCCAGTGAAAGAGGAAGTGAAAAAAAACAATTGAATACGTCAACCATACTAATTTATGTCAACACTAATATAATACGAAATCTCGTTTTTTTATCTGAAATAATTTTATTTTTATGTGAGGAATCTCCCCACGAGAAGTGGCACATGTTTTTTAAAACACCCTATATTATCATAATACAAAGCACTTGATCAGAAATCTTTTAGAGCTGTAATACTTACTTACAAAATCTGTTACTAAGACACAATTATTTTAAAATTCAAAAATGTGTTCCTTTTTTAAATTGAAAGGTACCTACTAAGTTTACTTTTATAATAATTTAAGTTGATGTATTATTAGGTTTAGAGGGAATACAACAGAAAGTATTGTAAATGGATATATTGATAAAGGGAATAAAATATTTTCAACTCAATTTACATATTACAAGATTTTCTAGTTTTACATGACATTTAATGGATATGAGAATGTATCGCTTATTAATTATGAAGAATTTATTTGCATAAGTATTTTCTGCGACAATCATTTTATAACATTTCATATCTATAAATACAATAAATAAACAAATTTGTTATTCAAAATTAAGGAACATATTTAACTTAATGACAATTCCTTATAACCATTTTTTTATAATTATCACAAATGTATCATAAATCCCTATATTATGTCGTGCTTTGTATTATTACAATTACGATACTGGATTGGATTTGGTTTTAACAAAATTTATGTTTTTGTTAACTATTTAATTTTATTACATATATTCGCTATTAAATGAGACCTGAATAATATCCATAACCATATTCTCTAAATGGTTATGGAATAACTATATAGTTTGTCCAACGACAAGATCCTTGACAGTGATAGATGTGTCTGTCATTTTAATTTCAAAGTAGTTTATTTTATTTTACAAAGAAATAAGTTGGTACAATTGGGACGCATAGCAGAAAATTAATATATTTAAAATTTGACTGACAAGTGATTACTTCAAAATATTGTAAAAAAACAGTATAAAACTGAAAAAATGTAATCGAGTTATTTATTAAAAAAAACGGTATGTGTTACAAAACAAACAAGAACAAAACACACCAAAAAATATAAAAAAGAATTATTTCTTACTTTCAAGCTTCAAAAGAAACTTCCCGTATTTATTATTATATTTATAAATATAACTTATGTACAGATACAAATGTGTAATATATTCCACAGGAATAAATAAAACAACATAAATAAAACAAAGTATTTTATTAATAATAACACTTACCAAATTTTATACCTTAAAGATTAATTAACTTTAACCTTAATTTTTTTTAAACCTGTATCTTTTGACATTATTTTTCTACAGTAAAATCCATTATTTACCTATCATGTGATGCCGATATTTTACAGCTACTCCAGTTTTTAGTACGATTATATGTTTAGTACAATCCTTGTACCGTATACGAATGCACTTATCTACGACGAGATGGTAAACAAACTTTAGTGATGGTAACTTTATTGGTGTATAAGACTTTCTGCCTGGGCAGTGAGTATTAACTATAAACTATGCTCTGGGTCTACAGTTAATTTTCCCTCTATTTTTCCTCTACTTAATTTCAAAAGACACAAAATACACGTAATAACACGAATCAAAATGCGTTATCTTCCAAAACGCAGGGTATTTGACATAAGTTGACACAAAATTATAACCTATAATTTCGCAAGACTTTGACAAGCCTCAAAAATCTAAGGAGAGTTCATACGCATCGGCATACGTTTGTCGTTCATTGTTCCGTCGAACCAATGAAATTGAAATATGATCGCCATTTTTGAAATAAACCAATAAAACTGGTTAAAAACAACAGGAGACGACGCATGATGGATTTATATTTTAACCCATCCATAGTTAACTTAAAAAATATTAGAAACTTTTTTTAGTAAAATAAATAGATTTGTATGGGACGTTATCTGCTTATCTTCTGTCATCGTCTGACGAAATCTTACATGAAAAAAAAAACAGAATATATTTTGCCAATGTATAAGAATACATGACAGTGACAGTTGATTTTTGTCATTTTATTTCACAGATAAATCGTATTTTTTGTAATTTTACGGGTAAAGGTAAATATTACCGCAGTAACATTACCCTTTACATCACTATGTATAATCAATGAATGTGTGCTTGAAAGAAATGCTATTAAATTTAATAACTTTATGCCTGAATCAAAAATATATCTTTTCCTCTGTATTTTTTGAATATATCCCATATTTCGATATTTCTTGTTGGCGTCACGTTACCTTAATAACATACTTTCTTCACCTAATGAGCGAATGTTAATTGCGCACGGAAATGCATTTCCACCAGTTGTAATCTTTCCATAACTCTATGACTGGCAATAGTGAAGCGCCGAAGTATTTCCGTGCAACGCTAATGCAACAAAACCGTCCTCCTTCAAGACTTTCGTTCTTATTGCGGTCCATTCATTAGACAGTAATTTAAAACACTTCTTTTTTGTGTAAGAGTTTGCTGCTGTTTTGTAGGATCGGATTATGTATGCACCTGAGATCGTTCGTTTTTACATTAGTAATAATTACAAGTTTCAAGATTAGATTTCCTTCTTTTTCGTATATGTAAATTTTTTAATAAGTAAGTTTCACTCTTCTCTTCTCGTTATAATTTACTTATTTTGAAATATTGTAAGCTTTAAAATGGATAGTATTGCGTAAATTCCGTTGTTTTATGGCTGATAACTAAGTAGTAATGTACTCTCTGTATTTAATTAAATCATCATCATTTTCAGCTTATTCAACCATTTCCAATTAGGGTGTAGTCTCCCTCACATATTTAGATACTCTCTTTGTAGTTGGACCCATTGTTGTCAATTGTATTAGGCTATGCAGGCCCAAGTTATCCCTGCTAATTTCCTAATATTATGGACCCATCTCAAGTTCGGTCTTCTTCTAGGTGTCTTAATTCCTTGTGGGTACTATGCTGTAATTTTTGTGGTCCATCTGTTGTCCGTCCTTCTTTCCATTTGTCTTGCCCACTGCCATTTGAGGGATTTAACTCAGTGAGGGACATCTATTACGTAAGTCTTTTGTCGTATCCACTCTATTCTTTTACGGTTTTTCCTAGCATATTGCGTTTCATTGAGCATTGTGCGACCTGCAGTTTCCTTATGATGTCCGCTTTAAGTATCGAGGTTTCGCATGCATATGTCATGACTGGTAGTACACATTGGTCAAATGTTTTCTTCTTTAGATAAAGTGGCATTCTAGATTTGAATATGATTGAGTTTCTTCCATAAGTACTCCATGCTAACTTAATTCTTCGGTTGATTTCTGGTAGTAGAGATTCCGAGCTGTGTATTAGTTGTCCTAAATATATGTATTCTTCTACTATTTCCGGTTTTGGGTTATTCATTAAAATGTATTTTCTGTCTACTAGTTCGTTGTACAATATTTTAGTTTTTGCTAAATTCATTTTGAGACTTACTTTATTGCTGGCTGTATTTAGTTCGTTAATTTGTGTTTGTAGTTCTTCAGGACTATATTGGCGATTAGAACTATGTCATCAGCGAATCGATAGTTAAGATATTCTCCATCTATTTTTAATCCCTTGTTGGTCCAGTCTAGTTAAGGGAAGACTTCTTCTAGTGGTGATGTAAACAGCTTTGGAAATGTTGCGTCTCCCTGTCGTACTCTTTTGGCAGTTGGAAACTCTAGAGTTCTTTTATATATCATTACTCTAGGGCTCCTATTATTGCCTTAGGATATATCGAGTCGAAAGTCTTTTTTTTTTCAAAGTCTATATAAAGGCTAGTGGAAGTTCGCACCCTTTAATTTGATTAAATATTAATAGTAATATCACTATAATTATACTTTATTTAATTCTATCGATAATTAGAGTTACGCTGACTGTTATGCTGTTTGATGCCATTTTATTTCAATTCGCTTTCTCTTGTCGTAGTTTCCATCTTAAATTATGGCGCGTCTTGTTGTCTCGTTGACACTTCTCGGTTACCATTGAGTAATTAATTCTTTTTGTCCATCTATCGTCAGTTTTCATCGCTAGGTGATCTATCTATTGTCATCTGAAAGATTAATTTCAATAGATCACCTTGTTCGATTGTCCTGTAGTCTCTCCGTATTATTATTAGCATACATCTCTCTATAGCCCTTTGTGGTACCTGCACAGGCTGGTACGGGTCACAATAATACGAGCATTGTCTGTTATACTAAGGGTCGGCATTTTTGGTCTTGTTTTGGGTGCCGGGTTTCATGTGTACGAAGAGTACGGTCAACGCGCTTAGTAAAATAAGATGTACTGAATAAAGACAGAAGGCGAGTATTTTCCCAAGCGCATGGAATCTAGCGTCAGATTAAGTAGTTATGTAATAAATACTTCGTATTTTTGCTCACTCCGACTTACTAGATTGCCATAACGACTCATTCCTATACATGTAAATGCCGCGCCGACCTAAAGGTTCGCTTGCCAGCGGGGTATTTTGCATATAGAAACATAGTAGGCGTCTGTCAACATATATCAAATGTCAAAATTAACTGTCATCTTTATTTGACTTAAGTTTTGGACCGCTTCTTGCCGAGTCAGTCGAAAAATGGAATTAAGTCAAGAAAATTTTCGCGCAATAATTTTTTACAGTTTTTGAAGACAATTGTCCCAACAAGAATGCCCGAGTTGGTTTCTGTTTTCGGCAATTTAGCACCACAAGTCAGTCGACAATTTCTCGTTGGTATGGACAATTTAAACGTGGACGGATAAAAGTTATCCGTTCTCGAAGTGTTTTTCCAAAAATATGGTGGTGACATTTGTCTCAAAATCGATTCATGTAACAATTTTCATGCAAGATCAGAGAACTATTACTGCCGGTTAGTACATATTTATTTCTTTGCCGGAAGTAATTGGAGTTTCGAAAAAAATAACCATCAACGACAAATGATCCTCAATTAAGCAATGCAATGTAAGTTTCCATATGGCTCGGAAACCATTGAGTTTTTAAAGCAAGAAAACATGGAATTGTTGTACCATCGTTCATACAGTCCTGACCTAAGTCCTAACGACTTCTTTACTTTTCCAAAAATTGAAGAATGAACTACGTGGTCAAAGCAACCAACAAGCGAGTGGAACAAATGCGTTCAGAATTGGTTCAAACGGATGCAAAAATACATTTATCTTTGTGGAGCATATTTTGAAAAATAATAGTGTTTAAAAGTTATCTACTCTTTTCTCTACCTCTATATGCAAAACATAAAAGACAACCTTCGTAAGAAAGAGGTTGCAGATATAAGTACAGAACTTTGTAGGACAACGCCAAAGTGATTTTTTATATATGAAAAACCGGTTTTATTTTTCAAAAGCAGTAACAGACTAATTTAATAACACACTGATAATAAAATATATATTTGACTGTTGTTCTATATGGACAATTATATGGGAACGGTTAATCGAAAATTAATTTTTAATCGTCGGAAAACTGTTACCCTTAAAACGCTATGCAAATTTTACTGAGTTAAGTAACAATCTTTACAGCTGCAACAGAAGTTAGATAATTTTAAATTTAAGCTGCCATAATTATTCGGAAGCAAATAAATACTGAAGATTTTAGTGTGAAATAAAAAGAAAATAATCATTTATTATTTGTCTAGTAAATAAAAACTTTCACTCTGTAATTTACTTTATTGTATTCCTACCCACATGTTGCTTCCTCCCAGGTATTAATATAAACATTATTATATAAGAGATTAAGTAAATTCAGTATATAGAAATCGAAGAATTCTCAAATTAAATTCATCAGAAAACAATGAGCTGCTTTTCATTTATTTTCTTAAACATTTAATATTAGGAAACGTAGTATTAAATATTATTTCAAACTAGTTAATTAATTTATATGCTACATAGTTTATTACAATAATATGTATATACCGGGTGCGTCTCAAAAGTGGCTCACCCCCTATAACTTTTTTATTTTTTCAGATAAAACAATGAGATTTGGTATGTTAGTATATGACACAAATTGGGATTGATTGACGTATTCAATTGTTTTCTGTCACTTCCGGTTTAGCCGGAAATGATTACAACTTTTGCTTTTTAAATGGCACCCTCGGTATTTTTTTACTTTTTTCGATAGAAAATGACACTCTGAATCGAATGACATATCATATGTCAATTTTTGACATAATCACTCAAAAACAAATTCTATTTTAAATTTCAATCTAGACTGCCATGGCTGTGTATTTCAATCTAGACTGCCATGGCCTTAGAAAAATAGATTTGATCGTCTAATGTTTTTTTAATGTCTTGTCCTGGCCGGTTAAAAGATGCCCGAAAAATATATATGTATATATATATATATATATATATATATATATATATATATATATATATATATATATATATATATATATATATATATATATATATATATATATAGGATATATATTTATTTTATCAATGCCCGAATCATATTTCTAATCATATCTCAATTTTTTCAAATGGAACGAGGGTGGCTCATTAGCATATTTGGAAAAAGCATTTTTTTAGGAATAATTTGATACCACACACTTGGTATTTTGAGTCGCATATTTTGGCCGAAGTTGCCATATTTCAAGCATAAAGCTCTTGCCGTGAGTAATAAACAAATTAATAAACCGTATATTTATTTCCTGGCGCATAAATAGACTGTGAAACAATCTGTTTCATAATGTGACTGCCGAAATGCACGTCAGATCGTGTGATAAAATCTATATGATTTTATTAACTTTCACAAAAATGTATTCTTTAGAATATGAATGTAAAATCTTTTAATAAGGTGTATGACAACCACACCCCTTCCTTGTTTAAAAATAAGGTGCCCCACTAGGGATGAAGTTACAGCGACTGAATAAATAGTTAAAAATGCCTTTTCCCCCAAGAAAATAAACGCATTTGAGTTTACAAAGGCGTAAACGTTGGAATATTGTTGATAAGCCACCCTGTATATTATCGATTAATTGTTTTACTACTCGATATGAAAATATAATATTTGAACAATATAAAATGTGATTGTTTGGATGCATTATCTAAGAGACTATGGGATCTAAAGTTATCTCATTAATCAATGATCTAAATCAGTAATTGGTTAGAAAGTTTATATATGTATTGTCAATACCGGGTGCGTCTCAAAAGCGGCTCACCTCTATAACTTTTATTCTTTCAGATAAAAAAAATGAGATTTGGTATGTTAGTATATGACATAAATTAGGATTGATTGGCATATTCAATTGTTTTTGATCACTTCCTGTTTCACCGGAAATGACTACAACTTTTGATTTTTAAATTGCACCCTCTGTATTTTTTTACTTTATTCAATAGAAAATGACATTCTGAATAGAATGACATATCATGTGTCAACTTTTGACATTCCCGCTTAATAAAAAATTGTATTTTAAAATTCAATCTAGAGTGCCATGGCTATGTTAAAGACACTAGTTCTTCAAGGAGCCTGGGAAAAATAAATTTGATCGTCTAATGTTTTTAGAGTCTTGTCCTGCCCAGTTAGAAAATGCTCAAAAAAACCGAGGGTTGCTCATTAGCATATTTGGAAAAAGCATTTTTTTAGGAATAATTTGATACCACACACTTGGTATTCCGAGTCAAATTTTCGTTACGAACCGCAAGTTATAATTTGAAATAAACGATATGCGAAAATGTCAAAAGTTGACATATGATATGTCATTCTATTCAGAGTGACATTTTCTATCGAATAAAATAAAAAATAACGGGGGTGTCATTTAAAAATCAAAAGTTGTAGTAATTTCCGTTGAAACCGGAAGTGATCGTTGAAAATTGAGTACGTCAATCAATCCTAATTTATGTCATATATTAACATACCAAATCTCGTTTTTTTATCTGAAATAATAAAAAAGTTATAGGGGGTGAGCCACTTTTGAGACTCACCCGGTATAAGACAAATCGAATCTAATAAGAAAATTCGATACGTTTCTTGGAAATTCATTGTAAAGACTTTTTAATAACCTTTAATACTCTAATGTGAAGTATTAGTAGAATATTTTTTCAAAAATCAAGTTAGACATAAATTAAAATTGTGTCAAAAAAGCAAATAATAAATATGTATTTGAATGATTTAGTTAATCCACTTATAAATATAGCCCCTAGGTACATGGATACATATAACACTTATCTTTGTTTTTTTCAAAACAACAAAATAAGGTTACTTTTCAATGATTAATATAACTCTGTAATATGTCTGTAATCATTACCTGAGTCAGTTAATGGGAAATATAAATGAATCACAGCAACAATCTAGCAATATTTTATAAGCTACCTTTCATAGCAAGGTTTTAATACTAACGTTATAAATATTTCTTTTCTTACATCTAGCAAATCCAGGATTCTAGAAAAAAACAGGATTTGCAGAGATATTCGCGATATTTGTAGTCTTACTTATTGATAGTTAAAAAAAGATTTGTGTGCTAGGAACGTTCTATCTTTTTTTAATCTTTCTATAATTAGTGTTAATTTTTGAGAAGTTTTATATGAATTTTTAGTAAATGGCGTCTAGAGGTTGACCTCGCCAAAATTTTTATCGTTTGTCATTCCCCAGTGAGCAAACTTTTGTTACATTTAGGGAACATTAGGGAGCAGTTACGTATCTGCGTTTTATTGCTTCATATTAGGCAGAAGAAGCCTACGTAACAACGACGTCACCTAGAACATATTTCCCTTAAAGGAATAAAATGCTCACTGGGTCCCAAGACGTCTTAAACGCCATTTTCTTCGATCATACAGTACTGTAGCGTTTTTTAAACAACCACCACTGCGAACGGCAGCTTTTCATCGGAGAGCAGTCGTGGATAAGGTATTTCACTGGAAAGAAAACTAATTAATAACAATAAACAAAAAAATAGATATTGGGCGCCAGGCATGTACAGAGAAAGAAAACACAGTTGTATATTACTTAAAACTAATGACTATATTCATTCATGATGTTCGTTGCTGATACATGACATTGTAGAGTTCTAGTGAATATGTAGTGGTTATATGTCAAAGAAAGTGGTGGTAAGAGTTGTACTAAATATCTATGAAAACAACTATGATAAAATACAAGACATGTAAAGTTTAAGAGAATATATGAAATGTAGCATTACTTTAATTAATTTGATATATTTTATATGATGTTAGTGCAATAATAATATCTATAAAAAAGTAATACTATTACAAGACATAATGCAATGAAACCTAAGATCTAAATTATATTTTAACTACTAAATCGACATGAATGTTCTTAACAATCTAACCACTCAACATAGTCTATACGATATTATTTAAGATGTACATTATTGTTTAAGACTGTAAATGTTTTAAATGTTAAATGCAAAACTATAACTTAAATCTACACTTAGCTGTTCTTTATGCAATCCTGCTTAAAACAGTAACATCGTGAGGTGGTCTCGCATTTCTCTGTACTCAGCCATCCAACACAACCAAAGGGGCCAGAATGAGGACACCATGACTTGATACACCTGTAACTAACTAACTTATAGCTGGGAACGAAGCAGCATGGGACTCAAGCTACATCCACGCTGTGGCACTTATATGTAGGAAAAAAATCATTCTTACTGGGGACACTCGTCCACAGGACATCTGTACATAAGATAATGTCTGTACATAAGACACTATCCGTACCTTGGACCCTCGAAATACTTCCGAGGGCTCAATAAATAATAAACAACATGTCCTTTCTTCCATGTGACATTCTGGAGGACAAAAGAAAAGGGACGCCAACGTGCCAGCAAAATACAATTACAAGTTAGGTTGGGACATCCGCAACTCTACCCTGTAGCTTCGAAATAGCAGCTGATTCAGATTACACAGCAAGATTTAAATAATCACCATTTCTCAAAAACTGGGACTAATGGCGTCTGACAGGCCTAACAGTCTAACCAAAAGTGAAGTTAAATCACAGTAGAGATGAGCGATATTTCACGAACTGTTATTTTTTCACTGATATTTAAAAATCACATATCACGATCATTACTTTTTTTGCGAAGAAAGCGTGAATTGATATGTGATTTTCACACTATGCAAATGAGCAAAAAGTCGACAGACTTGTTTATCCGTTAAGTATTTAATATAACCAGATATAACATAAACAAAAGTGAAATACCAATACCGATTACCATTGCCGGCCGCCTCGCTTTCGTTTAATATCGCTTTTTTTTAAACTATAAACGGTGATGGTACATTTTAGGTACGTCGTCAATCTTGAAGTTATTGATGTAAATTTGATATTAATATATTCTACAATTAATATTTTAACGTTTTAAGTACGGATCGTACCAATACTCGGCTAAATCTTTGAGATTTGAGATCACTGCAATACAATTATTTATTTTTTGAGGTTAGAAAAACAATTATTCTTTAATAAACAAAACAAAGCCGCGACCTTGTAACCCGGCATGTAGCCGATAATAAATGCAACTTGACTGAATACTGGATAAATGAATCAAACCCAAACTTGTTTGTCTCAAATCAAGTATCAAAAAAAGTATAAATAAACACGTGAGTATTACGCCTTAATTGGGAACGGGGACGGAGCGACAAGATTTGTTATTGTTATTGAAACTGTGATCACATCACGTTTAAAAATCACTGATATTAATAAATCACAGTAACAAATATCAGTGTGATTTAAAAATCACGATATCGCTCATCTCTAAATCACAGAGAGTTGACAGAAGCGACGTTGACAGCGCGCGCCTCCACAGAGCGATAACAAGGTTGTGTCAAACGAAAACAGGGTTGTGGACTAGAGAACGTAAAAATTCGTCAAATCAATCATCAGGCCCGAACGATACGGAATCGGGTGACGATATGCCAGACATCATATATTATATATAAAAAAGACATGTAACGAACTAAAAACGTTACACTGCCCTCCTCCGAAAAGAAAAGAAATGGACCTGTAAGGTACACTTTCTTTTTCACAAATCTGGGGATAGTAAAATAATCAAAAGAAGAAAACTACTTCGTAAATTTCAGAATACATGACGCTGGAGATCAAAAAAAAAAAAATAAAGGTGTAAAATTACTAAAGCTGCTGGTTACTGGATACGCCGTAAAGTACAGAGATACTCGAGCCATTGTGCTGCTAATATAAAATAATACGGAGGTACATCAGCTATTATGGTATGCAAGATTAAAAAATAGTGCTATAGTTAGGTGTTATAAAACGATATAGGTGTAAATTATCGATAATGCAGGCTAGACAGGTGCAGACTCAAAATTAATAACGCTATGTTCTAAAACAACGCGACTCAACAATAATTAAAGAGAACGTCGATCCATTCATGGTATCGATCCGTTTCGGTTTATAATCTTGGTGATAGTTTCTGAAACCAACATTCTAGCTCATGTCAGATCAACTACGCCAGAGAAGGAACAATACACTACTAGAGCAGCTAAAGGTTTTACAGCAACAGGTACTCTAAGACCTAAATAAAGACAAATTTACTGTGCTCTAATTCAACCCCTCTCTCAGACGGAGCAGATTGCACCAACATAAACCAGAAATGATCACCAAGAGACAGAACTGTAAAGAAGAGTTAAAAAGGAAATGAATATGGAAAAATAATACCCTACATCTGTCAGCATGAGGGGATGCACTGTAGTGTACATCAACTAAAATGGGATAAGTAGAGCATATCTATAACGATACCCCAAAATGACTCTACATTAAAAAATACAACTAAAAACTTTCTGAGCCTTAGCTCAGAAAGAAAGAAAAAACAAAATACGCATCGCCTAGGGTAGTTGACGGAAGGTCAACGCCCTGTCAAGCAAATGGCGACGGAACCCTCACCAGGTATGTCAATCGAATCAATTTAATAAAATGAATAAATATAAGTTTTACTTACCAAAGTAAAACCTATTAAATAGGTATTACGATAGAGTAATACTATACAGATAATACCACATACGTAATACTATTCACATAGTACCACATACGTAACATCACCCATACAACACCACACACGCAATACCATATACGTAGTATGTGGATAAGGTGTACGGAAAGAATTTCCGACACTCTCGATGTTTTGAGACTTACCACATACTACGGTGGCATTTGACGGACTCTTACCGTCACGAGGAACCCGTACATGGCTATTCTTTACTGTTGAGTATGCAACTAACCAGTAGCACACTCAACTCGCCCACCATGTAGAGCGGATACACGTGCCCCAAGGCCACAAACCATGACCATAGGCTAGATAATAGCCATAGATCGAAACAAAATAAAAAAACGAATGACAATATGACAATCAAACAAACTCAAAGACTTACAGAAAACTGTAAAGTCAAAAATCACAAAAATGTCAAACACGACACTGCTCAAAGCCAGACTCAAAAAAATCACAATTGCCAAACGCAAGTAAACTGTAGGGCTAAATAAAACTAACGAGCTAAACTAAACTATACATAAGGGACTAAAATGATGAAATTGTCTCTATGACAACTCATCAGGCAAAAACAAACTAACAACTATCTCACTGACAGTTATTCTAAACCAAAAAAGTGGTGTAATTGCTCGCGAAACAATACACCTGGACTAAAAAACCAGAAAAACTAATAAAACAGAGCAATCATCATCTCGCTATGCACGCCGCTAAAAAACTCAATGCATCTGCACATTCCATACAGACACTGCCAAAATTCACTAAAAAACTAAAAATGATATAGATGTCACCAAGACAAAAATATCTCACAATACAAAAAGATCTAAACCTGACACAAGTGTCATCAAAAAATATCTCTTCAAATAAACAGAGAAAACTAGAACTCCAACTAAACTCAAACTATTGACGCATTTTTGACACAGATATAGTTCTTCGGAAACATTGCATTGGCTATCAGATCTAGTAAAAACTATTAAAACCAGGCAACAGAATCCGAAAACAGAGATGTCAAACGTCAATCCTCCATAAACTTGAGTCACAAGCGCTAAATCGCTCAAATAACTCAAAAACTCATCATATCAAATGATGACAACACGTTAATGATCTTGGACGTCTCCAAAAAAAATCATTAACAACCAAAATGTTCACAGTAGCCTCCTGCTAACTGTAAACCATAAATACGACAAATGCTCCCGCATTTGTCGCACTGCAAACACTGCAAAAAAATGTAATGTCCTCCTGACCTTAAATCGCTATACGGTAAATGTCTGTATGAAAAGTTATTCGGCAACTATCATAACAGAACAAGTACCAAACATTCCTTTGACACGTACATAGACTGCTGCCAAAAGAAAACTAAACGATACCTCATGTATCAAATATGACAAGTCACCCTCGTCATACACTCAAAAAAACTCAAAGGATACACTTCCTGTATCAAGTCCTAGTATAACTGTCATAACAACCAAAAACTTAAAATGTACCTAAAGTACCAAACAGGACAGTCTAACAACTGTCGATAGTAACTGACAACACTGAAGGTTCAGATGATGAAACATAGTGAATGCGATACTAAATAAATAAAAAATTGGCATAAAAAACATTGGCGTAGAAACCTAAAGGTACACTAAACAATAAACGAGATGAGATTTACCCTAACGTACATAAAAATAACCCTAAATGTAAGTTTAGCAGCTCGCCCTAACAGTTATCGATAATCACAGAAACTTGTAAAATAAATCACAAGCAATTAATCAACAAAAACAAAATCAAAATGGCCAAGTTGTGACCACCCTGTATAGTAAAATTATTAAAATAATCTCAACTAAGTATAACGTCCAAAATTTATATCAAATTTCAAACACCTAGAGATAAAAAAAATCAAAGTCGAAAATTTAATGCTTGTCCACCCTGTATAGGGAAAAATACAAACCAAAATGTCTGTAAATATAAAGTTTCAAACTTTATCAAATGTCAAACACCTTGAAATTTAAAAAATTTCAAAGTCACAAAAAAGTGTTGACCACCCTGTATAAGGAAGTCCCAACAATAGATAAACTTTCAAGTTTATCTACCAAGAAAAAAAATTTAAACAACTATTAAAAAAAAATTTAACCCCAAAGAAAATTCAGGTACAAGCATTTAAATCTTGACCGCCCTGTATTCCAGGTTCAAAAATATATCAAAATATCACAAATATCAAAACACACAGCTGACACATCTTCGTTATATGAAATTGTCTAAATTCCATAGACCCAAATAATAATAAATAGAAATATCAAAAATAAGAAAGAGAATAAAAACTTCAGTCTTAAATCGTACCAAGAAAACTGCAACTGTTTCCTCCTCTGTATCATGCCAAAAAAAATTAAACTACAAATATTAATGTAAGAAAATTAATAAGAGAAATTGTCAGACTCCAGTGAAATGTTACGAGTAAAAATTTCTCAAGGCCCCACGCTTATGGGTGCCAAATTATGTGTAGCGTTTTTTAAACAACCACCACTGCGAACGGCAGCTTTTCATCGGAGAGCAGTCGTGGATAAGGTATTTCACTGGAAAGAAAACTAATTAATAACAATAAACAAAAAAATAGATATTGGGCGCCAGGCATGTACAGAGAAAGAAAACACAGTTGTATATTACTTAAAACTAATGACTATATTCATTCATGATGTTCGTTGCTGATACATGACATTGTAGAGTTCTAGTGAATATGTAGTGGTTATATGTCAAAGAAAGTGGTGGTAAGAGTTGTACTAAATATCTATGAAAACGACTATGATAAAATACAAGAAATGTAAAGTTTAAGAGAATGTATGAAATGTAGCATTACTTTATTAATTTGATATATTTTATATGATGTTAGAGTGCAATAATAATATCTATAAAAAAGTAATACTATTACAAGACATAATGCAATGAAACCTAAGATCTAAATTATATTTTAACTACTAAATCGACATGAATGTTCTTAACAATCTAACCACTCAACATAGTCTATACGATATTATTTAAGATGTACATTATTGTTTAAGACTGTAAATGTTTTAAATGTTAAATGCAAAACTATAACTTAAATCTACACTTAGCTGTTCTTTATGCAATCCTGCTTAAAACAGTAACATCGTGAGGTGGTCTCGCATTTCTCTGTACTCAGCCATCCAACACAAACCAAAGGGGCCAGAATGAGGACACCATGACTTGATACACCTGTAACTAACTAACTTATAGCTGGGAACGAAGCAGCATGGGACTCAAGCTACATCCACGCTGTGGCACTTATATGTAGGAAAAAATCATTCTTACTGGGGACACTCGTCCACAGGACATCTGTACATAAGATAATGTCTGTACATAAGACACTATCCGTACCTTGGACCCTCGAAATACTTCCGAGGGCTCAATAAATAATAAACAACATGTCCTTTCTTCCATGTGACATTCTGGAGGACAAAAGAAAAGGGACGCCAACGTGCCAGCAAAATACAATTACAAGTTAGGTTGGGACATCCGCAACTCTACCCTGTAGCTTCGAAATAGCAGCTGATTCAGATTACACAGCAAGATTTAAATAATCACCATTTCTCAAAAACTGGGACTAATGGCGTCTGACAGGCCAAACAGTCTAACCAAAAGTGAAGTTAAATCACAGAGAGTTGACAGAAGCGACGTTGACAGCGCGCGCCTCCACAGAGCGATAACAGGGTTGTGTCAAACGAAAACAGGGTTGTGGACTAGAGAACGTAAAAATTCGTCAAATAAATCATCAGGCCCGAACGATACGGAATCGGGTGACGATATGCCAGACATCATATATTATATATAAAAAAGACATGTAACGAACTAAAAACGTTACAGTACATAATTAATTGTTTTATAATATAATGCCCAGCTTAACTATTAAAATCAAAGGTTATTAAAAAATATACTAGATTAATTAAAATATATAGATCACCGAAGTTAAGAGACGTTAGACGATGTGAGAGGATGGACGGTCTGGAAAATCTGTCGTGCTGTTGTTCCATGGCAAGAGTATAAAATCTATTAACACATATTGGCTCATTCTATTTATTTATTTACTCGTGTCCAATTCAGTATATATAAAAAAAATGAAAAAACACAAAAATATATATAAAATATACAAAACGGCTAAATTAATAAAAAAGGCACATCATACATTTAAAAAAAAACATAGTCAAACAATCAACATAAATAGGAACAATACTTGTACAGAATTAGACAAACTACAAAAAATATATATGCATACAGCAGTTATATACAAGATATCCAGTACTTGGTACACTCCAGAGCGTTGGTATTTCCCTCCGCGAGATCACTCTGATTGCATATGTTTGGGAGATTTGGGCATTCGAGAAGATGCCTCATATTTTGTTCCTCTCCGCATTCACAGGATACAGATTCGTCAAGGTAGCCCCACTGGTTCATGTTTGTCTTGCATCTGCCAACCTGAGTACGTAAACGGTTCAGACTTCTCCACACCGGTCATGCCTGTTCCGCACCAGGTGGTAGGCTCTCTTTTGGCCTTAGCGCAAATTCATTTGGTATTGTTGACCACAACTCCAGTCTCTTTGCGGATGTCGTGCTGCTATCAAGTGGCTGAACGGCAGAAAGAAAGCTTTTTCGGGATTTCAACCTGGGTCCAGCGGCGTGTTGTCCGAAGAACGGGTGCCGGGTATCGGAAAGAGCTTGCTGTTTCTCTTTCATGCTGGAAACTTGTCTCCTTATGTGGGGTTGAGCTCTCCCGCTGAGGAGGTGTAGCTGTTGGGCCGATGTGGGTTTTAGGCATCCGGTGATTAGACGGCACGATGGGTTCAGCATCGGGTCTATCTTTTTGGCCCATTCTATTGGGATTTATCATTAATAAGAGTCGATTTAGACATATGCCAAGTTGGTATGATATTGAAAATGATATGGCTGAAGACCGCGGATTCCGTTTAATCAAGGTAGGTCCCATCTAGATTAGCCTTAGCAGCAAATAGAAGACGTTGATTTAAAAGAGTTTACTTTCTTCTAATCCAGACTAACATACTTTTCCAAAAAAAAAATAAACATCTGTATAAATAATGTATAAAAGTTGTTTAAAAAACGTTTGCAAACAATTGTGTAAAAAACATTTAAACATATATCCAAATTTATTTTTCTTTTTGTCGAGAATGGAAAATACGTGTTTTATACTCACAAACAGCAATTCTGAACATACTCTGAACACATTTGCAGCAAATATTTTAATTTGTTAATTGATGAGGCAGTGTCAATGGCACGGGTATTGCTGGTCTGTACTTTGTATCTTGTTCGTTAATATTTGAGCCAACCATTAGAATTAATATTTCAAATTAAGGGACCATTCAAAGGAAATTTTAGATCATCGTTTAATTTTCGGCCGCTTAAAAAGTTTAAAACATATTTTAAACTTAATAACAATTTTTTTTTGTAATAAGAAATGTACCCATAAAAGTATTGGCGACGACCGCCACTGCTTCTCTATTTAGCGACATATTTTTGTCTTTTAATCTGTAACCAAATGCAATCTAGTAAAATTAAATGTTTGTCAAATAAAAAAGCTTTTATACAAATGTATGTTTTTTTTAAACTGTTTTCGGGCAAAATGTAGGTAGGTTTAACTACGCTTAAGAGATACGATTTTAATTAATTACAGAAAAAAAACAGTGTGTTTGGTTGAATTTCTTCTTTTCTAGAAATAACTGCAGCAAGTTTGGTAGTATAAAAAGTTATTATTTCATATTTTTAGGATTTATTGCTGTACAGGGTGGCACATTTTCGTGGCTGTTACAGGGTTTCTCGTTTATAAGTAGAGATACAAAGATGCGTTTTCACGGCACTGTGCTATTTTTTTCATCAAACTAAATATTCTACACACAGATTAGTCTTAGTCCTCTAGATTCTGAAATAAAGGGTTAATTTAAAAATTTTGCATGTGACCCCCTCGGTTTTCTTATAACTTATGGAAAAGTTGCAAACGAAGTATTTACCTTAAAAACCAGTGGCGTAACTAATTTTTCGCTAGGAGCTGTCATTCTTGAAATATGACTGAAACTTAAAAAAAAATATATATATTTTTTTTAATTGGGATGTAAATTATTTCTTTATTTTATTTACCTTGACATTAGCATTCTAAAAATATAATATATTCTATACTTTATTTCATACAAGGTAAGAACATTTATTTTTTAACTTTTTAACATAAATAAACTTAATTTTAAACAGTTAGTACTATAATTTAATTTAATTTAATTTAACTAAATAATATTTGTTAATATCTTAATAAACTGCACTAAAAATAAAATTGTGCAGCTTTTAAATAACAGATCACTCCATAGTTATTGATATTTTTAATGCACTTGTGCAATAATTCTACTCACAGAAACTGGCGTGGAATGGCCAATAACCAAAATCTAACGCCGAATAAATTATTTGATTGGTTTGATTAACTATTTTAAACCGGCCTCCTATATTAAAAAGTTAAATAATGCAATTTTTACCGTGTTTATTAAAAGAAGTAGGAGAGTATGTATATTTTTATAAAGCTCATAACAAGGCAAATAATATAGAAATATAATATACACGGCATCCCATTTAAAAAATATACAGGGTAAGTCTTAAATAAGTGCAAAATATAAGTGTAAATATTTTAACGGGTAGTATATTTCGACCCCAGAAACACAATAATTATGAGTGAAAAAATGAAAAATTAAAAAAAATTTGAAAAACTTTTTGGATTTTTTTTTGTGTTTAGTTAAAAAACATATAATTTGTTGATAAAATGGCAACATTAGTAGTAGATTCAATTTACAAATCCAGAAAAGATCCAGTGGTTTTCAAAATTTTATTCTTTTTTAAAAATGTTCCTAAAAAAGTAAAATACCTCGATTATTTTGAATTTATTTGAAAAACGGTAAAGAGATCGGTTTTTTGTAATTTCCACCATTTTTTTTTGTAATTTACACGAAATATGTTTCTTTTATTGAGATCTACCAGTCCTGATATTTGCCCTTATTTAAGACTCACCCTGTATATGTTTGGGTCATACTTCAAGAACGACAAAAATATAGTTATGCCACTGAATTCTACGTAAAAAGCTCTATGAGACTCAGTTTTCACCTTTTCGATAAATTGTAATATAACCGAGATACGAAGTGGGGCGAAAAATGCAACATTATCAATTTCGCGCTGTATTTCAGGAACTAAGAGGGGTAGGACAAATCTGTATGCAGCATCCTTTTTTCATAAAAAAGGGGTACAATGATGTAAAAATCGCATCTTTGTATCTCTACTCTTAAAAGAGAAACTCCATAAAACACGAAAATGGGACACCGTGTACTAAAGAAAAATTACTGTATTGCTAATTACTCATTTCAAATTAGTTATGTCATTAGTTAAGGCTTCGGACAGGTTGCGGAAAATGTTATATAATAATTTTTTTGTTTTTCGAAAACTAATCAAATATTTTGAAAATCCTCGTGTGCATTTTCTGACAATTGGCTCACAGTCAATAAAATTCAGACACTAATTCTGATATTTAATAAAACTGACAAAATTTAACTCTTATTTATATAATATTCTTTTTCAAACTTTTAACTGGGAAAATAAATCCCATTTTGAGGATGCGTCTAAAAGAAACGTTTGTATGTTGTGGAGCGGCAGCTGAGCGACAACCTACTGAAACGAAATCGGAAACTCTGGAAAAATTGTGTAACCCATCCAGTCAGTTACCATGGCGACCGCTTTTACCTAACAGGACTCCGTCGGTATGTCGCGTCGCAGCGCCATCCAGCGCAATTTCAAAGCAATTATTCAGACTGGAGATTTAAGAACGGTCGGTCGTTTCATTTAATCCTTTTCGGGAGAGCGCGTCACCGCAGCCTTTACACGACTTTCTAATGTTCAAAAGTAGCTTATACTTAAATGGGGAGAACCACTTTGGAAGCGAAATAGATTTATGATGTCGAATAAGAATTTTATGAAATAACCCGAACCTATATTTTAGGTAAAATAATATAGGGTGTCCCAGAAATAAGTGCAAGTACTTTAAGGGGTGCTAGATCTGTCACATGTGATGCCCTGTTTTGTATGTTATTGTTACAAAAGTGCTGCGAATTTCGCAAAAACATCTATGTGTGCTTCTTCGACTTTGAAAAAACATTTGATCGAGTCAAACATACAGAGCTCTTTCGGCATCTGAAATCGTATAACGTAGACAACTATGACATGCGCCTTTTAGTAAACTCATACTACAACCAAACTGCTACTGTTAAACGGCCTACACACGTAACGATTTATCGTACTGCGCGTTGAACTGCAGATCGTAAAGAAAATCGTACGGCTTGCAATACAGCCATTTTTTGTACACACGATGCAACACATTGTACTGCCGCAGTTCAGATTATTCACTTTTCGTCGAGAAGGGCTACCGTTATGTCAAGAATTTCAAAGAAGAAAGCTGCCGTGCTTGTAGCTGCGGTATTGCTGATAGATGAAGATGATGAACAAAAAGAAATCAAAAAGCGAAATGGTGTAAAAAATGATTGCTGGAGAGAAAGACATTTTTTTTCATTTTATTTGCATAATCTTTTGATTTCACGTCCCATAAGCATCTATTTTCTCTATATAAATCAATAAAGTCTTCCCAGAACGGCTTATTTTTTAAATCCATAATATTGATTAAACCAAAAATAAATAAAAATTATATCGTAACTGCGCTCTGCGGCAGGGAATACACTCCACGCGTTCAAACCCCACCCCAGACACGACCTGTTGATACGATATTTTACGGAAGCTTCGTACTGCAAACGATTTGACGACTGCATACTGCAAACCATCCAATTTCCCTACACACGCTACGATTTATCGTTAATGCGGCAGTTTCGATGGTTATCGTAGTGCATGCAGTACGATAAATCGTTACGTGTGTAGACCGTTTTAAGGTCTATGAGGGAACTACAAATGACATCCCAATAAAACGAGAAGTAAGACAGGGGTGTGTTTTGTCACCGTTATTATTCAACTTGTATTCAGAGATTATGTTTATCCGCTTTATCCGGCAGAATAGAAGGCGTCAAAATTGGAGGCGAGATTATTAAGGTACGCAGACGACACCGCCATTGTCGCAGAAAGTATGAAAGACTTGCAAACGCTGCTAGACAAGGTCCATGAAGCTAGATGCAAATGGGGTATTATAAATATCAAGAAGACTAAATGGATGCGCGTGGGTCAAATCCAAATTAATCCAATCCCCAAGAAAATCTAGTCAAAATAATCATATTTTCTTTTCACCATTTTTAAAATAAATCAAAAATAATCCAGTTAATTTTAAAACGCATTTTGAGAGCTGCAAATACCTCGCCATATTCCGGATCTCAGCTTGCACGACGCCCAGTATTAACATATTATCGACAAAAAAGAATTTAAAAATTACTTGGAAAATTCAGATTAACAGTAAAAAAACTTATCAAACATTAACAAACAGGACTCCGATAGAGAGCAGATTAATGTAATTAGCTTAGAACGTCTTTTTATCACTTGACCTAAAACCGCAATACTACATTTAACAACACTTCATTTTACTGCGATTCTTGACAGCAATATCACTTAAATACCCACGTGTATTTGGCACAAAATACATTCATATGCCATCTGAATTATTTAGAATTATTTTTTGAGAATGTAATATTATTACTATTTTTTATTTTTTTCAGAGGTTTACTGTTAGGGGTTTTCTCAAAGGGGTAAAATCTCAAACGAATTGGATAACCTAAAATTCAATCGGCCGATCTGTTTAAATGTAGGTCAAATGGTGATTGTTTATCATTAAATATCACTATTTTATTTGTCCTTAAATTATAACATGCAATTCGTTAATTAACGATTTTAGGGTTATATTCTACGTCGTCGATTATTAGACAAATCCAAGTGGCATAAAGGCAGTTATAGGCAACTGCAACTACATGCTTTATCCCTCTTAACATAAAAATAATCATTGTTTCATAAATTTCAGGTTATTTGTAACGTAATCTAATTTCAAACATCAGAAGTGGGATCTAACCCCATAATAAAGTGGCGAAGAAAGTGTAATTTAATCAAGGATAATACATATTTATTTCAATAAATCAAAAAATAAAAGCAATGAAAGTTTGGCGTTACATTTTTCTATTAGTTTTTGTTATTTACTTATTTGATTAACGAAATAAATGTAGTTCAAAAAGTTTGTGAACACTTTGCCATCAATTTAAAAATGGCTTTGTACTTTTTTTGTGTTTAACATGTCGGGATAATTTGTACACGGTCAAAAAGAACGACGGAAACGACGAAAGAATAAATCATTCCAGAGTTCGGAAAGTTCGAAATTCCCGTTCTAAGTATTCTTAAGACAAAAGTTTTTTGAGTTGTTTTTTAGGAAAAGTTCTCTTTACATGACGTTTGTTTATGTTTCGTAAAGAAGCCAGTAAAAGTCCGACAGTTTAATGAGTTTTTTATATAATTTTCTTATTAGAACAAAAGTTTCTTGGCGTTTTGAAAAAAGAACGTTTTTCTTTAATCGATTTATTACAAAGTTAACAAAGATATTTTCTCATTTTTGATGTCAGCTTTAAGTTCACAGAGAAAAACAACTTAGAGCAAAGTATATTCTTTAGCTAAACTTTCTTGGTTACGATAATCTATAATGAGCTCATGTAGTTCTTTATTGGACTATGTAAGATAAAATTTGTGTAAATTTGAGGTTGCAAGGTGTGGCAAGGAGGTTGTTTGTTTCGCTTTGTATTGATCTATATTCATTTAAAATGTTCGCTCAATTTTTTCATGTTTCTCCTTTTTTCGTTTTAGTTTAAATTTCTAATTGATATAAATAAAAAAATAAGATAGAAAAATTAAGTGTATCATGTTAGCATTGAGTTGTCTCATAAAAGATGAATGATCTTAATTTGATTGAACAGATTAGAAATTTCTTTTTGTCTCACTTTTATCTAACTATAACTTTTTTATTTTTAAGGATTCCGCATTTATTAAAAAAATATAGGATTTTAGTGAAGTTTTATTACGTATCTATTACCAAAAATGCTACTCGCTGTCAAATGCTGAATAGTTATTGATATTAACTATATGTATTATACAGTGTGAGTCTTAAGTAAGTACAAATTTTTTTAGGGGTAGTTAGACCCCGCAGAAACATGATTATGATTTTTTTTGCACAAAAAAAAAGTTTGAAAATTTGGAATATCTTGAAATTTTTTTTCGCACAAAAAAAAATCATAATCGTGTTTCTGGGGTCTAAGTCTAAATATACTACCCCTATTTTCTTAAACAGTAAAATTGTAGGTCATAAGTGATATAATTTTAAAATCAGAAAAAATGTGCTCTCTAATTTACTACTAATATACAGGGTGTTTCTAAAATCATGTGCCATCTCTCGTGAGGAGATTTCTCACGTAAAAATAAGATTGATTTTTCATATCAACATAGGTCCCATACTCTGCTTTGTTTTGTAGCTACAGGGTGTAAAAGACTTAATATTTTTTCGATTTATTATAGTTATCTTCCAAGTACCTTTAGCGTTTCAAATGAAATTTGGAGGGTAAAAGTTCTTATAAATGCGACATATTTTAAAGCTAAAAAAGTGTCGACATATTCACCACGGACGTGTATATGGGTTATCACTGGAATGATTTTCTAAAAAAAGTATGTAAGCCACTGACTTTTTTTCTCTTGTCAGCGAAATAATGTAAAAAGTTTAATGACGATTAAAAGTTGCCTCTTGATATTTTGTCGATTTCGGTCTCCTTGATGGAGCATATTTTATTAAGGGTAAACGCAATTTTATTAATTTGCCTTGACCCAAGTCTAATAGCAACCTTTAAAAAAATTTAATGTCATTAACTTGAAAAAGTTTTATTAAATATACCCATTGATTCCTCATCAAAAAATATGAAAAAAAGTTCCTATAAACATGGGTATGGAAATGCATAGTTTTAGAGTTACAGGATGTAAAACTTTTTAAAATTAAGTTGAAAATAGCTACTAACTGTCACTAGAAACTTGCCAAGACAACACTAGCCATCTTGATTACAATTTTATTGAAAAATTGTTTTTTATTCAAAACCTGAGCCAGGTATAGCAAACCCTAATAAAGTTTGAAAGAGCATTTAAATCTGCTTCGACTTATTTAAAAAAATACATAGTGTTGCGTTTGAAATAACGAAGTTTTTATGTAAAATAAATATTTAAAATAGACAAGCAATTTTTGATACCCCTGTATGCATTTAAGAAAGGAATAACATTTTTCTGTAAAGTTTATTTCTCTACCTTTAAACTTAGCACAAGAATTAATTCTGAAAAGTAATGTACAGGGTGTTAATAATCTATTCTATTGTATCATGCAAATTTAAATATCTTTAAATATCTCAAAAACCAAAGATTTTAAACATATTTAACCTTTATAATAAATACCTTTTTTGGGGCCCAAGAATCCAAAAATGAAATAAAATACCGGGTGGGGTTCTATAAGAAAAATTATAACTTTGGTATGGATCTTAGTTCTGAAACACCCTGTACATTTCAAAATAATTTTAAATTGGGCACATTACCTACCCACATATACCCATAAAATATTTTGTTTCTACATCTTTCCGTTTTCGTATAATATATAAACAAGTATATAATCAACCGAGGCGAATGAGGTGCGCCACCCTGTATATGTCAATCTTGTCATCTTTCAGAGTTTACTTATTTGTAAAACTTTTTCTTTGCATTCTGTAATATATTCCTTTTATTAAATTATACTGCTCTAATAATTTAGTTCTAAAGCTAGTCTAACCAGGGAACCAGAACATACTTACTACCTTGCCACTGTGCACCATTTGACATTCCATTCATATCAATGACTAATTAGTTCCGTTCCCACAAATTACATTTATTACTGACGAACTGAATTTAACATTCAACGCCTTTGTTTTTAAAAAAATTAAATAATTTCAGAATCTGTATTATACCGCCTACATTTTGTTTAAGAAAGCTAATGAACATACCATTGACAAGTAACTCATAAGAGCAAATATGAACGATTGAATGTAACTTGAAAAATAAATAATCCAAATCAAGAAAAACGAACCTGAAATATTAACAAAAATTAAATGGTTCAGTTCAACCTACAGTATAATTTCCGTTATCAATTTGAAGAGAGTATTATGCATATTTGCACACATTTGAGTTACAAATTGCATGAGTTTAATTTTATCTCCGAGGATATTAATTAAATTGGCAACATTAAATTCATATAATTTTAACGAATATAGTGGAGAACAGAGATGTATGTAGGTTTAGGACATTCCATTACGATAATCTAAATTTACTATAGTTTTGAAGAGGATTGATATTTCATTAGTTGCAATACAGAAAATAGCAACTAATATTTAAATTTATAAGGTTTAAAATGTTTTATGTAAAACTTGGAAAATAAGTTCGTTATAGTAATGCTTTTCTTATTCACTATTCTAATAAAGAATATGCATTCCTTCGGAAACTCTCTATTTATTTATATTATTACACTCTATTTTAAAAGCCGATGAGAGGCAATAGTATGATTCATTGGCAAGCAAAGTAAATATTTGTGATCAGATAAAATTGTGATGTAAGAGGAGGCTTAGCTTGCCGGCGGGTCAGTAGTCGACGGGCCGGCCGGCTGTAGTGTTGTGTTTTGTCACAGAGCTGACATTTGGAAGTAGTCTTTTGGCTATATCTCTCTATCATAGTTGCCAGTCATTTGACTGTAAAGCAACGGGTCGTTTGAACACAGGAAGAAAACCTCTTGTGACGTCTTGCCTTCGAGTTGGTCTTGAGAGTTTGAGGTCTCCATAATGCTTCTCGATTGACACGATGCGGCGTTGGGGTAGTGAGGTACCCCAATTAGCTTATTCGATTTTCGAATTTTATATTATTCGATTCTATTTAATTTTTTGATTATAACTCAAAATGAGATTGGGATGCGAATCTGTTTAGCGACAGATTTGCGTCCGGAGGATGCCCCTATACTATTTCAGGTGACACTGGCTAGTTGTTGAAGATTAATAACCAATAGATCCGAATAATATTTGAATTAGATGGAAGATATGGAATGGGATATATTGAATAGAATGTCAGTGACGTCAGTGACTAGGGGGCGGAGTGCCCCCGGCTGTCACTATTTAACTATCAATTTTATCCAGATCAGTAAATGTTTGTTTTGTTATTTTTATGTGCAATGAGAGTCTGCTTGACAATGGCCAACTAAATAGATATTTGAGGTGAATTTGCAATATGAGACCTGGTTGAGTAAGCCACTGAAATAAGCGATTTTACATTTATGTTTTAATGAAGGATTGATTCAACAAAATATACATTTCAGGATTAATGCAGTCAAATGAACTACTGCGGTGCGAAGATAAGTTTATTAATATACCAAAGACAGACTATGATTTAGTGATTGTAATTTATAAGTACGCTACTCTCTGATATTTTTACGCTACGCTACGAGCAACTGTTCTCAAGATATCTATAATGGAAATAGTCAATACATGTCATTTTTGACAAAAAATAATCACTTTGAGTAGATAGTTACTTTACTGAAATAATAAATTTGGGAAATTTTAAATTTTTTAAATTAATCATAAATTTTTCTGCGAAAAAATGCTGATAAAACAGTTTCTGTTGCAATTTTGGTACAAAAACATTTCAAATTTATGTGTTCGGTCTAATAATTATTTTCTCAACAATGTCAATGATGACAGGGTATTGATAATTTCATTCTAAATATCTCGAGAACCCTCACTCGTAGAGATTTTTACTTAAAAAACTTCGCAAATGTATATTCATATTCTTTTACTCAATGGTTTTATACAGAGACGGACAAAGAGTTAATAATCTTCAAACCAGTAAAAAAATATGGAGATGGCGCCCTCTACAAGTAGGCGTCATCATCGCATCATCAACCAGCCACTAAAATCCACTGCTGGACGTAGGCCTCACTTTTTTGCTTCCATAACTCCCTATCTTGAACTATTTGCATCCAGTTATAATACTGTGGATACGCCTTAGGTCGTCATTTGGAAGACGGCCTCTGCTCCTGAATGCATCACGTCTTGGTCTCCATTCTATTATTTTCTTCATCCATCGGACATCGTTTAGCTTTGCAATGTGCCCTGATCAATTTCATTTACAAAGACTACTTTGAAATAGAATTGTAGGAGTCATAATGGCATCAAAATCAAATTTCTCATGTCAAAAAACTCCTAAATACCAATTTTCATCCAAATATTGACATTATTTCAGAAATTATTTCGAAATAAAAATGAAACTTCTACACCCTAGATCTCCAAAACTAAGCATTTTAAGAAAGATATACATTTATACGAACGTTTTTACTTATTTTTATCTGCAGAATATGATGCCGAAGCTTCCGGAATACTGTTCGAACTACCCTGTATATCCGGTATGTTTATTTTGTTAATTTAACGTGCTATAACAAATTTTAACAACAATTTGTTTTTATCTTACTTATCCTACCCCCCAAAGACTGCACAATAACACAATAGCTTTAATTGAATTGAAAATACAGTACGTCTAGGTTAGGTGAATAATCGAATTTTATAAGGTGATTCCCCGACGAAATATTCTCTCAATGAGTATATACCCTACACCTTCTAGGTATATACCAGGAATATACCCAAATTCCTTTATTATACCCATTGGATATTTACCTACCGCCCATCACTGGTAATAGCTAATGCTGTCGCAGTATTCTGGATAAGTCAAAAATGAAATGTTCTGGTGTATTGTGGCGAATTACTGTATTTTTATTTTGCCATAGGTAACAGACTAACGTTGATTCAATATAGGTATCCAGATGATACATTTAAGACAGTAAAACCAGACAAAAGGAGAACTTTATAAAATAATTCTGGAAAATAGGGAACTTTAATAATTTAAAGCAGCCGACAGTAAATGCGAATTTTAACTTTTCCAGCCACGTTCCCGTTTCCCTGGATTATTTAGAATCCCTTTCGAACAATTGACGGATGAAACAATTCGGATATTTTTCACGGCCGCGCTGATAGACGTGATTAATATTAAGCTCAGACCGAATTAGACAAAAATCTATTCTGAATGTTCCAGAACGGGTAGCAGTGTAAAGTTGATGGGAGTTTCCAACTTTGCCGATCGCGGCGGATTGAAGTTGGCCCAACTCTCGGCAAGTTGTAACTTTCCAAATGTAATTAAATATAAAGCTCATAAAGCTTCTGTGTGAAAGCTTCGACGCGAATTGCCAAGTGCCTTTATATTGTTGATTCAGCTGCGGTGGGATTTTTAAATGAAGACTTTCTTTCATCTTACGGAAGCAACTTTTTGTGCTTTCAAGACAATTACTCTTCTATGCAAAGGTTCTGTGGTATTGTTAGGATCAGGTTTTATTTCATTCTGTTAAAATAAAATCTAAAAAAAATACTTTTTTACCTTTTTCAGAGATATACTGTGATTTTTTGGGTTTTGTCTGGGTCAATATAGATCTATTACTCATAAAATAAAAAAAATGTTTTTTAGCCGACCATACCAACAGGTTCACTCAAAATGAGTTGTGAATAACCTAAATACAAAATATTTTCATGGTGTATGTCTGTCTGCCTGTCTATCTGTCTGTCTGTCTGTCTGTCTGTCCGTCTGTCCGTCTGTCTGTCTGTCTGTCTGTCTGTCTGTCTGTCCGTTTGTCCGTTTGTCTGTAACACGATAACTCAAAAACCGCTAAACCGATTTTAACCAAATTTGGCACAGAAATACTGTGGCACCCGAGAATCTGACCATTAGTTTTTGGTGGGGGTGGGGGGTTGGAAAGGGGGTATGGGAGGGGGTTAAAAATTTTAAAAAATCGTAACTCCAAAATTACAGTAGCTAGCGAAACGCGGTTTTCAATTTTAAAGTAGGAATAATATTTGCAACAAAATTTGTAATAACATCAAAATCAATCAAAGTCGCAGTTTTTGAGATATTCCGTGTTTCCGTAGTCTGTTTTTGAGAAAATCCGTCTGGAGAACTCCAAACTCCCGTCGGACGCGACCCCAAGAGGCGTATAGGGGAAATAACCGCGGACCAAAATTAGAAAAATTCCTTTACTTTGAAACTAGAAGAACTGCCTACCAACTTTTTATTAACATATTTTAGTATGGGCGGCTATACGGTACTATTCTTTTTTATCTGACGAAAATTTTGTTCTCCAAAAAAATACTTAAATAAAATATATTCTTGGCCTTGGACTGGAAGAACTAAATTTCAGCGTTAAAGACATTAGTCATTAGTCTAGTAAGATATTTTATTTCAAAATTCACCATTATCTATCACGTCAAAACAAGAAAATTACTATATTACGGTATTATTAGAGCAATTGTTTTACGTAATATAAGGGCAATAATAATGCACATTTTGAAACTCTTTTTGTCAACATACAAGGTGGGCAACATACAACATACACGACTTTTGTGGGAAAGCTAGCCTAGAAGGAACTATGCTTCTATCCTATCAAGGATCTGCATAAGTTGGTGCAGGGGACAGGGATAGGAGAATGGATGCACACATAAGAAAGGGGATAAACACACAATAAACCTTTTTAAGTTTTCTTCTCTTTTAAGTTTCCGGCAGATGACGGCCCCTTGTTATTGACAATAAAAAACACTAAGGAACGTCCGTTTTAGACAATATTTCTGGAAAGGAAGCATTAGGATTGTTTTCTTCTAATAATGATACTACATTCAGCTTATCATCTACTTTTATACAATATCTAACATTTATTGTAGGATAATAAAACAAAAAAAATTAAAGAAAATTTGTTCTATTGTGATACAAAATAAAGTCTAGTCCATTTTAAAAATTTGGTTTTGACCCACTCTGTATAATAAGATTGCAAATATTGCTATAAGTTGAATCTTAAGGCTCCGCGCGCACTGCATCGGATCGGACCGACCAGCAAAAGCAACTGCGACCATCGTACATATAGACGGCGCCGGCGTCCACTAAAACATTTCGGCCTGTAGAGGCAAGATTCCTACCTCTACTTATCTACGATAGTCGAGTCATCGCCTTCGCCGTTTCTCGCCGGCCCGATCCGATGCAGTGCGCGCGGAGCTTAAAGAAGGCAGGATAAAAATTCTTGGAATTTAGAATTTTGAGAAAGATTTAAATACGCAGTAAATTTAGTTTAAAAACTATGTTATATTTTTAAAACAACTCGGTAGAGTAGGTATATGACACTATGGTATTTTTAAAATGGAAATTTAATTTTAATATCAAATCCAGTGAGCTAAAAATACAGGGTGAATCTTAAATAAGTGCAAATATTTTCACTGCTGGTAGATGTGGATAAAAGGGCTATAATAATATAATAATCAATCAATCAAATCATAATAATAATAATCGGGATATTTTATTTTGAATAAAAAAAAGATTTTTCGCTTAAATTTGAGAGAACCACTGGATCTTAGATAGCGTTTTAGATAGCGATATATCACTCTTCAAGTAGATAGTACCCTTATAGTAGCTAACGCAGAAAATCTAAGTAAAAATATTAAAAAGAGCATCTCTAATTCGGTAATAATATAAATTGTAAAGTTATTATGGTTTCAGCAGGAATATAAATTATTAAATAATCGAATGATTAAATATATATCTACATATAAATATTGAACAAAGAATCCAGTAGCCAGTAGTTACCACAGTCAAAATAGACATTTCAATTAACAATAATTCGCATAGAGCTGAAAATTGGTACAGGTCTTAAATACCCTATTCTAAATTATATCTGAAAAATCCCCCCCTCCCATGTCTGCTAAAAAAAATATTCAAGGTCAAAAGTCAAACAAAACAAAACCAAACCAAACCCCAGTCTTCTGGGTTCAGTTGACTAGTGGTTGACTACCTAGCCACAATTGAACTTGATAGTATACACGATATAAGTGTTGACAGGCAGAAGCAGATGTTGGAGGAAGAGAAGAAAGTTGTGCCATTTTATTGTTCCGAGTATTTTTAACAAAACTTAAATATCTATACTTTCTATAGAATGTCTATAGAATCAATTTTTTTTTGGAGCGCCATATATAGCAAGATGCAAGCGAATTCTACTTGTGATGATGACTTGTGGAGAAGAGTCAATCTTTTTGAATACGTCTACGCACACATTACTGTTGAAGTATCATTTGAAGATTACCACTCAAATTAAAATTCTCCCAAAATCAACAATAGTCCGTTCGACTATAATCATTACCAAGAGCACCGTTTTTTAAAATTAATAGTATAATGTGTAATAAAACTTAACCACAATACATCGTGGACTAGACCTACTAGGCCACGTTAAAAAAATGCGCAAAGGACACTACCTCACAGGTGGTGCGGAAATGTGTGCATATTATGAAAAATAAGAGATTTCCAACTTTTGAAATCGCCATATCTCAGGAATGGTGGTTCGTAAGAAAAAAGTATAAGAACCATTATTGTAGAAATTTTAATGGTCTACAACATTTGTTTAAGGTACTTTTGTGATAGCACTTATCGTTTAGGAGAAAAAGGCAAAAAAAACATATTTTTGACTTTTGACCTTGAATCATTTTTTTAGCAGACTTGAGAGGGGTGGGGATTTTTCAGATATCATTTATAATAGAGTATTTAAGACCTGTACCAATTTTCAGCTCTATGCGAATTATTGTTATTTAACCCCCTCTTTTTGTTTATATTGACTGGGATAAGTACAATAATGTTAGAAATAAAGATATAATAATATAGATACATTGAAAATTACATAGCGTTGATCGCCTTATTTCAAAAAATTTAATATCGTAACGTATTAATCATTAAAACGCAATTTTTGCATAAATCCGTTGCAAAATCGAGAAAATTTCTATATAACGTTGATTACTTTGATTACTACATGTGAACTAATTAAAATTAATTGATTATTAGAGAAGCCAAAATATGAATCAGTCTATTTAGTTATCAGCGTACGAGTCATTGAAACAAAATGGATTAATAACGGTAAAGGGTTTTGTCAGGATTTCATTACCGTTCATGAATAATTGATTATATTATCAAGTTACAGTCAGTGTTACTCAATACGCATAATCCGAGGCATAATTGCATTTTTGTCAAGATGAAGCACTAGATTTGGGGTTTAATGTGAACCTCCAAATTTAATGCTTCTGCTTTTATTACAGTTGGGGGTTGGAACTTTTGGTGTTACAACAGCAAAATAAAACACTGAATCACCAAAAATATTATTAATTCTATTTGATGTATTTCGTAGTATTCCAGCAGAGATAAATGAAAAACACACAAGTTTAGATTGGAAATTATTCTTGCAACGGTCGCGACCCAAAGCTTTTAAAAATTTCGGAGAGGTTTGGCTTTTTCCGGAATTATATCGCCAAATATATTATTTATTCAAATTTATTATTATTTTATTTTAATTTTATAAATAAAATACATTGTGTTGCATACAAGAAACTTTATTTTATATAAGGACATGTATGAAATACCTATGAAACATTGGAAACCGACGTTATGCCACGATCCGCGATGATTTTTGCAGTTCACAGCACAGTTTGTTAAGTTTTTAATGTCATTTTTTCACAATTATAACGGTTTTGAGTAAATAAAACTTAAATTAAAATCACTAGATAGCAATGTGGCCGGCCGTAGCTCCAGCGTTAGTGTGTCAATATGCGGAGCGGAAGGTACTGGGTTCGATCCCCAGCCAGTACGGAGTACGGTCGCTTTATTTACTTAAATAAAAATATTTATTTATCTAAATAGAGCGACCAACTAGCCGCCACCTCAAGGAAGGCAATGGCAAACCACGTACCTTGAGTATATTTGCCTTTTACAGCGTCTCAAATAGTGCCGTTCGGATTCGGCAATAAACTGGTAGGTCCCGTGTACTTGTGAAACACTGATGACACACATCACAAGTACATGCGAGAGCCGACGCTCTATATAGAGTATGGCACTGTAAGAAGATAGCAACAATTACTTTCAAAATGAACGCTTTAAACACTTTTCGGGTTTTTTTTCAATGAGAGCGGTTTAGATTTTGAAAGGTTTTATAATTTTTGAAGATTCTGACTTTGACAAAAGAAAATTATTTCTGTTTTTGTTTGCTGTTGTTCTTAGCAACAGCTATAGCAGCGCCAGATCGCGTACAACGGTCGCGACCCAAAATTTTGACGGGCATTCAAATCTATTCCAGTGAGATGAGAAAATGTGACAGAAATTAAATCTGATGTTACCTCATCAATGTTTTATATTTATTATTATCTAACGTTGTTTTAGAAAGCTCCACCGTTGTAGCAGGCAGCGCTAAACAAATGCAAGACCAAAACTAAGACTTTCATAGTCTTGATTTTGCAGAATTCACTCTTGGTCTTGGTCTTGCTGCAAAACCAAACAATACTTTTGAACAAAAAATAGTTTTTTATTTCATATAAACTTGAAAAAATGCAAGACCCCAAGAATCTTGCATGATTGCTCTTGATCTTGTGGAAGTTTTGCACTGATCGGTCTCGGTCTTGCACCAAATGCAAGAAGATTAAGATTAAAAAAGGCCCTACACGCAACGGTATCTGAGAGATTTGAACTGTATATCCCTTCGTTTTAGTCCAAATTTCAACGTGTAGTCGCAGTTCGATAAAGATCTCATCGAAGAGATGAGATGTGCGATCTCTCAAGATACTGAATATTTTGAACTGCGAAAAAAACGCTATCAATTTGGTCTTAAGATCTAAACTGTGCGCTTTGCCATGCAGATTAAATCGTTGTGTGTAGGGCCCCCTTAAGATTAGAGTCTGATCTGTAAAACCAAGACTAGTCTGCTCATCTCTAGTAGCAGTTTTAGTGTCTATTACTATTATGCAAAAGCAAAACTATTGACTAATAAAGTTTGTAATTGCTCCTATTTTACAAGTTTGTTGCAATCTTTCTCATTATATTTAAACCCACAATGTTCCCGAAATCCAGGTTGGAATAGATCTCACCTTTTGTTTCGTTAGCCTGCTGTCGATACTAGAAAGGCATATCAAACCAGGCCACTGTCTCACTGAATAGGAATTTTCAATCGACTGACAGTTAGGTTAGGTTAGGTTAGAGTATTACAATCATGCTATTATCTTATCTTTCTGTTATTTTTTATTTTTCCCTATACAAAAGCATACATATTATACAGGGTCCGGTAATAGAGCGTCCGGCATCTGTAGCTCCTAGAAAAAAAAGGTTGGAATTTTTATTTAAGTGCATACCTAAAGTATGTTCTAGCATGTATTTCAGAAAAATATTTTAAATATAGGGTGGCTCCAAAAAGTGTGAGTGGATCGGGATTATTTTTTTTAAATGGAAAACCCTGTATAATATTGCATTCTTCCTTTCAGATCACTTTACATAATCCTAGGATCTGAGTAAATATATTTTGATAGTTGCAGAGATATTAATAAATAAATAAAAAATATACTTATACATATTTTTCAACCTTCATTAAAAAAATTATTAGAAATACAAGAACTGTCCTGAAATCAAAACTATATTAGGTATTTACGTTAGATCGTGTATACTTATTTTGCTATAAATATCATAATCTTAAATCATACAGGATGTTCAATACTCGACGCCAAACTTTCTAAAATATAAAATAATTTTTCTTCGTTTTTTTTTTTAATGGAACACACTGTAACATTTGTTGTGTTTAGAGTATTTCAAAATTTTTAATGGTTTTGCAGATACACGCAGTATTATTTCATATGGCTCTCTCAACGGTAAAATACGATAGAAAAATTATTGGGTGGCTTTGATAAAAATTTACTGTTGAAAATGCCATATTAAATATAAAACAGCGAATATCAGCGAAACCGTTAAAATTTTTGAAATACTCTTAACACAAACAAATGTTCATTTTTTAATTCTCAATCTATTGAAAAAATAATATACAGTGTGTTCCATTTAAAAACGAAGAAAAATTTGTTTATATTTTAGAAAGTGTAGTGTGAAATTTTGAACATCCTGTATGATTTACGATTACCATTATATTACATTTATATCAAAGTAAGTACAGACCATCTAAAGTAAATACTTAATTCATTTTTGATTTCAGGACAGTTCTTGTATTTTTAATATTCTTTATAAGAAAGGCTGAAAATATATATTTTTTATTTATTTATTAATATCTCTGAAACTATCGAAATATATTTACTCATATCTTAGGGTTATGTAAAGTGATCTGAAAGGAAGCTAAAAATGCAATAATATACAGGGTGTCCGTTTAAAAAAAATCATCCCGATCCACCCACACATTTTGAAGCCATCCTAAAGAAGTTAAAATATTTTCCTGAAATACATCCTAGAACATTATACTTTAGGTTTGTACATACCTAAACGAAATTCCCAAGTTTTTTTTTTATTCTAGGAGCTACAGATGTCCGACGCACTATTGCCGGACTCTATACAAACCTAATCTACTTTTTCAAAAGCATCAAATGACGTTGTAAAATAGAGTATTCTATTGTTGGGTTATTCATAGAACACATTTCCAATTTTCACTAAAATTTGCAAATAAAAAGTCATACAAAACCAATTCGCATTGCTACTTTTACCCAAAACAATCATAATAAGCATAAACTTCATGTATGCGTCAACAATGTATGAAACGTCACATACAACGATAATTACCTTTTGTTTGAAACATTCGCCACTTATAAACAACATGTGCCTCCAAAAATATACCATTTATAGGTTTTCATTATTTCAAAAACCCTGTTTTGATTTTGACCTATATTGAAACGTTAATTACGTTATTGGAAAACTGTCACGCATATGTATACTGAGAAAAAGAGAAAAGAAAGGATGCGATAGATCTTGATTTGTCTGAAGATCATTGTAATAGATAATTACGATGACACAGTTACCTTAAATGGTAAATTAAAGCAAAAATATTTTAATTGGTATAAAATAATTACATTGTATGATTTGTTTCAGATATCTGTAAACCCTACGAGGAATATACCGGGTGCGTCTCAAAAGTGGCTCAGCCCTATGACTTTTTTATTTTTTCAGATAAAAAAACGAGATTTGGTATGTTAGTATATGACATAAATTGGGATTAATTGATGTATTCAATTGTTTTCGGCCACTTCCTGTTTAACCGGAAATGACTACATCTTTTGATTTTTAAATGACACCCTCGGTATATTTTTACTTTATTCGATAGAAAATAACACTCTGAATAGAATGACTGTAATGAAAATTTGACTTGAAATACCAAGTGTGTGGTATCAAATTATTCGTAAAAAAAATCTTTTTCTAAATATGCTAATGAGCCACCCTCGTTCCATTTGAAAAAATTGAAATATGATTAAAAATACGATTTGAGCATTTTTTAACCGGCCAGGACAAGACACTTAAAACATTAGACGATCAAACCTATTTTTCCAAGGCTCCTTGATTAAGAATTAGTGTTTTTAACATAGTCATGGCACTCTAGATTGAGATTTAAAATACGATCTTTTATTAAGCGAGAATGTCAAAAATTGACATGTGATACGACATTCTATTCAGAATATCATTTTCTATCGAATAAAGTAAAAATATACCGGGTGTGCCATTTAAAAATTAAAAATAGTAGTCATTTCCGGTGAAACAGGAAGTGACCAAAAACAATTGAATACTTCAATCAATCCCAGTTTATGTCATACACTAACATACCAAATCTCGTTTTTTTATCTCAAAAAATAAAAAAGTTATAGGGGTGAGCCACTTTTGAGACGCATCCGGTATAATAAGACACTTAAAACATTAGACGATCAAACCTATTTTTCCAAGGCTCCTTGATTAAGAATTAGTGTTTTTAACATAGTCATGGCACTCTAGATTGAGATTTAAAATACGATCTTTTATTAAGCGAGAATGTCAAAAATTGACATGTGATACGTCATTCTATTCAGAATATCATTTTCTATCGAATAAAGTAAAAATATACCGGGTGTGCCATTTAAAAATTAAAAATAGTCATTTCCGGTGAAACAGGAAGTGACCAAAAACAATTGAATACTTCAATCAATCCCAGTTTATGTCATATACTAACATACCAAATCTCGTTTTTTTATCTCAAAAAGTAAAAAAGTTATAGGGGTGAGCCACTTTTGAGACGCATCCGGTATAATGAAATATTTAGGAATTTTGTTTAAATACAAAGCAAACTTGTATATTTTATGAAGATGTATTTCAGGAAAATGTCTTAACGTCTACAGGGTGGCTAAAGAAGTCTCAGCGGATCGGGATGATTTTTTTAATAAAACAGCCTGCATATTATTGCATTTTTGACTTCCTTCCTGATCACTTTACATAATCCTAAGATATTATTAAATATGTTTTGATAGTAACAGGGATAATTTAAATAAATTAAAAAAATGTATGTGCAGCCTTTAAAAATATATATTTGAAATACAAGAACTGTCCTAAAATCAAAAATTATGTACATACTAGGTTTTACTACTAATTGGTCTATAATATTTACTTTGATATATTTATCTCATCAAACTAAATAATATCTTAGGACTATGTAAAGTGATTAAAAAGCAAAAATGCAAGAATATACAGAGTGTTCCGTTTAAAAAAATAATTCTTATCCACTCGCACTGTAAAAGTTCAAATATTCTCCTAGGACCTAGTATACTTTAGGTTTGCACTTCAACAAAATTCGGAAGTTCTTTTTTATATGGCATACTATAACTATATTTCATATCAATTAAACTTTTAGTTACGTATCCAACCATGGACATATTCGGCGCCGGGCTGACTAACTGGAATTTAAATTTCCCGCTGGGGATTCTGCTGTAAAAAATGTCAAGTTAGCGCATTTATTTATTTATTTCCTGACATTGTCATTCATTTTGACACTTTAGTTTTGTACTACGAGTTTTTGGTTTATATAAATTGTGTTATGATACTAAAAATTTTACTAGCAGACCTTGCAGTCGAACATTGTTCTTTTTAGAACCTCTTTTAGTGCGAAGTGTATGTACAAACTCATCGCAACTTTATTAGAATATATATGTCCCTTAAGTGCTGTTAAGAAGGTGAGTTTCGTTGATGTAAATAATATCTGTTTATATGTTTATAAATAATTCATTTTTGTTTCCTAAAATATTTTGATTAAAAGAAAATATATAAAAGTGGGCAACGCTGTACCGGTCAAGCTTAATTACAAGACTAAAAGTTTATTTGGTATGAACTGTATATACATACATATAGTATAGGCTACATATACCTGATGCACTTTTGTTGGAGGTTCTGTATTGTTTCCCCGATCCGAGGCAGCAAATAAAAATATATATTTTTTTTCAAATGGTTTTCATATAACTGTATAAATTTTCGCAAGTAGTCTCTTTAATAAAGTAATTTTTTGTGCCATCGTTAACTGTATCTTTTTTATGCAATGGATAACTCATTATCCTTGAAATATGCAAACGTTGAGTGCCCTACGTAAAACAGATGCAAAAATATCGCTCCTTCTAAATTCAGTACTCTGTAAATTTTTAATAATGTTAGGTATCTCGAGGAGGTAAACATATACATACATATTTTATAATCATAAACCGCAGGCAACAGAGCCGGGAAGATTCAGGATTTTTATTATTTATCAAGAGTCGCTAGAGATCAAGCATAAAATCTTGTTTAAGTCTAGACAGACTTAAGAAATATATTCTTTTATCAATAAAAGAATAAGTTTGTGTAATCATGATACAAGAATGTGTATTGAGCCAAAATGAACAATACCTACTTAGTAGGTTTATGTGATTGTAATACAAACTAAAGTAATGATATAATAAATAATATTAAATTATATAAGAATTCTTGCTATTTAACTGCTGATATAGAATTTAATTCCACACTGTGTTTGTCATAATGTGGATCAACCTGCTCTCACTACCGGTTTCATCAGGTGAGCTTGGGTCGATTCCACAAAATGACAAACACAGCGCAGAGTACCTAATTCCGACTTGTCGGAAAGTAGCGGTTAGATGTATTAAGTCCCGCACGGGAGATGCCTGATTGCACGGCCTGCCGTGCAATTGTAGTACTTTCGTACCACCGAGGCGCAACTATCGATAGTCAAAAGGCTTTTTTTAGGCAAGCCGAATTATAAAATCAGCATCAGTTAAATGCCATTTAACTGAGGCTGATATAGAAATTTTATTCCACACTGTGTTTGTTATAATGTTGATCAACCTGCTCTCACTACCCTTTTCGGAGCCCTACTCCATCATCAGGTAAGCTTGGTCGATTCCGCAAAATGACAAACACAGTGCAGAGTACCTAATTCCGAATTGTCTTTGCGATTCTTCAGTCGTCCGGGAAATTCCCTTCCTGATTCGATCAGATCATATGTGGATCAGATATAAAAGCGCGACTTCAGATGAGTAAGTATGTTTCATTCACCCCGTCTGAAAACTATTCTTCTGGACAATTACCCCTCTTACTTTAAAACAGTCCTCCCAAAACCCTATAATTAACCCCTTTTTTCTCCCCAATATCAGCAGGAATAATAGCTGACTTGATATATTTATTATCTCAGAGGTGGACTGTTCTAGTGGGTGACAATCCGAGTCCCACACCCTCTTGCTCATCTCTCACGTCTCTATGATCATCTCTCACGGGATGGTGATGGGAACGTTGACTATTCGCCTATAAAAGATTTTCAAATCACCCCCTTATCAAAAATAGTTATTTTTGTATCTAGTACGCGAAGTGCTACTTTGGTGACCAATACTTGAATTTTTTTACGAGGCGTAGCCGAGTTGAAAAATTAGTCGAGATCACCAAAGTAGTTCGCGCACGAGTTGCAAACACCATTTTTTCTACAAACATTAAAATCGGGATATCCCTAAAAATTATTATTACTATATTATTGCTCCAAAAAAAAATCGATTTCCTTTTAGGTAGTTTTAATACTTGGTATTTCTGGTGCTGTGAGGAACTTACTAAAATGACGGTCGATAACGATAAAGATTCAATTTTGATTGTTAAAGTACCCGATACAAAACCAAACAGACCGAGTTTTTACAGGGTCAATTTAGAATTATATTGAGATGTACCGAAAATACGCAGCTCTTCGTCCACGAAATGCTACCAGTCGCAGATTGTTTTAAAAATATCAAAATAAAAGATGTGTTAACCAATGCTAAGTGGTCGGCATAAATTCTATTGGTAAGATGCCTAGCATGATAGCAAAACACTTGAAGCTGCCAGATTATGAGGCCTAAACTGGGCAATGGGCATTGTTTCCGGAGAACTTCAGCCACACTCCTTGCTAATGCAGGGAGTGATATATTTAGTTTGAAGTGCCACGGAGGATGGTAATCTTCGACAGTGGCCGAGGGATACGTCGAGGATTCTATCAACAATAAAATTCAAATATTAAATAATTTTTTTTAAGTGTCAAATACCGGGATTAAGTACCTCTACATCAAAATTGGATAGTGTCTCAAGTCCCAAAACCCCCATATCTCAAGTAAAATCAGAACTATCTAGTTTGAGATTAAATATTGGTTCGTGAACTGGTTGTATTATTAATGTTAATATTGTAAATAATAACTAGAATATGCATTAGTGTTAAGTTTGATATTTGTTATTTGTTTATTCTTGAATATTTCGAAATAAATAGTTATGATTCAGTTCTTCATTTTCCAAAAATCAAAATTCCACAATCCCATATAATTTACATGCAGTGTGCGAAATAGGCATTTTGCGCATTACTTCGCGCACCGTGTCATGCATGGTAACGTAGGAAAATGAAAAAAGTATCACCTCGCACATTGCTATCAATTCGCGAACCTTGTCATTTTTTGACGTTTGTAGAAAAAGGTATTTTATTCATCCACGCATCGATAGATGGAGCGATAGGCTCAAAAATATGTTAAATTGACGATCGCGGGTAGTATCGGCCTTGGCCGATAATCTCGGCCTTTTTGTGCCGAGAACGAAACCGAGACCTCGGCCTGATTTTTCGCCGAGAATGACTGTAACCGAGACCGAGATCTCGGTCGGACTTTAGTTTTAAAGTAAGCAACATTTTTGTAAAGCATGCAATAATTTTGACTTCCTCTTAGATAAAAAAAACATCACAAAGGTCTGATTGGTTTTCCTGATTGGTCTTCTTGTATATCAGGAAAACCAATGCGTCGCTCCGATAAATTTGAGATCATTCCGATAATATTATTGTCTATCTTTTGTCAACTTCATTAAGTGGCCCAAAACACAGTTTCTATTTTGAATAGGTTTGTTAAATATCTTATTCTTGGTTAATTTTCACTACCCCTTTTTATAAAACGGCCATGCTACTCATCGGTTCGTTCTCCCCCGCTTGAAAACAAAGTTTTGCTTTCGCAAATGTACTTTTTGCCATATCGTTGCCCGACCTAACAGACGATAAAAAACACAGACTAATTATTTACTTATCTTCCCCTTTTTATAGCCGTTTCACAGCGAAACATAATAATATAGCGGACGGAGACTTTTTGCCGACACTCTTGGAAAACAATGGACCGCGAGTGAAACCCTTTTCTAAATGATTACTTGATAATTACTAATTACCTTGTATTTCAAATTAATTACACTTCTATAATGTGCCATAGAGTAAAAATACATCAGAGGTGGTAATCATACAACCAAGATTTTTGCAAAATTGCATTTAGAACTTATTACCATATTTTCGAAAAGATTTTGATAATCATATAAAAATCTGTCAGAAAATATGGTTAAAGCATTATGTTACCGAACAATACAATATTCAAGAATACCTTAACGATGTACTGTTACGTTTTTCGTCGGTTCCGTGTGGATAGAAAGTCTAATTTATTTAAACATAATTTATTTAACACTATAAGTCCGCAACAGTACTATAAATAATATAAAAATATATTTTCTTCGAAATAGTTTGTTCTCTGAGTAAGTACACTTATTACGTCAAATTATAAGACATGAGTTCGCCAACCTGATGGACTCTCTCTCTCTCTCTCTCTCTCTCTCTCACTTGACGGTTCTATATGGATACACCATTTATAAATGGAACATCGAAACAAGAGAAAGAGTGCATCTACCAGGTACATGTGAATGCGGTGAGTCGTATATTGGAAAGACAAAACGTCCTCTAAATGTACGACTTAATGAGTATAAAAAACATATACACAGAAATTAAATAATGAAATTTGGCATTGCGGGCCATGTATGGTCCAAACAACATAAAGTAGTAGAAAACACAGGTTGTCCACACAGGGAACGAATAACCACATATAAAAGAAGCCGATTTATAGCAAGCATTAATAAATAGTATCTTTAACAATTCAAGTATATAAATTTTCATGACCAATGCAGGCATTGCTAGCTGATAACCTCACACATGACTGCACCCAAGACTATACTTAACTTTTGAAGCCGAATTCCTTGCTCAGTTGTTACAGGATTTAGATCAATTTATACTTGATATCAGTCAGTAATAGATCTGACTGAATAGTTGTGTAAAGACAATAGAACTCTATACAGGGTGTCCCAGAAATAAGTGCAAGTATTTTAAGTGGTAGTATAGTTTAACCCCAGAAACACGCCTATGAGGTTTTTTCGCGAAATTTTTTTTTTTGAAAATTCGGAATTTTTTGATATTTTTTTAGTTTTTTTTTAAATCATAATTTCTTGATAATATGGCAACATAGGTAGTAGATTAAATTTACAAGAAAGAAAACCCAGAAAAGATCCAGTGGTGTTAGCAAAAAAAATTTTTTTTAGACATTTTCAAAGTAATATAACTCCGTTATTTTGGACTTATTTGAAAACCGATAAACAGAAAATATGTTCCTTTAATCGAGATCTACCACCCCTTAAAATACTTGCACTTATTTGTGGGACACCCTGTATATATAATTCTTAAAATAAGTTATATAATTTTTGCCGTGAACTGTTATGAAAAAGTCCACTTTTTATATAATTCTTGTAGTATTAATACTGAATCATTGTTTACCACATTGAAAGGAATATATTTATCTACAGGGTTGTTCACCACATACGACGGAGTATTTTGGCTAAACGATGATATTTTTACAAATTGTAAGTTTGGGGTTCGTTGAAGGACTATTAGAGCTACAATTTAAAAATATTTTTACAAGATACAGAGTGTCCCAAATAAATAAAAAATATCAAAGTTGTATTTTTTTAAACGGAACACCCTGTATATTATTACATTTTTAGTTTCTACGATTAAAATAAAGGTAAATTTGATTAAGGTTTATTATACTTAAACCTTACCGTTTTTGAAATATTTTCAATTTTGTGAAATTGCAGTAAAAATTTTAAAGCTTCATTTCTCCAAGAGTATCAATGTTTTTAATACTAAATATTTAATGAAGTTTATTTATTGATCAGTTATTGTGTTGCAATAATAAAAATAATACTACCTTATACAGAGTGTCTAAAAATTTATTTTAAATAATTATTAGCTTCAAACGGCAATAACTTCTTTAATTTAAATAGAATGCCCTGTATATTTTAGGAGAATCATATGCACAATTAAATTGTCTATTAAATTGTATTATACCATTTTTTACCTATCCCTTCAAGTTTTCGTAGAAAATGCATTTCCTTTTAATTTAGACCTCATTTATCAATATATCAATGGAATATTGACATTTTAGATTGTTTTTAAAGCAGCAAATGTACAAAATGTACAGACTAGTAATATTATCGTTTTTAGCAAAACGATAATATTACTAGCCCATTTGTATGCAAAAAGAAAACTATTTAAATCTTTATAAAAGAGTATACCATTAATTAAATATAACACCATTATTTCCGCCCATATACTAATTAATTACATACTTAATTGTGTTCGTTAATAAATTATTATAAATAAATGTGGATTTGAGTCAGAAATCAATATAATAATAAGTTATCAAATTAAAGTCTCTGTTGTTATAAATAAGCATTTATTAAAAAATGAAATATCATTTTTAAGGTGTTACTTTTTATCACAGTGTCTAATGCCCATACAAAATTCAGTTTTTTAGTATTTGGAGCAATTATTATTAATCAACGCAGTCAGTTAATGTAGTTTGAATACTGGAATGATATTAATTGATCCTCGTTAACAAATATTTAAACAGTTTTTTTTATTTTTTAATGAAATAAACGAATTATATCGACAATATTAGTATCTGTACTCTTTAAAAATTTGGTACATCTTTAAAAATAATCTAAAATGTCAATAGTCCATGGGTATATTGATAAATAAGTTCTAAATTACAAGAAAATGCATTTTCTACGGAAACTTAAAGAGATAGGTAAAAAATGGTATAATATAATTTCATAGACAATTAAATTGTGCATCTGATTCTCGTAAAATATAGAGGGTGTTCCATTTAAATTAAACAAGTTATTGCCGTTTGAAGCTAATAATTATTTAAAATAAATTTTTAGACACTCTGTATAAGGTAGTATTATTTTTATTATTGCAACACAATAACTGATCAATAAATAAACTTCATTAAATATTTAGTATTAAAAACATTGATACCCTTGGAGAAATGAAGCTTTAAAATTTTTACTGCAATTTCACAAAATTGAAAATATTTCAAAAACGGTAAGGTTTAAGTATAATAAACCTTAATCAAATTTACCTTTATTTTAATCGTAGAAACTAAAAATGTAATAATATACAGGGTGTTCCATTTAAAAAAATACAACTTTGATATTTTTTACTTATTTGGGACACTCTGTATCTTATAAAATTATTTTTAAATTGTACCTCTAATAGTCCTTCATCGAACCCAAAACTTACAATTTGTAAAAATCTCATCGTTTAGCTACAATACTCCGTGTCGTATGTGGTGAACAACCCTGTATATTTTTAAGCCTGGTCTAGATGCAGGAAATTTTTGACATAGTCACGAAAATGAACACTAAGACGCGATTTTTGAAAATTCATCCCGTGACGTAAATTTAGGGGTGAAATTTCGCTACCGTTGGTTTTGAAAGCATAAACATTTGTACAAAAAACTCATATTAAATAATATTACATAGATACAACCCCAACCCCAGAGTTCCCAATTGGCAAAGGAGTACGACAAGGAGACGCAATATCCCTACAGCTGTTTACACAGCAACACTAGAAGAAATCTTCCGTCAACTCGACTGAACCAACAAAGGATTAAGTATAGATGGAGAATATCTTAACCATCTAGGATTCGCTGATGACATTGTCCTAATTGCCACTAGTCTTGAAGAACTACAAGCACAAATTAACGAACTAGATACAGCCGGCAATAAAGCAGGTTTCAAAATGAATTTAGCAAAAACTAAAGTAATGAACAACGAACTGGTAGACAGAAAAGACATTCTAATAAATATCACAACGCTGGAAATAGTAGAATATATACAGGGTGGTCCGAACTGTATTCCGGAAACTTCGGCAACATATTCTGCAGATAAAAATAAGTACAAAAGTTCATATAAATGTATGTCCTAAAATGCTTAGTTTCGGAGATACAGGATGTAGAAGTTTCATTTTTATTTCGATTTTTTCCAAATAATTTCTGAAGTAACGTCAATATTTGGGTGAAAATTGGTGTCTGGGAGTTTTTTGACATGAGAAATTTGATTTTGATGTCAATATGACTCCTACTAGTAGAGGGCTCCACCTACATATTTTTTAACTAGTTTGAAGGGTAATAACTTTAAGTCTGTACCTGTATAAAACTACTGAGTAAAAAAATATAGATTTACGACGTTTTTTACGTGAAAAAGGCCCCTTGGTAAAAATCGCTACGAGTAATGGTTTTCGAGATATTTGGAATAGAAATTATGAATACCTGCCATCATTGACATAAATTAAATATATGTTAACTAAATAGTTATTAGAGTCAAATCATAAATTTAAAATGTTTTTGTGCCAAATGTTCAACAGAAACTATTTTATCATCATTTTTTGCAGAAAAATTTATGATTAATTTAAAAAAATAAAAATTTCCCAAATTTATTATATCAGTAAAATAACTATCTACTCATCGTGTTTATTTTTCGTCAATAATGACATGTATTTACTATTTCCATTCTAAATATCTTAAGAACGGTTGCTCGTAGCGATTTTTGGAAAGAGGTATTTTTTACGTAAAAAATCACAGAGATGTATATTTTTTCACTCGGTAGTTTTATACAGGTACGGACAAAAAGTTATTACGCTTCAAAACAGTTAAAACACACGCAGGTGGCGCCCTCTACTAGTAGGAGTCATATTGAAAAACTCTCAGACACCAATTTTCATCCAAATATTGAAGTTATTTCAGAAATAATTTAGAAAAAATCGAAATAAAAATGAAACTTCTATACCCTGTATCTCTGAAACTAAGCATTTTAGGACATACATTTATACGAACTTTTTTACGTATTTTTATCTGCAGAATATACTGCCGAAGTTTCCGGAATACAGTTCGGACCACCCTGTATATTTGGGACAACTAATACACAGCTCGGGATCTCTACTACCAGAAATTAACAGAAGAATTAAGTTATCATGGATTACTTATGGAAGAAACTCAATCATATTTAAATCTAGAATGCCAATTTATCTAAAGAATACAAGAAATCCAACAAATATGTACTACCAAGCATGACTTATGCATGCGAAACCTGGATACTTAAACAGGCATTATAAGATAACTGCAGGTAGCACAACGCTCAGTGGAACGAAATATGCTCGGCGGAATAACCAAGAGAGATCCTAAAAGAAGAGAGTGAATACAACAAAAGATCACTTGGTGGGTTGATTTTATGGAAAAGGTTTCACCGATAAATCTTTACTCTTTGGTAGAGAGGTTAAAATTCTGCACAAGAGTCTTTGGAGTGACACCAGTAAGAATCTCGAAATATTTTTTTGGAAATTCATTTTTAGAAAATAAAATATGGAGTGAAAAATTATATGAAATTTAGTTACATTTACTTTAGGCGCTAAAATAGCGGGGCACAATAATTGTTTGAAAATTCATTACATGCCTAGAAATGCGTAATATTAATTTATGACAATTATTGAGCATTCGGAACATAGTTTTATGCGTTCTAAATTGCGGACAAAAGTTAATTAAACATAATACTTTATTAAATTTATCAAATTAATATGCTAATTAATTTTAATTTTAAATTACATTTGCATTACATACAGCATATTTAAAATGTGATTTGTTTTTGTTCCAACTCAACAACCAGTTCCATTTAGAAATTATTTTGCTGATGTTCTTTCCGAATAATATAATCGTCTGAAAGTGAAACACTCCGAAGCGATTACCCATTAATTACATGTGTTTTAATTAATTACGCCATACACCGCCTCCATCGTTTCTACCGCTAGCGTTGTTAGCGGCTGTAACGATGGAAGAAGCAGAAGAAGGCAATTAGGGAAGTGTGAAAATAATTACGCAATTGGCTGATCGCGAACATCGATGTCTTTAAATCTCTCTAGGGATGTCTATTTTCTAGTTTTCAAAATTATCGATATTTTTCAAAATTAGGTACCTATACAGGGTGTTCCTTAATGACATTTCAAACAAAATTTCCATTCATTTCTAAACATTTTTTATCTCTTGATTTCCTTCGTCCGACGCATAGTTTTTGCTTAAAAAATTAGTCAGTTTACTTCAGGGCCAAATTGCTGAAAATCTGATGCGGTGACTGTTGTGTGAAATCATTTCTGCATCGGCTGAAAAGGAAATTAAGAAATAAAACATTTTTTTTATATCATAATTACTTACTCATAATTAATTAAATACATGTAAGACGTGTAGGTATAAAATATAACATCAGAGATATTTTGAAAAAATAAGTTAGAAAATTTTACCATCTTATATCTGAAAAGTTAAGATGTTTAGGACATATATTCATATGAAGTTATATTCTTAGAATAGGTCCAAAAATCACTTCCTTAAATATTAGCATGTCATTAAGCTCATGAAGGTGTCATTATTAAAACACCCTGTATATGAATTGCTTTCAAAATGTCCTTCGACGTTGTGCGATCCCTAGTCGCTATTGGTTTCGGTCATCTCAGTCTCCATCATGCAGATCCCTTGAGATTATCGCCTTCTTGATACTATCCATCCAGTTTTTTCTTGGCCTTCCCCATTTCCTTCTTGTCTTTGGAAGCCTTTCTAGTACCTTTTGAGGTAGGCATGTGTTGTCCCTCCTTCTCACATGTCCCAACCACTTCAGTTTCGCACTCTTTATTTCCTGCACTATAGTCTATCCATTTTGTCCTTGATTGTCTCGTTTCGTACTTATCTAGCCCTTTATGTTCATACTGATCTCCTTATCGCGTCCAGTTCTACCGCCAATAATTTTCTTTTATTTCTCCGGTAACCACCATGTTTCCGTCCCAAATAACAGATTGCTCTTGATTATTCTGTTATAAATTCTTAGTTTCCTGTCTATACCTTTACAATAAAATGCCTGAATTGCATATGCTGGAGTAAAAAACTCCAGAGTATTTTATTCAGGCACTGTATTGCATTTAATATATAATAATTAATAATTCTCGATCTTATTTCGTTGTCGTCTTTCCCGCAGATTGATCGAAAGTAATGCCTAAGTATTTGTAATAGTTACCTGCTTGTATATAATCGGTTTGATCCGATACAATGCAGAGATATTTAGCGTTTCTCATATTCATCTACAGTCCCCAAACTTACTTGGTAGTCCTCTTTAGGTTTATGTGTCATGTATTCTCACCAAGTCATCTTTGTCTCCGGCACAGATAACTTGTTCCTCGGAGAATTGCAAAATGTATAAGCAAGAATCTTCACTGATGGGTATGCCCATACTTCTACACATGCTTTTCTATTGTTTTAAAGCTTGGATGATGTATATTTCGAATAGACTTGGTGACGGGCAACACACTAGTCTGAATTCTTTTGATATTTTAAATCGTTTTCATAATTTATTTCCTTTTTTTTAGGCAGAAGAGTTTTCGTACACCTTCTGTATTACAATTATAAATGTCTGATTTAATCTAGTTCGTTTCATAAATTCTCAGAGTTTAATGGAGACACTATCGTAAGCTTTCTAGAAATCTACAAACATTAGATGTACATCTTCATTTATTTCCATTTTCTTTTCTATGAGGAGTTTCAAACAGAATACATTATCGGTGCATACCTGCACAGATAATGTATTTTTCAAATATAGAAGATTTCTCAAGCAATCCATTCATTATAAGTTTTGTAGTATCTAATGCCGAGTTTGGTTTGGTTAGGCTAAACCAATAAACCAGCAACTCAAATATATACGAAACAAAAAAATTGAGCAATTTTCTTATTTTCATGTTTTCAGCAACTGCTAATATAATAATATAAGACATCTAACTGCCTACCTTGCTTATTTTGCTAGAAAACGATTTTATCTATTTACATTTCTATAGTAATGATTTATGTTAGGGTGCCTATATTGAGTGTGATTAAAATGCTAATAAAAAGGATTTAATATTACTTAAAGTTATAGCCAAAACAAAGTAATATTGGTAGTAAGTAATAATTATTAATTAATTATATAATATATATAATAATAAAATTAATAATATTTAATAAGTAACTATAGATTTTGTTGCAGAATATGGTGATGATGTTATTACAGAGTAGATGGTCTTCAAATATTGCTTAAGAATTACAGTTGGGAAATGGAACCTTTCTTGTTACAACAAGAAAATAAAACACTAATTCACAACAATACACCAAAACACTTAACTTTTAACACTGGATGCACGTTCCGCTAACCATGATACCATCATCAGCAGATGATTAAAACAATAAAGATTCAGTTCCGAAGACAATGAAGCCCTTGAATATCACAGTTGAGGGTTGGAATCTTGGATGTTACAAAAGCAAAATAAAAACTAATTCACGGCATTGAAAAATACAAATTATTTTACAGTGATAAAATTTTACTGGTACACATTCATACAATACTTTTATTTCATACAATACTTTTCAAAATGTTAATAAGGATCACTAAAGAAATATTCTTAATACATAAAGAAATAACAAATTTGACGGATAAACCCAGTTGTGCAACTATTAACTTTGTCTAGACTATGGAAAAAATGCGTTGCTTAATTTTTACTTCTCTTTAGTTATAAGAAAATCTCATTTGATACCGAGTTTTTGGCGGACACTCGTCCAATATTTTTTGCATCGATATTCTAATATATCGGTATTTTGGAACATTCTTACCCTGTTAACCCGAACCTACCATAAAACTTTCGAAAAGTATTTTCGTCATAATATAGACGATAGTAAAATTAAACATTGAAGAAAGAAACACCGTAACTTGACCCAAATTACAAACACTTTGGCTTTCGATTCTTTTCGATAAATGTACCTAATTACTTCTACTGTAACATCTCAAACAGGTAAATACTACCTTTATTTACCTTACTTGAAAACTTCGTCTAATAATAGTACAGCAACCCTTTGTTGTTTAAGCTAGCTTTAATTATCAACTTTAACTAAGTTTGAATATACACCATAGTCTTGTAAGGTTTTAATTAAACTTTATAGTGTGGTGTTGCTAATTTCAAATTTAATTTTACGTTCGAAAATTATTATGTAGTAGGTATCATTTTCATAGCATGCTGCTTGGAAAATTTAAGAAAAAAATATTTTTCACAAAGGCTGCATATGAATTTTCTTACACATATACTACAGTATGTTCCCGGATTGTCTTTACAAGAGGAAAAAAAAACTTTTTTATTATTAACATTTTGAGGAAAAAGCAAAACATAATTTCTTCATAAAAATTTTTGTTTGTTCTAAAATGGTTAATACCGTTTATACTTTTCCAAATTTTTTACGGTTTCAGGGAAAATTAAAAAAAAAAATATGAAAATACGGTTGACTTTTTTTCCTAAAATTTTGTATAAAAAATTTTTTGTTTAAAGCTTGATTTTCATGCATCCGTTGTCCGACGATACGTTGATACGATATTAATTTTATTGGGAGAATTGAAAGACTTTGATTAGTTAGAAAATAACGCAGTTTTTAAATTTATTGAATTTTCATGCCTCGGTTTATCGGATATACGTTGTCGTTGGTGTTATTTTATATTTTCGTTTCCATAACGATTTTGCTATTTTACTTATAATTTTATTAAGGTTAGATTAAATTTGTCATAAAAGTGTCAAAACGTCCGTTATCGTATGAACGCGTCCATTGACGGGCTGAAGTAAAATATTTACGGATGAAATGACCAATCAGAGCACCGTCGGACCAACGTACCAACGTATAAAGCTTGATTTTCATGCATCCGTTGTCCGACGATACGTTGATACGATATTAATTTTATTGGTAGAATTTAAAGAATTTGATTGGTTAGAAAATAACGCAGTTTTTAAATTTATTGCATTTTCATGCCTCCGTTTATCGGATATACGTTGGTGTTATATTATATTTTCGTTTTCATAACGATTTTGCTATTTTCCTTATATTTTTATTAAGGTTAAATTAAATTTGTCAACAAAGTGTCAAAACGTCCGTTATCGTATGAACGGGTCCGTTGACGGGCTGAAGTAAAATATTTACGGATGAAAAGTGGCGCGAAAACGCTATGACCGAAAACGCTATGACCAATCGTCGGACCATCGTATCAACGTATAACGGATGCATGAAAATCAACCTTAACGGATGCATGAAAATCAAGCTTAAGTCCTTAAAATTAAAACGCGTTTCTATGGTAATATAATATCGTTTTCATTTTTTGATAGATTTTTATTGTTAGAATTTTAACGTAATATTTTTTGCTGTTTTAAAATGTAAAAGAAGCACAAAATTTATTTAGTTCGATGCTGCGGAAAGGGTGATAATACTTATCGGAAAATGTGGTACTTCAACAACAGCAAAAAATATGACATTAATCAAAATTAATAATAACCATCTACTAAAGAATGAAATTAAAATGTTATTACCATAGAAACGCATTTTGATTTTTAGGACTTAAACCGTATTTTCATGTTTTTTTTTAATTTTTTCTAAATTGATACGGAAATTTGGAAAAGTATAAACGGGATTAACTATTTTCGAATAAGCAAAAAATTTTATGAAGAGTGCATTTTTTCCCAAAATGTCAAAAATAAAAAAGTTTTTCCTCTTGTAAAGACAATCCGGGGACATACTGTAGATTAAAGAATATTGGAAAATTACATTCTTATTTATTGAACTATTATACAAAAACAATTGTAGAGGTATAATAATGACCATATTTAATACAAAAAATTCAAGACTTTGTTTATTAACGACTATATTAACATATTTTTTACTTAAAATGCAGGTAAGCATTTTAATTGTACCATGATTTTGACGAGAGGTATCCTCACCTGGGTTCAAAATATCATGTACTAAAATACAGGGTAAGTTTCCTACGATGTTCTCTATGGGTATCTCGGAAACTACTGAAGATAGATAGTCGGTTAAATGAGGAAAGAATTGCTGTTTTGTGGGGTCATAAATATGCGCCTTTCAGATTTTTTAAAAAGTTCATGGCTTACTAGATAATAGAATAGATACTAAAAATAAAAAAATTTTGGCTATTTTAAAAATTATCCCTAATTCCATTATAATCTATTTTAGACAAAAGTTTTCAGATAAAAGTTGTAGATAATCGCATCCCTAATGAGTTTGTGTTCTCCGATTTTTTTTGTCTGTCATTTTTGACATATGACATAAGCCTGTCATTTTTGACATATGACACAAACATATGTTTTTTTTTAAATGGAAACCATAGTTGGCAATGACTTCATAAAAAGCGCCATTTTTAAAACTTTTTAGTGATATAAGCAATACTTAATATGTTTTTTTTTACAAAATTACTGAGTTATAGCCAATTCTTATCTTTCTTCACTAATTTCACTTAGTTGGCATGGTATTCATATTTTATTATGATTTATAACTTATAAAATGTCAAAATATATTGTTATATTATTAAACTGCTCTTTACAATTTACATTGCACAAACTAAAACTTAAAGAAATAATATCACTATCACTAGGGATCTATCTCAATATCCTCAAAGGATTGTAAGAGTGAACCCTTTGAGGATATTGAGATAGATCCCGGTAATTGCATTATTAACATACGAGTTGTATATGGCTAATGATCCTGGTGATCGATGCCAGAAAAAAAAAATAAAAAAATAAAAAAAAATCACTACATACACTTTAATTTTTTTTAGACAATGTTCAAAAAATCCGCCATTATGAGTACATACACGCAACTTTTTAAAACTGAATTTCTAGCTATTCTCACAGAATTAACATTCTCACTCTCTTAATTCATAAGTTCTTTAGTAAACCTTGTTATTAACTATACCGCATAAAAAAAATAAAATAGATAGGTCAGGTGATAGAGGGGGCCCATGCAATTGGTCCACCTCTTTCTATCCCTAAGCCTACATAATTATGATATAAATAATTTTTAATATTTCTTTCATTGTGAGAAGGTGATGGTGTGTCATAATAAAAGTTATGTGGGAACCACCCTATTAATGCGCGAGTATCTAAATTTAACTTTTCTAACATGTCTTGGGACCGTTCTCTAAAAAACGTAAGTAACGTTCACCAAAAGTTGAACCAATCCTACCCGCTTTACTTCATTTAAAAAATTCATATTTACAATTTTTGTTTATTTTAATTTTCAAAGTTTGGATAAGACAGTTTCACATTTCTGAGTGCGACGACGATTGAACTTGTTTCCTTGGCTTACTAAGTGAAATTATTCAAGAAAGATAAGAATTGGCATTTTAAACCCCCTGTAGCTAAGAAACAGCGCAGAATCGGACGTACCTATTTTGATACATAAGATAAATCTTTACGTGTTTTACGTGAGGAATCTCCCCACGAGAGAAGACACATTTTTTATGAAACACCTTGTATACTCAAAATAATTTTGAATTGTGTATCTTTACGCATTCTCTAAAACTTTTCGATTTTACATGTTTTGTAATTCTAAAAACTAGCGAGTTAATGAACTTATATCGCAGACGCATCACCCTTTATAATAGAAAGAAAAAAATTGTATGAAAATTTTTGTATATTCGGACTCTAATCTACAAAAAACTGAAGGGGTTTTGGCGATATTTTTACAGATGGAAAATAGTTTTCAGGGCATGTTTTAGACAGTTTGTTCTTTTTTAGACGTGTTCCTGGTCGAGTTTGCATTCTGAATACACTCTGGAATAGCTGTTAGTACGGAATACAAATTCAAAATTTGCTTGCGGTACAAAATTTGGAAGACAAATCGAATTTGAATGTGCCTAACCTTGATTTGTTATTCACTTAGGAACACTATTTTTTTTTCTATTACTACTTATATAACAAGAAACAAATAATATAAGTTTTGGCAAATTTCAGATGTTTTTTTATGAGAAAAAAAACTTTAAACAATCAAGACAAGAATATGTAGTTAGAGAGAAATTGAAATATTCTAGATAATATAAAATATGGAAGAGAGAGAGAGAGAGAGAGAGAGAAAGTTACTGGTTACTGGTCATTCTTTTAAAAAGTACAAACATGTAATACTTTAATTTTGTAATACTACATAGGTCATAAATTGCAACCGCTATTCTTATCCTTTCTATGAACCTTTAACCTATAAAACTAAGTTTTTTTTTTATTTGAAAAGCCAATATTATTCTCCAAAACAAAAATTTCATTCCAAAATTTTTTATTTGAAGGCCTGTTTTCTTGGATTCCAAGCTTCCGAATGAATTGGACAGTGTATACCGATTTTAGAACTTTTAAGATTTTTTAGTTACATTTTTGTTTGTAGAGAATAAATATACTATTGTAATAATTTATTTTTAACGTTGAATTGTTGTTATTTTAGGTGGTGCCATTTATAAAGGACTTTTAAAAGGGAGACAAGACAGGGATTAACGTATAGGCTCTGAATCAAGTAAGTACATTATGTATTATAATTACAGGAGAAATAATTTAAAAATCAATGGATAATTTTCTTTAATTGCCTTAATAATTATTTTACTTTGTTAAAGTGTCCTAAATATTTTTGGCCAAAGATTAAAATAAAATTGAATGTATTTTTTTTCATTCCTGGATACATTTCTCTTACGTTTTTTTATATCCCAGATTGATGTTAATTATTTTACATAAACATATAACTAATAAATAAACTTTATTCGCGTCAAAAAATCAGATCTTGATTCCTTTAATAGATTGTATTCTTTTTCCATATTCAAAAAAGTTACACCAGATGAACTAGGTCTAATTTGAAATTTGTCTGAAGACAAACAACAAAGGAGATGTAAACAAAATGTATAAAAATGTAACATTAAAAAAGAAAATATTACACCGATTTCAGAAATACAAACAGATAAAATTTATTTGTCTTAAACAAAAGAAAAAATTATAATAAAAAATACCTATGTAAATATCTCGGTAAATATATTCCCAGTCAAAAAGTCACGACAAAACATAATTATGTGAGCTTTACTACAAGTAAAAATTATATATGATCATCTAATAAATATTTTTGTATTCATAAGACATAAAACACATGTATTGCTAATAGAAAAATAGTATAATTAAAAACACTCCCCTTTATTTTGTTTTGTTTAGATTCACATGTGGTATATTTAATTGCCTAGTTTATATCAATAATAAATAGCAACAACAGAATGCGTCTACCCAGATTTATGTACTTAGATTGGTATAAACAGAAAATACTAATTAGGAGAGATATAAAAATTTAATATAATATTAAAGATCTATGGAGGCATTTCGTCTAAATAGCAGTTATACTTACAATTAGTCGATATTAATTAAAGTAAACCTTTGTTTTACATTGAATCTTTATTTTATCATTTTTTCAAATAATTTAATAATATAGTAGACGACATTCATAAAATATAATAAGTATTATACACAAGAAAAACGTTTTTCAATAGAACCTTTCAGTGTTTGTCAATCATGATTTACCATCAGAGAGGTATCTTTTATTTTTTTGTATACTCAAAATAGTATACTCCCCAGTTGAACAAAAAAGCGCCTTAACTACAGTTGAGATACAAATGTGTCACTCGAAACAAAACATTAAGGTATTTTCTAAAGAAGCGAGAAAAATTTTTTTTCAAGTGTAAATCTAACAGCCATATTGTACAGGGTCCGGCAATTGACTAGCCGTCGAAATACGCGTGGTCATGGAGAAACAAGAGGAAAAAGACATGCAAGCCTGGATAGCAAAGAACCAGAAATTTGTGCCGTCTTGGACAATGCGGGGGCGTTTGAGAATATACCTCGCAAGGTGGTCAAGTGATCTCTAGAAACAAGAAGGGTGAACAGAACAATAATTCGCTGCTTTTGGAAATAGCTCTGAATACGGACAGTAGATGCTCATCAGATGCGTACCAAAATTGTAGCAGTTAAAACAATGCAAGGAACTCCACAAGGCTGAGTAATCTTCCCCCTACTGTGAACCTTGGTATTGGATGAACTCCTAAAAAAATTAACTCTAGTGGGAATACAGTGCATAGGGTATGTAGACGACACAGTCACGATCCCCCTGGAGAAAAGTGAAGGCACCCTATGTAATATTATCCAAAAAGGACTCCGCATCACTGAGAGATGGACCAGGACTGTCGAGCTGAGTATCAACTGAGACAAAACCGCGGTAGTGCCATGCACCAGAAAGCGCAGTCTGACAAACTTGAAATGAATCTATCCAGATGGAAATAAAATACTGTCGTCACAAGAAGTCAAATATCTGGGAATAGCCCTGGAGAGTAAAAACTTCTATGGAATATATACTATATGAAGAACGTTACCAGCAAAGCCACAAAGGATCTTTTTTTTCAATAACAAGGGGCCGTCCTCTGCCGAGAACACTGTGACCTGTGAGGCCTATTGTGTTTGTCCCCTTTCTGCACTCATTCTCCTATCCCTGTACCCTGCAGCCTAAATAAGTTATATTTAATCCTTGATAGGATGGGAGCATATTTACTCCGGTTTTAGCCTAGCTTTCCTAAATAAAAGTGTCGCTTGCGATCCAGCTAGCCTCATAGTGACATATTATGTGCTCCGCTGTTTCAGGATCTTTATCGCAGAGTCTGCAGCAAAGACTTCCTTGATACAGGTTGAGCTTGTTCAGGTAACAGCCATGGGTCTTTTGTAATCCGCACTTCGTTCATGCTATGCATTAACTGTTCTTTTGTGGTTTTAGAGCTAGGTCCTTGGACAGAGGCCTTGCTGTGTCTCTACCCCCAGTCTGTTTTTCCAGTGGATATTCTGCTTTTTCCTGATCCAGAGTTTTAGTGCCCTACGGGCCATACCTTTGGGTATTCCCAGTACTGCCTCTGGACCAAGATAGGATGCCGATGATCCGTGCCTAGCTACCTCATCAGCTTTTTTGGTGGCTTGTGCCGCTGTGGCCCGGCACCCAGAATAATTTAATCCTGTTCCTTCGTGCCAGAGCTCCCAGTTCACCTAGGCATTCCTAGACGAGTCTCGACGATACCTTTGGGCTCATAAGCGCCTCAAGTGTCGCCTGTCTGTGCATATATTGATTACCCTTGGTCTTTCCCCAAAAACTCCAGCTCCTGTTCCTTCAGCGCTCTTGGACCCGTCTCTATACTAGGTTAGTCCGTCCTGAAGGAATGTTATATCTGTCCACATTTCTCGATCCACAAAGTATCTAATGGTATGCAGAAGACTGGCAGGAAATAGATGAAGCTGCGCCCATAAAATTTTGCGCTGGATGTGTACCATGATAGTAGGACCTATGATTACCTAGGGAACAGTTTCTCGGTAAACAAAACTAAAGCAACGTACAGCAAGGTAAAACCTGTGCAAAGTACAGATACTGGCCTGCATCTGCATCACCATGCCATGAGAATATGCCTGACAGCAGCAATGGAGGTGACTCAATATGGCAATGATTAAAATGGTCATCGACGGAAACAGTACTGGGAACAGTACTGTCAGTTCAGGAGCTTGGGACACCCTCAAAATGAAAATTCTACTTCTCCAACTCCCAATGGATGTACAACTTGGGAAACAGTAACTGGTATGTTTCCCACGTACCCTTAATTTTTTATTGACTTTTTGGTATTTATACATCCGATACATAAATATTTGTTTCTTTTTGGTTTAAATAAAAAATACTGTGTATGACTTATTAATATTTTTATTGGAATAACGAAGTATTGAGGTAAATTGACGCAAATTCGATCGTTAAAAATATTGCTTTGAAAAATGTTTAGTTTCCATTTTTCCGTCAGAAAAATCGGGAAAAAAACGTAATCTATTTATAGGGTTGTTAAAATTGTTCAGTTATGGCGTAAAATCTGCATTGCATTAATTTACTCGAAACCGTGCGCGTAGCTCTATTGTTTCTTGTGTTAATTGCTGGTTTTCGTAATAAAATAATTGTAATTAAGTATCACGATTCAAGGTGTATATCATTTGCGAAATGATAAAAAACATTAATATTGCTAAGATATATTTATGGTCACTATAATAATTTATTAATTAAACTTAATTTTTATTGAATCTTGCTGTACTCATACAATATATAGGATTACTGCGAGTCCAAACCCAATAATATACAGGGTGAGTCTTAAATAAGTGCAAATATTTTTAGGGATATAGTCTGTCCAACGAGAAGATCCTTGACAGTGATAGATGTGTCTGTCATTTTAATTTCTAAGTAGTTTATTTTATTTTACAAAGAAATAAGTTGGTACAACTGGAACGCATAGCAGGATATATTTAAAATTTGATTGACAAGATGACAAGTGATTACTTCAAAATATTGTGAAAAAAACTGTATAAAACTGAAAAAATGTAATCGAGTTATTTTATTGAATAAAAACGGTATGTGTTAATACAAAACAAACAAGAACAAGACACTACATACCAAAAAAATATAAAAAAGAACTATTATTTACTTTCAAGCTAAGTGCAGCCACACTATCCTAAAAACGGCGTATCGGCGTAACGGGCGTAATGACCTTGAATGGATTTCCAGTAATTCTATTGGCTAAAACATTCATCTGTCAGAAATTTTATCTGTCAAATTCATCTGTCAAAAATTTTAGCCAATAGAATTACTGGAAATCGATTCAAGGTCATTACGCCGTTACGCCGATACGCCGTTTTTAGGATAGTGTGGCTGCACCCTCAAGCTTTATGAAACTACCCGCATTTATGATTATATTTATCAATATAACTTATGTACAAATACAAATTTGTAATATTCCACAGGAATAAATAAAACAACATAGGTAAATAAAACAAACTATTTTATTAATAACAACACCTACCAAACTTTATACCTTAAAGGTTGATTAATTAACTTTAATCTTAATTTTTTTAAACCAGTACCTTTTGACATTATTTTTCTGCAGTACTAAAATCCATTATTTACCTATCGTGTGATGTCGATATTTTACAGCTACTCCAGTTTTTAGTATGTGTTTAGTTTGATCCTTCTACCATATACGAGATGCACTTATCTACGACGAAATGGTGTACAAACTTTATCGATGGCAACTTCATTGGTGTATAAGACTTTCTGCCTGGGCAGCGAGTATTAACCATAAACTGTGCTCTGGGTCTACAGTTAATTTTCACTCGATTTTTCCTCCAATTGACTTCAAAAGACACAAAACACACGTAATAATAGAATCAAAATGCATCATCTTCCAAAACGCAGGGTATTTAACAAAAGTTGACACAAAATTATAACCTATAATTTGGCAAGACTTTGACAAGCGTCAAAAATGACAAAAATCTAAAGGCGAGTTCATACGCATCGGCGTCCGTTTGTCGTTCATCGTTCCGTCAAACCAATAAAATTGAAATACGATCTGTCATTTTTTAAATAAACCAATAAAACTGGTTAAAAACAGTATGACGACGACGTATGACGGATTTATATTTAAACCCATCCATAGATAACTTAAAAATTATTAGAAACTTTTTTTAGTAAAATAAATAGTATATAAATAGATTGGTATGGGACGTCATCTGCTTTTCTTCTGTCATAGTCTGTCGAAATCTTACCTGAGAAAAAAAACAGAGTATAGTATATTTGGACCTCAGAAACATGAGTATGAGGTTTTTTCGTGATTTTTTTTTTAAATTTGGAATCTTTTGAATTTTTTTTTTTTATTTTTTAGTTTGAAAGTTTTTAGTTTTTTAGTTTAAAACATAATTTCTTAATAATATGGCAACAAAGGTAGCAGATTAAATTTTCAAGGAAGAAAACCCAGAAATGATCCAGTGGTTCTCAAAATTTGAGCAAAAAAATTATTTATAGTCCATGTTTGGATGAAAATAGCTGCCTGATAGTTTTTGGCATGAGAAATTTGATTTCGATGCAAGTATGACTCCTATTCTATTCGTAGAGACAGTCGCCTATACCGGGGCGTCTCAAAAGTGGCTCACTCTTATAACTTTTTTATTTTTTCAGATAAAGCAACGAGATTTGGTATGTTACTATATGACATAAATTAGGATTGCTTGACGTGTTCAATTGTTTTTGGTCACTTCCTGTTTCACCGGAAATGACTAAAACTTTATAATTTTAAATGGCACCCTCGGTATTTTTTTACTTTATTCAATAGAAAATGACATTCTGAATAGAATGACGTATCATATGTCAACTTTTGAGACTCTCGCTTAATAAAAATTCTTATCTTAAAATTCAATCTAGAGTGCCATGGGTATGTTAAAAACACTAATTCTTAATCAAGGAGCCTTGGAAAAACAGATTTGATTGTCTAATGTTTTTAGTGTCTTGTCCTGGCCAGTTAGAAAATGCTCAAATCGTATTTTTAATCATATCTCAATTTTTTCAAATGGAACGAGGGTGGCTCATTAGCATATTTGGAAAAAACCTTTTTTTACAAATAATTTGATACCACGCACTTGGTATTTCGAGTCAAATTTTCGTTACGAACCGCAAGTTATAATTTCAAATAAACCATATGCGAAAATGTCAAAAGTTGACATATGATATGTCATTCTATTTAGAGTGATATTTTTTATCGAATAAAGTAAAAAAATATAGAGGGTGCCATATAAAAATCAAAAGTTATAGTCATTTTCGGTGAAACAGGAAGTGACCGCAAACAATTCAATACGTCAATCAATCTTAATTTAGCTCATATACTAACATACCAAATCTCGTTTTTTTATCCGAAAAAATAAAAAAGTTATAGGGGTGAGCAACTTTTGAGACGCACCCGGTATAGTCTTTAACTGAGTTGGAAAGTATTAACTTTTTGTCCATATCTGTATAAAACTATTGAGTGGTAATATATATATTTCCGTTGTATTTTAGGTAAAAATAGTCTCTTGGTAAAAATCGCTACGAGTAATAATTCTCAAGATATATAGAACATATAAATAGTCAATACATATCATCATTGATATAAACATGATAACTAGATATTGTTGATTGATTTTAGAAACTGTTCAAAAAAGTTCACAAATCTACAATTTTAGTCAAATATGTATCTAGTCAACATATTATGTTTATTTTTTGTTAATAATGACAATGGGTGGACTATTTCCATTTCAAATATCTTAAAAACGGTTACTCGTACCGACTTTTATCAAGATACCTTTTTTACGTAGAAAATGACGGAAATGTATACTTTTTCACTCATTAGTTTTATACAGGTATGGATGAAAAGCTATAAAGCTCCAACCAGTTAAAGAACCTGTAGGTGGCGCCCCTGACAAATAGGAATCAGATTGATATCGAAATCAAATTTGTCATGTAAAAATACTCCCAGGCACCAATTTCCATCCAAATATCGGCGTTAGCTTATAAATTATTTGAAAAAAAAAAACTGAAATAAAAATGAAACTTCTTCAATCTGTATCTCCAAAACGAATCATCGCAAGAGCTACATTTATAGAATTTTTTTACCTATTTTTATCTGCAGAAACTGCTGCCGAAGTTCCTCGAATAAAGTTTCGACCACCCTGTATATTTCTTTGTTATGGCTGAGATATTATGATGTTCATCGTATATTATTTTGTTACCTAAACCGTTTTATTCTAATTTGTTTCATTCTAACTCGACTTTATTATTTTAAATTTTATTTAGATATATTTTTCAATTTTGTAATGACCGATGCCTATGGGAAAAGATTTGATAACAAATAACGTTATATTATGTATAAGGATTTTCCTTAATAGTTTATAACCAATATAATTAAGCAATGTTATAAGTTTAAGTATTAACTAGTCGAACAAATTATATTATTTACAAAGATTATGATTGCACTGTAATTTACAGTCAACATAACACTTATTGTGAGAACACGGATATATTTTAAACTTTTAAATATAAATTATTACATAACATCCGACTTGAAACAAGTTGTAGTTATCCAAACTTATTTTCGAAAAATGTGGAATCCCAATAATTACCAGTTGGTATTAATGATTATAATATTCAATATTCATTCTCTGTGTAAAATCTCTACTCGTGCTCCTATTATATCTTGTATTTATTTAGGCGATATCCTAGTCTTGTGAACTGAACTTTTGTACTGATGATAAAATTAATTGTTATTAGCTAATATACTGTGGACTTAGTGTCTTAGTGTATTCAGCTGTGAATTTCAGATAATTTGAATTGGTTTTCCAATAAATTCTGTCAATATTTGTAATTCTTGGTTAGAGATACGATTAAGCTATGTTCGATACCAATTAAACTTCTAGTTACATAATCTAGGGCGCGATTCTTAAATTCATTGTTGCCAATCATGGCAACATATTCGTCGCCGGGATGACTAACTGGAATTTAAATTTTCCGCTGGAGATTCAGGTTGTAGCTTTGCTGTAAAAATGTCAAGTTGGCACATTTATTTATTCATTTCCTGATATTGTCATTCGTTTTGACACTTTAGTTTTGTATTATGAGTTTTTGGTTTAGTGTTGTGATACTTTAAGCTTGAATATGTTTACTAGCAGACCTTGTAGTCGAACATTGTTCGTTTTAGAACCTCTATTAGTGCGAAGTGTACAACATAGCTTAATAGCCGTAAAAAACTCCTCGCAACTTTATTAGAATATTTTGAACGGGAAAGCGGTAGTAATGGCTCTTTATGTCTGTTAAGTGCTGTTAAGGAAGTGAGTTTTGATGGTAAATAATAACTGTTTATATATAGATTTATAATTAATTTATTTTTGTTTCCTACGTTGATTAAAAGAAAATATGTAAAAGTGGACAACGCTGTGCCGGTCAAGCTTAATCACGTTACTAAAAGTTTATTTGATATGAACTATAATATATGATAATTTTGCTATATACAGGGTCGCTTTTATGTTTGGAAACGGTCGATTATTAGGTAAAATATAGGAGGAACTGCAAAAAGTTAATTACAAAAGTTATAGTATTTTTAAATATACAGGGTGTTTCAAAACAAATGCGAAAAACTTCAGGGGGTGATTCCTTGTTCAAAATAAAAGGTAGTTTGCTCTATAAACGTTGGGTCAAAAGTCAACCATTAGGGAGATATCGCGGTACAAAGATGGCGGAAAATTAATGTTTTTATTTTGTATCTTGAAAACAAAAAGAGATAGACTAATGAAATTTTATGGAAGCATTACTGTTATGAAAACACACTTTCTGGTAATTTTCTCACTTTTTTAAAATGAGTGGAAGGGGTTTAAATAAACTACCCCTATCATTCTTGTTAACGAAATTTAAAGAAAAATCTTATCAAACACATGCAAAAATTAATTTGGATAGTTTAGTTTGTTTAGAAACTTTTACATCTCTTGTGTATTTTTGATAAAGCTCACCGATTTGAAATTAAAAAATAAAATGTAAAGCATTACATGTCAGGACAAAAAACATTTTTAAATAAAGAATCTAGTGGGCTGCTGTCAAACAGTTTTATTTCGTAATAATATCGTTACATTTGCAGTAGGGTAATGTCAAATAAAATAATATTAGAAGCATCCTAAAAAGTGACAGCGGCCGACTAGATTTTTTCCTATAAAAATTACAGCAGTCCACTAGATTCTTTATCTAAAAATATATTTTGTCCTGACATGTACCTAATGCTTTACATTTTATTTTTTAATTTCAAATCGGTGAGTTTTATAAAAAAACACAAGAGATAAAAAAGTTTCTAAACAAACTAAACTATCCTAATTAATGTTTGCATGTGTTATAGATAGGCATGTGTTATAGATAGATAAGATTTTTCTTTAAATTTTGTTAACAAGAATGATAGGGGTAGTTTATTTCAACCCCTTCCACTCATTTTAAAAAAGTGAGAAAATTACCAGAAAGTGTGTTTTCATAACAGTTTATTAGATTGTTCTTCCATAAAATTTCATTAGTCTATCGCTTTTCGTTTTCAAGATAAAAAATAAAAACATTATTTTTCAGCCATCTTTGTACCGTGATATCTCCCTAATGGTTGACTTTTGACCCAACGTTTATAAAGCAAACTACCCTTTATTTTGAACAAGGAATCACCCCCCGAAGTTTTTCGCATTTGTTTTGAAACACCCTGTATATTAGCGAGTAATACATTTATGTATACAGGGTCGGTAATAAAGTCGTGGCACATAAAAGTTGCATTTTTTTAAATGACACCCCCTGTATATTATTGCATATTTCGTTTCCTCCTTCAATTCTAAGCAAAAATCGAAATACACACAATGTACCTCAAATCAACCGTTTCCGAGATATTGATTTCTGAAAATATCACTTAAACAATTATTAGATTTAATTAATTTTGATATATGTTCAGTTTCATTTAACGATGGCAAAAACTCAAGTTAGCATTTATACCGGGTGCGTCTCAAAAATGGCTCACCCCTATAACTTTTTTTATTTCTTTAGTTAAAAAAACGACATTTGGTATGCTACTATATGACATAAATTGGGATTGATTGACGTATTCAATTGTTTTCGGTCACTTCCTGTTTCACCGGAAATGACTACAACTTTTGATTTTTAAATGGCACCCTCGATATTTTTTTTACATTATTCGATAGAAAATAACACTCTGAATAGAATGACATATCATATGTCAACTTTGGACATTTTCGCATATGGTTTATTTGAAATTATAACTTGCGGTTCGTAACGAAAAGTTCCAAATGTGTGTTACCATATTATTCGTAAAAAAACGCTTTTTCCAAATGTGCTAATGAGCCACCCTCGTTTCATTTGAAAAAATTGAGATATGATTAAAAATACGATTTGAGCATTTTCTAAATGGCCAGGACAAGACACTAAAATCATTATGCGGTGCGTTTAGACTTGAGCACGCACGAGCTGAGCGTGCGCGCACGGCATTCGTTTGCGTTCTCGGCGCCGTTCAAATTAAAAACTTATTTTTCGACGAATGAAGTGATCTATTTGTGCGCGCACAGCAGAGTTGTGTTGGCGAAAATAATGGACGACCAAGAAATAGTCGAGGCTGCAGTCATTGTTATGCACAGCTTAATTATTAAAAAGGAGAAAAATCGAAAACATCGTCGCTGGTGGCAAACCCAAATTTTTAGAAATCGATATAATTTACTGCAACAACTTCGTGTCTGAGGAGGGCTATGATCAGTTCAAAAACTTTACAAGAATGACCAGACCCGACTTTGAATATTTACAAAATTTAATAACACCAAAAATTACAAACAAAAGATACAAATTTTAGAATAGCAATTTCATTAATATCGACATATTCAATATTAATTTTATTTACAAGATCTTGCCATGCGTTTTTTTATTTTTTAATAATACAAAGAATGTCTAACATCCCATAATATAGGCTACTTTTCATATTCTTCAATTAATAATAACGAAGATTCATTAATCCACTCCATAATTTTCATAAAGAAAACGAAAAGAAATCACACACGCACGCACGAACGCAGACAAAACAAATTGCCGGTGCAAACTGAACGTTCGCGCACACATAAAATCCCTTTGAGCACGGACCAAAAACCGACACCAGACGGCTAACGTTCGCGGCTGCTTTCGCACATTCAGATTCAGAGTGAGCGTGCGCGCACAGCCGTTTACACTTGAGCATTCGCGGAGAATTAGTGCGTGCGTGCTTAAGTGCTTAAGTCTAAACGCACCATTAGACGATCAAATCTATTTTTCCAAGGCTCCTTGATTAAGAATTAGTGTTTTTAGCATAGCCGTGGCACTCTAGACTGAATTTTAAAATACAATTTTTTATTAAGCGTGAATGTCAAAAGTTGACATATGATATGTCATTCTACTCAGAATTCGACTCAGAATGTAATTTTCTATCGAATAAAGTAAAAAAATACCGATGGTGCCATTTAAAAATCAAAAGTTGTAGTGATTCCCGGTGAAACAGGAAGTCATATACAGGAGGTTTCATTTAAAAAATAAAGTTTGATGTGACACAAATTTATGACCGACCCTGTATACATAAATTGATTTATTAAAAATTGTGTATTTAACTTTTGACAGTACCCTGTATATTTTGCCAAATAATCGACCGTTTCCATACATAACAGCGACCCTGTATAATTTTGTGTAAGTGCAAACCTAAAGGGAATTTGAGGAAATTATTTTAACTTCTACAGGGTGGCAAAAGTCCAACTACTTCCAAAGAATATCTTTTCCAAAAAAACTTTATAAAATTAAAAAATCTAACAAAGACACTTGAATTGCAATAAAGAGTACAACCATGATTTACATTATTAATCGTAATATAGCTTTTATTTTGATGACCGAAAAAAAAACAAAACAAAAATCAATCTTGACATTCCTCAGCGTAACCGAATCACTTACTTATACCTCTGCGGAAGGAATTTTTCGTCCCATGTCAAGGTATATCAATGAACGAAGGTAAAATCGAGGGCGAAAAGGTCTTTCTGTTTTAACGTCGGCCGTCAAAAGCAAAAATCATTTTAAATTCGTAAAGAACCGCCACAGTTCCTCGAGACATTGCATGTGCGTGGAATTCGAGATGAAGCAATTGTTTTCATTTTTTTTTCTACTATTTGTCCATGTCGATATCATTATCCTTGTATTGCTTTTATTTTCATACATGTTATTACGGTCAAGTTCGAGGAGGTGCTTTAAATTCATTATCGTGGTTCGTTTCGCATAATAAATTGTTTTGGATTTTAAAAAACAATCTCTATTTCATAGAACAGGAACAACATTTTTTAATATGTTGTGTGATTTTTATTGTAGAAGATCCAAAATTCATCGCTCAATTTTTAACAATCAAAGAAAATTATGTATATTCCTATAAGGAATAAGGAATTGGAATTCTTTCATTTGTTCGATTTACCGGTTATATTTATACGTCTTAAAAACGCATACCGATTACTTCGATAGTCATTAAAAAAAATATACACTAGTCTAGAAGCCAGAAGCCAAATTTTCCAGAACTCAGAAAATGTTAAACCCAGTGGTTTGGACTTTGATTTTGATTCGGGGGACAAGTGAAGACCTCAGAATAGATCTAAAGTAGAAGCTGACATGGATATCACGGGAAGGATTAACTATAGAGATGGGGGGGTCACATTCCTTTTCAGGGGGATTTCGGGTGGACAAGACCTATATTGGAAACTCCGATGATGTATCAGAGATCTGTTGGAAGGCTACGCTTGATGGTAACATAAAGAAAAAGGCTAACAAAGAATTTACAATGATAACGTTGAAAATAAAAAATAAATGTAATACAAATAAAGATATATACAAAAAAAATAGCATTACAGCAAAAGGATTAGTACGATAGATATCGATCGTCAGTTAGTTACTTTCCGCCGTTTTTTCATTTCGATCACGTGTAAACAGTATGGTAGTGAGAGATCAAATTGGACTTCTGTGAACAACTGGTAAGAATTACTCAATCCTTTAAATATCTAGGCGCAACATTAATCTCTAGTGGGAAAAATACTGAAGATATAATTAATTAAAACTGGACAGGGCAGAAGAGTAATTAGGCATTATAGCTCGCTTCAGAAATATAAGTGCTACGGAAAAAATATTAAAAACAAAAGCCATAATATACAATACGATATTAAAATGGGCCTCAGATATTTCAATATGGAAAATGCCAAGAACGTCTCTTGGCTGTAGAGATGAACTTCTGGAAACGAAATAATGGAGTCTCTATAGGATGGATACTGTAAGAAAAAATATGGGCATAAGAGAAACCGTATTAAATAAAAAAAAAGGCTAGCCCCTAATGTGGTTCCGGCATCTACAGCGAACGAAAAATACCGATGGTCTAAGAAAATATCGCCGTTGCGAAATCAAAATTTCGTAACTTCAATTTCGTCAATTTTTATATAGGTGTGTTTATTACTTAAATATTTCATACCGCACAAGAGCATAAATTCCATATCTCAATATTTTAACTGCAGCGTTGGTGTTATAAACGAACTATTGAGTTATGGGCTTTATGCTCTTGCGCGGCATGAAATATTTAAATAATAAACAAACTTATCTAAAAATCGACGAAACTGAAGTTACGAGGTTTTGACTTCACAGAAGTTAAAACGACGTGTTCCATATCGACTCTCTTGGTCAAACAATATGAAGAAAACCACCGAGAAGCTGGAGAACAACTGGATGATGCTAAACGAAAAGGAACCAAGCGCCAAATTACGAAAACTGTATAAAAGGCAACATCCGACAGAGCAGTGTTCAATGTATATGTGGAAAAAGATCCACGATACAATTAGGTGTTTCAGTGACATCTATTGAACAGGGTTCTAAGCACCACCACTGTGTAGGAATATTTTCAATTTGTCTAAAAGGATCCAAGCGACAATTCCTTTTATATGTATGTCCGTTTTCTGTTGATTCTCTTTAAATGTTTGCTTAGCCGCGTGATTTTCATATTAAAACTACAAAACTATTATAAAAAAGAAAGGTATGAGCCTAAAACAAGGGTAAACAAGGGCATTAGTGAAAGATATAAAAGTATTGTGTTGGCTGCTTGGGAAAAGATAATTTTCGAAACAATGGATAAAGGAGACTTCTATTCTACAGAACAAACAGAGCAACAAATCTACAATAGAAAACACCGTAAACCATGTTGTAGATTTTCTTTTTGGTTACAAGTAACTCTTTTTTAAAATTAATAACAGATAGATAATTATAGATGTATCCAAAAACTTTGGAAACTTTTCGAAATGCGAAAAACAGCGTATATATTTATAATTTAATCTTTTTCCCAATCACTAATAGTTTCTCTATTCAGCGCCTGTTAATTTTATGGATGAAAACTTAATTAATGAATTTTTAAGCCCGATTCTCATAATAAAAAAAGTACATATTATGAAATTGGTCATAATAAGTCTTAAATATCTGAAATTAAAAAAATACTGTTGAATGAACCGTTGAAACGGACGGTGAAAAATAAATATTCTTCAAATATCATAAACAAATATTATTAGTTTTATTTTTCTAGCCTTTTCGACTCCTAGTATATATTAATGAGCTGTAGCATATTAAAGTAAAATTACAAATATGAAATTGTTATCCCATTATAATAGATTTGAACTTTATAAACAAAGGATCATAATACCTTAATTTCGAGATTTACTTTTAAGATAACTTTATATAATATTACCTCAGATCATCTATTGTACGCAACTTAAAAAGAACTTAATGAAAAGAGCACAATATAATAGCAAAAAATGTCACATACCCTTGATTTTATACTAAAGTGGTTTAATTATTACCAAAACTTATTAAATATTAAATAATATACTATACAAAAATAATATTGTTAATTAATTTTACGCAAAAAAATGCATTTATATTACAAAGAAAATACTGATCCCAAATTTAATGCCATCACCAATTTTAATTGCAAATATATGTAACATCATTTAATAGGAATAAAAAATATCGCAGTTTATTTAGTTAGTAATATGGATATATTTAAAGTACGTATAATGAGAATGTGATAAAATTACTCACAAACGAATACGTCACCTCTGGCCGGTGTAATAATTATTGAGTCTTTTTTATTGTTTCAAATTTTAATAGTTAAATATATTTTTATTATCCTGATAGTGATTACGAGTGGCTATTATTCCTCAAAACGTATAACTGTTGTTTTAATAATACAACTCTAATAATCAGTACAATGAAAATATTTACAAGAAAAACTGAATATTATTTTAATTTTTGACTGGAATAATTTCATATGATTTGCAAAATGGAACCCAATAAAATTGGTTTGTACTATGGTATTAATTTATTTAAAAAAAAATGTCTAAAACCAAACTACACGACCATATTAATGCCGGATAGCATATCATAAACTAAAGTATTTTAAATTATGCAACAAAGATTAGCTAAATGAAATCAAATGCTCAAAATGCTTCCTTTACTGTTAACTGCATAAAATGATTATCTTTTCATTTTAAAAGGCATATGTATAGTTCTACTTAGTTATTTCTCTCATGTTGTCGACGTCGGCCAAGTTTTGTAAGCACTGCCTTTAACATATTCCCATAAAAAACACAGAGTAGATAAAATGGGGATCAGTTAAGTATTCTATTAATTCATGAATGCACACTGCGTTCACCAACTAATAGAATCATATGAATTCTTTCTGACGTATAAGTTTGCATTTTCAGCAAATTTCTGACAATTTTTTTTGTTTTAAATGACACGTAATGATAACTAGTTGTTAAAGTTGGAGTAATTAGATTAGAGTAGTTATGTTGAAGTAATGTCAGATATATTACAGCCACCTAGATTTTATCAAATATAATAAAGATCTAGTGATACTAAGTCATAAAAATGAAAATATTTAGGAAAATCTTTGTTTGAGGGGTAGGCAATTTTAATAGTATTTTAAAGAGACATGAATTTCCCATTGAATAACGAAATAATATACTGTGTGTTCCATTTAAAATAAAAGAGTAACCTGCTTTTAGAGGTGACCAATGTTCAACATTAATTTTGTCTCACCCTGTATGACTTTTTGGGTCAAATTTTAATTTCATTTAAACTAGAGTAGTTATTTTAACTACATATTAGACTATACCGGTAAATTCCAATTTAGGTAGCTTTGATTGTAATTTAAAAATTGTTCTTTATTTTTAGAAAATGTTAAATATGTCAAAAACCTTACATTTTAGTCATATACTTCTCTAATAGGACTCAGCTTTATTTTTCTCCCAGAATCCATTAATATATAGGGTTTTCCATTACAAAAAACACAACTTTGATATGTAACTTTTTTGGGGGACACCCTGTAGAACCTACATATTCTGCAAAATAAAAACACTAAATCACCACAATACACCAAAACACTTTTACTGTTACACTGGACGCGCGTTTCGCTAACCATGTTAGCATCATCAGCAGATGATTATAAACTCATGACTTCACTTCACAGTCAACGGAACTGAATCTTTATCGTAAGTTTAGTACTAAGATTAGGTTATTAGGAGCAGATATTTGGTTTCTTAAATCATGCAAAGCCAATTCAGTTTATTCTAGTTTTATTAAAGTTGATATTCCGAAAAGTAACGTTAGTGATAAGGTAGAGAAAATTGCAAAACAAAAATGGCTTGATTTAGATAGCAAATTTCTGTATAGTAAATGAAGTATGCTTGAAATTGAAGCCTATGGACTTTACAAAAAACTTACTTATAAGCTAACTAATGTAGAGTATGAATGTTGGTGTCTCTTTCAGAGAAATATGTTTATGGTTATCAATTCAAAATTTGTTAAGAAAATGTCCATTTTGAATAATAAGTTTAAAAAATTAAAAAGCTCTAAAAACAAACATGTTTTCCAAAGAGACATAAACATAGTTGAAAATCTTTCTTCGCAGACTTTTGATAAACAAGAGCTCAGTTTATTCAGTTTATAATCATCTGCTGATGATGCTGATATGGTTCGCGAAACGCGCGTCCAGTGTAAAAGTAAAAGTGTTTTGGTGTATTGTGGTGATTTAGTGTTTTTATTTTGCTGTGTAACACCAAAGGTTCCAACCCTCAACTGTAATCTACATATTCTCACAAAATTTAATTTAATTTCAAACTCATTCTCCCTGGAGCCTCCGCGTCGTATGGGTAGACTCAGAGCTTTACTCAAAGTACATACTCCAGGGTTGTTTGGGGCAAAATAAATTAATAATATAATTAATATAAGCCCCCCCCCCCCTGGATCCGCCACTGATAGACCACGTTATGCTATAGTCTTTTAACTGCTGAGCAAACGTTTCTCTCATCCAATTCTTTTTGTTGCTCAATACTACAGTGAGATGTTTCTCAAACAATGACAACAAATACATTCGAGCATAAATTTCAGTAATTCAATATTTATTTTATATTTATGATTCAATGTTGAATAGCAGAAGGATTGTTTTTATGTAAAATCATATTTTAATTCTACCTTTTAGCCAAGCTTTTAGTAGATATCGGTCAAGGCACACAATCAAAGTCAAATTTGTTTGTCTATTGAACCATTAAGATAACGATGCATTTAAAAACAAAACATTTTATACACTTGTATTTAGCTGAAAAATACGTCACTCCATTTCTAATATACTTCTAATGACAACTATAAATTTCATAGAAATTGCCATGAATATATTATAAGCAACACGTGAACACGGTTAAATGTTTTCTATCAGTCGACGCTATGAAAGTAAAAGTACTATAATTAATACTTTTATTCTATAATGGAACATTACTCTGTATATTCTCCAACAGATGGTCTTGGACACATATTTGCTAAACATACTCGTTTATAACTAAAAGTTTTTTAACAGCTTCAAAACTCTCATATATGTTTTTGGCATTCCTTTATACTACTAAAAATATCTTCAATCGATATTTCAAATCCTTTAAGCAATCAATCTAGGATTTAAAGTTTCCTATTTAGAAAATTAACTAGTTTTTTTAACCTACGTATCAGATACTATCAGACCAGCTAGTTGCTGTAATCGTGTTTAGTAAATCTGAATTTCATCAGAGATTCCTTCTGCAATGCTGTTAATAGAGAACAAGAAAGCACAACGATGCGATGTAACATAAAATTTAAAATATAAATATTGTATTAAAAAAAAAAACAGTAGCATATGTTTTAAGTAAACTCAAGTTCAACTAGTGCCTATAGACGATAATTTGTTTAAAAGTACTCCAAAATGTTACAAGAGTCTCAAAACTTCATTTAAGAGGGCTCAAGAAGAAGATGGCTTAAGTTTGTTAAGTAAGTAAACACTATTGATTCTCTCGAGATTTTGGTAGAGTTTTTAGATATTCTTAAAAAAACAAATATTAAACTTTTATAACGTAAATATATACAAGACATTTTCTGCAAATTAAGTGATGAGTTTTGCTTTTTGCATTGTGATACAAATTATTCTTTTGTTTTAAATGGTAGTAGCTATATGCTGTATATAATGTTACAATTATTATGTTAAATAAAATAGAAAGTTAATATACAGGGTTACAATTTGTAACAATCACAAATATACTAAGTGAATTGGGATTTTTTTGTATAAGAGTCAACATTACTATATTTTTTTAAACAACAATATCTCAAAAACTGGTCATACGATTTAAGAGCTTACTATGTAATAGGCAATAGATAAAGATGGATATATCCTCCACCTCCTATAGATTCGGGACAACACCAGTATAAGGTCTAAGGAGAGATCAAGTTAAAGAGGTGGGGAAAATGGAAACAGATCCTCCAGCCTCCACCTCACGGGTACATCAGCCCTCGACTGTGAAGGGCACGGACGCCGGACGGCTAATCTCCAACCATGGAAGAGTGTATACCCTCGTGTAGGAGGTAGATGCTCACTCCTCGGAGGATGAACATCTGCTGTCGGAGCAGAAGGATGGGAAATACCCAGTTCCACCTGAGCGATTCCCTCTAACATTGTACAAGTATTCCCTCTGACATTGAAGAAGAGGCATTCAGAGCCATTTCTGGATTGATTCCAGCAAGATCGAAACAGAAGTATGAATATACTAACTCTAAGTATAAAAAATGGTGCACCGAAAAAAAAGTACACAACTATGGAAATGAAAAGGTACTCATAACATATTTTTCCAATTTATTGCAAAATAAATGTTTTACAAAATATTTTTTTCTCTTTGGTAGGCATCTAAACAAGGAGTGTAGTAATGAAAATGCGTGAGTTAAGAAGCGCTTAACTCACTCAAAATGCGTGAGTTAAGAGCTTCTTAACTCACTGATGTAGATAAAATTAATTAAGCCATTGTCTTTCTAATGAAAACGAATTATATATCCCATTAATTTGGTCATTTATACTGCATTAAATGCACTACATTTTAAATTATGCAAAACCAGATAAACACGACAGTAGACGACAATTTAACTGCCTGTCCTACATTACCCAAAGTTCCCTAAAAGCGTCTCTGGAGACAATCGCGCTGCAGGAAAAGGCAAATTAGTGTAAACTTTTTAGAATGTTTCTGTGGATAAGGAAACTTGATAATTTGTTCACGTTTCATGACATAGTTCGTATACGTATCGTAGTAGAAGAAATGTGTATTGCAGTCACCTGACAATGTAATTAACAGTACGATAAAATTACTACATTCCTAAAGTATAACGTAAAAAACTTTATTATAGTATTTCGAAATATTGTATTTATTATACTAAAACTTATATTGTTCAATAAATAATTTAAGAATGGACTTTAATAACAAGAAAATTTAAACATATTTATATAACTATATACAAGCATATAAAAATAACTTATTTATTTATTCGTGTAGTAAATTATAAATAATTTATTTGTTCTTGTGAATAAACTAATGATTTTTAGTTATAATTGCTGAAAGTTTATATGATCTAATTATTATGAATGTTGTAGGTTAAGCAATTTGTATAATAATTTTATTATAAAGGAATATGAAGGCATAAAAACGGTATAGAAAACAATTAAAATATTCATGTTAAAATGGCTCGGTATATTAATAATCTAAATCATGAAGTCAGAACGCACTTTTTTAATGATTCACTTATTAATATAATGTTTAGGAGGTAAAGATTAATAAAGGTAAAGGTATAATTTATAGGATGATTAGTTATACATTTCTATTTTTTCTTAATAAAATCTCTAATAATGTAGGTACCATCTCTATGACACATTGTTCGCATCTGAACAGAACTACGTTACCTAAATGGTGACATCTATGCTTAAAAAGAACTGCTACTGTTGAAATTAATCTGTTAGAACAATAATTGGAAATTCCTTTTCTCAATAATGTCGATCACTGCTCCTTTAATACTCACTCAATTATTTGATAGGTATACAATCTCGTACTACTTAAAGCAAAATAGTCATGGTACCTTGTGCTAGTATATATGATACCTAGTAGTCACATAAGGGTCGATACTGAGATTTAGAGACACGCCATCGAGATCACACGCCAGACGACACCGCCATTGCCGCAGAAAGCATGGAAGACTTGCAAACGTTGCTAGATAGGGTACATGAAGCTAGTTGTTGCAAATGGGGTATTAATATAAATGTCAAGAAGATGAAATGGATGTTTGTGGGTAAAATACATATTAATCCAATCCCGATAAATATCAGCGGAAACAATATTGAACAAATACCACATTTTAGATATTTAGGAAGGTGAAAAATGCATGCGACGAAGAAGTAAAAGCACGAATTGCAATGGCACGTAGAACATTCAAAAAATGGAATACCACGCTCACTAATAGAAACCTGTCACTGCAAACCCGATTGCGAACACTACGTTGTTACACCCTTCTTCTCCACCCTTCTTTACGGATGCGAGACATGGACACTAAAAGTCGGGAATATAAATAAAATATAAGCCTTTGAAATGTGGTGCTACCAAAGAATCCTTAAGATTTCTTGGACCGAACATGCAAGCAGCGAGGAAGTTCTTGGACAGCTGAACAAAGATCGGAAACTGTTAACTGATCAAGGCCAGAATGGTTAGTTACTTAGGACACATAATGCGTGGCACCAAATATTATATTCCTCGTTTGATTATTCAATGAAAAGTCGAAGGTAGAAGATGGGTAGGTCGAAAGAATGTGTCATGGTTCAGAAATATACGGAACTGGACCGATCTGGGGGTGGAGAGGCTGTTTCATGCAGCAGAAGATAGAGAACTCTTCCACGAACTAGTCATTGAGATCGCCCACGCCTGAAGACAGGCACTGCAAGAAGAAGAAGAAGATTGGTAAAGGAGTACGACAGCGAGAAGCACGATATCCCCAAAACTGTTTACAGCATCACTAGAAGTAATCTTCCGTCAACTGGACTAGACCAAAAAAGGATTAAAAATAGATGGAGAATATTTTAACCATCTAAGATTGGCTGATAATTGCAAATTAATGAACTAAATACAGCTAGCAATAAAGTGGGTCTCAAAATGATTTTAGCAAAAAATAAAGTAATGTACAACGAACTAGAGGAAAGAAAAGAAAAGAACCTGGACACTTTTAAACGGACATCAGAAGGAAAAAAATGTAGGTCGCACAACGCTTAATGGAACGAAATATGCTCGGAATAATCAATCATTTACGAGAGACCGTAAAAGAAGAGAGTGGATACGGCAAAATACCCAGCTAATAGATGTCATTCACAGGGTCAAATCTCTCAAAGGACAATTTGCAGGACACCTGGCAAGAAGAACGGACAACAGATGGACAACACAAAAATTACAACATGTTACCCACGAGAAATTAAGAGACCTAGAAGAAAAACCTGAGATGGGAATATGATATTAGGAAATTAGCAGGGATAAATTCAGCCCGCAAAGTCAACAATAGACAACAATGAGCCCAACTACAGAGTATCTAAATATGTGAGGGAGGCTACACCATCATTGGAAATGGTTGAATAAGCTGAAAATGATGATGATGATTTAATATATGTGGACAATAACAACAGAACGTCAACGATTTCTTGTAGACCTATCTGTTTTAAAAAAAAGTAAAGTGTTCTCGAATAGTTCAATTTAAATATTTTAAATAGTTTTTTTCTTTATTCTTTGTATTTTTTTGACGACGGAAAGAGATAACTTTCCGAAACGTTAAGCATTTTTTTTGTTTTGTTAGGCAAATTTGTATTACCGTAAACATAACTTCTGACAAGCAGCGTCCGTTTAGGTTTAACGCAGAAGTGTTTACAAAAAATAATTATTTTATTTTGTAGATTTTCTTGCAGCAGTGGCGAAATACCCATACAGGATTTTTTTGGAAAGATGAATCCGCCACATAGGTATAGACATTTTTTATATGGACAATATTCAAATAAATCAATTAATTTTTCAAAATGTTGTGCCTTTTTCGATATTTTAGCACAGTGGAATTAAATATACCAGTAGGTTTTGCAAATTACCATAAATAACAATGGATAGTGGAAAAGTAAAAGTATGAAAAATGTTATGTGGGACCGTCAAATGAAAGTCTCTATAAGAATTATCGTTAGTAGATGAACTATATAATTACATTACCTTACACATAAACCTATTATCTATAAATTAACTATTGAATCCGTATTTAATTGATGATCTCGAACACTATTATACTAAGTAATAAAAATTTCGGTTGTAATAAAAAAATTGCGAATATTAAGTACTGATGAATCCACGATTAGATTTTATAAAAAGACTTTTAGAAAAAATAACTTAATTAATTTTTTGTGTATGGGAGGCAAGAAGCAAGACCGAAGTGCCCTAACGGAATACTCACTTTAGATCAACTTAGCTGCAATTACTTTTTTTATTCGTTTCTATCGATCTACCTTGGTCAGCTCTTGATTTTTTTTCAATATTCTTTTTCTCTTTATGTCCACAATAGGATCTGTGACCGTAAAGTCTTTAGTAGTCTCCCACTGGAGATCCTCCCTCAGTCGTTGAACAGGCTTTACATTATTTTTTACCTAGTCGAAAAACTTTAAGAATTTTAAAATATGTAGGTATATATTTTTATTGAATTAGTAACATGACAAGGACAAATGTAAAAGTTATATTAAAGTTGTGGAGATATTTTTTTGGTCCATCTAATAATCGAAAATACAAATAAATTTGCATATTTGTCCGGAAATAGTGCGTCGAACGTCTGTAGCTCCAACATAAAAAAACATGGCATTCAGTAATTATTAGTATTTCAGGGAAATAATTTAACCTCTACATGGCGGTTTTTTAAATGGAACACCCTGTATATTATTGCATTTTTGGCTTCCTTTCAGATCACTTTACATAACCCTAAAATATGTTTAAATATGTTTTGATAATTTCAGAGATATCAATAAATAAATAAAAAAAAATTTCGGCCCTTTTTTGAAAAAAATATTATAAATAAGTACAAAAACTATCCTGAAATCTAAATTATTTTAGATATTTACTTTAGATGGTCTGTACTTACTTGGCTATAAATATCATAATCTTAAATCATACAGGGTGTTCAAAATTCTACACCCAACTTTCTAATATATAAAATAATTTTTCTTCGTTTTTTTTTTAAATGGAACGCCCTGTATATTATTTTTTTAATAGGTGGAGAATGGAGAAGTAAAAAATGAAAATGTGTTCAGTTTTTCTCCATCTATTAAAATAATAATATACAGAATGTACTATTTAAAAAAATATATATATTTTAGAAAGTTCGGCGTAGAATTTTAAACACCCTTATAAGATTACGATATTTATAGCAAAGTAAGTGCAGACCATCTAAAGTAAATACCTAATATATTTTTTTTTATTCGTAATAATTTTTTAAAGGTTTGAAAATATACATTTTATATTTATTTATTAATATCTCTGAAACTATCGAAATATATTTACTCATATCTTAGGATTATGTAAAGTGATCTGAAAGGAAGCCAAAAATGCAATAATATACAGGATGTTCCATTAAAAAAATCATCCCGATCCACTTACACTTTTTTGAGCCAATCCCGTAGAAGTTAAAATATTTTCCTGAAATACATTATAGTACGTACTTCAGGCACTTAAACAAAATTCACAAGTTTTTATTTGTTTTTATATTACAGAAACGCACTATTTGCTGGACCCTGTACATAGAAATACTCCGGAGAATTAATTAGTAATATGCAATATTGTCTTCATTGTGGAATTATTAATTTTAAGGTATCTAACTGTTATTGTGAACTACATTTTTAAATTAAAATTGATCTATGCTCTAAATTAAAAATGATCTATATTATGAAAACTGTTAACACCCTTTCGAATAGAGTATTGAAAAAATTGCCACATTACCTGACTCTATTATTATTCGTATGGCAAATAAATTTTAAATTACCGAAAATTTTAAAAATCCAGGAAGACTGAAAAATCGAAATATTATGTATAAAGTTTAGGGCATATGCTGTTAAAAAAGTATTGGGAAATTGAAATTTCATATAACATATACGTGAGTGTCGTATAAAGAGGGAAATATAAAAGTGCAACATCTGTTTTAAATGCACATTATTAACGATAGGGAAATTCAAAGCAGTTGGTAGAAATAGTTCAAGCAACGACGCGACGTGTCATGCACTATATACCATATAATAATTAATACCGTAACCATTTCTAATTCTAGGACTATTTAACATCTCTGCATTGAAGTGGCGCCAAATATACCTAATGTTAGCAATAATAGAGCTTAGTGCTCTATTATTTATATTAGTTCATTAGTTGTGCTTTTAATAACATGGAACGGCGTACTTACGTATATATATACTAAAATGTATAGGTATACCTTTCCTATATACATTTATTATAGCTTTCATTATACAGGGTGAGTCATAAATAAGTGCAAATATTTTTAGGGGTAATATATTTTGACCCCAGAAACATGATTATGAGGGTTTTTTCGATTTTTTTTTAATTTGGAATTTTTGGAAGAAAGTTTTGAGATAAAAAATATAATTTCTTGATAATATGACAACATAGGTAGTAGATTAAATTTACAAGAAAGCAAACCCAGAAAAGATCTAGTGGTTCTCAAAATTTACGCAAAAAGAAACTTTTTTTTGCAAATTGTCAAACTAAAATATTGCTGTTATTTTGTTTCATTTATCGAGATCTGCCAGCCCTGAAAATATTTGCACTTATTTAAGACTTACCCTGTATGCTATATGCCTAAAGGCGCATACAGACCTGACGAGACCAGCTAGCACGAGACGAGAGCAAGACAGAAGCGAGAAAAGGGCGAGACAAGAGGCAAATGAGAGCGAGACGAGCGTCAGACTGATTCAATCTATTTTTTGAGAGACGCTAAAAATTTTAAAATTGCCATGCCATGCCATGAGCCAAGCAGGCCTATGTATAGCATGCACTAATATCTCGCAATCGAGCCTTCGAGCGAGCCAACCACAAACACGTCCAGACTGTGCCGCGAGCTTTCTTTGATCGGCCGTTGAAAAACCGACACGGCACGGATAGCAACGAGGCTCCGTGGGTTATCTCGCAAGACCCGTCCACAACTTTTTGTCCACGCGAATTTGGAATGTCACGCGCTCGTTTCGCTCTCGTCTCGACAGGTCTGGAGTCTGTCGTTAAATCGTTAAATCGTCTGTCTTCGATGTGCAAGTCCCATTTTATTTTTTTTTTGGTGAGGTGATCTCCTCTTGGTCAGGGCAGTTAAGCCAAGACACCCCCACACTCTCTGCCCTTGATACTTGCTCACAGACAGTAGAGTGTGTCTGGTATAACGGAGAGGGACAAGACAGAGAGATGCTTCAAAACAGAGAGAGACTTATTAGCACCTGACTAGTAACCTCCCCACCAACGACAAGATTCCGCATCTCCTAAAGGATGAAAACAAAGTGATAGAAACATTTGTGTCTATATGTAATTGAAGTTTAGATAGAACTGAAATGTCCACCGGATGAAGTCTACTGTGCAACAATGTATCTACAAAAAAGTCGGCGCCAAACGAATTCCTGTCGGCCGGCCAGTCACGGCACACATTCTCGATCCTCCATCCGTCCGTAATAAAGTCCGGCGTAATTGCAGCCCGGCGTATCGTCCTAGTCCGGCGATCGCATTCCGGACGGTTCAATGTTCTTCGCGAGATGCGACAGCGTCGTCGATCGCCGGTTAATGATACCGGACCGTGATCAATCGATCTCGCTCGAGCCGATATTCGAGCGCGCGGACCTGCTGGGATTCCAGGGAGCAACAACAACGTCTAGGAATTCGTTCCGAAGACAAGTACTCGTTACAAAATTATGCGCTCTGTAATACCAATGCATTAGTGTTTCCTTCAAATAAGCTGTTTCACGCTCTTGTTCTCTTGTGACTCAGGGCTCCATCTTAAGAGAGATTAAAGTATGTCTAGTTTGGGATTGAGCGATTTTTCTTGAGCCGAGCTTTCTTTAATCACACTGTTTACTCATACCGTGATTTTTTAATATATGTGATTTAGAAGCGGGACGTGATCTAATGTTGAAAGCATGACTTTCATGCATGATATACTGTAAATGTTAAGTTGAGTTATTTTTAGTAACAGTTACGTTACCTCATATTTTGATATCAGTTGGAGGTTGAAACCTTTGAGGTTACAGTTCGACAGAGGTCAGCTCTCCATCTGCGAGGGAAAAGCCAATTCCCATCGGAATGAAAAATAGGCGAACTAGTGCTACTGAAGAAGGGAAACCAATTATTGAACGAACCAGCATCTTTCAGACCACTCAGTCTCTGGACGTAGAAGGAAAGCTGTATGAACATCTCATACGAATTAAGCTGGAAGAAGAAATGGCTCGCAAAAAGGGATTATCAGACAGACAATATGGCTTTCGTGAAGGAAAGCAGACTGTAGATGCTATCCTTAAAGTAATGCACATAGCGGAAGAAGCTGCTGCATATACAAGTAAGCATCGTAGACTCTGTGCAATGATCACAATAGTTTTCGAAAATGCCTTTAACAACGCCTCCTGGCAACTTATATTGAGTAACCTACAGAAGAGGGAAATAGATCAATATCTAATCGATATTATAGCATCGTACCTATCAGGGAGAAAAATTATAATTGAGGCCGAGGGGTTACAAAAAACTGTGATGGTAAATAGTGTAAGTGGTAGTTGGAGGAATGTTTTTTTTATCGGGCAGGAATCCGACACTAGCCAACTTTGGGTGTTTTATCCAAGATGTTTTCTTCCCTCAACAAAAAAAATAAAAAACATCTCTTCATCTCCGACATCGGCTGTACCAAAATTTATGGCACGCACGGTTGTCGTTTCAGCGCACTCAGTGATTAGGTGTTCTGGTGTTTCCCCATTTTCCCCACAAAATTTGCATTCACCGTTGTTTCTCAGCTTCATTCTACGGAGATGTTTATTGAGGAGACAGTGTCCTGTTAGAAACCCCGTCACAATCCGAAGATTGTTCTTCGCAACACAGGCTGTTGCGCAATGAGTTGCCAATGTATGGTAACGTTTGATGCGTTGCGCAATTGTCTGATAAGTTTCAACAACGTTTGAATTCTTTTGTGCAACAGGCGTTTGCGCAGCGTGTTTTGTAGTGTATGTGTGTGTTGCGCTTCGTTGTGCAATATTTTAGTTCTTTCATTCAAATTCTTTGTTTTCTTTTTTGTTTTTTGAATGATTAACATCATCTAGGGTATATACGTTAATAATTGACGCAATGGCAATTGAGGACATGATTGTTTCTCAAACAATGCACAACTTTTAATAAAAAGTTTGATCAAAATTTTACTAAGTGCATGGGTGATGCAGTTGTGCAACGGAACGTTGTGCATCGCTTTGTTGCGTAACTTGTTTGATAATGTGTGGACCGCTGAATCAGTTGTGCAACGCAGCGGTGCGCATCGCTTTGTTGCGCAATTTGTTTTGATAATGTATGGGTCGCTTTGCTTAAATCAAGGAAAATCTTTGATTTTTCTCTTCCGCTTCGAAAAAAGTTTCCGCTTGGAAAGCAAAAGAGTTCTGGTCTAGTTAATGAAATGTTCGCTCCTTTTCTAGCTAGATCGTTTGCTTTTGCATTGCCTTCTATCCCTTGGTGAGGGGGCGCCGAGAGTAGAAGGACTTTATTTTCTTTGCCTAATTTGTTCAGCTTCTCTAGGCATTCTTTGGCCCACTTCGAATTGATGGTTACTGAGATGATCGCTTTTCGTGCTGCTTGACCATCGGATAAGATGACTGTTTCCTCTTTTCGGTAGTTGCTATCGAAAATAAATTGTATGCATCTTTCGATAGCGCAGTTTTATGCCTGAAACTGGGGTAGGTGCCTATTGGTTCGAAGTATTTAGTTTTTGACCTAAATACTCATATCCCTGTCCCTGCTGTATTTTTGGAAGCATCAGTATACCACGTGCAAACGCTACTCACTTCCAATCCTTTTTATTGCTCAATACTACAATGAGGTATTTCTCAAACTTGTACATATTCTGGAATGTCATCCAATGGCAGTTGGAGGAGTGGAATTTTCTTTTTGAGAGTGTTCCAAGCCCCTGACCCGAAAATCCTCCCAGTACTGTTTCCGTCAATAACAATTCTAATCATTATCGCATTGGCATATCTACCTGCAACAATGTGCAGTGGTGTTGTCGGTAGATATGCCAATGCGACAATGACTAGAATGGTCATTGACATGAGTCTAGTTTATACATTTTTATACGTGTTTCTGAAAAAGTACTGTATATGTCTAAAACTAGACGAATTTTTATAAGATTTATTTGCAGAAAAAAAATCAGCAATATGGTATGTTTCAGATGATTTCAACAAAAACTAATTACATTTCTTTAAGAGTAGGCGTAATGTTAATAACGGTAGATTACAAAATATAATGAACCAGGGAGACTTAGGGAAGTTGTTATGTCCAAATAGCTTTAAATGTCTTTATAATAACTCTCTGTTAATTTGAGAAAACTTATTAGAAATACCTAATCACATTTTAAACAAAAAGGGAGAAAATAAACTATTCTTTCGGTAATAATTATTGATGTGCATATTAACTCGCAATATACTCATCATCATTAAAAATCTGTTTTATGGCCAAGTTTCATAATATGTACGTCGACAAGTTTTAAATACTATCGTTAATATTCGACACGATGGGTGTTGGACCTATTTTCGTTTAATACCTTCGAAGTTGAAAGCCCATTAAAGGTTGGCTTGAGATCTAAGCCTTGTGGAATAGTGTCTGTAATGGCGGTACGCTTGATTGAGGCTGAACTTTGAACTGACTCTTGTCGATGTCTTCGAAGCTATAACTATTTAAATATATTTGTTTCTGGTTATCTATCTAAAAATTATGTACGGTTATAAAACTGATTGCAACAAAAAGTCCCATTGTTTTTCATTAATAGTAAATATGTTATATTGCAAAATATTATGTTGTAACTGATCTGACAGGTGTTGTTCTGTCCAAATATTTATAGACTTGTAGTAATGATTTTGTGAATTTGTGAAAACCTATTAGAAACTTATATATAAACACAGTGAAAAGAGAAACAAAAGCAAATGTAATCTCTTATGAGATTATTTTATCTATTGGAATACATATTTAAAATGATTTCTTAACATAACTTAAAATAATTCACGTTTTATATCTCTCAAATATCAATGCTAATTGTTTTTGACATTGAAACGAGCATGTCATCAAAATATCATTAAATAGTATATTAAACAACGAGTTTCGAAAACGACGTTTTGCACATGAGTTCGACAGTTTGTTGGCTCGAGCCGCAGGCAAGAGCTACAAGTCGAACGAGTGTACAGAGAAGTTTTCGAACGAGTTTTTTACGCTATTTTTTTCTACGACTACAAATTAGCAGCAGAGTCACTCAGTATTTGCCAGTTTTGTGAAATAATTTGCGATGTAATGATGACACTTTTCTGACGGCTGCGTTGCGTTTGGCGTTTCAACATGGTTTCAGCCTTTGAATAAGAAGATTAAGGAAGGAGCATATCAAAAATCTTAGGTCCACCGCGATGGGCCTCAAATATGGCCGACTTAAATTCCGGTTTATCAGTGCCGTTCTAATTTTATTTAAAAAATGTAAAACTATGATGTAGAGTAGACGTGGGGTAGACCCAATATTTTTTTTTATTTTACGTTGTGAATAAATGTTGGTAGTTATTAAAATTGTTATAAAAATATAAAATTCAAATAAAAATAGATAAATTATAATAATTATTTATAACCATAAACATCCGATACGCTACTGAAGCAGGTAAGTCAAATTGACGTATCTAAATTTTTTGACATCTAATTTTTGACAAGTAGTAAATAAAAGCAAAAATTCAAGAAAAAATATATAATTAGTAAATTTAAGTGAATTTCATAAATGATCGGTTTATTACACGTATGTATATCATATAGTCACTTACTAGCGAAAAGTTGTTCCATTATTTCACTCGATTTTTGCTGAGATCTACCGCACGCTACACAACCAACTATTTTAGAGTCTTTTTCGATAAATCGCGATAGTGTCACTGTTAATTTAAGTTCTGCCACAATTTCCATCTAGATTTACTACCTTTATATAACTATCAGTAGTAGAATAAATAATAAATAACATAAAATAAGCTCCGTAAAGACTGACAAATCCACAAAATTTCAAATCAAATTCAAATGTGTCAAATGAATCGCCAAACAGAACTGTCAAGGATCCCCACCCTAGAGTGCTTTTTCCGCCCATCATGCATGAATACATGTGGATAGCATTATGCTCCTTCCTTAGTCTTCTTATTCAAAGGTTTCAGCTAAACATTGGAGGTTAAAAATGTTAAAATTGGCATATGTCGTGTGCAAAATGACACATGTCGTGCGCTAAATCCTTAGCACACAACAGTTTGCAAAACGACAATTTCAGATCGAGTTTTCCGTGTGCGTCAAACTGCATTTTCTAGGCTAGTCGTAGAAAAAATATATTTCAAATTTAAAATTGTAATTGTGTTAATATTCGATAATATGGGTGTTGGAAGGGGGAGTGGAAGCATATAATATAGGATACATAATATAGGACAAATAATACACAACTCAGGATCTCTACTACCAGAAACCAACAGAAGAATTAAGTTAGCATGGCGTACTTATGGAAGAAACTTAATCTTATTCAAATCTAGAATGCCATTTTATCTAACGAAGGAAAAATTCGACCAATGTGTATTACCAGTCATGACCGTATTATGTGTATTACCAGTCATGTGAAACCGAGGTGAAACCTGGACACTTTAAACAGACATTAGGGAACTACAGGTCTCTTCTTCTTCTTCTTCTTCTTCTTCTTCTTCTTCTTCTTCTTCTTCTTCTTTCTCAGCCTGGTTCCATCCAGTGTTGGATATAGGCCTCTTGTAGGTTTTTCCATGCTTCGCGATCTCTAGCCAATCTTATCCATTGTCTTCCCGCCACTGCCCTGACGTCATCGACCCATCTCTTTTTTGGTCGGCCCACACTTCTTGTTGTTCCCCTAGGTCTCCATAGGATTGCTTTTTGGGGCTATCGGTCTGGATCCTGTCTTGCCACATGTCCTATCCATTGCCACTTCAGACTTGCCACTCTTTTAACGAGATCTATTAACTTTGTTTTTTGACGTATGTGGGTATTCCGTATTTTTTCCCTAATGGTGACTCCCAACATGATTCTTTCCATGGCTCTTTGTGCTACTCGTAGTTGTTCTGCTGTTTTTCGGGTAATTGCCATAGTCTCTAAGCCATACGTAAGCACAGGTAGAATGCAGCTGTCGTAAGCCTTTTTCTTTAGGTTCATGGGCACCTTTTTATCCTTGAAAATATTGCTCATATTTCCAAATGCTACCCATGCCAAATGGATCCTGCGTTTGATCTCCGTATTTTGGTTTTCCTTGCCCAGCTTGATTTTATGACCTAAATATATATAATGGTCTACGTTTTCAATAATAACGTTGTCAACGGTAATGTTATGGATATTGTTGCTCATTATCTTGGTCTTCTTCAAGTTCATTTTAAGGCCAATTTTCTGGGATTGGTCATTTAGCTCATTTAGCATGGTGTTTAGTTCTTGAATGTCGGTGCTCAGCAAGACAATATCGTCTGCGAACCTCAGATGGCTAAGGTGTACCCCATCGATGTTTAGACCTCTATTTTCCCATTCTAATTTCTTGAAGACATTTTCCAGTGCCAGTGTAAATAACTTGGGAGAGATGGTATCTCCTTGTCTCACGCCCTTGCCGAGTAGTATTTTTTCTGTTTTGAGGTCATCATCTAATTTAACTTGGAAGGTTGCACTGTCATAGATATTTTTAATAATGGAATAATATCTGGAATCAATTCTCGCGTCCTCCATTGCAGCTAGAAATGACCAGGTTTCGATGCTGTCAAAGGATTTTTGGTAGTCTACAAAGGCCAAATGTAGAGGTATATTGTATTCTGTTGTTTTTTCAATGACTGTTTTAATTGTTTGTAGATGATCGATGGTACTAAAACCTTTTCGAAAGCCTGCCTGTTCTATGGGCTGATAGGAATCTAGTTTCGTAGACAGTCGGTTGTTGATAATCCTAGTGAAGAGCTTGTTTAGATGCGAGAAAAGGCTTATTGGTCTATAATTCTCTATATTTGTAAAATCTTCTTTTTTGTATAATAGCACAACTTCTGCATTTTTCCATGCATCCGGGATTCTACAGGTCTCAATAGGACAAACTAGGCTGGGAATAACCAAAAAAGACCGTAAAAGAATAGAGTGTATACGACGAAAGGCCGAGGTAATAGATGTCATCCTCAGAATCAAATTCCTCAAGTGGCAATGGGCAGGACACCTGGCCAGATGGACGGACCATAGATGGACCATAAAAATTTCACCATGGTACCCACGAGAAATTAAGAGACCTATAAGACCAAACCTAAGATGGGACCATGATATTAGGAAATTAGCAGGGATAACTTGGGCCCGTATAGTCAACAATACACAAAAAGCCCAACTGCAAAGATAGTATGTAAATATGTGAGAGAAGCTACACCATAATTGGAAATGGTTGAATAAGCTAAAAATGATGATGATGATGATATCGCGATACAATTTGTAGGTTGGAAGAAATATTTAATAATTCTCTAAGTATATTATGTCTCTTAAAATCCATTAAAATGCATTTTTACTTTAAAACAAACCCGCGATCACACTAACATTAAATAAATGCCTTAGAGCCATTTTTAACACTATCATTAATATTCGATACCATGGCTATTGGACTAATTTTCGGTTAATATATTTGAAGTTGAGAGCCCATTTGGGATGACCGGTCGTAGTCTTCCGGGTACGTAATTTCTAAAGCATATAGTTACGTTGAAGGTTTATATTAAACCCTTATGGGGTCCATGTAATAGCAATACGCCAGATTTATGTCAAACTTTGAACATACTCTAGATGAAGCGACCGTAGCCTCAGCAAATCCATTTTTGAATTATTTAAATCGACAGGAACGGAACATATTCTTTCTGTAGTATTGAAACTAAAAGAATTTCGGAACAAGTTTACATTTGATGACGGTGAGTGATACTGACCGAAACGTTGTGTTAATCAAAAATAAATAAAGACAATGGAAGTCCGAAATTATTTTAGTTTCAATACTGAATCAATTGTCTACTACATTCAAAACATTCTTTTATAGTTAACAAAACTAATTTTAGCTGGTTTTGTCAAAGCATTTCTTTAAGGTTAGAAAAAACTAATTGCATCATAATCAATTGCCATCATAATTATGCTGATCTGTGAGACAAGTTTTTATAAACTGGTTTGCAAAATATAAAACCCACTGAAAATGTATAAACAGGGTTATAAATAGAGTAATCTATTTTTAATCTCTCAGTGTATATTTCATCCATTAACGACATGGATATTCGAATCTATTATAGATTGTCCATTATATTATAGTCCTCAACATGATAGGAATAGAAAAAGGTCAAAAGTCATCTCAAGAGTCTCTTATTTAATAACGTTATTTGGACATAACAACTTATCTCAAGTCAATTCATTATATTTTGTATCATACTTTACTAACATTATGTTTACTCTTAACGAAAATTAGTTGATTGTTGTTGAAAGTTGAAATCATCTGAAACATACCATTTAGCTGATTTTTTTTTTCAAAAAAATGTTTTGTTCCAGTCGATTTAAATAATTCAAATAGAATTTTTGCGGCTTCGACGGCATCGGCTAGGAGAAGTTCAAAGTTCGACCTCAATCAGGCGTACTGCTATTACTGGGGCTCTTCCGTAAAGCCTAGTCTATCTACCCTCGTCGTTTCTATTTGCTATCGAAATGATGTGCCCGGAAGGCTGCAACCGGACAATCAATGGGCTCTCAATTTCGAAGATACTAACCGAAAATTGGTCTAATACGCCCATCGAGTCGAAATTAACCATAATATCTAGTATTTGTCCATACACATAAAGCAGCGCATTTTTTCAGAGGGCGATTTCAAGATTCTGTGTCCTGAGGGATGTATTATACGAATACTTAAATATGTCCTCCCATCCACATACATTGTGTTGCAATTGTACGCATCTTAATATAATCACCGAATGATTACTTTTCTTTCGCTCTTCTATTAATTTTGTATTTATATGCAATATTTTCTAGTTATTACCAATATGACTTAAAATGTCATATTACGGTAATTAATGCTCTCATTTGATAACTAACAACAAAAAAATTAATAGGTCAGGCGAATAATTAAGCAGTATAAAATTAAAACTGTTGTTAAGTCTGGGACTACTTTAAGGAGTGTCTTAATAAAAACAAAACCGGAATCATCAAAACAAGAGAAAGAGTGAAGCTATCAGCTATCTTGTGGGTGCGGTGAGTCGTATACTGATATATAGATAGAAGATAAAAAACATACTCTCAGATATATGAGAAGTGAAAAGATGAGTGAAAGAGGAACTAAGATAAGTGAAGTTATGTATTGCAGATCACGTGCTGTCCAAGCTCCACAAAACTTAAAAAAGTCGGAAGCCTGGGTTATCCACAAGGAATAACCTCATATTCCAAGTAATTTTCTACAAGGAAATTTTTACAACCATTTATAAAACGTACCAATGCTTGCAAACTTTATAAACACTTGACTGCACTCAACATTTTCACGGGTAAATAATTTGCTGTAGTATACTGGGTGATTTACAAAAGTGGCCCACCCCTAAAACTTTTTTCTTTTTTCAGATAGAAACAAAAGATTTGGTAAGTTAGTACATGACATAAATCAGGATTGACTGACATCTTCAAATTGTTTTGGGTTCGGTTTGGTTTCCACACTTCTTGTTTCATCGGAAATGATTACTACTTTTGATTTTTAAATGACTCGGTATTTTTTACTTTGTTCAGTAGAAAATGACACTCTGAATAGAATGACATATAATATGTCAACTTTTGATATTTTTGCTTATGGTTTATTCGAAATTATAACATGCGATTCATGACACAGGGTGTTTTAAAGTTAAGGTAAAAAAAGAATCCTTTGGGTAACTCTGCATAATATGACAAATACTAAAGTTTGTAAAAAACTTAGTTTACGAATTAAAGTTGATATAATTATGTACAGCTTGCTAAAAATTCATGAAAATAGGGCTAAAAATAGCAGAAATATAACACTTTAAATTTGACAAAAATTTCTCCGTTGCGTTTTTTTTGCATCTGATTTAATTTTTCCTGAATGATAACAAAATTCATAAGTGTAAATAATCGCAAATCCCCTACTTTAGGCCAAACTCTACGACTCTGAAATCAATTCTCAACACGACCTAGTTACGTACCTAATTTTGCTCTAACAACACTCGAATGTCTTCACCGAAAATTGGGCATTCAACTCTTTCAAATATTCATGAGAAACCGCGCGTTACTCCAAATGCACATGAATTATGCTCTTGAATTGGAATCTTAATAATGGTTCTGTTAAAGATTGCACTTTGAAATACAAGATTATTTTTAATTATTCTAGAGAGCAAAAAGGTATAAATAATCTATTTTTCCGGTCAGTAAATTAACAGAATGCTAATTAACTCTCGACACGTGATAAAGTGCTTTTATAAAGATAAATAATGAAGAAAAAAGGGCGATATATTTTAATATAATTCGATATAAAAATAAAGGGAAGCAAATTTTTAAATAAGATTCTTATTAGCCGACCATACCAATAGGTATGGTAGGCTATTAAGATCGACAAAAAATGTTTTTTAATTTCACTCAAAATTAGTTATTTGGGTCATAAATGACCTAAATACAAAATATTTTCATGGTGTCTGTCTGTCCGTCTGTCCGTCTGTCTGTCTGTCTGTAATACGATCACTCAAAAACCGCTAAACCGATTTTAACCAAATTTGGCACAAAAATACTGCGGCACCAGAGAATCTGGCCATTAGTTTTTGGCGGGGGTGGGGGGTTGGTAAGGGGGTATAGGAGGGGGTTAAAATTTTAAAAAAATCGTAACTCCAAAATTACAGTAGCTAGCGAAACGCGGTTTTCAATTTAAGATTAGGAATAATATTTGCAACAAAATTTGTAATAACATCAAAATCAGTCAAAGTCGCCGTTTTTGAGATAAAAAAAAATTGGAAAAATTCCTTTACTTTGAAACTAAAAGAACTGCCTACCAATTTTTTATTAACATATTTTAGTATGGGCGGTTATACGTGCCTCCCGGCGCCAATTTTTTTTTTATTAGCCTTTATAACAACATGGCCTTATTAAAACTTTACAAGTTCAGTTATTCATTTCGATATCTTCAAAAGAAAATTCATACAGGAAATATGTTTACAATATAAAACATAATATTATCATGGGTTTTAGTAAATTTTAAAGTAAGTACCCGCTGCTTCCTTTTATTTTTACTAGCCGTACTAAACTTCTATTTTTACTTAGTTTGAAACATCTTCAAAAGGAAAATTCTCGAACTCCCAGTGGAGGACATACCAAGAATGTGTACCAACGCTGATAACTGCACTCTAGTTGCAAACATATTACAACAATTACAAGAAATGGTGAACACATATACCTAGGCATACGATGCTTTGGGCTTTAATAAAATAATAATTGGGCTAAATATCGACAAAACCAATTATGTGCTCTCCCCCGGAAGATCATAACAATGCTATAAAAATCGCAGGACTATTGCAATATGTAGCGGAATTAAATTACCTCGGCCGTTTGATTTCAGAACAGACCAATATCTACTCTGAAATTCAGCACAGGATTAGCAGCGCCTCAAGGGCTTTTTGGAAATTAAAAGACAGAGTATTCTACAATCATAACTTGAGTACAAAAACGAAACTTGCAGTTTACTGAGCAATAATAATCCCACCATATTATATGGAAGCGAAACATGGGTGCCGTACCGCAACAGAGACATCTTAGACAACTGTTAAAACGTATCGGTCCATCGGTCCTTGAAAAAGGTAGCTGCGAGAGCGCTGAAGTATGATTACTAAATCCCGCTCAAGATGGGCTGGTCATGTATACAGGATGCAAGAAAACCGCCTACCGAAATCTCTTTTTTACAGTCTTGCTACAGGGTTTGCAGACGGTAAGAGGAAACCGGGTGGACAACTCAAAAGGTACAAGGATATTTTCCACAAAAACTTAAAAGGCAGCGCACAATAGAACCCAATGGAGAAGATTTGTAAACTCAGTAAACAACGACAACCAAAAAGTAAAGAGGCAACTAAGTAATGAGATTTTTGAATGTCCGGAGTGCGGAAGAGAGATAACATTATCGGACTTTTCAGTCACAGAAAAGCTCATGGAAGAAAACGCCTTGCGTAGACGTTTTCTGATGTGTGTCAAATACTCGTCAGCGAGAAATGGCCGTAAATAAAGTCCTCTTAATCTAGGTGCTAGCCCACCAAGGGATAGAAGGTAATGAAAAAGCAAACGATCTAGCTACAAAGGGAGCGAAGCCTCTACTAGCTGGGTCAGAACCGTTCTTCTTTCCAAGTGGAAACCAACTTAAAGCAGAACTTAAGAACCTGGAATACTTCATCCGTAACCCCGACCTCTAACAGTCTAAGACACTTGACACAATTTCTCCGGATTTACGACCAATAAAAATCAAAGATTTTGCTTCATTTTAGTACAGTCTTCGAATTGTCACGAGTTTTTTAACAGGATACTGTCTCTGATGATAGGGAAACACCAGAACACCTGTCATCACTGAGTGCTCCGAGACGAGAACCATTCATGTTAGAAGATGGAGAACTAACGTCTGTAAAATCGTCTCAGATACTGGCGTTTGTGAAAGCCCTGAGACTGTATGATAACTCAATCACTCATAGATGTCTAAGGTCCCGGTGTGTGATTAACTTTCTCCCTCTTATGCAATATATACAATCTATATCTATCGGCAGTTTTAACCTATTAGCCAGGTTCATTAGACTATTTCAACAAAGTTTTCTGTACGTCATCTATCTTGGCTAGTTTTGATCTGTACCTATAATATTTGTTAATTATGATGAATAAAATACATAATTGTTGATTGAATGAAAACTCCACACGTATATTTCATTTTAATTTCGGTAATAAATAATGTTGTATCTTTGAACAAACGACATTATTAATCATGCGTGATGAATGTAAGAAGATTTATTTATGTAAGACGGAGAGTAAGAAACAAGACGTATCATTAGGCGTTCCTTTTGGGAAAATGCGCCTTGTTACTCTGACGTCTAGTTGCTTGCACTAATGACCGACTTAATTGTACCACGATCTATCCGAAGCAAAATGATTAATTTCAGTTTCAAAACGTTCGAAGGAAATAAAAACTTCCGTTTACACGTCATCTTTGAAACATCTATCGTAATAAATTATACCACTACTATTAGATAAATATTTCTAATATCAAATAAATTTCATTTTAACAGAGTTTGCCAATATTAGGATAAAATAGATTATTAGGAAATACCTTAGAATTATCGAATAATTCTGATGGATACCCTATAAATCTTTCTGATTTGTTAAATGATGAATTTGTTAATGATGTTTGTACATGGTTTGGAAGATCATCGCAGTAATCTGATATTATTACTTATTACTTATGGCTAAGAATAATATTTAACGAAATTTATTTAAAAATACAGAAAAATCCAGTGTTTTGATAAAGGTCTAAATCAGATTTCTGATTTGAAATTTCTCCGCTCGTTTTTTTACAAAACATGGGGCAACAATGCTCGTAATTTTAGATAAACCGTATGATCTAATAAAAACGGCGTCAGCGATGGCTATGAAATTAATATCGCTTTCATTTTATATGTAAAATTATATGGGAAATGTGATCGATCTTCATTTCATAGCCATCGCTAACGCCGTTTTTATTCAATCATACGGTAGCTTCTAAGAGTTAGTGCAAAGATATTGAGATGACCCGCCTATTTAAAAATTAACATATTTCTTTAAATTCAAGACATTCAGTTTTAAGATACTCTGTATACATAAATAAAATTATTGATTTTTAAAATATTTTTCGCTTCGCAAACTAGACAGAGAGGGAAATCAGACAACGAATACACATGATAGGTGGTAGGTAATAGCTTTGTGACTACTGTTCGAGACGCATTGATGTTATTTTGGTATGTAAGTTCGGCTATTGTGACAAAGAATGTTATTAAATTTAAAGTAAATGTTTATTTCTCTAATGTTAACTAAAGTATACAGCTTATTTTCCTGTTGTAATATTCTGTTCTAATGCTTATCCTTATTTATTTCATCTGAGAATTATATATTATATAACATGTGTACAGGGCCGTTCCTGGCTAGCGTGCAATGCGTGCACGCACGTAGGCGCAACATTTTGGGTGCGCAAAATCAAAGTGTCAATCAGTACTTTGTAACAAAAAACCGATACGCTTTCTTGTTAATAAACAAATACTTAAACATACATCATAGGATAAAGTTTGCTTAGCGTCCTTTTTGCATTGGCCGCACCGAATAAACAAGTCTAGGGCAATCTGTCAGCAACACATTGATCTCATCTATTAACATTGAAAATGTTTCTGTTATCCTATATTTATAAGGGAGCCCAAATCGAATTAAAATGCTACATTTGCCACACCATGACGTCATATATACAAGGGTATAGGAAATCTCGGCGCAGCGGCGGCAGTCGGCCAGCGCACGCAAAAACCATTACATCGCTAATTGTTTATTGATATATCTTTATTAGTTTAAAAGCAAAAAATATGGGGTTTGCTTTGATACCTTGTCAAGACATAAGCGAAACTTTTAAATTGTTTCTTTTTTTCATTTAGGCCTTCGTTTTTCGTTAAATGAAAGTTATATTAAAAAAATCTATTTTAAAACCAAATTTTCGCATGATTGAAATGATTATTCATGTTTAAAGTTTTTTTTGGTCATAAGCGCTAATGGAAATGTTTTTTTGTAAATAATTATAAAAAATTACTCCCTACGAAGACTTTATTGTGTACTGGATCAAAAAATAAGTATTTGTTTTTTCTATACGGTGGTATTAATATATCGATTTTTGATAGTGCCTTTTTACCCTGTCTAATTTTGTACTACTTTCGGAATAAGGGTCCCCATATCATGTACTGTGATGTACTGTACTTCCATCCCTGAAAAATTCAGCTTGTGACACCGAAGTGAGAGGTAACGTCAAAATAAGCTTTAATCTACCTACATCATAGGTAGGTGTAGGTACTCTAGGTATATTATACCTAGACAGTAGCTGAACTAGCTGACAGTAGTAATTAATTTGTTATCCGATAAGTAGTTGTCATTATATAAGTTTAATCATCTTATACCTCCTATAACGGTAGGTTTTGGATTTTTCCTGATTGGTTTGTTAAACAAAAATATACTGGGCATATAAATGTCTGTTACAGGTTAATTCGTTCAAGAAATATGTTACACACATATTATTTTAATAATAATAGTATAATAGTAATGGCTATATTATGTTATAACACATACATATGTATGGAATGTACTTATTTTAACCAATGCATTGTTTTGTTTTTTTAATCTCACAAATAAGAAATGTTTTATAGTTTTTATTATAAAAAACAGTGATTCTGTAAGGGGTGTAACCAGGAGTATATTTCGTAACCTCTTACGATATAAGAGGGCACAAAGTGTTTTATTACTTAATGCTTAAAATTTAATAATATATTTGTACATAAAATAAAATAGACTAGAAACTCAATTAATTAATATTGACGTAATTACTAAATAAGTACAAGATTTTTTTTCTAATTATTTTAGTGTATTTTTAGTCACCTAATTATAAAGGAGAGATATCCAACCATTGCATTATTTTACTCACAAATAAATGTTTTATGGTTTTTATTATAAAACAACGATTAATTTATTATACACCCCTTAACACAAACACTCCAAGGAGGATATTCTGTGATCACTTATTTAAAGTGGACAAGCTTTATTAGTCAATGTTTTAATTACCCAGCGTCTTTAATAAAAATCTAATGTAATTTTTCATAGAAATGATCTGACATAAAAAGCAAATTTTATCAAAAAACTTTTATATGATTTTATTTTTATATTTTATATGATGATTATCTACAAGGAGTAAACCGCTGACAAATGTCTGTATACTAATGCCAAAGTAATGCCAAAAATACAAATTAAATACCAAAATTTCTCATATAATGCCCCACTAATGCCAAGCTGATTCCAATATAATACCACTAATACCACGAATAATATGTAACACATTTGTTTCACGAATTAACCTGTAACAATACTGGTAGGTACGTGCACAGATTTTTCCTAGGTAACTTAAAAGTCGTTAAAAAGTCATTATATTTAAAGAAGATATAATTCCAACAAATTACATTATAAGGCCAATAATGCATAAGTAGTACCATTAAAATTTTAGCGTTTTTAACTTGTGTAACATATTTCTTTAACGAATTAACCTGTAACAATAGTGGTAGGTACGCGCACAGATTTTTTCGCTAGGTAACTTATTAAGTCGTTAAACAGGCCTATAAAAGCTCTAACAACATAGGTAACTAATATTTATAATTTAATTCGAGTTTTAATCTCAAATAATAAATGTTTTTACTGGTGTATTTCTGAAGTGTTCATTATTAAAAGTAGATATTCTTCAAGTTATGCGAAGTAATAAGTAATGTTTCCGGTGAGACCGCGTATATGTCACCGGATTCTGGTTAGTATAAAGACTTTTTCTATAAAAAGAGTTTTTTCTATATTTTCCTTTCAAAATAAGACTAATTTCTTCTTATTCTTTTAAATATTACAGTGTTTCTTTTTCCTAAAATGTTATACTTAATTTTCGCTTAAAATTAAATAATAACAAATGGAGGAAAATATACGTTATTGAATAAAGTTTATACAAATCACTTTACCATAACAAAAAGTAAAAACATGTCATGGCGGAAGATATTCAGGTGGCATTTCACACATTTATCTATTAAAATCGATATTAAAAATAATAAACTTGCGTAACATGTTATACATGAGATAGAAAGTTTCAGAATCGATTAATACGCAAAACGCTACGCAGTCAACTTATTCCTATGCGCAGATGAGCGTCTTCAAGACTCTTCCATCGGCCAGGGTCACGACGCCGCCGAAGAGGAATCGGCCTACGTTTGGCTAAACAGGCTGGACACGGTGGACTACGATATTGGCGAGTCTGAATATTTATAAAAATTTGCAAACTAAAATATGTTGGAAAAATAATTAATCCATACATAAAATCCATACATATAATAAATCCATACATAAAAGCTCAAAGGTTTTTTTGTTGCATCCATCCCGCCGAAACCGCTTTACCAATCTTGATGATTCTTTTTTAAATGAAAGGTGTAGATTTGTTATGAAGTTTTTTTTTCGGGGTTTTTTTGCTTGCTTGTTTTACGGATAGGTGCGATCGCATAATTATTATTGATAATGTTATATTTAATGTTAACATTACTACTTTTTCAGTGAATCTTTAAATCTGTTGTTTTTTGTTAAGTTCGTTATTTAAACATATGTATGTAATACACTCATATTAACACTAATCATATTTTTACGTTTTTATTCATCATTTTCAATGCCCCCCGGGTTGCATATTTGTAAAGGACTGTGAATTTTTATTTTTCATTTTATTCATTTTATGGAAAGCACTGTTCATTAAAATGTTGTATCCTATGTTATAGGGCTTGTTTCTCTCTACAATTTCCTGTCTCACAATATACCGTTTGTGTCGGGGAAGGGATCACAGTTTCATAGTTGTCGATTTTCGACAGAAATCAGTGCATGTATATTATTTCGTATATTTTTCATTTTATTGATTTTATGGAAAGCATTGCTCATAAAAATGTTCTATCTTATGTTATAGGGCTTGTTTCGCTCTACAATTTCCTGTCTCACAATGTACCGTTTGTGTCGGGGACGGGATCATAGTTTCATAGTTGTCGATTTTCGAAAGAAATCAGTACATATATATTATTTCGTATATTTTTCATTTTATTGATTTTATGGAAAGCACTGTTCATTATAATGTTGTATCCTATGTTATAGGGCTTGTTTCTCTCTACAATTTTCTGTCTCACAATATACCGTTTGTGTCGGGGAAGGGATCATAGTTTCATAGTTGTCGATTTTCGAAAGAAACCAGTACATGTATATTATTTCGTATATTTTTCATTTTATTGATTTTATGGAAAGCACTGTTGATTAAAATGTTGTATCCTATGTTATAGGGCTTGTTTCGCTCTACAATTTCCTGTCTCACAATGTACCGTTTGTGTCCGGGAAGGGTTCATAGTTTCATAGTTGTCGATTTTCGAAAGAAATCAGTGCATGTATATTATTTCGTATATTTTTCATTTTATTGATTTTATGGAAAGCACTGTTCATTAAAATGTTCTATCCTATGTTATAGGGCTTGTTTCTCTCTACAATTTTCTGTCTCACAATGTACCGTTTTTGTCCGGGAAGGGTTCATAGTTTCATAGTTGTCGATTTTCGAAAGAAATCAGTACATGCATATTATTTCCGATTTTTAGTTTATTGTTTTTATGTATTTCATATAAAATGGGTCAGTTTTTTTCTTTAGGGTACTATTTTTGTTACTAAATATTTTTGTGGTTTTGTTTGTTTTCGTTATTTAATAAATGTTTCTATACTTTAATTAGAATAGTTTTTTTTACATTTCCAATTACATATTGATCATTTGTCGCAGAATATAAATTCTTTAAATTTTTGAGATTAAGATTAAAATATATAATTGATTTCAATATAAAAAGGGCGCACCAAAGAATGCTGCACGTAGGCGCCAGATACCCCAGGAAAGGGCCTACAAGTGTATAATGGAATCGATTTATGCTGTTATTAATTTCAGTTTAAAAGTAATCTAAATACAGAATCGTTTACAGTTTATTCGTGTCGATGTGCTTGGGCGAATATCTTAGCTCACAAAAGAACAACCAAAAACAATAAATACAGTCTAAAGATATTTGCACCAAACCTTCAACTTCGAGCCTCGAAAGCAGAACCTTAGTACAGGCGGTACTGCTTCGCTAACCATGTTATCAACAGATGATGAAAACTTAGTTCTGAAAGAACGCCTGCTTCTGCTGATTATACTACATGCTTCGCGAAACGCCCGTCCAGTACAAAAGTAAAGTGTTTTGGTGTATTATGACACAGATTGTGATGAATTAGTGTTTTATTAACATTCACAACTCTTTTCGAGTGCAATTCGAAAATGAACTGAACAAGTTTATAAAAGTACAAGCAGAAGTTTACTGTGTATACCTAAAATAAGTATGATTAAAAGGGAAATTCCCTGGCAAAAGCGATCGATCAAATAATCTGGATGGAATTATTCTTTAAATTTTACCTGGTAATAATTATTGCCTAATTATATACTTTTGATAAACTCACGCTATGTTTGAGTAATTGCTAAAACTACCCATTTTCAACCTTTACTAGCACGTAACTTGGTTAAATTTATTTTTAATTTCTTCTAAAATTTAACCACCGTCTTTTGTTTAAACCTTTTTTGTCCGTTTTAAAACGTATTAAGTTATTATTTATATAAAAATCCAATTTAAATGAACAAATAAATATAATTTAAGCAACCTTAATTACGATTCTTTATACACATGCTCGGTAACGAATACGGAGACATAAAAAATATTTTCATTATATTATTTCAAAGAATAGTGTTTTCAAATAGTAAATAATCCCATTTAAATTTAAAAAAATTGTCGTATTTTCTTTATACAAAGGGTAAATAACTAAAGGCAAAAAGTAATAGAGTTGATTACTTTTTGAAAACTAAATGAGTTTTTTATACAGGGTCCGACAATAGTGCGTAGGGCATCTGTAGCTCATAGAATAAAAAAATTGCGAATTTTGTGGAAGTGTAAACCTTAATTATGTAAGAGGATGTATTTCAGAATAATGTTTTAAAAAGTGTGTGTGGATCAGGATTATTTTGAAACTTTTGATGTAACACCCTGTATATTATCGCATTTTTGGCTTTCTTTCAGATCACTTTAGATAATCCTAAGATATTTCTCGATAATTTGAGAGATACTAATAAATAAATAAAAAATATATGTTTTCCAGCCTTTCTTAAAAAATTATTACAAATACAATTGTCATTTTATATGTAAAATTATATGGGGAAGGTCATCGATCATCAATTCCAAGCCAACTGGGCGCCGCGCCGTTACTAAAGCAACGTCAAACGTAAGCTAATGCACTTAAAATGTTCAACTCCAAAACAATTAAAAATTTGCCATATAATGTATTGACTGACAAAGACATAATATAAAAAATGTCTATACCTATGTGGCGGATTCATCTATCCAAAAAAATCCTTATGGTAAAAGTATAAATAAGTATAATATTAATTATTTTAATCTTATGGTGAACTAAGATCCATACCAAAGTTATATTTTTTCTTATGGAACATCCGGTATTTTATTTCATTTTTGGATTCTTGGGCCCAAAAAAAGACATTTATTATAAGGGTTAAACATGTTTAAAATCTTTAGTTTTTGAGATATTTAAAGATATTTAAATTTGCATGCTACTATAGAATAGACTATTAACACCCTGTATTTAGGTTTAACGCAGAAGTGTTTACAAAAAATAACTATTTTATTTTGTAGATTTTTCTTGCAGTGCAGTGGCGAAAAACCCATAAGGATTTTTTTGGATAAAGATATAATATGTCATCAGTTATATACAGGGTGGCGCACCTCATTCGCCTCGGTTGATTATACGAAAACGGAAAGATGTAGAAACAAAATATTTTAAGGGTATATGAGGGGAGACAATGTGCACAATTTAAAATTATTTTGAAATATACAGGATGTTTCAGAACTAAGATCCATACCAAAGTTATATTTTTTCTTATGGAACATCCGGTATTTTATTTCATTTTTGGATTCTTGGGCCCAAAAAAAGACATTTATTATAAGGGTTAAATATGTTTAAAATCTTTAGTTTTTGAGATATTTAAAGATATTTAAATTTGCATGCTACAATAGAATAGACTATTAACACCCTGTACATTACTTTTCAGAATTAATTCTTATGCTGAGTTTAAAGGTAGAGAAATAAACTTTACTGAACAATGGTATTGGTTCCTTAAATTTATACAGGGCTATCAAAAGTTGGTGATCTATTTTAAGGATATATTTTATATAAAAACTTTGTTATTTCAAATATAACATCCTGTATTTTTTAAATAAATCGAAGCAGTTTCAAATGCTCTTTCAAACTATATTAGGGTTTCCTATACCTATCTAGGTATATCCTATACCATCAGATTTTGAATTAAAAGCGATTTTTAAATAAAATTGTAATCAAGATGGCTATATAGTGTCGCCATAAGAGTTTCTTTGAAAAACTTCTTGTTTCTAAAAAACCTATTAGGCAGAAGCCTGTCGTTAGAAGTGAAGAAAATGAATTTGCCATAATTGGCTCTTTTATAAAATATCCATGTATCTACAAGTCATCGTAAAATAATTCGAAGACTACTTCGTTTTTCTTCATAGAATAATAAACACATATTTAATAAATGTTATTTTTTAAACTATTGTAGGTAAATTAAATAAAAGTAAACTGGTATAAATTTAAACAAGTCCATAAACTAATTTCGATTTTGAAAATAGCTACTAACCGTCACTAGAAACTTGCCATGACAACACTAGCCATCTGGATTACAATTTTATTGAAAAATCGCTTTTTATTCAAAATCTTAAATATGTATAGGAAACCCTAATATAGTTTGAAAGAGCATTTAAATCTGCTTCGACTTATTTAAAAAAATACATAGTGTTGCATTTGTAAAAAAATACATAGTGTTACATAGTGTTGCAAAAAATACATAGTGTTACATAGTGTTGCATTGAAATAAACCTTTATGCAAAATAAATATTTAAAATAGACCAGCAATTTTTGATACCCCTGTATACATTTAAGGAAAGAATAACATTTTTCTGTAAAGTTTATTTCTCTACCTTTAAACTCAGAACAAGAACTAATTTTGAAAAGTAATGTACAGGGTGTTAATAATCTATTCTATTGTAGCATGCAAATTTAAATATCTTTCAATATCTCAAAAACCAAAGATTTTAAACATATTTAACCCTTATAATAAATACCTTTTTTTGGGCCCAAGAATCCAAAAAAGGAATTAAATACCGGGTGTTCCATAAGAAAAAATATAACTTTGGTATGGATCTTAGTTCTGAAACACCCTGTACATTTCAAAATAATTTCAAATTGTGCACATTACCTCCCCACATATACCCATAAAATATTTTGTTTCTACATCTTTCCGTTTTCGTATAATAAACCGAGGCGAATGAGGTGCGCCACCCTGTATATTATGTATAATAAATAATTAATTTCTTTAATCGCATAATATTACTGCGTTGATCTAGATATTCGCAGTGTATTCAAATATTTTTCATTATTATTTTTTTCCTTTTACAAATACAAATCGTAGTTAAACGGTATATCTACAAGTCAAGTGTCAACTAAAAATGACATGTTTAAAAAACAACGAAATTGTGGAAACGACGATCGTTGTTATACATATATGTATAATGGTGAATGTAATCAATCATCCAAAGTTTCCAAGCTAACTTGACACTGTTTTTTTTTTCTGATTGAATTAAATTATGTGTCAAATGCAGTCAAAGTCTATTTAATCATTAAGGCTTAGATCTTTGATTCCCAAAGTGGTTCACAGCACAGCGCAAATTTCCATTTTTAGATCTCTAATTTTCACATTTTTTGACAAGTTTTAGGAATATGGTAGAAATATAACAGCAGTGGGTTCACCAAAACCAGTAAAATTTTGTGTATAAAATGTGGCCTACTTAGTTTTAAATAAGTGCAAATATTTTTAGGGGTCAGTATATTTAGACCCCAGAAACACGATTATTGAGTTTTTTTCGCGAAAAGAAATTTTTGGAAATTTGGAATTTTTTAATTTTTTTTTAGTTTTTAGTTAAAAAAACAATTTTCCTGATAATATGGCAACATAGCTAGTAGATTAAATTTATAAGAAAGAATTCACGACAACGTAAAGAAGGTTCACAAAATTTAAGCAAAAAACATATTTGTTTTTTTTTTAATTTTTTAAGTAAAATAAGTCGGATATTTTGGACTTATTTGAAAAACGGTAAAGAGAAACTATGTTTCTTTCATCGAGATTTATCAGCCCTGAAAATATTTGCACTTACTTAAGACTCACCCTCTATAATAAAACTGATAAATTAATAGAAATTAGAAGCCGAATATAAGGCATGATGTTCACCACAGCGATTTTAAATTATTTTGCCTCCATTTTTCATCTTTTTAGAATACTCTGGGAAAAATTAATTAAAGCATAATTAATTATAACATATTTCTTGCCCTAGCTATAAAATTTAAATTTTAGACTTTTTTACTATGACAACCTTTTTATTATAGTTGTTTGAAAGCATAAATTTACGCATTTCCTTTTAGAACTCATTGACTATAATTGATTACCGTTTTGCGTCTTTCGATGTCGTTTCCCGACATAAGATAAAGTCATTTGCTTACGCTATCCTGCAAAATTTCCCGGAAACCATTGTGTCTGCTAATGGATTTTATCATGTTTTTTTTTTCCTTTTCAGGAAGATGTATAGAAACAGGAATTTTTCTCTCCTCTTCGTGCTTGTGACCATAAATTTCCTGTTCATTGGTCTGGCGAATGCCGGTAAGTAGAAAAAGCGAATTTGGTTTGTTTTAACATGAAAAAAATGCGTTCTTTATGTTCTTTAATAAATTAATATGGTTGAAATCGATTAAAACGGTTCGTTTAATTAAGAAATATTTGTCGATAGATACTTATTATTATGTTAAAAGCTTCTTCTAAGCTAATGTATGGTAAATCCATTGAATAAAAAATTTATGGAGGAAGTTACATACGATTTTTAAATTCATACATTAAATTTTAGAGAAATTAAAACATCTCTAATTACTTAATTATTATAATAATATTAATCTATACTAATATTTCTTAAATTATCCAGAATTATTAAAGAAAAAATCTATACTAATATCACAGATAACACATAATCAATTATGTGTTATCTGTGCTAATATATGTATAAAATCCTTAAGTGACTCACTTCACGATCAACAATCACAATCCTTCTCAAATCACTCAACGTAAGACGCTCAATTTTGGCATACAGGTTGATTCTAGAGTGTAAAGGTTCGATAAGAGGGGATTTTTCGAAAAATCCAGTTCCAAGGGGGTGAAACCACCCCTCAAATATTACAATATTTTTTATTTAAAAAACAGTCAAGTTTCCAAAAAAAAAACGCTTAAACACGTCACGGTGCTCCTGAATGGTCGGCAGGTTTCTATTTAGTGACAGAAAAAAGTATTGACATATCTTGAGTAAGGACACCTTCCTAAAAATATATCTAATAAGCTTTAAATGGAACCTGCTTCTTACCGTGTTTTTTAAGTGTTCTTGTATTTTTTAGGAAAATTGTATAAAAAATTTAGTTCTATGATGGTTTATTTTATTGTGTAAGACGCTGTAACAGCGTTTTCAGATGGAGCGGAGCGTCCCCGACGGACCGTCCGCGACTTCGAGCAAGTACCATGAGTTTATATGAACGATTTCACATGGGTCGCGTATGCTCCGTTCGGATGAGCTATATTGAAAAAACATCCGCGCGTACGGTCCGCTCCATCTGAAAACGCTGTAAGTAAAAAATAACGTTCATATCGCAAAAAAAGCCGCGACACGCATCAAAGATCGCCATGGTCTCGGCATAAATGAGTTTTCTGTTCGCTGTTTGACGCATTGACACTATATGGATTTATTTAGTCTTTGTTTGTCTCTGTAGTGTGTTCAAAATCTAAAAATGAAAACTAACCCAAATTGCAAGTGCGACCACGAAGCTAATAGAAAAAAAGTGTGTGCAAGGTGCGGTAAAAAAATTATTTTTGGAAAATCATACTTATCCGACTTTAGAATTTCTAAAAGTTTAAAACATTGATGTGTAAATATTTAAACAAAAACTTCTATGAAAATGATTCAAGATTTCCAGTGTCAATATGTACGTCCTGTCGACATTCACTGAGCGAAAGGAAAAATAAGACTGAAGTCTATATGAAACAGCTACCAGTAATGACGAATTTCGAAAGCATAATTGTAAAAAAACACGCGACTGAAATCTAGTGACGACTGTAATTGTTTTATTTGCAAAACAGCTAGTTACGTTGGGCACAAAAAGAAATATAGTAACTTTAAATGCCCAAAAAGTAAAAAAGTTTGTAGTAAATGTTTACAGGTACTTGGGAAAGGATTACCACATAGATGCTCTGATGTTAAAGATGCTCTGACGTTAAAAATAAAGCTTTGAGTGTTATACAATCTCTAGAAGACAAAACAAGAGAGCAAATTGCTGTTAAAATAATCAAGAATAAAGTTGACGCTGAAAGAGCATCATTAAGTAGTTCATCCTCTTATGAAAATGCTGTCACTCTAATAGGCGATTGAAGCGTAGTGCTAGCCACATTACCTTCCTTGTATACCGAACGGCTCTAGCATGGCAAGCTGTACCTGGCTACTCCCAAGGCGTTAAACGCTACATACGGCTATTAAACTTAACATACGGAGCTATTATTATTATTAGAATCAAATTTAGAATAATTGTATAATATTTTTTTCTATCTTAATATAGTGTTAGGAAATGTTATTTTTGTGTTAGTCATCAGATATTTTATTTATATATAATAGAAAAAAGTTATGTCCTTGAAGCTTACCAATAAAATAAACCCTCATAGAATTTAATTTTATATACCATTTTCTTAAAAACTACAAAATCGCTAAAAAACGCAGTAAGAAGCAGGTTCGATTTAAAGGTTATTAGATATATTTTTAGGAAGGTGTCCTTACTTTCAAGATATGTCAATAGTTTTTTCTGCCACTAAAGAGAAACCTGCCGACCATTCAGGAGCACTGTGACGTGTATTTTATTTTGTTTTTTTACATATTTTAAGATTTATACAGGGTGTTTCGAAAAATCTTGTTATTGATTTTAATCACAATCCTGCTTAAAACGCTTGACGTAAAAAGCTGATTTTTGGAAAACGGATTGACTTTAAGGTTCGATAAGAAGGGATTGTTCGAAACTCGAAATAAGTTCGAAATTCTAAGGGGGTGAAACCACCCCTCAAATATAACAATATTTTTTTTTTTATTTAAAAACCGGTGAGTTTTTCGGAAAAACTCTTAAAACACGTATGTTTTATTTTGTTGTTTTACATATTTTAAGATTTTTTAAAATTTATACAGGGTGTTTCATAAAATATGACCATTGAGTAATCACGATTCTGCTTAAACTGCTTGACGTTTAAGCTGATTTTTGGCAAAGGGATTGACTGTGGGGTGTAGAGGTCCGTTAAGGAGGGGATTCTCGAATCTCAAATTCCAAAAGGGTGAAAACGCCCCTCAAATATTACAATATTTGTTATTTAAAAAACGGTCTTTTGGGAAAACGCTCGGACACGCATAATTTATTTTATTTTTTTACATATTCTGAATTTTTTTAAAAAATCATACAGGGTGTTTCAAAAAGTTGGGTAATTGATTAACCACGATTCTGCTTAAACTGCTTGACGTAAAAAGCTTATTTTTGGCAAACGGATTTTTCAAAAGTCAAATTCCAACGAGATGAAACTACCCCTCAAATATTACCAAGTTATGTAATAATATCGCCATATTGTTTTTTTCTCATGCTGACATAAATGTGAGAAAATTTTATCCAGTTTGTATGTTAATGGAAATGCTTGCTTTGCTTTATCATCGCCGTTACAAATGATTAATTCGACGCGAACGAAGTCGCGGGTACATGCTAGTTATTATAATTATAATATAAATCTCTATTTTTAATTGTGATTTTCTGTAGCCATTTTTAGTTAATTATTTTAAGTTATAATTAGTTTTCTGCAAAGCATATAAATCTCGAAAAATATTGAGTCAGGCTCCAAAAATTGTTACCACTGTGCAGCATATAATATCATCGTTCCTAGGCTAAAAACATGAAAAATAATAGAACATTTCACTTAGATATTAGTATCACCTAGGTAGTAGGTAATTAAATCAAGTTTTTGGTCTCTTCCGGTTTCCCCGGAAATGACTACAACTTTTGATTTTTAAATGGCACCCTGGGTTTTTTACATTATTCGATAGAAAATGACATTCTGCATAGAATGTCATTTTCTATATATACATATACAAATTTTTGTTACGAACCGCAAGTTATAATTGCATATAAACCATATGCGAAAATGTCAAAAGTTGACAATTTTTGACAATTCAACTTTTGACATTTTCGAATATGGTTTATTTGAAATTGCAACATGCGATTCATGAACGACAATTTGAGTCAAAATGCCAAGTGTGTGGTTCCAAATTATTCCTAAAAAAATGCCTTATCCAAATATGCTAATGATCCAACCTCATTCTATTAAAAAAAATTGAGATATAATAATTAAAAGTGCGATTTGGACATCTTTTAATCGGCCAGGACAAGACTCAAATCAAAACACTAGACGATCAAATCCGTTTTTCCAATGCTCCATTATTAAAAATTAGTGTTTTTAACACAGCCATAGCACTCTAGATTGAACTTTAAAATACAATTTTGTTTTAAGCAGAAATGTCAAAAGTTGACATATGATATGACATTGTATTCAGAGTGTCATTTTCTATCGAATAAAGTAGAAAAATACCGAGGGCGCCATTTAAAAATCACAGGTTGTTGTCATTTCCGGTGAAAGGAAGTGGCCGAAAAGAATTTAATACGTCAATCAATCCTAATTTATGCCTTATTATTATACAAGGCTTATACCAATACTAACATACCAAATCTCGTTTTGTTATCTGAAAAAATAAAAAAGTAATAGGAGTGAGACACTTTTGAGACGCAGCAGGT